>NW_024467101.1:798417-1398417 GCF_017591425.1 Ochotona curzoniae
TTGGCCCTTTTCGGGCCTAGCGTGGTAACCCAGGTACAGCGACCAGACCCCCGGGCCAGTGGCGCTAGGGGCGTGGCTAGACCCAAGCCCGGGCCGGGAAGAGGGGCGGGGCCGGTGCGCGGGGACGTGACCCCCGGCAGATGGCGGCCGGGGTCCTCAAGCCCGATCAAGCCTGTCTCCCGGAATGCAACCAGCAGCCTTCACGCCCACTCGGAAGGCTGCTTCGGGGAGGCTGGACCCCCCACGCGTGGCCCTTTTCGGGCCTAGCGTGGTAACCCAGGTACAGCGACCAGACCCCCGGGCCAGTGGCGCTAGGGGCGTGGCTAGACCCAAGCCCGGGCCGGGAAGAGGGGCGGGGCCGGTGCGCGGGGACGTGACCCCCGGCAGATGGCGGCCGGGGTCCTCAAGCCCGATCAAGCCTGTCTCCCGGAATGCAACCAGCAGCCTTCACGCCCACTCGGAAGGCTGCTTCGGGGAGGCTGGACCCCCCACGCGTGGCCCTTTTCGGGCCTAGCGTGGTAACCCAGGTACAGCGACCAGACCCCCGGGCCAGTGGCGCTAGGGGCGTGGCTAGACCCAAGCCCGGGCCGGGAAGAGGGGCGGGGCCGGTGCGCGGGGACGTGACCCCCGGCAGATGGCGGCCGGGGTCCTCAAGCCCGATCAAGCCTGTCTCCCGGAATGCAACCAGCAGCCTTCACGCCCACTCGGAAGGCTGCTTCGGGGAGGCTGGACCCCCCACGCGTGGCCCTTTTCGGGCCTAGCGTGGTAACCCAGGTACAGCGACCAGACCCCCGGGCCAGTGGCGCTAGGGGCGTGGCTAGACCCAAGCCCGGGCCGGGAAGAGGGGCGGGGCCGGTGCGCGGGGACGTGACCCCCGGCAGATGGCGGCCGGGGTCCTCAAGCCCGATCAAGCCTGTCTCCCGGAATGCAACCAGCAGCCTTCACGCCCACTCGGAAGGCTGCTTCGGGGAGGCTGGACCCCCCACGCGTGGCCCTTTTCGGGCCTAGCGTGGTAACCCAGGTACAGCGACCAGACCCCGGGCCAGTGGCGCTAGGGGCGTGGCTAGACCCAAGCCCGGGCCGGGAAGAGGGGCGGGGCCGGTGCGCGGGGACGTGACCCCCGGCAGATGGCGGCCGGGGTCCTCAAGCCCGATCAAGCCTGTCTCCCGGAATGCAACCAGCAGCCTTCACGCCCACTCGGAAGGCTGCTTCGGGGAGGCTGGACCCCCCACGCGTGGCCCTTTTCGGGCCTAGCGTGGTAACCCAGGTACAGCGACCAGACCCCCGGGCCAGTGGCGCTAGGGGCGTGGCTAGACCCAAGCCCGGGCCGGGAAGAGGGGCGGGGCCGGTGCGCGGGGACGTGACCCCCGGCAGATGGCGGCCGGGGTCCTCAAGCCCGATCAAGCCTGTCTCCCGGAATGCAACCAGCAGCCTTCACGCCCACTCGGAAGGCTGCTTCGGGGAGGCTGGACCCCCACGCGTGGCCCTTTTCGGGCCTAGCGTGGTAACCCAGGTACAGCGACCAGACCCCCGGGCCAGTGGCGCTAGGGGCGTGGCTAGACCCAAGCCCGGGCCGGGAAGAGGGGCGGGGCCGGTGCGCAGGGACGTGACCCCCGGCAGATGGCGGCCGGGGTCCTCAAGCCCGATCAAGCCTGTCTCCCGGAATGCAACCAGCAGCCTTCACGCCCACTCGGAAGGCTGCTTCGGGGAGGCTGGACCCCCCACGCGTGGCCCTTTTCGGGCCTAGCGTGGTAACCCAGGTACAGCGACCAGACCCCCGGGCCAGTGGCGCTAGGGGCGTGGCTAGACCCAAGCCCGGGCCGGGAAGAGGGGCGGGGCCGGTGCGCGGGGACGTGACCCCCGGCAGATGGCGGCCGGGGTCCTCAAGCCCGATCAAGCCTGTCTCCCGGAATGCAACCAGCAGCCTTCACGCCCACTCGGAAGGCTGCTTCGGGGAGGCTGGACCCCCCACGCGTGGCCCTTTTCGGGCCTAGCGTGGTAACCAGGTACAGCGACCAGACCCCCGGGCCAGTGGCGCTAGGGGCGTGGCTAGACCCAAGCCCGGGCCGGGAAGAGGGGCGGGGCCGGTGCGCGGGGACGTGACCCCCGGCAGATGGCGGCCGGGGTCCTCAAGCCCGATCAAGCCTGTCTCCCGGAATGCAACCAGCAGCCTTCACGCCCACTCGGAAGGCTGCTTCGGGGAGGCTGGACCCCCCACGCGTGGCCCTTTTCGGGCCTAGCGTGGTAACCCAGGTACAGCGACCAGACCCCCGGGCCAGTGGCGCTAGGGGCGTGGCTAGACCCAAGCCCGGGCCGGGAAGAGGGGCGGGGCCGGTGCGCGGGGACGTGACCCCCGGCAGATGGCGGCCGGGGTCCTCAAGCCCGATCAAGCCTGTCTCCCGGAATGCAACCAGCAGCCTTCACGCCCACTCGGAAGGCTGCTTCGGGGAGGCTGGACCCCCCACGCGTGGCCCTTTTCGGGCCTAGCGTGGTAACCCAGGTACAGCCACCAGACCCCCACGCTAGGGGCGTGGCTAGACCCAAGCCCGGGCCGGGAAGAGGGGCGGGGCCGGTGCGCGGGGACGTGACCCCCGGCAGATGGCGGCCGGGGTCCTCAAGCCCGATCAAGCCTGTCTCCCGGAATGCAACCAGCAGCCTTCACGCCCACTCGGAAGGCTGCTTCGGGGAGGCTGGACCCCACACGCGTGGCCCTTTTCGGGCCTAGCGTGGTAACCCAGGTACAGCGACCAGACCCCCGGGCCAGTGGCGCTAGGGGCGTGGAGAGACACAAGCCCGGGCCGGGAAGAGGGGCGGGGCCGGTGCGCAGGGACGTGACCCCCGGCAGATGGCGGCCGGGGTCCTCAAGCCCGATCAAGCCTGTCTCCCGGAATGCAACCAGCAGCCTTCACGCCCACTCGGAAGGCTGCTTCGGGGAGGCTGGATCCCCCACGCGTGGCCCTTTTCGGGCCTAGCGTGGTAACCCAGGTACAGCGACCAGACCCCCGGCCAGTGGCGCTAGGGGCGTGGCTAGACCCAAGCCCGGGCCGGGAAGAGGGGCGGGGCCGGTGCGCGGGGACGTGACCCCCGGCAGATGGCGGCCGGGGTCCTCAAGCCCGATCAAGCCTGTCTCCCGGAATGCAACCAGCAGCCTTCACGCCCACTCGGAAGGCTGCTTCGGGGAGGCTGGACCCCCCACGCGTGGCCCTTTTCGGGCCTAGCGTGGTAACCCAGGTACAGCGACCAGACCCCCGGGCCAGTGGCGCTAGGGGCGTGGCTAGACCCAAGCCCGGGCCGGGAAGAGGGGCGGGGCCGGTGCGCGGGGACGTGACCCCCGGCAGATGGCGGCCGGGGTCCTCAAGCCCGATCAAGCCTGTCTCCCGGAATGCAACCAGCAGCCTTCACGCCCACTCGGAAGGCTGCTTCGGGGAGGCTGGACCCCCCACGCGTGGCCCTTTTCGGGCCTAGCGTGGTAACCCAGGTACAGCGACCAGACCCCCGGGCCAGTGGCGCTAGGGGCGTGGCTAGACCCAAGCCCGGGCCGGGAAGAGGGGCGGGGCCGGTGCGCGGGGACGTGACCCCCGGCAGATGGCGGCCGGGGTCCTCAAGCCCGATCAAGCCTGTCTCCCGGAATGCAACCAGCAGCCTTCACGCCCACTCGGAAGGCTGCTTCGGGGAGGCTGGACCCCCCACGCGTGGCCCTTTTCGGGCCTAGCGTGGTAACCCAGGTACAGCGACCAGACCCCCGGGCCAGTGGCGCTAGGGGCGTGGCTAGACCCAAGCCCGGGCCGGGAAGAGGGGCGGGGCCGGTGCGCGGGGACGTGACCCCCGGCAGATGGCGGCCGGGGTCCTCAAGCCCGATCAAGCCTGTCTCCCGGAATGCAACCAGCAGCCTTCACGCCCACTCGGAAGGCTGCTTCGGGGAGGCTGGACCCCCCACGCGTGGCCCTTTTCGGGCCTAGCGTGGTAACCCAGGTACAGCGACCAGACCCCCGGGCCAGTGGCGCTAGGGGCGTGGCTAGACCCAAGCCCGGGCCGGGAAGAGGGGCGGGGCCGGTGCGCGGGGACGTGACCCCCGGCAGATGGCGGCCGGGGTCCTCAAGCCCGATCAAGCCTGTCTCCCGGAATGCAACCAGCAGCCTTCACGCCCACTCGGAAGGCTGCTTCGGGGAGGCTGGACCCCCCACGCGTGGCCCTTTTCGGGCCTAGCGTGGTAACCAGGTACAGCGACCAGACCCCCGGGCCAGTGGCGCTAGGGGCGTGGCTAGACCCAAGCCCGGGCCGGGAAGAGGGGCGGGGCCGGTGCGCGGGGACGTGACCCCCGGCAGATGGCGGCCGGGGTCCTCAAGCCCGATCAAGCCTGTCTCCCGGAATGCAACCAGCAGCCTTCACGCCCACTCGGAAGGCTGCTTCGGGGAGGCTGGACCCCCCACGCGTGGCCCTTTTCGGGCCTAGCGTGGTAACCCAGGTACAGCGACCAGACCCCCGGGCCAGTGGCGCTAGGGGCGTGGCTAGACCCAAGCCCGGGCCGGGAAGAGGGGCGGGGCCGGTGCGCGGGGACGTGACCCCCGGCAGATGGCGGCCGGGGTCCTCAAGCCCGATCAAGCCTGTCTCCCGGAATGCAACCAGCAGCCTTCACGCCCACTCGGAAGGCTGCTTCGGGGAGGCTGGACCCCCCACGCGTGGCCCTTTTCGGGCCTAGCGTGGTAACCCAGGTACAGCGACCAGACCCCCGGGCCAGTGGCGCTAGGGGCGTGGCTAGACCCAAGCCCGGGCCGGGAAGAGGGGCGGGGCCGGTGCGCGGGGACGTGACCCCCGGCAGATGGCGGCCGGGGTCCTCAAGCCCGATCAAGCCTGTCTCCCGGAATGCAACCAGCAGCCTTCACGCCCACTCGGAAGGCTGCTTCGGGGAGGCTGGACCCCCCACGCGTGGCCCTTTTCGGGCCTAGCGTGGTAACCCAGGTACAGCGACCAGACCCCCGGGCCAGTGGCGCTAGGGGCGTGGCTAGACCCAAGCCCGGGCCGGGAAGAGGGGCGGGGCCGGTGCGCGGGGACGTGACCCCCGGCAGATGGCGGCCGGGGTCCTCAAGCCCGATCAAGCCTGTCTCCCGGAATGCAACCAGCAGCCTTCACGCCCACTCGGAAGGCTGCTTCGGGGAGGCTGGACCCCCCACGCGTGGCCCTTTTCGGGCCTAGCGTGGTAACCCAGGTACAGCGACCAGACCCCCGGGCCAGTGGCGCTAGGGGCGTGGCTAGACCCAAGCCCGGGCCGGGAAGAGGGGCGGGGCCGGTGCGCGGGGACGTGACCCCCGGCAGATGGCGGCCGGGGTCCTCAAGCCCGATCAAGCCTGTCTCCCGGAATGCAACCAGCAGCCTTCACGCCCACTCGGAAGGCTGCTTCGGGGAGGCTGGACCCCCCACGCGTGGCCCTTTTCGGGCCTAGCGTGGTAACCAGGTACAGCGACCAGACCCCCGGGCCAGTGGCGCTAGGGGCGTGGCTAGACCCAAGCCCGGGCCGGGAAGAGGGGCGGGGCCGGTGTGCTGGGACGTGACCCCCGGCAGATGGCGGCCGGGGTCCTCAAGCCCGATCAAGCCTGTCTCCCGGAATGCAACCAGCAGCCTTCACGCCCACTCGGAAGGCTGCTTCGGGGCGGCCAGTGCGCCAGTTGGCGCCAGGCTTCACCTGCTGGCCGCCCGGCCAGGGAGCCCTGAGAAATTGGTTCTCTGTATGCTGCTCAAGACGGCTTCATGCTGATGCTATAGCGTTTTGGGGACACCAAGCAACCCTAAAGATTTCCAAGGGCTGTAAATCTCCCTCAGACGAATCTGCTGCTAACATGGTTTCACTCCATAATTTCCGAATGATTGTAACTCCCTATATAATGCCAATTCCCTACGATACACAGTAACTGGGTGGGAACACAGAGAAATCTCTCATTTCCCTTGAAAAAACTAGGAATCCACGTAGTGTAACCTGCTGGAACTAGATAAGTATCTCAAAGTTGATAGATCCAGACCTGCATTAGACAACAGCAAAAGCTACAATGACACACAGGGGAATTAGGAACGACCCAAACAGTCTATTAACAAGTGGTCATATGCACAGAATAGGGGAAAACCCCAGAGCGGAACAGAGTGACTGGAGGAGGCTTATCCCCCACCGATAAGGACTCCCGGACTCCCACCAAGGTATATCAGAACGGACACAAGAACGTCAACGCAACTGCCAAAGAGAATACGGGGACCTGGAAAGCCTTTGAATGCTGTGAACCCAGAGGACAGACACCCCCTCTCTTTGGACCAACTACACGAGATGGAAAAAGCCCGAGTCCTTCCACAAAGGAACCAACGACATCAGAACAACGACTAGGAATCACGATTGGTCATCAGAACCAGAAGATCAATAAACTTCCGGCGGGACAGTGGCGGAGGAATCCTCTCCAGTCCTTACCTAGTTTCAGCTCTGGGCCTCCACCCCCTATAAAGACCAACAAGGTTCCTCCTAAACCCCCCTCCCCCCCTACACACACACACACACTTACACACACACTCATATACACACACTAATAGGATGAGATAACCAAAGAACAATAAAGATAGGTCATCAAGGACTTACTCATATACTATTAGATGGAACATAAAAAACAAGTACCCATTAGCAAGGTTTGAGAGATTTCTCTGCAACACCCCCCAAAATTGTTACACACCTCAATTGAGGAGGTGACATTGAAATAGTGGTAGAAGGTAATCAAGAACTTACATGTAATTTTTACATATTGTCTACTCAACACTATGTCAGACATCTAATGTTTGCCTGGATTTAACCTGTAACTTATGCTGGGTTGAATGTTACTTTTCTGAACCTGTCACTGATACTGTCTAAACCCAGAGGTGTGGAAGAATTGAACTTTTTTTTTTTTTTTAACATATTGTTCACTCAACACTATACCAATTAACCCCATAACATTGTATATCGACGCTGATGTTTTGTTGGGGGTTTTAACTGACCGGAACTTTACTCTGTTGGCTCTACCTTCAGACCAGAGAAGGTCTCCCCAAGAGGCCACTGAACTTATCTGGACAATAGGACGCTGGACTTTATGCTGGGTACATGCTCACAATGTAGGAATTCCAACGGAACTTGAACTGTGGTTATGCAACAAGATGGAGCAATCCACTATGGGAGGAGGGGTGTGGGAGGGGCGGGGGGACTCCCCAATGCTTATAAAACTGTTTCACATAATACAATGTTAATAAAAAAAAAAGTTTGTAGAAAGTGTAATAAAAGAAACCATCATGATATGCATTTTCCATGAAAGACTCCAAGCACATGAAATCATTCAGCTGTTCCTATTATGAAGTGTGTCGTAAATATCCTGACTTACTCTGCAATGAACCAGACTGAAAGGAATGGATTCTTTCCACCACCTGTTGGTTTCCCCCATGAAACAAATAATCTCCACTATCCTGCTGACCTCTAATGCTTCCACTCACCCTGCTTCAGCCTCGGGGTCCAACAAAATTCACTGGAATGGGTGCCCATGGCAAAGGACCTTATTAGGGAAACAGAGTTCATCTGTGTGCATGCTCTGTGAGCAGTGAGAGCTGGGGCTCTCACACCAGGACTGTTGGGAAGACAGATAGGAGGTCTGGGCCTTCCAAATTCAGTGAGCTTGAGAATGGACACACAGTTGTGAAATTTTACCAGAATTCAATAGCAGACTTCTTCTCCTCTCTCTCCTCCTTCATATTTCCCTTCTAACAACTTCTTTATAGAAAGAAAACAAATTTAGAAAATACATTTGCAGGCATAATGTTGCTTCCCACTGCCCTGCCCTATGTCCACATTCCCCATCCACTATCACCCTTCTTTTTAATTTAATTTTTACAATGCATATTTTTGGTTTCCCTTCTCAATCACAGCGTAGGACTCCATTAAGCAAAGATTTTAACACATATTTAGCCTTCTTAGATTGTTTTATTTCACAAATCCCATATGCTGGACCACACACCAAAGTCCCCAACAAGAGGTGATGGCGAGGCCAGAGCCATCGCTGAGAACAGAATCTGGGTCTTCCACACAGAAGGAATAGAACCAAATATTATAGCCAACTTCAGCTGCTTTCCAAGGAGTACATTAGCTTAAAGTGGAGATGAGAAGCAGATCGGGTACTCCAACCGGAATCTTTTATATGGGATTCAGACATCCCAAGAGGCATGGTAATCATGATGCTAAATGCCTGCCTTTGCTAGAAGCATTCTGAAAACCATATACACCGGCTAATAATAGTTATCTATTATATCAAAGTCAGGATGAAGTTACAGAGAGAGGTGGTAGTATGGTGGGACACATGGAAGAAACACAGATCTTTCATTCATTGCTCACTACAGAATTGGTTGCATTTTTTTCCAGGATGAACCAGTCCACATCCACAAGGCAAGAGCTTCTTCTGGATTTTCCTTGTGGATCAGGGGTCTCAAACACGTGGAACTTAACTGCAGTAGGCCAACAAAAATTCAAAGCAATGCCATCAGGGTCACTAGAGGTATGGTGGTAGATTTACTGATTATGCCTCAGAGCACCAGCCATCATATCTGTCCTTTTTATCTTTTAAATCTTTTATTGCTTTATAATTCCATGCTAAAGTTACATAGGTTTCGGGATTTTCCCTCTCTCCCCCAATGCCGACCTCACCCACCCACTAATTTTCACCATGACTTTGCAATAGTGTAGTCCTTCTCATTTAGTCATAAGTCTATCATTCTGCTATATCAGTGTGTCCTGACAATACAGGTATGAACAATGACAGAGTCCAGCATCCTATTCTTAAGATACATTCATCAAGAGCTAATAGAAAAATAGGGTTAAAAACTTTTAAAATTCAAATTTCCTGATATTTTGAAGGTCTCTAGGCACATAAGAATATCTTCATCTAGCCTTGGGATTCAGTAAATAATATGAGCTGTTTAGCTTATTCTGTAACAAATACTTGTAAAGGAAAGTGGGATTTTTACTGATTGCTCTGGAATTCCATCCAGAAAACAAAATTTTTCAATTCAGGCATTTGCACTGAAAATTTTCCTTAAGTCACTGTAAGGACCCCAAGTATCCTGCTGGCCTTGGACATGGGGGAACTTTTTTTTCCTACAGTGACATTTGCATCTACTGTATCCCACAAAATCTGCTAGGCTGGGGACCCTTGCTAGCAATGGCTGGGGTGTGTTTCCATGGCAATTTCATGCCCAGGAGCAATGAAGACTGCGGCTTTCTCCTCAAGACTGGTAGGAAAATAACCAGGCCATGACTCTGGGAATAGAAGACATAGGTACAACTCTGTCTGGAATACTGGAACCAGTATTCTTATTTAAAAATTACTGTTTTCTTGAAAATCAAATACAGATGAGGACAGAAAGGCCAAAGGAGAGCACTTACATTGACTGGCCCATCCCCCAACACACACAACAATACTAAGTGCTGAGGCAGGTGAAGCTGTGAACTAAGAACTCAGCCAGGACACTCCCATGTAGATGGAAGGAACAGCAATACTTGAGCCATTATCTGTGGCATCCCAGGATACACAATAGCAAGAAGTAGAAATTGGAAGCTAGACCTCAAACCCAGCCGCCAAAATACATGTTGCCAGCATCCCAAATAGCATCTTATTTTTGCATCAAATGCTTACCTTCGGGACCAGCATCTTAAAAACATTTTCCATAATAGTTCTTCAGCACTCCAGGTAATAGGGACTCTTGATTTTGGTTTGCAGGCACCACAAAATTATGTGAATATCCATCTTATTCCCAGCATACCATACACGTCATACAGCCATCAAACTCTCAGCCAGCGTTCACAGCAGAACGGCCAGTTGGGTGCACACATCTCTGTATTGTGTAGCTGCTGAGTTTCTACTCTGCTGCTCAGTGCTGTATCTGTGGTCACAGAGTCTAAAAGAGTAACCATGGTTTTTCTTCTACAGAATCTATCTGATGTCACAAACATGTGTAACCATTCATTGCAAGTTCCCAGTGAAGTGCTTTCTGATGTTTGCTCAAGCAAGTGTTCATTTCACACGAGAATGTATTTTATTTAGAGATTTCCATGTGTATATCAGCTCACTGATTGTTTAGTGAAATATACTTTAAGTCATAGTGATATCCTATGGAATAGGAAACTCTAGGTCTTCATTTCCGCTATGGAGATTGGGCTTAGCTACAATTAGGACCAAGCTGTCTTTGTGAAAAATGACCAGTGGAAAGATTGCGTGAGGCCTAGGTGAGGGCAAAGCCAAGAACTGTATCAAAATGCGTCTGTTGCTATTTTTTGCTTGTTTGTTTGTTTCACCAAGCACTTCTGGTCCGAGAAACAGCATGGCAGAAGGAGGAGATCAGTTTCAATTGCTAGTGCATCTCGTGGAAGGGAAAGGATGTGGTGGAAAATTCTAAGATTCTGTCTCCCCCTCAGGGCTTTCTGGGAAACTTATATATGCCTTGCCTGCCTCGAAGGACTAATGGTGATGGCCGTGCTGGGTGTTTAGCTGATCAGGCCTGCTGAGAAGCAGGACAGGCATATAACCACATCCTCAGAGGAAGACATTAGGAGGAGAATGAGATGAACTCCTGAGAATAAACACTAACGCCTTGAACTGAAAAACATCCTACGCACTGAAGCCCAGGGAAGAATTGGCTGTCGCACACAGTCTCCAGTCAGTCATATGACTCTTATACAAAGGACTTTAATAAGGGTTTTTGATGAATGTTCAAATATGAACGGAAAGCAAAAGAAAGCATTGGAACAAGGAAGTACGGCACCATCAAAGAAACACTTTGCATCTCCAGAGAGAATTTATTATTTTTTTCTTACACAAGAGGAGCAATTTGATTATCCCACAATGAACTCAAGATAACCAATTAAAGATGCTCAACTTAAAAAACAGCACAGATGGAAGCTTAGAGTAATTGGAAAATAATGCATTAACAATTTTTTGATAAAATAAAGAGGCCTAAAAGCATGAACTAGTAAACAGAAATATTGTAACTGAATAATATAAAATTTTTGAATATAAATATAAATATAAAAGTTTTGAAATATTTAATAAATGGCTCAATTGGAAACAGTCAAGGAGAATAAAGAATACTTTTTAAATGATTTATTTGTATTGGAAGGCAGATTTACAGAGAGAAAAAAAGAGAAAGATCTTTCATCTGCCGATTCACTCCCCAAGTGGCCGCAAAGGCCAGTACTGAGTCTATTCAAAGCAAGGAGGTAGGAGCTTCTTCCAAGTCTCCCACGCAGGTGCAAGGTCCTGGGCTTTGGGCCATCCTTGACTGCTTTTCCAAGCCACAAGCAGGGAGCTGGATGAGAAGTGGAACAGCCGAGAAAATAACTAGAGCCCATATTGTATCCCAGTGGTAACAAGGTGAGGACTTGGCTAATAGGGTATTACACTTGCTCTAACCTGTCATTTTTTTTTTATTTGTTGAGTTTATTGTAGAACATTTAATTTCAGAATAGGTTTAAATTTACACAAGAAAAATTGTGGAATAATAACACAAAGAGTACCATATATTCTTCATCCCACTTCCCCGTTAACTGTGTCACAGTGATTGAATCACAAAAATATGGTGACTTTGATTCCAAAGGTTGAATATCTCCCTTTCTCTCAGCCTCTCATAATCAATATACTGTGTTCAGATTTTGGTTTGTTCTTTAATCAAAGCTATGAAATCAAAGGAGCAGCCAAAAAAGAGTCAAGAGAAGGTAATCAGAGGTACTTATAGACCAGCATAATGAGTCTGATACACACATTTGGGGAGTTGTACACTAAAAAAAAAAAAAGAGAAAACTAAAAAAAGAAAGGCAGGCAGAGAGCTAACTTGAAGAAAGAATGATGACAATGAGAAACGTCACCAGTTAGAAGAAGGTGTGTGTGGGGAGCTGTAGGGAGCCTGCAGCCCACACCCTAGACAGACCAGGGCCGAACTGCTGCTTCCTGCTGTGGTAGAAAAAAAAAGTCTCAGGAAGTCTGCTGTGATTGGCCCAGGGGTGCGTGGATGGCGCGTGGACAGCACGTAATCTGTGTGATGATTGGCCTGCCTGCTGCATGCACAGGTGACCTTTACGTTGATTGGCCGGGTTACCCAACATATAAGGGAGCCAGAGAACCAGGGAGGGGAGAGAGAGCGCGCCTCGGAGAGAGAGAGGGGAGAGAGCGCACCTCGCCAAGATATAGCTGCTGTGTGCCTCGCGATGTGGCGGCTGCGCGGTGGCTGCATGGCGGCCACTGTGCGGCCACTGTGCACCGGTTTTGCTGTGTCATCTCTACAATAAAGGTTCCACAAAGATAACGAGTGTCTGGGTTTGACTTGCTGGCCAAGGGACCCCGACAGTGTGGACATGTACCTTCAGGGAGCTCCCTGGACATTAATTGTAATACATCTAGTGAGAAGCCCCAAGATACAGGATAATCAAGTGGTGCAGTCACCGTGAAAGAGAGAACCCTGAGAGCAGCAAGGGAGAAGTGATGCCTCAGTACTGGAAATCCCCCAAACTTTGGCAGCCGAGTCCTCGGCATTCACTGAGCCTCCCTATAAACCCATCTCTCAACTGTCACACAAGTGCGAGATCCAAATCTCTGGTGGTGAGAGCCAGGATGCAGCTTGTAAGCTCCTCAGTTGTTCCCAGAAAAGAGCAGTGATGTGCACCCTCCACAAAGCTCTCACAGTAAGTTAGACCAACACCAAATGAGCATGGGGTACAGAGGAGTCAAAGAAAGCATGGGGAGCATCAGGATGAAAACCAGAGCCTGATCAACTGTCTATGATGAGTGGATCATCCATCAAAAAGCACAGAAGGCTCCATAGTTATGACAGGATTCAGGCATACAGTGACTATGCTGTACAAAAGGTATTTAAGAGTCTCCATTGGAGAAAAATGGCCAATGAGGCAACATTTAGACATAAAATGTGCAGAGAACAGGGACCGGTGCCATAGCCTAGCAGCTAAAGTCCTCACCTTCAATGTGCCGAGATCCCATTTCGGCATTGGTTCTAATCCTGGTGGCTTCCCTTCCCATCCAGCTCTCTGCTTGCAGCCTGGGAAAGCAGTGGAGGAGGCCCAAAGCCTTGGGAACCTGCACCCATGTGGGAGACCTGGAAGAAGCTCCTGGCTCCTGGCTTTGGATCAGAACAGCTCCAGGCCTTGTGACTGCGTGGGGAGTGAATCATCAGGTGGAAGATCTGTTCCTCTGTTTCTCCTCTTCTCTCTATATTTGGTTTTCCAATAAAAGTGAAATAAATCTTTTAAAAAATGTGCAGAGAACAAAGCCATGATGGTTTTGCATATGCTGTGATCAGAGAGGTAAAGTTTTGAGACCCAAATCCTTAATCAATCTATAATCCAAGAGGAAGACAGAGGGATTGAGATCAGACTTCCTTGCTGAGGAGTCTCCTCGTGGCCCTCTTGATGTCCCTGTTCCTCAGGCTGTAGATAAAGGGGTTGAGCATGGGCGTAACCACAGTGTACACCACTGAGGCCACTGCACATCTCCTGGGAGAAAGTGAGAAAGATGAACTGAGATACACACCAAGGCCTGTTCCATAAAATAAGCAAACCACTGTCAGGTGAGAGCCGCAGGTGGAGAAGGCTTTGTACCTGCCACCAGGAGATGGGACCCTCAGAATGGAAGAAAATATTTTGTAGTATGAGAAGAGGATTCCTGACATAGGAACAAAACCATATAGGATACAAACACTGTACATGACCATGTCATGGGCGATTATGTCAGAAGTAATAATGTTTAAAAGTTGAGAAGGGTCACAGAAGAAATTGGAAACGTCTATCTCCTTGAAGCATGCAACAGGCAATATTATCACATTGTGCAACAGGGTATCAGAAAGGCTGATGACAAAGCACACCAAAATGAGGAAGCCACAGTGGCGGGGATTCATGATGACCTGGTAATGCAGGGGGTGACAGATGGCAACAAACCGATCATAGGCCATCACTGTCAGAAGGAAGTCATCCATGATGCCAAAAATGATGAAGAAAGACATCTGAGTCAGGCAGCCGGCATAGGAGATGTCTGGTCTGTGCGTGAGGATGCCCACAATCAAGTTGGGAACCGTGGTGGACGTGAACCCCACGTCAGCCAAGGACAGGCTGCAGAGGAAGAAGTACATGGGTGTGTGCAGGTGGGAGTCTGAGGAGACAGCCAGGATGATGAGCATGTTCCCGAGCACCGTGACCAGGTACATGGAGAGGAACAGTCCCAGGAGGAAGGGCTGCAGCTCTCGATCCTCTGAGAAGCCCAACAGGTGGAATTCTGAGACATGTGTGAGATTTCGGGTTTCAGAACAACTTGGACTCCTTCTGGAACAGAAAACAGAACTGCATACATTGTTAATGAAACAGTCATGGCTGTAATACAAGTGTTCTTCAAATGAATTTTAGAATATGGAATTAAAAATGTGTTTGTTTTTGTGCAATCCGATTTGAAGTCCGTCCATTTTGTTGTATGGGATAATCTGACGACCCTGTCGTGTTAACCATTTGTGGCCACAATTGTGTCTGCCATTTCCCTTGATGATAGCAACCTCAGTCTTTTTAGAATTCTCACGAATGGCTTCTGTGTTTTTCACTTCCCTCTCTCACACATGCCATGCAAACACTCCGCTAAAAAGTGTTTGAAAGCCAAGAGCATTGGACCAAACAATCCATCCTTGGCAAATGCAAACAGCCCTTTGAAGGAGAAAGACTAGATAGCTCCTTTCTCTGTAAAAAATGTAGTGTTCTAATTAACAGATGAGTCTACTTTGATTTTAAGAGCACATACATGGCTTTTACCTGGGCTGTTTATAAGTTCCCACCTAAACCATTGCATTTTCTAAACACAGAGTAAAAACTGCAGGCTCACAGTCAAGAAATATTTTGGCCGTTGTGATGAATAAAGCTTAATCCTTTTTAGTTTTCCGATTTTCCTGTTATTCAGATGGAAGCACTCACTCAGATGCTACTCATCTTTGTATGAGTAGCAGCAACAGAAATGGGAACAGGAGAGTTCTCACTGTTGCACTTCCCAAAAGCTGCCTTGTTTGTGGTTCAAACAAAATGGAACTGGGACTGGCATACCATCCGGCAATGCCACAGATGTTGCAGAAATCCAAGAATCTGAGCCAGAACTTGGAGTCAGACCAGACCTAGATATGATTCCAGGCACTCCCATGTGTGGGAGGTGGGTGTCTTAACCTATGCCTTTAAGCAATCATTCAGTTTGTAACTACTATCCTTGTCTCTGAGGAACTTCCAATTTTCATTAAAGTTATTCAGTCAAATGTGTACCAATCTCTCCACCCCTTTGTGTTCATGCCTGTGTTCTCCACTGGCTATGAACAGAGTAAAACAGTAAACATCCACGGAATGTTTAAAACTGAAATTTCTTCCCTAATGCTTTTTTTTTTGAATACAGAATTCCATCCTGATGGAAATCACAAGATTCAATTGAAAAAAATACCATGATCCAAAATACTGGAAGCTGCAGTGATGCCTAACTCTACAATATGTCTCATCGCAGTGAAAACAATTTCCACCCCAGACTCTTTCTGTGTTTAGGCCATATCTAAAATAGTGCCTGTCCTTGTTTCTGAATAACTATAATAAAAGCATTGTTGTAGATGTTAACTCTTATGTGTGCTTCATGAGACACGAGCCGATGTTATCATATTGTCTTGAGTTGTTGTGCATTCCTGAGAAGTAGGCAAGGAAAACTAGGAAAGCATCAGGTGTATTGAAGCCACATACACCATGGTCAGTTATTATTCTGAGCCCGTGAAACATTTGTTCAATATGGAATAGAGACTTGTAGTGCCTCTGTGCAAAACAACATCTGCACAGAGAATGATCTTTGCTTGTCCTCCAAAACAGAATATGTATGTTTATAAGGGTATATTTATACTCTCCAAGGCTTTAGGACGAATTGAAATTAAAGTGTGAAATCCTTTCAACACAAAAAATAGTTGGAATCTATTATTTTGTAATTGTACAAAAGATATCAAAAATTTGTGTGTGGACTGTAAAAAAAAAATTTGGATCCAAAATAATGTCACATTCTTTAGGTTGTGTCTGTTAGCTTTGAAATCCTCTCTTGTAAAAACAAAAGCAACAAAATCTCTTATAAAAATGTAAAGTATAATATCAGGGCAGGGAATATTTCAGTTGAGAGATTAAACAAAAGAATCAATTAATAACAACATTGCCTAAAATGTATGTTGTCCAGCTTGGGTCCATTTGTTATTATTTATACACCACATAAGTAGGTGCCATTTCCAATTTATTCCTCACTTGATGTGATTTCATCAATGAGTCAATGTGGATAACAATGGCTAGTGTCAAGGATCCCAAGAAGACATAGCACAGAAATAAGCAGTGCAGTGGGCAGGATGCAAAAATGTATATTTTCTCTGTGTCTGATGCATTAAGGATGCCCACTCTTTTCCAGTTATCCAACAGCAGATCAAAACATCAGGTACCTCTGGGATCCATTGTCAAGCTCTTTCCAGCTCCTGCAGTAAGCGTGGAATCTGACACCCCAGCTATGGTGTCAGATTTTGGGAGTGGGAGCAAGAGAAGATTCAGTGGGATTGTTACAGGAGCGTAGGAAATAGAAGACTGAAGTGAAACCTTTGAGAAGGCATAAGAGAGAGATCATCCCTGAACTGCCCTGTGCTTGTTCAGTGATCTTCGCCTTCCTGCCCCACTGATGAGCACCATGAAGGACCAGGAAAGAGCATGCTGAACAGGGATACTCTTCCTGAACAGACAGAAGTCTGAAACAATTTCATGGAGGGCAAGACTGGCCATATGGACTGGAGTCCAATCCCCTGGTCCACATGTGGCTTCTTTTCCTTCTACCTAACAGGAATGTTTAACTTGTCTTCTAGAAAATGATTATGTGTGCAAATACAACTTGACAGATGATGTAGTGCAATGGAGCAAGCTGGTGAAATCAGAGTTCAGACACTGGCACAGAGCCCATGTTTCACGATGCTTTGGCTGCTGGCATGCTCATCTTCATGATCATGCTTGTGTTTGCAGAGAGTTTACACAGGCTCAGTTATTACTGCCTTCCTCCCAAAGGAGGATTTGTGGATGAGAGAGGAAAGAAAAACTTTAGATTATTCAGGCCTGTTTGGAGAACCATGAACAGCCAAGACATTGTGCGTTGGTTGCTTTCCCTCTGTCTATCGCAACTACCATTTTCATCCTGACCATGAAAACATAATGCTGCTGACATTCCCAGATCTCTCTAATAGTCTCCCTCAGCACCTACCGGGCTGCAATGACTCTCAGCTGAGGCATGGCCCAGGGTGAGGACTCCATTACTCCTCTTCTTCCCCTCATACGGTGGCATCTCATGATTCTTGGTTCGGGTCTTCAAATTGGACACACTCATGCCAGGTCCTCCTGGGGCAGGTGCTCACTGTGGTATTTGTCATAGAACAGAATGCCAGTCCAGGTCCTAAAGTGCTGGCTCATTATTTACGTTTGGAGGATGTTTTGGGCTCAGTGCTCAGAGCTCCTCATTAGCCCACAGGACTAGAGTATCCCAGTCTCTAAGGACTGGCTGACAGTGGTGAAGAGGGAATGGAGAAAAAGTGTATCTGGAACCTTTCCAGAGGAAAACCTCACCTGTGCTTCTGCTATGAACTTTAACTCTCTTTGCTTCTGGGATCTTCTGAAAAGTTTTGCAGTAGGCAAAAATTAGGCTGAAATTTTTGCATCTATGTTTCTGAGGGGTACAGATTTATGGTTCTCTTTGCTGTCTATTTCTCTGTTTTTTGTTATTTAGGTGATGATGGTCTCATAAAAGGGATTGGGGGGGATTTGCTACTTTTCCTTTAATAAATAATTTAAACACTATTGGTAGTAAGTTTTTCATTAAAAATCCGGTGGAATTTGTCAGTGAAGCCACACGTTCCTGGGCTTTGGTTTTTAGATGCATTTGTCTTACTGCTTCAGTTTCTGTCTTATATATTGGTCTACTTAGGGTTCCTGTGTCATCCTGACTCAGGAAAATCATGTATACAGAAATCCACCCATTTTTTCTGTGTTATTCACTTTGTTGTTATGTATTTTCTTGTCATCATAGTCGATAAAACTGTGTATTTGTGGTGTCTGCTGCTGTATTTCCTTTATCTCTGATTTTACTGGTTTGGGTTTTCTCCAATACTTTTTTTTTTTTTTTTTTTGGTGAGTGGAGCCAATGATGTATGTATTTTGTTTATTTTTTTTTTACTACATCTCATCTTTAATGCACCAATTTTATGCATCATTTATTAAATTTCAATTTTGGTTTCTCTAGTTTTATTTCTTTCATGCTACCAGCTTTGGATTTGGGTTGCTAGGTCTTTGAGACACATTGAGAGAACACTGACTTGAAATTCACAAAACACTGACCAGATTATGTGGCCCCAAGAGCACACACACATACACACACACACACACCATATATCTATTGAAGGAGAAGATACTCCACTGAGGCACAACTCAAAGATAAACACATTAGTGCATAATACCAAGGAATAAATTCAGAAGTGCTTATGCATAAACGCAGAAGTACAAGAAGCAAAAGCAAAAAAAGACAACATGACTCACCGAAAGGAACATAGCCACCATCCCCAGTAGAAGAATGTAAAGAAGAGAAAACTAATCAACTTTCTGAAAGTAAATGGGACAGATGAGCACAGGGTTGCTCAGAAATACACAGAAACCAAGCATTGAGATAAAGAAATCCATGCCTTGTGTGGATGAACAAATGATCAAAGATGTTGGGACTTTGAAGACAAATCAAATGATAATTTACAATACATTCTTCCCTCCTGGCTACTGACTTCAGACCATCCCTGCTCTGCTCATGGTGGACATTTGGGAAGTGAATGAGCTGTTGGAAGATCTCTATCTTTCTCTCTGTCTGTCTTTCTGTTTCTTTCTCTCTTTTTCTCATTCTCTCTCTGTGTGAACTCTACCTTTCAAAAATAAATCTTGGGCCTGGCACAGTGGCCTAGCAGCTCAAGTCCTCAACTGGTACACGCCAGGATTTTGTATGGGCAACTGTTCTATTTTTTTTTTTTTTAGGTTTTACAATTCTTTGATGTAGATCAGAAGCAGTCTGACTCATATCAATTGTTGATTCATTGGTTACTTCACAATATCTTATTGCATGAGATACTGGCTGCTTGGGGTTGAAATAATATTAGTGTTTCGGCTTGACATCAATTCATAACAGCCACATCAACAACAACAACAACATCAACAACAAATTATTTCACCCTGAAAAATATCACACACCACTGAATAGCCAACACATGCGTGACAAAAAGGAAACATAGAGGTCTCATGGGAAAAATGATGGCCTCATATACTTCATGAGCACGTGATGAATTCTACTAGAGAATAGAGATTATTTGGAAGCAACCAAACTGAAACAAAAACATCAAAACACATAGGATACAGCCATAAAAAAAAAAAAAAAACCAGAAAATCAAAAAATAAAATAAAATAAAATAAAATAAAATAAAATAAAAACCAGGATATATTGGACTGTTTGAGTTACACTTTCCATGTTGGCTTCCTTATATGAGAGAGAATATATGGTGTTTGTTCTTTTGCGATTGATTCATTTCACTCAGCATAATGGTCTCTAGTTGGGACCACCTCGTTGTAAATAGAATAATTTCATTCTTCTTAATAGCTGAATAATATTCCATGGAGTAGATATACGACAGTGTCTTTAACCACTCTTCCTTGTATGCACATCTGGTTTGTTTCATGTGTTTGCTATTGTTGATCGCGCTGCAGTAAATATAGGATTGCAGATCCCCTTCTCACCTGTAGATTTCACTTCTTTTGGGAATGCACCTAGGAGCAGGATAGCTGGGTAATATGGCAGGTTTATTTGCAATTTTCCAAGCACTCTCCATACTGATTTCTACAGGGGTTACACTAGCCTACACTCCCACCAGCAGTGAAGAAGGGTGCCTTTCTCCCCACATCCATGCCACCTGGTGGTGTTATTTGACTTCTGAATGTAGGCCAGCCTCACTGGAGATAGGTGGTACCTCAAGGTGGTTTTCATTTGTATTTTTCTTATGGCTAGGGAGCCTGAGCATCTTTTCATATGTCTGCTACCCATTTGAACCTGTTCTTCTGAGAAATGTCTGTTAATTTATTTTGCCCATTTTGTTACAGGGTTGTTGTTTTTTCTTTCCCTGGGTTTCTGAAGCTCTTTGTAGATCTTGGATATTAGTCCCCTATCACTTGTGTAGTATGCAAAAGTTTTCTCCCATTCTGTTGGTTGCTTCTTCACTTTGTTAATTGTTTCCTTTGCTGTACAGAAGCTTTTTAGTTTGATGTAGCCCCATTTGTTCATTTTGGATTTGATTGCCTTTGCTTTAGACATCTTTTCCTAGAAGTCTTTCTCTGTTCCTATATCTTGGAGTGTGTTTCTTATGTTTTCCTTTAATAGTTTGATGGTTTCTGGGTGTAAATTTAGGTCCTTGAGCCAGTTAGAGCTGATTTTTGTATAATGCGACAGGTGTGGGTCTTGCTTCTTTATTCTGCAAGCTGCTATCCAGTTGTCCCAACAGCATTTGTTGAATAGAACAGGATTTTTACCTGGATTGTTTTTCATTTTCTTGTCAAAGATTAGGTGAGTATACATGTATGGATTTCCTTCTGGTGTTTCTATTCTGTTCCATTGATCTTCTTCTCTGTTTCTGTACCAGTACCAGACTGTTTTGATAACCACTACTCTGTAGTTGATCTTGAGGTCTGGAATTGTGAGTCTTCCAGTTTGATTTCTATTTTTCAGGATAGCTTTAGCTATTCGTGGTATTTTGTGACTCCAGATGAACTTTTGTATCATCTTTTCTATTTCCGAGAAGAATGTTGTTGGAATTTTGATTGGGATTGCATTGAATCTTTATATTGCTTTTGGTAATATGGTCATTTTGATAATGTTGATCCTGCCAATCCAAGAACATGGGAAGGTTCTCCATTTTTCAAGGTCTTCTTCTATTTCCTTTAAAAATGATTTATAATTTTCATCATAGAGGTCTTTCACATATTTAGTTAGCTTAATTCCTAGGTATTTACAATTCCTCTCCTCTATTTTAAAGGGGACTGTACTTACAATTTCTTTCTCAGTCGTGGAATTATTTTTGTACACTAGTTCCATCGATTTGTGTTCATTAATTTTGTATCCTGCTACTCTGCCAAATCTCTTATGAGTTCCAATAGTCTCTTGACTGAGTCTTTTGGATCTCCTTTGTAGAGAATCATGTCATCTGAGAATACTGATAATTTCAATTCCTCACTTTCCATTTGTATTCCTTTAATTGCTTTTTCTTGCCTAATAGCTCTGGCTAGGAATTCCAAAACAATATTGAAGAATAGCTGTGACAGTGGACACCCCTGTCTAGTTCCAGATTTTAGCGGAAAGGCTTCCAATCTTTCCATATTTAGTATGATGCTGGCACTGCATTTTTTTGTAAACTGCTTTGATTGTGTTGTAGAATGTTCCTTCTATGCCTATCTTGTTTAGGGTTTTTAACATGAAGTGGTGTTGGCTTTTATCAAATGCCTTCTCTGCATCTATTGAGAGGATCATATGGTTTTTATTTTCCAATTTATTGATGTGAAGTATCACATTTATTGTTTTGTGAATGTTGAACCATCCCTGCATGCCTGGGATGAATCCTACCTGGTCCAGGTGAATGATCTGCCTGATGTGTTGTTGGATCCTGTTGGCTAGTATTTTATTGAGAATCTTTGCATCTATGTTCATCAAGGATATCAGTCTGTACTTCTCTTTTTCTGTTATTTCTCTCTCTGGCTTTGGTATTAAGGTGATAATAGCTTCATAGAAAGAGCTTGGGAGGATTGCCTCTTTTCTATTGTTTAAAAAAACTTGTGTAAGATTGGGGTAAGTTCCCCTTGGAACATTTGATAGAATTCAGCTGTATCTGGTCCAGGACTTTTCTTGGTTTGGAGGGCTTTAATTACTGATTCAATCTCAGTGCATGTTATTGGGCTGATTAGATTGTTAATTGCTTCTTGATTCAATTTTGGTGGATTGTCTGTGTTCAAGAATCTATCCATCTCCTCTAGGTTTTTTGATTTGTTTACATATAGTTGCTTGTAATAGGTCCTGATGATTCTTTGTGTTTCTGAGGTATCTGTTGTTATATCTCCTTTCTCATCTCTGATACTATTGATGTGTATTTTCTCCCTCCTTTCTGTGATTAGTCGAGCTAGTGGGGAGTCTATTTTGTTGATTTTCTCAAAGAAACAGCTCTTTGATTGATTGATCTTGTGTTTAGTTCTCTTGATCTCTATTTGGTTTATTTCCTCCCTTATTTTGACGATTTCTTTTTTCCTACTATTCTTGGGATTCCTTTGTTGTTGTGTTTCTAGTTCTTTCAGTTGTAAGGTTAGCTGATTTACTTGGTGCTTTTCTAGTTTCTTGACATAAGCACTGATTAAATGAACTTTCCCCTCAGCACTGCCTTGATTGTGTCCCATAAGTTTTGATAAGTTGTGTTGATGCCTTCATTTGTTTCAAGCAATTTTTAAATTTCCCATTTGATTTCCTCTCTAACCCATTGCTCATTTGGTAACATATTATTCAGTCTCCATATGTTTGTAAGTCTTCTTTGGTGTTTTGACTGCTTGGTCTGTAGCTTCACTCTTTGGTGGTCTGAGAAGATGATTTCCACATTTTTTAATTTGCTGAGGCTTCTTTTATGGCCTATAACATGATCAATTATGGAGAAAGTTCCATGTACTGATGAAAAATAGTGTATTCTTTGTAGGATGAAAGGTTAAGTAGATGTCAACTAAGTCCATTTGCTAAGTCCATCTAGAGTTTGGGTGAGTTCTATTGTTTCTTTGCTGAGTTTCTGGCTTTTTGATCTGTCCATTTGTGTTAATGGGGTATTCAGGTCTCCCACTATGATCGTATTAGAGTCTATTTCTCCCTTTAAATCTGTCAATATTTGTTTCATGTCTAGATGCTTTGGCGTTTGGAACATAAATATTTAGTATGCTGATCTCTTCTTGCTGAAGGCATCCTTTGATCATTATGTGGTATCCTTCTTCATCTCTTTTGATGCTCTTTACATCAAAGTTTATATCATCTGATATAAGAATGGCTATACCTGCTCGTCTTTCCCTATCATTTGCTTGGAATATCTTTTTTCATCCTTTCACTTTCAATTTTTTCTGATCTTTGTTGGTGAGATGTGTCTCCTGTAAACAGCAGATAGTTGAGTTTTGTTTTTTTGATCCAGTCCTCCAAACTATGGCATTTGACTGATGAGTTTAAGCCATTTACATTCTGCATTATTATGGATAAGGAGCAGTTTGGTCCTGTCATTTTGGCAATGCGTTGTTCTATAATTGAGTTTTCTGTTAGCCTTTTAGTGAGATGTTCTCCACATTTGCCTTTGTTTCTGGTGGTTACTATTTCTTTTTTCTTTCATGGGAACATCCTTGAGTATCATTTGTAGGGCAGGTTTAGATGAGACAAAATCTTGAAGCTTTCTTTATTGTGGGAGAATTTTATTTCATTTTTAAAGTCAAAGGAGAACTTTGCAGGGTATGTTATTCTTGGTTGAAAATTTTTCTCTTTTAGAATCTGGAATGTCACTCCAGTCTCTTATGGCCTGCAGTGTTTCCTCTGAAAGTCAGCTGTGAGTTTGATTGAAACTCCTTTATATGTCACTTGATGTTTTTCACATGCAAATTTAAGGATTTTTTTTTTTTATCTTTTTGTTCGGCTGAAGAGAACTTGATTATCATGTGTTGTGGTGACGTTTGTTTTTGGTCATCTCTGCTGAGAGTTCTGTTGCCCTCCTGTATATTATTTTCCAATTCTTTGCTCAGATTAAGGAAGCTTTAATTTATTATTTTATTGAATACACCTCTAATCCCAACTTCTCTCTGCACCTTCTGGAACTCCCATAACTCTTAGGTTGGACCTTTTAAACATATCTTTTAATTCTTGGATACTATTTTTTTAGCTTGACCCAGCTCTGCTTCCAGCTTTTTGTTTGTTTCTTCATGGTGACAGGAAATATCTTCTAATTCTGAAATTCTTTCTTCTGCCTCACTCATTTTGTTGTTGAGACTCTCCACTGCATTTTTTGCTCTACTGTGTTTTTAGTTTCTGATATACCAACCTTTATTTGATTTATTACTGCTGTTTCTTCTTTGAACTCTTTTTGTGCTTCTCATTGTTGACCATCAGCTTTGCAACAAGCTTTCTGAGTTCTCTGTCCCCCATTTTCTCAATGTCTTCCACAGTTAACTCTGAGAGTGGGTGAAGCTTTTGCTCTTTTTTGTAGAGTCTTCAGTAACATTCACAGTACTTTTGTCTTGTCTTTTACCTTTTGTGGTTGTGGATCTGTTTGACTAAATCATCTCTATGGTGTATTTCCTAAAGGTCTATCAGTTGATTTTTATGTTCAATCAGTGCCCTGGATTTGGGAAACACAGTTGTCCTGAATAATTTTTGTCCACGGCACTGGTTTTGTAGGCTGCACTGAGCTTGTCGCCCCCTGCTGGCAAATAAGTCTGAGTACCTCCTGGTGTTATTTTGGGTGGAGTTTTTGGGGTGCCTGTGTTGGGGCTGTTTTTTTCTGTGGAGTCTGTGCAGTGCTCTAAGATGGTGGTATTTTTGTCCCCAGGTCAGTTCTTGGGTGACTCGGCTGTCCTCCTTTCAGTGTAACAGTGTCTGGTCCCGTGACACTGTTATCTGAGAGCTGCTGAATTAGCGCATGCGCAGTTTACCACTCCTCTGCTTGCAGTTTATCAGTGTTTGGAGCACTTGCCACAGTGTCCAAGATGGCGCCCATAGGTGCACCAGGAAAGATCAGGGGGCTGCCATCCGTCAGCTCCAGGGACCACACCGACCCTGCAGGGAGCGAATCTGGTGTTTCCCTCCCCATTTAGATCAGTTCCAGGTGAAAAGCCAGAAAGGAGCCTCTGTGCAGCTCTATCAACTCTGCGTTCTGCCTCTCCACACAAGATGGCGCTGAGTCCCATGCTATCTCTGCCTATGGCTGATTCCAGTCACTCAGCTTGATTGTCAGCTCCCAGACTATACTAACTTTCGTAGCTCCCCACGCAGACCCAGGCTCTCACCTGGCAGTCACAACATCTGTGTGGAGGCCACTGCTGGACACCTTGCTGGCACTGGAAACAGATTGCTGGAGCCTGGATCACCGGAGCCTGGATCGCTGGAATCTGAGTTGCTACTTGCCAACTGCTGGTGGGTTCTTCAGTCCACTACAACACTGGTGTCTTGCTTCTGCAGCTTTCCTGTGTCCAGGGAGGTTCCAGGTGTCCTCTGCTTACCGCCTGAACCCTATTTTTTCCCTAAAATCTACTTATTGTACTTCTCCCTGCCTAAGGACTCTCTGTCCCATCAAACACATCTGCACTCTATGCCGCCATCTTAAGCCTCGAGCTGTGCAATGGTTTTAATCACTGTAGCTCCACTTCTCATCCAGATCCCTGCATGTGGCCTGGGAAAGCAGCTGGCAATGGCCCAAAGCCTTGGGTTCCTGCACCTGTGTGGGATGGGCTGGAGGACGTTCTTGGCTCCTGGCTTTGGATTGGTGTAGCTCTGGCCGTTGCAGCCACTTGGGGAGGGAATCATTGGACAGAAGATCTTCCTATCTGTCTCCCCTCCTCTCTGTATATCTGGTTTTGCAATAAAAATGGATAAATTTTTGAAAAAAAATCTTCAAGGAATATGGAAGTAAGGAAAGAAAGGAAGGAATACAAAGGACAGAATGAAAGGCTAAAAAAAAGTCTTCCTAGTAAAAGTACAAATGAAACCTAAAGCAAATAATGGAAATACTGATGGTAAAATTGCAGGACCATGTTGTTAGATTTAAATACTAACCCCAAAGGAAATGTCATAAGTTCTCTAAACAAAAACTAGAAATGTTCTGATGAGATTTAAACCAAGTATTTTAAAGCATCGAAAAAGATACTATGTCAACAGAAAGGAATAATAAACAGGTATAACCATTCTTTTTTTTAGGTTAATTTTCTTTTTATTAGAAAGTTGGATATACAGAGAGGTGGAGAGACACAGAGGAAGATCTTCCATCTTATGATTCATGTCCCAAGCAGCCGCAACAGCTGGAGCTGTGCCAATCCAAACCAGGAACCAGGAGACTCTTCCAGATCTCCCATGTGGGTGCAGGGTCCCAAGGCTTTGTGCTGTTCTCCACTGCTTTCCCAGACATCAAGCAGGGAGCTGGGTGGGAAATGGGGCTGCTGGGACCAGAATGGGTGACCATATGGAATCCCGGTGCATTCACAACAAGGTCTTTAGCCACTAGGCTACCTTGATGCGCCCAGGTGTAGCAATCTAATATCCCAAAATGGTTGAGGGTCTTTCACACTTTCCAACAAGTTTATTGGTGAGGGTATTCCACTTTTTAAGATCTTTCCCTGTGTGAAAACTACCCAGCAAACTAAAAGATTTTTTTTCATGCCTAAGCAGAGAATACAAGGACGATATTGAAGTTTGGGAATAAGCCAAGTTGGAGGAATAAATTGCATCACCAGAAATAAAGTGCTTAACTCTCTTTAAATATGTAGAGATATTTCATTTTCCAATAACAGACTGAAAAAAAAATCATCTTAGAGTGTAGACAGAGGTGCAGATGTCTGAAACTCCCAGCCACGGGTGCACATAAGAACCAAAGTAAGTATAGAATAGGCTGGGCGATTTCTCTATTCCTTCTGAGCTATGTGTGAGCTGTGTCTGGGTGTGGACCAGGCTGCACTGGGCTGTAGCACCCCATAGTAAAAAACAGAATGGGTGAAGGCCAGTCAGGAATGGCAAATGTTCCTGCTAGGAGAGGAGGTAGACTCAGTAGGTAGAACGGGCCCATGGGCCCATGAATGGGCATGAGATCTGACATTGGGAGAGGTTTTCTTGGAGGAGCTTCAGAACCTCCTCTGTTGGGACATAATCCCTGCAGGTGAGCGCAAGAACCACAATAGGGAGCAGCTCTGACGAGGCCAGGTAACGGTACCCACTGGCATACATTTGGTACACAATGGGGGCAGGCCAGGCTGAGCAGAGCTACAACACCTGTTAGCCTCATGTGAGCTGGATTAGGGGACAGTCAGGCTGGAGTGACTGTTCCTACTGGTGCATGTATAATTCAGAGTTGGTGTGGATTTTTTGGGCTTTGTCGCAGCATCACCTGGCAGAGGCTGGCAAGAGGGGCAAATTCAGTGCAACATTGGGGGTGGGCCCAGGAGGGATGCAGTGGGCATCTCATTCTTGGTGAGCAACTGGTGAGCATGAGAACCAAGACTGTGGCAGGCATGGCTAGACAGAGAGTGGCACCCACTGGTAGATGTGTGTGTGCTGGATAGTGGGGCTGGTTATGCTGAACTAGATTCCAATGCCCTTTGACATGTATGAAAGCTGAATGGGATGTGGGACAGACTGCTGTACATACTGGCAAGCATGGGAACCAGGGAAGGGGACAGGACTGGTAAGGGTTAATGCAGGTGGCTCTGACTGGTTTGCATGAGAGCAACACCTATTGGTTTGTATAAAAGACAGGATGGGCACAGAACTGACCCAGCAAATGAAACCACCAGCATGTACATAAGCTGATTGGGGTGAAGGACTGTGCTGGAACCTCTCTTGGCAAGCACACGTAAGAATCGGCTCTGGGATCAACTCAGATGAATTTTCTATGGGGATTCTCCTACCTGAATTGCAGGACTCAGAACCCTAATCATGGAGGAAATAGTAGTTTCTATGGACTGGCCATGGAATGCATGTGTCAGAGCTGGGCCTGCTCAGTGGCTTGGATGGATCACTGGACAGCATATCCAGGTGCACATGGAGGACATGTCAGTACATTGGAGTTTGTAAAGAACACATTGTGCCACTGCAGAGGTCAGAGGACAGAACAGATTGATTAAGCACCATAGCAAAGCGATGGCAGTGACTATCTGGGCCAATGGAGACAAGAGGGAATATGTCAACTGGTGGATTCGAAATAGATTTCATTGTGCTTGGAGTGGCAAGATCGACAGTAATTCAGAACAATTTAACTATCTAAACCTCATGAGCAGGCCCCTCAGAGAGTGCCCCAATTAGGGACCCTGGGTGAGTTTCTGGTGGCTGTCACCCATTCCAGTGTAGAGAGGCATTTGGGAGACTGGATGTGGCGTCTCTCCTTGTCTTCCTGTTTCCACTACATACAGGGGAAAAAAAAGGGAATGTGGAAAAATGTCTCATCCACTTGTTGTAGCCCCTGACCTTTATCACCCTAATCAATTCTGTAAAAATCATCAAAAATAAAAGAATTATAAGAAAGAGACGGTCAATAAGCTTAATGATGGCACAATGTAACTGTACCATCAGGAAAAATGCAGGAAAAGAGGAGAATAAACAAAGATAGCATAAACAGTAAATAGAAACTTTTTTGGCAAAAAAGGAATATAACTAAATTAAAACTTTTCATAGAGTGTTTGATAGTGACCTACATAGGTAAAATACAGAGTCAGCCAATTTTTGGTTTATCAAATAATTTATTCATCATATTTATTTTCAACACGTTGTTTCAGGGTAAGTTTAAATTTACAGCAGAAATGTGAAGCAATCATTGTGGAGTAGAGGGGTTTGGGCAGCGGGAGATCTTGGGTATGGGGGTTGAAACTTCCAGCAGCCAGCAGCAGGTGGGTGCCAGGCTGGGGCCTCTCCATGCACCAAGTCCTCATTCCAGCTACCATGGACACATGGTGAGCTGTCCCTGGACCTGCCCAAGTCCCAGAAGCTGCTCCCTTCTTGGTAAGTACATTGAAGGGAGAAGTCTGGAGAGTTGGGCGGGCCCAGGCCACACCCACTGCCATCATTGCAAGGTGGAGGGTACTGAGGAGGGGGCCACATTGGGTCTAGGGGTTGAAACTTCCAGCAGCCTGCTAGCTGCAGGTGGGTCCGATGCCAGGGCATAGGGCCATCTGGAAGCCACAAAGTGAACTTCAAAATCTTCAGAATTTGAATGAGGAAGCAGAAATATACACTCAAAAAGCTCAACAAACTTCCATTATAATAAACCTAAATAAAAGTTAATCACCGGGCCCGGCGCGGTGGCGCAGTGGTTAAGGTCCTTGCCTTGCACGCCCAAGATCCCATATGGGCACAGGTTCTACCCCGGCAGCCCCGCTTCCCTTCCAGCTCCCTGCCTGTGACCCAGGAAAGCAGTCGAGGATGGCCCAAAGTTTTGGGACCCTGCACCCGTGTGGGAGACCCGGAAGAGTCTCCTGGCTTCGGACCGGCATAGTATCGGCCGTTGTGCTCACTTGGGGAGTGAATCATCGAATGGAAGATCTTCCACTCTGTCTCTCCTCTCTGTATATCCACCTTTCCAATACAAAAAAAAAAAAAAAAAAAGTTAATCACCAAACATAATCAGATTGCTCCAAGTCAGAGAAAAAAAAAAAAAAAAAAAGAGATCTAGCAGCAGTGAGGGAACAGTGACTCATCACATGAATAAAGCTCCAGAAAAACTGTTGGAGTTTCCAGTAAATCCTGAAAGTTCCTGAAAAAGTGCTCATCTCAGTTCAAAAAGTTTGAAGAAACCAGAATCTTTGGGGATGAGCTCCATGCCTGAGATTTGTTAAATCACCAAAAGGGCACACTGTTATGGTTCCACCCTAAAAGCATGTACAATTTAAGTTAGATTCAAAAAATATATGTGGAACAGACCTATGAATTATGGAGAAGTAAAAGGTCTGAAAAAATAAGCACAGAGACGTCTGTAGGTAAATGAGTCTCAGGAGAACAGTGGTAGAGGCATATTGAAAAACAAATAAACAAACAAACATAATATTCTACACTAAAATTACCAAAAGAAGCAATATTCAGACACAACTATGGGGAAAGCAAGGGCCTCACATATCAAGATTTTAAGGAGGTTAATTTGTGAAGAACTAATATTTAGGTCTGCTGCTTGTCCCCTCAGAGTCTAATTGTGTGTCAAAAGGATCTGGATGAAATGGCTTTGTTGAAGACCTTGAACATGGTGCTCTTGATTTCCTTGTTCCTCAGGCTGTAGATAAAGGGATTTAGCATGGGAGTGACCACCGTGTACACCACTGAGGCCAAGGCACCCTTTCCAGCAGAAAGAGAGAAAGCTGAACTGAGATACACACCAAGGCCTGTTCCATAAAATAAGCAAACCACTGTCAGGTGAGAGCCACATGTGGAGAACACTTTATACCTGCCACCTCGAGATGGGATTCTGAGAATGGAGGACACAATTTTATAGTAGGAGAAGAGGATCCCTGACATAGGGAGAAAGCCATACAAGATGCTTCCAATATATGTGACTATGTCACTGCTGAGGGTGTCAGAGCAAGTAAGGTTGAGAATTTGTGAAGGGTCGCAGAAGAAATTAGCAATTTCCACTCCCTTGAAGCAGCAACTTTGTAAGACGATCAAATTATGGAGCAGGGAATCAGAAAGGCTGGCCACAAAGCACAACAAAAATAGAAAGCCACAGCGGTGGGAGTTCATGATGACCTGGTAATGCAGGGGGTGACAGATGGCTACAAACCGGTCATAGGCCATTACTGTCAGAAGAAAATCATCCATGCAAGCAAAGAGGATGAACACAGTCATCTGAGCCAGGCAGCCTGCATAAGAGATGACTGTGCTGTGAGTTAGGATGTCCACAATCATCTTGGGAACTGTGGTGGATGTGAGCCCTACATCAGCCAAGGACAGGCTGCAGAGGAAGAAGTACATGGGTGTGTGCAGGTGAGGATCCAAGGTGACAGCCAGGATGATGAGCAGATTCCCAAACACTATGACCAGGTACATGGAGAGGAATAGCCCTAAGAGGAGGGACCGTCTGTGTTCAGTGCTGTCTGCGAAGCCGATGAGATGGAATTCTGAGACACGTGTGTCATTTTGGCTTTCAAAACAACCTGGGAACCTTGTGTAAAAGGAAATACTGTTAGTTTCAGGGAAAGCAGGCACATGGGCATACAGCGAGAGATCACACTGGAAAAAAGTGTAGGATGAGTTTTTATTTTCCAAGCTTTGCAGTGGCAACTCCTATCACACTCCCGGAACTACAGCACTGAATAGCCTTAGCCACAGGTTTCAATTTCTCATTAACACTCAGCAGCCAAGGATTTCAAAACACTTCAGGTGTCACAACCTATCAACTTGTATCTTAACCCTGGAATTACCTTGGGGTACTATTCGCCAGCTGAACTGTACTAACAGTCACATGGAAATTGTACATACTTTCAGTTTAGGACATCATGGATCTAACGCATGGATTGGTAGGATATATTTCATTAAAAGGCTTTTTGGTGTATGTTACCTTGAAATTCATGATTTCTGGAGATATGTTTTATTCCGACATTTTCAAGAACCCACCTCAGTTCCAAGGTTGGTGACCATATAACTCCTGCCATCTGTCTCAACAGTGCAAGCTCAATCACCTGTTTCTCTTATACAACTGGTTTCTACAAAACCCTCTTTTGATATACCTTCTATATACCCTTGCTTTAGTAACACTCATCTGAACAACATTAAATGTCCAAAACCATTAATTCTAGTATGTCATCAAGCAGACTCAAATGCATCCAACTCTATCAACAAAACAGTAAAAAGTGACCTTTCTGTCTTTAAAGTTAGCAGCATTCTACTTCAAAGCAATGGAGAGCAATATGATTTGTAACTCTTGCAAAAGCTAGGGTTGTATCATTGAAGCATTAGCACTGACTGTTTTGGATAGGGAAATACTGTGGCTTGGGTTTTAATTTATTTCTTTATTTGTCTCATTTGTTTTTGTTAGGATTTTGTCACTCTCAGTTTTCTGAAGTCCCTGTATTACCTCTTTTCCTTTGAGAGTCAGGGAAGAGGAGACCCACCCCCCCTGCTGCCCCAAATTCCTGTTTTATTGGTGTCATGATCAACACAGAGGCTCATAGCTGGAACTTAATTGAGGTCTCCAACATGGGTAGCATGAACCAACCTGTGTGTGTCATCATCCCTGCCTTACACAGTCTGCGCTGGCAGGAGGCTGGGTTCTAAGCCAGAGCTAGGAAGCAAAACATGTAGGAGGAGACGTTTTAATCTGTCATGTGGCAGTTAACGTAGAGCATGCAAAAAAGTGCAGGAAAGAAATGGTCACTTTAGGATAGAATGATCATTTTGAGCCTATGTTTGTACCCAGTAGAAATTGACCTGGCCATCTTCTTGAGTCTTACATGTTGAATATTATGATTAGTGTCCAATGCAGCTGTGAATACAGTGGATTAAATTCATGACTTGCAAATACTGTTGAAAGGAGGCAGGGTATGTTAGGGGAAGCAGGCAAATGGGATAAATGGGATTGTGTTCTTGAAATGTTCCTATAGGATTCAGATCACCTGTTCTGATACTAACAAAAAAACTGAAAAAATAAAAATCATTTTTGTATATAACTTCTCTCCTACAGAACCTGTCAAATTTTGTTCTGTATGATTTCATTAGCTGCAGATAACCACATGAAAGCACAGATCACAAATGTTACCTAAGTACATTCTGACTCAATTAGAAATAGTGGCCTGTTTAGAAGTGTTTGGATTTTTAGTAGTGAATGAAAATGTTTAAGGACTCTGCATGATCTTCACATACTGTCTGTTATGTAAGAGCTATATTTTCCAAGTTTTTCTTAGCTATTTCATCCTTTCATCTCTTTTATGTAGAAGCCTGGTGATATTGACTTGCACTTTTTATGATCAACCCCCTTATTTATGCATAAAGTAGAAAAGGTCCAAAGCATGCATGGAGTTCCAAATGTTCTGTGCATTATTAAAATAGATTTGTGTCATCCCCCCTGATTCATGGATTGTAGTTCTCTAACTTTGGCAGCCCAAAGGCAACTCTAATCTATCATATGAATAGTTCAGGCTATGATGCAGCAAAAGAAAAATTGCAAAACAAAGAATCATAGAAAATAATATTAACACAGCAAGTGGTTTCTTCAATGGTAAGTAAACAGTAGTTATGGACCTTAGGGAGTTATTGTAGGAAGGAGCTATAGATTTTTATTATTTTCATTGCTTTCTTATTTTTTCTTCACAGCTAAACAGAAAGAGCCATCCTCTTTGCATTGATTTACTCCCTACACTCTTCACAAACCTGGGGGCTGTGACAGGCTGAAAGCAAATGCCAAAGCATGGTGTCTCCCCCGGTGCACATGAACAGGAATTGGATCAAAAATGGAGCAATTGAGACTTGAATCAGACTATGTGACACGGGATGCAGTCTTCTGAAACTAAGGTTGAACCCACGGCAGTACAATACACTCCCCTTATGTCTGTATTGATGGAAGAGCACTAAATAGTTTTCTTTACAAGTTGCATGAAATGGGTTCCTAGTGCTTTTACGAGGTGCACTACACCGCTGCTCACCCCAAGAGAGTGCATTGACCTTTGAAGTCTTTCTCTCAGTGCACACTCTGCCTTTAAGCGCTTAATCAGTCCCATCATCAACTGAGAGACCCTCATTGGACTTGTCTATTACTGTGATCAAAATTTCTGTTCATCTCCATGCCTCACGAATTAAGATTTCTGAAAGATACATTAATCAAATTGTTTTTAGTGGCAAAAGTAGTTGACACATCGGCTTACTATTTACCAGCCGTGTTTGCTGTCCTGAGAAAGAAGCAATGACTATTTCCTCTATGATTTTATTTTATTTGATAGACCATCAAATATCTTGTAGCGTAGTAACCGGTAGCCATCCTTTCATGAAAACTCACTAGGCAATCTTATTTCATGAGGGGACTGTTAATTTCATTAAGCTCCCTGGAGAAGTCACTGTGGTGAGAAAGATGTCAAATCAACATTCTATTTCTGAATCATTTACCGAGAATACATACATACACACATACATGTAAATCCCTACCTCTCTGTGATCGCATTATCTTCTGAATAGCAGGAATCACAACCCCGATCTGTGACAGGGTTAGCATACACAGAAAATTAGAACTTGAACATCTTATTGCTCTGATTTTAACAAAGAAAAGATCTTGTCAAGGAGCATGTTTCTCATGAATGCCATTGTCAAAGGGGATTGGAAGTGGCAATGATGCCCAACTCTATAACACATCTCAGCTCAGGGGAATCATCTGCCTCTTCTGTCTCTGTGAGTATCTCTGCCATCATTTGTCAATCCTCATCAGAAAGGAGTCACATCCGTAGACTCCTCCATACAGTGAAGTTATAGGACTCTAAGTCCTTCTAAGAGACCCCAGCCCATGCTAGTCCCATATCCCCGTGAATCTCTGAATCCAGGCCAAGTTCTTGCAAAGAATCAAGGACTGAGAAGATAGCACCGAGTGTGTGGAAGCCACAGTGGACATGGCCAGTTACCATGGGCCAATAATGGCTCTGTGCAATATGTGACACATATTCTTCCTCTGTGTAAGAAACACATGCAGTTCAGGAACTCTGCAGAGGGGGGTCATTGTTCCTCAAGATATGCACTTAAGAGGAAACAATTTTACTCTAAAAATGGTTTTTGCAAGAATGAAGGTATACATTTATTTAATACCAAAAAAAATAGTTTAGTATAAAATTTTCCTAAGTGGAAAATATATATGATAAAAAAACTGTACTTGGATTTAAAAAATTATTTGCATCAGAATTAACTCAAAATTCTCCTTCTGTTTTCCACGAATATTTTGAAGTTTTCTCATACAGTGGCAGAGAAAACACATTACAGCAACAAGAAAGCAGTGTTAAGTAGGTTATCCATCAATGAATTGTGTGAGGACTTGGTTTAAACATAAAGAAGAAAATCGCAATTTTATTATATCCTCTTTTGGTTTATTTGTTTCTTTCCAGTAAAAATTTTCTGAGAAATGCGTGTTGATGAACCAGGTTGTTGTGTCACTGCAGAATTAATATCCATAGCTGACACTGCACACTCTCAGATCCTAAGAATCCACTGCACGGAATGGATGTGGCCCATACAGCAGACCTCGTTCAAAACAGCGTTATCTCTGTCTCTGCTGCATCAGAGGTCTCCACTCTCCACAAATCATCTGGGTTGGTTGGTAATGTCACTGCATTTTCTGCAGCAGAATTGGAATCTAACACCTGAGATTCATACTGCTTTTTCACATGAAGTGATTACAAGAGGTGTGCAAAATGTTGAAAGCTGGGCCAGGTGCAGTAGCCTAACGGCTAAAGTCCCCACCTTGTACACACTGGGATCCTGGCACACCTATGAGATCCGGTTTTAAACATGGCATTCCCACCCCCATCCAGCTCCCTGCTTATATCCTGGGAAAGCATTGGAGGAAGGCTCAAAGTCTTGGGACCCTGCACCTGCATGGGAGAACTGGAAGAGCTCCTGGCTTCAGATCGGCTCAGCTCCGGCCATTGTAGTCACTTGAGGAGTGAATCTTTGCACAGAGGATCTTCCTCTGTCTCTGCTCCTCTCTGTATATCTGACTTTCCAATAAAAATAAACAAATCTTTTTTAAAAAGTTGAAAGCTGAAGTGAAATCTCAGGATGAGATCAAGCTGGAGCTCAACTCTGTGTGACCCTGTGCCTCCTTTTTCAGTGATAGCCGCTTTAAACTCTGGCTGTTGCCCACTGTGGTCTACAGAGAAGCCAAATAGAGAGCACGATGAGCAGGAGGTCTCTCCCTAGAGGAAAGGAATGAGAAATGATTGCTCAGGGTGAGGTGTAGGAATAGATGAAGGGCAGGTGACCATTCTCCAACAGTGTCTGGAACCCAACTCGTCCTCCACCCATTCATACGAGAATGCTCTTGAAAGTATTAGGAAGAAGGATGAAGCAGTTTAGGGACTGCTCGTGAATGTTTATGGTGCTATAGTTCCTGGCATCCTCGTCACCACCATCATGATTCTGTTTGGGAATGTGAAGGAAGTTCACATGCTACTGTCCTGAGAGAGGCATCAGTGGGAATATTTTAATGTCAAGGAAAGAACAAGACAGAGTGAGATCACTGAGACAGTGATGAGACCCAAGTTCATAAAATTTTACAACTTAATAAGGTAAAACATTCCCTCCCCCTTTGTACCTCACGTGTGTCATTTTCTTCGTGATGATAAGTAAAGATGCTCCTGACATCCCAGTGGCATCTCCCAACTTTCTGGCCAGCAGAGGAGATCTACTGACCAGCAGGTGCTCATAGGGGTATTTATCTTAGCACAGAGCTGTCAGACTTCCACTGGCAATGTCAAGGTCTGAAGGTGTTGGCTCATTATTTGCACCTGGAAGACCCTGGGGGCTCAGTGCCCAGAGCTCCTCATTAGCCACTAGGTCCAGTGTGTCCCAGTCTCTGAGGACTGCCTGACCCTGACAGAGGAGGGAATTGGGAAGTGTCCCTGGGTTCTAGACACAAGGCAACTCCTCTGTAAACCTTTGCTGCTGATTTGCAAGTGTGGCATCCTGGCTTAAAACTCAAACTTTGGATTTCAACTTCAACTCAATGTGTGACTTTTATGTGTGGCAATAGATTGGATTGATCATAAAATCAAGAGATTAGATTTCTGATCCAAAATAGCCAATATTGCTTTCAGTCTTTCTCATCTCATTAGTCTCTAAACACAGCTTTCCATTTCTTTTCTAAAGCATTGCTAGCATTAGTTTTGATGTCTGGGCAGCTCATGGCATTTTACTGATGTGAGTGAATGTTCACTTATACATTTTGTCTCTTAACAAAATATAGTAATACTAAAATTATTGACACTTTCTTCTTTAAAAAAAAAATAATAGGGCTTACATTGTTGATTAGGATCCTGGATTGAGCATTAGGAGAAAATGGGTGTGACTACTTTTTCCTTTGCTTCTTCCTATTATCTGGCAGAAGGGTGGAGATAAGGGGTTAAGCCATGCCCAACCTCCCGACTGTCCCAATACCCAGGGTTGGGGACCAGTCACTAAGTATCAACCCAGTGTGCCCCGTGGCACACGGTCCAAAATTTCTGCCCAAGTGTTTTTGATAGCCATTAGAAGGATGAGGGAACTCTTTCAATATCCGTTGGCTAAGCAATTGATCTTAGGATCTCCATTTACCCAGATTCTTGCATCATCATTTGGCTTGGGAAGATGTCCATTTTGCTCTGTTCTCCTTCCTCTGCTATGGCACCAGATGTCCTCTGCAGGATCCAGTGGACTGCCATATCCTCCACTGAGGAGATTAAGCTTTAACATAAAGGCCCAAAGACCCAGGCCAAGAGACATGGGCCCCTCCAGACACCCCACACCCAGGGCTCCTAGACCCGGCATCTACCTCGCAGGAAGACTCAAGTACCTGGGCCTGGTGTCCTGGACACTGGAGGATCCCCAACACCCAGCGCTCATGAACCCAGCACCCACTGCACAGGCAGGCTTAAGGACAAGGGCCAGGCAACCTGGAACTCACTGGATATACCCTCCCCTGCCCAGAGGACTCATGGACCTAGCACCCATTGTATAGTTGGGCTCCGGGATCAGGGCCACCAGGCCATGCCATCCCTTTCCATCCCCAGGGCTCACAGATCTGGCAACCACCATGCAGGAAGGCCTAACAACCCAGGCTAGGCAACCTAAACCTCACCAGATCCCCAAAAGCCCCAGCGCTCACAGATCCAGCCCCCAATGCACAGGCAGACCTAAGAGCATGGGCCAAGAGACCTAGGTCCTGCCAGACCCCAGAATTCTGAGACTCATACCCCACCACCAAAACCCAAGAGGACTCAAGGACCTGGGCCATGTGCCCCAGTCGTTGCTGGACCCCTCGCCCTGAGGCTCACAGACCCAGCACCCACCACATGAGTGAGCTCAGGGACACAGTCCAGGTGATCCAGGCCCACAGGAACCCCCATGCCCTGGGGCTCACGGACCCAGCACCTACCACACAGCTGGGCCTGAGGACCCAAACCTGACAATGCTGGATCTTTACCCCCTTGGTTCACAGCCCCAGGATCCTCCATGTAGTTGGACTTAAGGACATAGGCCATGTCACCTGGGTCCCATCAAAAGTCCCTACCACCTCGGCTCATGGACCCAGTACCGATCAACTCAGATTGGCATGACTTGCCTCTCCTCAGCATCAACCAGCAGATGCTTCACCTGGCTCTGCCCAGTCTGCCCCAGTGCCAGTTCCTGCTGGTGAGTGCTACAGCCTAATCCGATTCAACCCAAATCCCCAGTCCAGGCCCTAGTGTGGACTAGTTGGTATTGTAGCCCAACCAGGCCTATCGGGTACCCCATCCCGGTTCTCACATCTGCCAGTGAATGTTATGAACTAGCCAGGGTTGGTCCACCCTAAGACCTGACCCACCTGTATGTCAGCACGTACTATAACATGACCTGGTCTGGGCTGCTTCTTGCCTTATTTCTTGTCCTCACCTTCAGGGACTGCACACTGACAAAGGAGTTTCTCAAGCTTTTCTATCTGATCTCTTCACAGTGGCAGATCTTGCCACACCAGTGGGTCCTTGGCCCAGGTTGACTTTGTCCATGAGATGTGTGGCAGGGGCAGTACCCTTACCCAACCAGCCAACACCCTTGCTGATCCTTAGTGTTGGGTATTACAGCCTGGCCTTACTTTGTCCATGCCCAAACGGAGTTCTCTCATGGTTCAGTGGGAGCCAAGATCTAGGCAAGCCCATTCTACCCCCACCCAGACTCATGATTACCAGTGGGTGCTTGAATCCAGCTCAGTCAGGCACTCCACAAAATCAGTCCACATCCATGCTGAGGGAGACTACAGCCATGTCCAGCCCATTCCTCTGCTTCCTTTCTGGCTGTCACTTTCACTGTTGGGACCCCAAGCCAGCTGGGGCATCCCCTAAGCTCTCCAGCCATGCCTGTGCCCAGCCACAGATCTTGCATTTGCCAGCAAAGACTGCAGTTGCACTGTGGTAAGCCCATACACACCCCCAACATATCCTTCTGTCAGACCTGGTTCTCTCATGTGTTGATTAGTGTTATTTCCCAGCCTAAAATTATGAGTCTCCTGTTCAGACTCTCGCTGATGGGTGCTGTGATCTTGTCCTGCCAGGTAGGCCTCCAGCTCTAGCTTTAATGTGTACCAGTGAGTGTATTTAGGTGGTTGTCACTGTTGACTACCCCAGCTTGGGTCTCCCACATATGCTGTTGATTTGGACTGACCTTTAAAAGCCTTCTTCTTACCCCCCCCCCTCCAAACCACTTGGTTTCAGCGCCCTTGCTTATCTAAAACTACAGTGGCCTTGTCCATGGATGTTTCTCAGGACTCATTCCTCACCTGTACATGAACCCTGAGGTCCCTGCTCAGCTTTCCTTGTGCCATGGTCATGTAAGCAGACACACCCAAATCCTTACACCATATTGATGCTGGGTGGCCAGAGGACTTCATCTGGAACCATTGGGTCCGGGTCACCCAATCTGGAGTCACTTCTACCACCACTAGGTGAGCAGAGGCAAGAGGAACCCGCACAGACCCCCTGAAATCTCCTGCTGTCCTTACTGGGGAAGAGAGATCAAGGTGCCTCCAGGCAGGCCAATCTGGAGTCACCCCAACTTACGTGTTTATTCTTTATTTTATACTTGACATCCATACTACAATAGTAGTATAACAGATTATTTTCAAAAGTATGTAGAAAATAAAGCAAATTGAAAGCTATATAATATGTATTTTTAAAGACAATATTTGTGTAAAACTATTCAGTTATTCCTATTATATAGTGTGATGTACATGTCCTGACTACTCTACAATGAACCAGCATGAAAAGAATGAATTGCTTCTAACACTTCTTGGTTTCACACATGAAACAAATGATTTCCACTATCCTGCTGACCTGCAATGCTTCCACTCACCCTCCTTCTGCCTTGGGGTCCAACAAAACTCACAGGGACAGATGCATATAGCAAGGGGCCTCACTGGGAAATGAGTGTCCATACCCATGCATGTCCTGGGGCTCTCACACAAGGACTGTTGGGAAGACTGTTGTCACGGCAAGTTCAAAAGCTCAGCATCTTAAGTAAAGTATGTGAAAGCTGCCTGGCACATCCTTAAAAGGAACAGTGACACACATGCTTCCCTGCACAGACAAGAGAAACATATGCACAATGTGCATGGAAAGTAAATTCTACAAAAGAAGTGACCTTCAGCGCCCGGTACAATAGCATAGTTGCTAAAGTCCTCAACTTGCATGTGCTGAGATCCCATATGGTCTCCGGTTCTAATCCTAGAGGCCCCACTTCCCATCCAGCTCCCTGCTTGTGGCCTGGGAAAGCAGTTGAGGACAGCCCAAAGCCATGGAACCCTGCACCTGTGTGGGAGACCCAGAAGAGCTCCTGGACCTGGCTTCGGATTGGCTCAGCTCTAACCGTTGTGCTCACTTGATGAGTGAATCTTTGGATGGAAGAGCTTCTTCTTTGTCTCTCCTCCTCTCTGTATATCCACCTTTCCAATAAAAATAAATACATCTTAAAAAAAAAAAAAAAGAAGTGACCTTCACAAGCAGGAAAAAGAGAATTATTCAGTGGTCCAGCATGTTTGGATTCCTGAAAGCTCCATGAATATAATAGAATTCAAACATGTAAGAAATAGTATATTCAAATGATCTAAGTCATCTAAGAACCAAAGAAGCAGCATTCAGAGTTAAAATGGGAGAAGTCAGAGACGCGAATGTTCTGTATTGAGGAGGTGAGGCTGAGAAGTCTACAGGTTTAGATGGCTGCTTTCTCCTATGTGAAATGAAAAAGCTGAGGTGAAGTTACTTTGCTCAAGAGCCTCCTCATGGCTCTCTCGATGTCCCTGTTGCTCAGGCTGTAGATAAAGGTGTTCAGCATGGGGGTGACCACAGTGTACACCACTGAGGCCACTGCACATCTCCTGGGAGAAACTGAGGAAGATGAACTGAGATACACACCAAGGCCTGTTCCATAAAATAAGCAAACCACAGTCAGGTGAGAGCCGCAGGTGGAGAAGGCTTTGTGCATGCCACAGGATGATGGGACCCTCAAAGAGGTGGAGACAACTTTATAGTAAGAGAAGAGAATCCCTGATATAGGAAAAACAAAAAATGATGCCAACCAAATAAATGATCATATCAAAGCTGAATGTGTCATGGCAATTAAGGCTGAAAAGCTGAGAAGGGTCGCAGAAGAAATTGGGAAATTCTACTCCCTTGAAGCAGGTAATCCCTAAGACCATAAAATTCTGCAGCAGAGAATCCCAAAGGCTAATGACAAAACACATCAAAAGTAAGAAACTGCAACGACTGGGGTTCATGATGAGTTGGTAATGCAAGGGGTGACAGATGGCAACAAACCCATCATAGGCCATTACTGTCAGAAGGAAGACATCCATGCATCCAAAGAGGAGGAAAACAGACATCTGAGTCAGGCAACCTGCATAGGAGATGGCTGAGTTGTGGGTGAGGACGGCTACAATCAAGTTGGAAACCATGGTGGAGGTGAACCCATGTCAGCTAAGGACAGACTGCAGAGGAAGTAGTACCTGGGGTGTACAGGTGGGAGTCTGAAGTGACAGCCAAGATGATAGCCCGGTTCCCGATCACCGTGACCAGGTGCATGGAGAGAAACAGCCGTAAGAGGAGGGCCTGCAGCTCTGGATCCTTGGAGAAGCCCATGGGATGGAATTCTGAGCTATGTGTGTGGTTTTGTGCTTCTGTATAACCTGTCTAAGAAACCTGTCTGGGAAAAGGAAACAGTGCTGATGAAGAGAAACAAAGTACTTTCTTTAATAAATAATTCAATAACTATTTTCAATTCAACATAGATATGACACATGACTATCTCTAATGTTTTTAGAATAAAGGAGTAAAGGGGCATGGTACACATGTCATTTTAATTTTTTGATGTTTATACAGTTTATTTTGATGATGTTTGCACAGTTTATTACAGAGGAAGGATCCAGGGTTAGGGAAAAGTGGGCGTGATCATTTTGTCCAAATTTTCTTTTTCTTCTTCTTGTATCTGTGGGAATTGGGAAGATAAGGAGAGAAGCAATACACAGCCTTTCAACCACCCCAATCTCCTTGTATGGGAAACAACCTCCTGATAACAGCCCAGGATCCCAATGTGGTGCATGCTCCCAGGGTTCTGCCCAACTGGTTTGGCAGGATTTGAAATGCTGTCCATATCTCCTATCCAAGGGTGTTGAAACAAAACAAAACCAAACACCACAAAGGGAAAAAATAAAGCTCAAAGACAGGGACACAGAACTTCTCTTTATTTTCGATTCATGTTAGGGTTAATGCATAAGTATCTCTAAGGTATTTGGAATAGATGGAATTAAAATAAAGGGATTTCAGTGTACACATAATGTTTTACAGTCTGCAATTCTATAGGACATTCCTGAAAGGGATGAAGGCAGTCACACGGGAGGACCAGGTGCGTTGAAGCCATAGTGACCATGTCCAATTACTGTAAGGGATGGCTCTTTTAGTAGTAACACATTTTTGTATGCCTGTTTTAATCAAGCACAAATGAGGTTGATGAATTAGAAATGAAATACTGTCATTCTTCCCTAAATACACAGCTTGTGCCTTTGTGAAGGTATGGGTATACTCACAAAATGTTTTGGAAGAAAGGAACTAAAAGAATGGATTCATTCTTACAAAAAAGCTTCTGGTAAAAATATTGTAACCATTTGTGGAATATTATATTAGGAAGCACTTGTGCACAGAATTTAAATCGGATGAAAACTAAGTTGAAATTTTATTCCATTACTTTCTCTCCACAGTGTTTGGAGGACAAGAAGAAAAAGTCCTTTTACTAAAGTAGAATGTATTATGTAGGTTTCATTTGATGGATAATTTTTTAAATCAATATTAAAAGAGTAGTAGTAATATCTAGAGCTATTTTGTCTGTTTTTGCTTCACATTTACCACTAGATTGCACAAGAAGCTTCTAATCCAAGCTCATTTCTTCCTCAATGAAATGTCAACTCAGATGAAAATACTGAGTATCGCAGACCATAGCTCCACCCTAAAGGAATGGAAACAATCTGCAGAGTGGATAGGATTCCAAACATGGTCCCCCAGATGTCAGCAAATTTCAACACTATGTCAGGGACCTGTGAAGTCTGTTGCTATTCCACTGCAGTCTGTCATAGAAATGGGATGTCATATCTCAACTGAGTGTGTCATTTTGAGATGGAGGAGGATGATTACAAGTGCAGGAGAGGAAGTTTGAAGGCTCAAGAGAAATTCTGGAGTGGGGCCAAGAGGAAGATCTTCCCTAAATGACCCTATGCATGCTTTTCCTGTGATCTTTGGCTTTGAGCTCATATACCGTTCTCTGGCTCCTGCTCACCATGAAGTGCAGAGAAGCACCAAAGGAAGCACACATTGAGGCAGGAGGTCTCTTCCTGGAGAGATGAAAAAGTGAAGTGCCTGGGTCATCACAGGGGAACACTGTCCATGCTCCTTGTGTGTGAAATAAGAACACGGGATGCAGAGTTAGAACTGGCTTCACCTTCTTGTACCTAACAGGCCCTGATACACATGACAGAATTTCTGAGCTCTTGTCCCCTTTATCAAAGTAGAAAACATGTGCAGTGCACCTTGAAGCATTATGTAGTGAGGTGAAACAATCTACTTAGGACACAGAGTTCAGACCCTGCCACTTTAAGACAGCTCTCAAAAAAAAAAAAATCTATCATGCTTTGGTTCCTTCCATGCCCATCCTAACATTCATGATCATATTGGCTGCTCAGGGTGAGCTAATACTGACTCATCTGCTGTTATAATAAAGGAAACACCAGTGAGCAGAAGAATCAATGAAAACGGAAGGAAAACTCTGAATGAGGTCTTTGAGACCCCTTTGAGAACCACAATCATGGACTCAACTTCCCCAGCTGGGACATTGTTGGTGCCTTCTCTATCCAAGTCAAATTTATCTTGATGCTGACAAAACAGTACACCTGACATTCCCAGATCTTGGTACCATCTCCCACAGCACTTATCAGGCTGGGCTGAGCCTCAGTTGAGGCGTGGACATGGTGAATGCTCCACTAATTTCCATCTGTTGCCATGTAGTGGAGGCAAATGTGCTTGAGTCAGGACTGGAGAAGAGACAGTAAGAACACGCAGGTGCTAATGTTGCTATGGGATACAGCACAGAGGTAACGGATGTCCACTTGCAAAGTCAAAGTGTAAAGGTTCTGGCTCATATTTTATGCTTGCACAACCCCCAGGGACCCATGTGCAGAGCTTCTAATTAAAACAGTGGGTTCAGGATGCCTCAATCTCTGGGGACTGGCTGAAATTAATGAAAGAGAGCCTGGGCAAAGGGAAGCATACTAGCACCTTGACACAAGGAAGCTCACCTGTGGTCTTTTGCAGTTGCTTCCAAAAACAGGTTTATTTGCATGAAATTCAGAGTTTCATCTCAATTTTCACAACTCCGTGTGTAATTTTTATGTTCTCCAAGCACTCTGCATTGATCAGCAAATCTAGGAAAATTAGATTTTCTTTTCTTTTTTTTTATTATTTTTTTATTGGAAAGGCAGATATACAGAGAGGAGATACAGACAGGAAGCTCTTCCGTCCGATGATTCACTCCCCAAGTGAGCACAACGGTCGATGCTATGCCGATCCGAAGCCAGGAGCCTCTTCCGGGTCTCCCACATGGGTGCAGGGTCCCAAAGCTTTGGGCAGTCCTCCAGTGCCCTCCCGGGCCACAGGCAGGGAGCTGGAAGGGAAGCGGGGCTGCCAGGATTAGAACCTGCGCCCATATGGGATCCCGGGCATGCAAGGCGAGGACTTAACCACTTGCGCCACCACGCCGGGCCCAGGAAAATTAGATTTTCTATGCCAAGGGTATGATTTCTTGTTTCCCATCAGACTCCAAAGACACTTTCCAATTTCATTTCTTAGGCATTTGTCTTGGGTTACTATTTCATAACATGATAACTTGTAGTTTTCCTGATTTGAATGATTGTCATTTCTAAAGTCATGTCTCATGGAATTACACTGAAATATGACAAATTGTTGAGTTTCACATCTTTATTGAGTACATTTTCCTTGTCATCATTTTTTGGAGCAGCTGAACAAAGAAGATACATCACTAAAATTATGAAAAATGAAATTAATAGTTCATAATAAAATTGTCATGAAAAATTTAAAAATGAATTATTTCTTTTTATTTCAAGCTCACATATTCAGAGAGGAGGAGAGACAGAGAGAAGATCTTCTATCCATTGATTCACTCCCCAAGTGACCGCAACGGCCAGGCCTATGCCAATCTGAAGCCAGGAGCCAGGAACCTCTTCCATGTCTCCCATGCATGTGCAGTTACCCAAGGCTTTGGACGGTCCTCAACTGTTTTCCCATGCCACCACCAGGGAGCTGGATGGGAAGCGGGATCTGCAAAATTAGAAGCAGCAGCCATATGGGACCCCAGTACATTCAAGGCAAGGACTTTAGCAGCTAGGCTACCATTCCAGGCCCTCCTGAAAAGTTTTAAAAAACCTCACATATGCCAAAAATATTCTCAGTTGTTTTAATAGTAGAAGAAGTGTGGGAATTTACTGATTCTGTTAGGAGCCATAGTGAAAGAAAGCAGAATTTCTACCAGTGTTCTTGACTCCCTCCAGCCTTTCCCGCAGAACCAAGATTATAATACCCATGCTACTACACCATTGCACCACCTCCTACAAGGACTGTTAGCTCTGTTTGCCAAAACTGACAGAACTAGCAGGTCTGTCTCTGGATCATGTACACACTCAGATTCCACCATACTGTTCCACAGTGTATCCTTGGCCATGCAGACCAAAGGAGTGACCCACACTTCTATTCCACCAGTAGAATCTCTGCATGATGTCTCTCCAGCTGTAGCCATGCTGACTCCAAGGTCGACATATGTTCCCCAGTGGCTTCTGTGTTGTTCATCACTGTGTTCATTTCACTCCTGTACGTGGTTTCCTTTGATAGTGCTGTCAGCTCATGAAGTCTTTAATGGAAGATACTTGGGGCCAGTCACAGCTGTAAGGGGATGGAATAGGAAGACTCAGGACTTTATCTTCGCCATATACTCATTCCTTAGCAGCATACATGGACCAGATTGTGTTTAGGAGACCACCAAAGCCTAATAATGTATCTATACCTATAATGGCATGATACGCTTAAATAACACATAATGAATGCAATTGTAGTTTACATACTATACTATCATAACACAGGGGGAAACTGTCAGAGGAATGTGAAGGATGGAAGAGGAAATCCCTGAACCCGTGGAACTGTATCATGAATCATAAAAGAGCTATTGCATCACTCCAGGGAGCACAAACCCCAGAAGAGCTTAATCCTGTGGCTAAGAGCCTACCAAAGCCCCCTCGATACTAGGAATCATAGGGCAAAATAAGAACTAAGTTCCCAAATCCTGAGTTCTCTCTTGAGAGGTCAAGAGAAGGAGGAACTCTCATCCAAACATCTGTCTGTTCAGGAGTTGCCTGAGAAACTGGTCGATGGCTTTCCCAATTTCTGATCTTACAAGAAATGTGAGTAAAATTCTTGTCCAGTGTACATCCTAATCTTGAGATGTCAGCATTTAGATTTTGATAAATATGTCCTAAACGAACACATAAAATTATACATTACCACTGATGCCTTAGATGACATTAGCACATGACTCAAATGGAATCATTACACAATAACTAGCTTTTAAAAATGTTTATTTTATTCTTACTTAAATGGCAAATTTACAGAGTTAAGGAGAGACAAAGAGATAAAGATCTTCAATGGACTGCTTCACTTCCCAAATAGCCACAGCAGCTGGAGCTGAGCTAAGAGTTTTCTCCATGGCTCCCATGTGTGTGCCAGGGTCCAAAGCCTTAAGATCATGCTCCATTGATTTCCCAGGACTAAAGCAATCAGAGCAGGATGCGAACTGGTGGAGGATTCACATGCTGGCACCTTTAGGTGGAGGATTCGTGTGCTGAGCAACCTTGCAAACCCTAACAACTGTATTTTATTAAGTGTGTTCCTTTCTTCATGATAATTCTTATCAACCCTATACAATCTCAAGGATATATCTGGAATTTTGTGTTTGTATATTGATCTCCCTTTTTACATGTTTCAAAGGACTGCATAAACACACTTATTTTACTGACCAATTTGAGTCTCCTGTATGTACAGCAAGAGTGACTTGAAATCCTAAAATGTGTTTCAGCCCATATATTGCTTATAATAAGATAGGTTTGCCCCTTCCCACTCTGCTCCATTTGAAGATTAAAAAAAAATCTTTGCAGTGAAGACTTTCAAATAATTGAGTGGTGCAGAGAGTTGGCATGGATAATGAGAAGACCCACAGAAACTTCATGTGCTGCAGGATGCAGCATGAAAGCACAAACAGGATAGCTCTGTTTAGTGCACAAACACCCTGACCACATTCTCTTTTCTGTGTGTGAATTCAGTGTTTAAATGATATTGGAAATTCCATACAGTGTACCACAGCCAGCTAGAAATACTAAAACTTGGTCATTTTTTTTTTATTGTTGCTTACATTGTATTATGTAGTACAGTTTTATAGGCGCTGGGGATTCCCCCCACCCCTCCCATACCCCTCCCCCCATGGTGGATTCCTCCACCTTGTTGCATAACCATAGTTCAAGTTCAGTTGAGATTCATTGCTTGCAAACACATGCCTAGCATAAAGTTCAGCGTCTTATTGTCCAGATAAGTTCAGTGGCCTCTTGGGAAGACCTTCTATGGTCTGAAGATAGGTCTAACAGAGTAAAGATCTGGTCAGTTAAAAGCCCCAACAAGGCCTCAGTATCAATATACAACATTATGGAATTAATTGACATAGTATTGGGTAAACAATATGTTAAAAATAATGCAAGTTTCCTTCTTCGAAACATCTGGGTTGAGACAGTATCAATGACAGGTTCAAAGAATAACAAACAACCAAACAAAAAATTACAGGTTAAATCAAGGCAAACATGTGGTATCTAACCTTTTGGGATTGGCTCATTTCCCTTAGCATTATAGTTTCCAGTTGTGCCCATTTAGCCACAAAGAACTGCATTTTGTTTTTTTTTAATAGCTGAGTAGTATTCCATGGAGTAGATGAACCAAAGCTTTCTTATCCAATCTTCCGCTGATGGGCATTTCGGTTGCTTCCATGTTTTTGCAATTACTGATTGTGCTGCTATGAACATAGGGATGCATGTTGGTTTGTCGTAAAACAGGTGTTTTGGATATATTCCTAGGAGTGCTATTGCTGGGTCATATGGTATGCAGATTTTGAGTTGTTTGAGTGTTCTCCAGACTGATTTCCATAAAGGCTGTACCAATTTGCAGCTCCACCAGCAGTGGAGTAGGGTTCCCTTTTCCCCGCATCCTCGCCAGCAAGCGTCGTTGGTGTTCTTGTTTATGTGGGCAAATCTTACTGGTGTTAGGTGGTACCTCATCGATGTTTTAATTTGGATTTCCCTTATTGCTAGGGAGCTGGAACATTTTTTCATATGTTTGTTTGCCGTTTGGACTTGTTCCTTTGTGAAATGTTTGCCCATTTCCCGTGCCCATTTCTTGAGTGGCTTGTTTGTTTTGGTTTTTTGGTTGTTTTGAAGTTCTTTGTATATCCTGGAAATTAGCCCCCTATCACCTATATCGTGTGCAAAGATCTTCTCCCACTCTGTGGGTTGCTTTTTTACTTTGTTGATTGTTTCCCTTGCTGTACAGAAGCTTCTTAGTTTGATGAGGTCCCATTTCTTTATTCTGTTCTCAACTGCTATTGCTTTTGGTGTTCTTCTTAGAAAGTCAGGACCTACTCCTAGGTCTTGCAGGGTATTTCCTACATTTTCTTGCAAGAGTTTGAAGGTTTCTGGATGTAGGTTTAGGTCTTTTATCCATGTAGATTGGATCTTAGTGTATGGTGATAGATGTGAGTCTATTTTTTTGTTTCTACAGGCTATCAGCCAGTTGTCCCAACAACATTTACTAAAGAGGCCTTCCCACTTGCTTGAGCTGTCATTGGTCTTTTTGTCAAAGATTAATTGGCTGTATTTGTGTGGGTTCCCTTTTGGTGCTTCTATTCTATTCCATTGATCTTCCTTTCTGTCTTTGTGCCAGTACCAGGCTGTTTTGATAACCACTGCTCTATAGTATGTCAGGAGGTCCGGGATTGTGATTCCCCCTGCTAACTTCTTATTTTTCAGGATGGTTCTAGCTATTCGTGGTTTTTTGTGTTTCCAGATGAACTTTTGAATCATTGTATCCAGTTCCGTGAAGAATGTTTTGGGCAATTTGATTGGAATTGCGTTGAAAATGTATATTGCTTGTGGTAGTATAGACATTTTAATGATATTGATTTTGCCTATCCAGGAGCACGGGATGTTATTCCATCTTTTGAGATTTTGTTCAATTTCCTTTTTTGTAGTTTTCTTCGAATAGGTCTCCTACGCTTTTGGTTAGATTTATTCCCAAATACTTCATACTTCTCTCTGCTGTTTTGAATGGTATCCTGTTGGTTAGATCTTCTTCCATCTTGGTGTTATTTGCGTACACTATGGCTGTTGATTTTCGTTCGTTAATTCTGTACCCCGCCACTCTGCCAAACTCTCGTATAAGTTCTAGCAGTTTCTGTATTGAGTCTCCTGGTTTTTCTATGTATAGGATTATGTTATCTGCATATAGTGAAAGCTTCACTTCTTCGTTTCCTATACGTATGCCTTTGATTTCTTTTTCTTGTCTTATGGCCTCAGCAAGTACCTCTAGGAGTATGTTGAATAGCAGTGGTGATAGCGGGCACCCTTGTCTTGTTCCAGATCGCAGTGGGAAGGGTTCTAGCTTTTCTCCATTCAGTATGATACTGGCGTTGGGTTTTTCATAAATTGCTTTGATTATGTTGTGGATTTTCCCATCTATGCCTACTTTGGCTAGAGTTTTTAGCATGAAGAGGTGTTGGATTTTGTCGAAAGCTTTTTCTGCATCTATTGAAACTATTATGTGGTTCTTGTTTTGCAGTTTTTGGATATGGTTTATAACATTTATGGATTTCCGAATGTTGAACCATCCCTGCATTCCAGGGATGAATCCTACTTGATCCGGATGAATGATCTGTCTGATGATTTTTTGAATTCTATTGGCTAGGATTTTGTTGAGAATTTTAGCATCAATATTCATCAGAGAAATAGGTCTGTAGTTTTCCTTCTCTGATGGTTCTCTGTCCGGTTTTGGGATTAAGGTGATGTTGGCGTCATAGAATGAGTTTGGGAGGGTTGCTTCCTCCTCTATTGTTTTGAAGAGCTTGTAGAGGATTGGGGTTAGTTCTGTTCGGAATGTTTTGTAGAATTCTGTAGTGAAGCCGTCTGGGCCTGGGCTTTTTTTCGTTAGGAGATCCTTGATGACTGTTTCAATCTCTACCTCGGTTATGGGTTTATTTAATTCTGCAGTTGCCTCCGGACTGAGTTTTGGTAAGTGGTGGGAGTCCAAGAACTTTTCTATTTCTTGGTGGTCCTCAAATTTGTGGGAGTACAGTTCTTTGTAGTAATTTCTAATTATTTTCTTAATGATTGCAGTGTCTGTTGTTATGTTGCCTTTTTCATCTTTAATGCTGTTGATTCTCACTTTCTCTTGTTTTTTTTTTGGTCAATCGGGCCAGTGGAGTGTCTATTTTGTTTATTTTCTCAAAAAACCAACTTTTTGATTTGTTGATTTTATGTATAGTTTTTTTTGATTTCTATTTGGTTTATCTCCTCCCTTGTTTTGATGATTTCTTGTTTCCTATTGTGCGTGGGACTCTTCTGCTGCTGTTTTTCCAGATCCTGGAGGTGTGAGGTTAGTTCCTGTATTTGGCGTCTTTCTTGGGCCTTGACATGCGCTCCGATTGCGATGAATCTACCTCGTAGCACTGCTTTGGCGGTGTCCCACAAGTTTTGGAATGTTGTGTCAGAGTTTTCATTGGTTTCCATAAATTTTTTGATCTCATCTTTAATTTCTTCTCTGACCTATTGTTCGTTTAATAGCATATTGTTCAATTTCCAAGAGTGCCTATACTTCCTGGGGAGTTTTGAGTTGTTGATTTCCAGTTTCATCCCATGGTGGTCTGATAGGGTACATGGTATGATTCTAATGTTTTGGAAGTTGTTTAGATTCGCTTTATGTCCTATCATGTGGTTGATTCTGGAGAAGGTGCCATGCACCGCTGAGAAGAATGTATAGTCTGTGACCTTAGGATAAAAAGTTCCATATATGTCTACTAAGTCCAGTTGTTCTATTGTTTGTGTGAGCTCTGTTGTTTCTTTGTTGAGTTTTTGTTTCATAGACCGGTCCATTGTTGTTAGAGGTGTGTTGAGATCACCTACAAGAATTGTGCGGGTGTCTATGTCTTCCCTTAAGTCTGTAAGTAATTGCTTTACGTAACTAGGTGCATTAAGATTTGGTGCATAAACATTAATGATGGTGATTGCTTCTTGATGGATCATTCCTTTCACCAGTATAAAATGGCCTTCCCTGTCTCTTGATGTTAGTTAGAATGAAATCTATCTCGTCTGAAATTAGGATAGCTACCCCAGCTTTTTTTTCTCGTCTATTAGCGTGAAATATCTTTTTCCATCCCTTCACTTTCAGTTTCTTTGCATCCTTTCTGGTTAGATGCGTTTCTTGTAGGCAACAGATGGTTGGGTCTTGTTTGATGATCCATTCTATGAATCTCTGTCTTTTGATTGGTGAATTTAGACCATTTGTGTTGAGAGTTAAAATTGAGAGGTTGCAATTTTGCCCTGCCATGTGTTTGTGTTGTGTGTGTGTTGTTGCCTATGTAATTGTCTTGTTTGTGCGGCCTTTAGTTTGGAGACCTTCTTATTTGCCAACTTTGTTTGTGATTTGCCTCCTTTTTGTCCGGGACTAGCGCATTTCTAAGGAGACTTTGCAGGACTGGTTTTGTGTAGACATATGCTTCTAGTTTTTCTTTGCTATTGAAGTATCTGATTTCGTTCTCATATACAAATGAGATCTTTGCTGGGTAGATTATTTTTGGTTGACAGTTGTTTTGTTTCAGGACTTGGAAGATCTTTGTCCATTCTCTCCTTGCTTGTAGGGTCTCTTCGGAGAAGTCAGCAGTGATTCTGATGGGTTTTCCCCTGTATGTGATCTTTTCTCTACTTCGTACTTGTCTCAGGATTCCTTCTTTGTCTTCATTGGAGTAGAACTTGAGCACCGTGTGTCTGGGTGAAGATCTCTTTGGATCATGTCTGTTGGGAGTTCTCTGTCCATCCTGTATGCGGGGTGGATTCGTGTTCCAAGTGTTTTGGAAGTTTTCCTGTATAATTTCATCAAGCACTGCTTGCATCCCAGATTCTCTTTCTACTCCCTCGGGGAGGCCGATGATCCGAATATTAAATTTTCTAAGGTAATCCTTCATCTCTTGCATCATTTTATTAGTTTTGCTGAGGTTTGTCTCCAGCTGTTTAATTCGCTGGGCACCTTCATTTTGTGTGTCTTCCGTTTCAGAGATCCTTTCCTCTGCCGCATTTATTCTGTTGATGAGGCTTTCAATTTTATTATCTTGGGCATCCAGTTTGGTTTTGATTTGTTATATATCGGTGATTATGCGGTTCTGGAGGTCTTCCAGCTTTGTGTCCACGTCTCTGAGAAATTTTAGCATTATTTTCATCAATTCCTTTGCTGGTAACACTTCCATGTCTTCATCTCGTATCGCCGATATTGATAATGGCTTTTGGCCCTTGTTTGGTGGGGTGCTGGCTCTTTCATCTGGAGCACAACTCTTTCTGGTGGTTTTTCCCATTGCGTTGGTGTATTCTGGTGAGGCAAATGGACCCGTGTGTTGAGGGGCTGTCAGGTGCTTTCCTGTAGAGATTGGAGCCTGCAGGCGTGGTGTTGCCGGGCGTGGTAATTTTCAAGGCACCGTTGGTGTGTTCTCAGAGCCCGGGGCTGTAGAGCACCACCTTGGGGGCCCAGTGGATTCCAGGCACACTCTGGGCACCTCTTCTACAGGTGTGACACCCCAGGGCGTGGAGGGATGGAGGCGCTCTCTGGGTGTGCCCCCTTCACGGGAATCCACAGGGCATAGAAGGTTTTATGTGCTTTCTCCCTGCGTTCTCTGTGTCAGGGACTGCAGGGTTTTTCAGAGCCCACCTGGTGCGTCTCCCACACACGGGACTGTGGGTGAGGCACTTTCCAGGCGTGGCTCTTGTGCAGTGAATCCACCACTCGTGGTGTGTGGGTGTTCAGAGCCCCTGCTCCCGTGTGGCTCCCCCACACAGGCCCTTAGCGGAGGAGTGGCCCAGGCGCCCTGTTATAATGATTTCACGGCAGGTTCACGCCGTGTCAGTGTGGTGCAGGAGTTTTCAGAGCTCTCCTGGTGGGTCACCCATGCTCAGAACTGCGGGGTGGGAGGCGAGAAGTGAGCAGTTCACACTATGGGAGTGGTACCTGCGTGTCAGGGACACACAGCGCTACACTTCCCAAAACTCAGAGCCCTCCTGACACCTGACAGCTGCGCTGCGGAGGCGGCTGCTGCAGGCAGGGCCGCCCAGCCCGCTCGGGGCAGCGTTCAGAGTCCTTCTGGTGTTCTCGCGCACCCACCAGGTAGGGTGTGGGGGTCTCCAGACCCTCACCAGCAGCCTCTGCGCACCGAGACGCACCGGCCCCCTCAGCGCAGGAACATCCGAGGCGCCTTCCCGGGGCCCCCTCAGCCACCAACACCACTGTGCGTAGTTCCCAAGGCACAGACCCGACAGTTTCAGGCTGCCTGCCCCACGTTCTCAGAGGCTGGAACCTCAGCAGGTGGTGAGGAATGCGGAGGCTGTTATGTTAACCCTTTGCTCACCAAATGTCCGGCTGTTGCAGTCTGCCTTTGCTGCTGTTGAGGATCTCCGCCGGCGACGATCCCTCCGATTTCCCTGTCTCCGAGCTGGCCGTGTCTCCCGTCAGGCCGTTTTCAAAAGTGACTCAGCAGGTCTGGAGTGGGATGTCGGTTTCTCTACCTTTGCCCTGCTCCGTTCTCGTTGTTCTTCCAAGTTGTGTGGATCTTTTTGGCTCCACACTGTCCCAGGGAGCTTCACAGACCTCTCCCTGCGGTTCCCTGCTGTTCCTCTTTGCTGCTTCTGTAGCGTTCTATCCCTCTCTCACTGGACGCTCCCTCACAGCCTTCCTCCTACGTCGGCCATCTTAAAACCCCATTTCTTCCCAGTGTATATTTATCACGTACCTTATGACAAAAATGAGATACCTTTTGCAGAGATATGTTGGGGCCATAGCTTTGGATCTTAGTTACTTAGAGTAAATTTTACAAGAATTAACGTTATTTCTAATAACAACAAATGCCGACACAGAGAGCAACTTGGCATGGTCCCTACTTGGCATGATCCCCACTTGGCATTTCTGAGTCCCACTTGAGAGTGCTACCTGGTGTCCCCACTCCTCTGCTCCAATCCACAATAAGGACAAAGAGAGACTAAGTGACAGAGAACTATCTTGAAGAGGCTAAGAGTGCAATTTCAAACTTCCGAAATTTGCAGGACATACATTCAAAAGCTCAGCAAACTCCAAGAATTCCAAAAGCTTTTCACCAAAGAAAAGGATCATCAAATTGCCCAGGAGAACAATGCTAGATGCAATGAGGAGAAAATGATTCATCACGTGCACTAAAATTGGAAAAACCTGCCCGTTTTCAGCACTTCCTTAAACTTCCTGCAAAGTTCTCATCTCAGGTTTTAGTTTGAAGAAATCAAATTGTCTTGTGATTGGACCCAGACCTCAGGTGTGTTAAGCCTCCAGTGGTGGTTCCCTGTAAAAAACATCAGTGTATGACTCTACTCTGAAAGCAAGTACAGATTAAGCTAGATTCAAATGTGTGGACTGTACATTATGAAAAGATATAGAACTTAAAAAATCTAACAAAATAAGTTGGCCCCTCTTCAGAATGCCTGGATTAGAAATAATAAACTACAGACAAGTCTATAGGTGAACAAGACTCAGGAAAGCAGTTGTAAAGATATATTTGAAATCCATAATAATCTACATTAAAAGTAGCAATATTTAGAAACAAATGTGGGGCCCAGCAGTGTGGCCTAGCGGCTAAAGTCCTCGCCTTGAATGCGTCGGGATCCCATATTGGGCACCGGTTCTAATCCCAGCAGCTCCACTTTCCATTAAGCTCCCTGCTTGTGGCCTGGGAAAGCAGTCGAGGATGGCCCAAAGCTTTGGGACCCTGCACCTGTGTGAGATACCCAGAAGAAGTTTCTGGATCCTGGCATTGGATCAGCATAGCACTGGCCGTTGCACTCACTTGGGGAGTGAATCATTGGACAGAAGATCTTCCTCTCTGTCTCTCCTCCTCTCTGTACATCTGACTTTCCAATAAATAAATAAATCTTAAAAAAAAAAAAGAAAAAAATGTGGAGCGGACAAGAGCCTCACATATCAAATATTTAGAAACATGATTTCGGAGATCAAATGTTTAGGTCTGCTGCTTATTCACACCAAGTCTTAATGTTTGGCAAAGGGCAAGGATTTGAGTATTTTGCTGAAGACACTGAGCATGGCCCTCTTGATGTCGCTGTTCCTCAGGCTGTAGATAAAGGGGTTCAGCATGGGGGTGACCACAGTGTACACCATTGAAGCCAAGGCACAGTTCATAGTAGAAAGTGAGAAAATTGAACTAAATACACTCCAAGCGATGTTCCATAAAATAAGCAAACCACTGTCAGGTGAGAGCCACATGTGGAGAACGCTTTATACCTGCCATCTGGTGATGGGACCCTCAGAATAGAGGAGACAATTTTATAGTAAAAAAGGATCCCTTATATAGGGAGAAAGCCATATATGACAGCAACAAGATATATACCTATGTCACTACTGAATGTGGCAAAACACAAAAGACTGCGAGGTTGAGAAGGATCACAGAAGAAATTAGGAATCTCCACTCCCTTGAAGCAAGTAACTTGTAATATCATCAAACTGTGCAGCAGGGAATCCAAAAGGCTGGCCACAAAGAACACTGAAACTAAGAAGCCACAGCATTGGGGATTCATTATGACCTGGTAGTACAGGGGGTGACAGATGGCAACAAACTGGTCATAGGCCATCACTGTCATGAGCAAATTATCCATGCAAGCAAAGAGGACAAACACAAACATCTGAGTTATCGGGGTCCCTCATCCCGTGAGAAACACTCCGACACGATACACACTCTTCATAATACTCATCGAATGTAATTATGCAGTGAAAGTTAAGTTAGGTGACAGGACCCCTGCCCTTCTCAAAGACACAAGCCACTGCTATTCTGATATTCCGGAACACATCGCTGATTCCCTTGGAAGCTCCTGAAAGGGATCAAGGTGCCTACAAGATAGTACCAAGTGTGTGGAAGCCTCAAAGGTTATGGTAAGACACTGTGAGCCAACCACAGCTATGTTCATTACATAGCAGAATTTTTGATGCTTCATCTGCTTAAGTATCGCATGCAGGTCATAATCTCAGGAGTGAGAGACAGTCATTCTTCCATAAACACACAGCATATAGCTTGTAAGGACATCCTTTTATTTTACAGTTCTGGGTTTTAGAAGGAAAAGTACAAGTCTGCTTAATAAAAAAAATAGTTTTTTTTCATATTTGGAAAATGGATATTATGAAAAAATCCAGTGCATGGATTTTTTTTCTAAAAAGTTTACATCATCATTAGCTCAAATGTTCATTCTATTTTCCATGCATTTTGAAGTTATCTCATACACTGGTGGAAGTAACCTCAGTAGGAAAGCGCAGTGCTCAGAAGGTCGTATTTCAACGAACTAGATGACCTGTAACTTCAAAACAATACCTAAAATGTGTTTTATCCCTCTTTGATGTATCCATTACAAATACGAAACATCCAAGATAAGTGCTATCATTACTCGAAGCAGCTATACCACTGAGGCACTGATTCTGATATCTGAGAGTGCGTAGTGTCACAGATCCTGAAAACCCACCATGCACACAGAACAGACGTGGTCAGTGGAGTAGGCCTGCTTCCAGAGGACGTTGTCTCTTAATCCGCTGCATTTGCACTCAATGTTGTCCACCAGGCAGCAGAAAATGCCCTGTATACTTCCAGAGGTTACAATAGCAGGTATCTTTGAGGTCCCTTGTTAGTCTCTGCCTTTTCTGCAGTGAAACCGGAATCTAACACCTCAATTCATGTTGCTCTATTCACAGGAAGTTCGGTGATTACAAGAAGTGAAATCTCAGAGAGGGTTCAGCACAGAGCACATCGATGTAGGACCCTGCGTCTGCCCTGTTGGTGAACTTAGCATTGAATTGATGTCATGTTTCACAGGCTGCTGCCGAGTGTGGTCTATAAAGAAACTGCTAAGGAGGGGGGCACAGCGGGCAGCAGGTCTCTTTATGTAGGAATTAAATGTGAAATCATTTCTCAGGAATTAGAGGGGTAGGGTGGCCATGCTCCCATAGTGTTTGGAACCAACACCTGATATGTTACAACCTCATATAAGAAGACTACCCCCAAAGCGCTGAGCTCCTCCCATCTTACACAAAGTGAAAAAGAACATGTGCAGTGCACCTTGAAACATTAGGTAGCAGGATGAAGCAGTGTGCTTAGACACGGAGTTCAGACACTCTATGCTGTGTTTCCTGGCATCCCTCATCATAAGCTCCCTGATCATCTTTGAAGAAATAAGAGAAGTTTATACAGACTCAGTTGCTACTATCATGAAGTGTTGGGGTCCGTGCGGTAGGTGTGGATGGTACGAAGGTGTGAAGAGAACAGCTCCCCTGTTTGGCAGGGCCCGGGGGAGCTTCCAGCTGTTTGGCAGGGCCCGGCGCATTTCTCTCTGACCACCCTGACGCTGTTTTACCCCCTGGCTGCATGGACACTCAAGCACCCCACTAAGAATTCTGTAATCTATTAAGGCATTGTTTGCCCCTGTAGGATGGCTTTTATCACCAACGTGAGCTTGAGAGTTAGTGTCACTGATAATATCTTGGTGAGTGGGCCTTTGACAATTTACACACAGGAGCACAATTAAACCCATGCCATTTCTGGACACCTTATTGTGTACCTACCTATTGCCCTGAAATCGGGCCCAGACATATAGCACACCTTCTGGGAAGGGGCTTGAAAACATCCTAAATATTAATACAAGTGATGGGAGTGAGAGCTGAAACTGCTATGGCAATAAATATAGTTATTGTTATCTCAAAGGCTAGCCTGTCTTTGCAATTTTTTGGAACATAGAAAATGTAACTGTTTTAGCCGCTTTTATAATTTTTAGCTAGAGGAATTAAGGATGCTTTTATTAAAGAAAAATGCTTTTGATTATTGCTTTATTGTTTATGGGGTTGTAGGGGTCTATGGTTATAGGGAGATTTAACATTTGAAGTTTCTGTTTTAGATTTTAGGTTTTTTTCCTTTATAACCTATTTTCCCATTAAATGATGGGTAAATTGTAGAAGTAAAAATGTGGTGGGAAAGTACTACTGATTAGTAGATAATCACATGTGCCTTGGCCTTGGAGTCCTGGCTGTTGCTCCATGGCTACTGTTGAAGAATAAACAATAGCTTGCTTTGAAGAATATGAATACAGTATTTTACAAAATTATCTTTAGGAGCACCTGCTTAGCCTTGAAGTACAGACGGAGTGACCAAATGTCTGTACATGCCCCCTTAATTTTGAAAAGAAAAAAATAGAATAGTTGCTTGTGCAGAAGCTTGAGAAGGGTTTTTAAGTAAATAAAAAGGACAGTTTCTTTCTGAGCTATTGTGAGAATGCACCAAATGTCTGTGTCTGTGTCTTTCTTTATCGCCGACTCCACGCACCCTTCCCGAGCTCCGAACTCGGCTGGAGCTGGACTCCGGCAATGAAGGACATGCCAGCGGGAAGATATTGATGTGAAGGAAACAAAACTCAAAACGAGATCTTGAGATACCGACGAGAACAATGTTCATGAAATGAAGCGGTTTCCTGAGCTGAAATGTTAGCTGCCCTCTATTTCAGTCATCATTTCTTTCCTGATGCTGAGGAAATAATGCTCCTGACATTTCCAGATCCTTCTACCATCTTCCTTAGCACTTACCAGGATGTACTCAGACTCTGCTGAGGCATGATGGAGGGTGAGGGCTCCACTGTTGTCTCACATTTTCTTATTCAGGACTGGAGAAGAGACAAGTTCAGGTCATTTCCTCCTCATGCAAATGCTCCCAGTGTTATGGGAAAGAGCATGGAGCTATGAGATATCTACTGATGGAGTCATGGGCTGAAGGTGCTGGCTCATTATTTACACTTGGGAGACCCCGGGGGCTCAGTACTCAGAGCTCCTCATTAGGCAGTAGCTCCAGAATATCCTGGTCTCAGAGGACTGGCTGACACTGACAGAGGAGGGAACGGGGAAAAGCAGTGTCCTTGGGATTTAGACAGAAGGAAGCTCACCTGTGAGACTTTGCTGCTGGTTCCCAAATGCAGGATGATGAGCACTTGAGAGCAAGGGCAAACCTCTTCAATGCAAAAATCTCAAACACACACACACACACACACACACACACACACACACATGCACACACACACAAACACACATGTTGTAGCCCATGGAAGATAATTTCCCAGAGGATTTTCTATGGTCTCCCTGAATCTTCAGCAAGTCTGTTGGTCAAGGGCTTCCCTTGTATGAAGTCAGGACAGTAGCATTGGGACCATTTCCCCAACTGAGCAAAGAACAAAAGGGAATCTTAGAAACTAGAAAAGATGATACAATCCAAGGAATAAATCATGTCATCAGGAATAGATTTCAAAAATGGTTATTTTTTAAAAGATTGATTTTTATTTGAAAGGTAGATTTTTACAGAGAAGGAGAGACAGAAAGACATCATTCTTCCATTATTTTACTACCCAGTGATTGCAACTTCCAGAGCTGAGTAGATTCAAAGCCATAAAGAACAAGCATTTCTGGGTCTTCCACTGGGTCCAGAGACCCAGGCATTTGACACTTCCTCTGTTGCTTTTCCAGGATACAATCAGGGAGCTGAATAAGAAGTGGAGTAGCTGGGAAATGAACTGGCGCCCATGTGATGCCACAAGAAGATGATTGGTTGGCAGTGTTACCATACCAGCTACGTTAAACTCCACCAGTGACACATGTGAAAGAGAAGTTATCTGTTTTTCCAACAACAGCTCAAATGAGTCATTGTAAAGATGGCCCATAAGGAGATAGGTAACACAGAGAAATGACATATTGACAGTTTAAAAAATGCACACACATGATGAAGAGTGAAGTAAAAATAGTACAATCCACTTAGAACAAACATTGAAATTGAAATATACAGTAAGAAATTTGAATGAATCATTAGAGAAATCAACAAAGTTTTATCCAGTAAAATCATTAATCATTTGGCATGTATTAATAGCTCTATTTTTTAAAACATTTTATTTCATAATCATTTTAAATTTAAAAAATGGGAGTAAGAAAAATTTCTCACATTCCCTCACCCAATTTTCGGGATTTCAGGTTCTAACACCACCAGTGACTGGTTGGGCCCCATTTTGTGTGCTGAAAAACTGGCGACAAGACAGGAGGACCAACCACAAGCACTACATTCACTAAGCCAAAAGAAGACTCATTGCTGGCTTGGCAGAATGCAGTGGTTCAACAGAAAAAAATAGTATCAAATTGGCATCCTACAGGTTCCACCCAGGATAGGTTTGGGTGGCCCCCAGGATGAATGGCCAGCAGGACCAGATACCACAAATGCTACATCAAGTGCCATTTTGTGTCCTAAGGAAAAGGCTTTGTGGCAAGAAAAATAACAGTGAGGTCCACATGCACTGAGCTAGCAGAAAGCTTACATCTAGCTCAACACATTGTATAGGTCATAAAGAAAAAATAGTACCAACTCAGCCTTCAACAGATTTCTCCTAAAATAGGTCTGGGTGGCCCCCAGACTTAACAGACAGCAGGTCCAAAACTCCACCAGTAACACATCACACACCTTTTGTGCACTGATGAAAGCTTATGGGGCTGAAAGAACAACAGAGAGCTATGGAGGCACAAAACCAAGAGAGAACTCATTTCCAATTCAGTGCAGAGCACAGATATCATAGGGAAAATATTACTGACATACGATCTGACAAGTTCCAACCAAAATAGGTCCAGGTGGCGCTCAGGTGTACACATCATAAGTTAACTGTTCATGAGCCAGTTGATCCAGGATGTCGTGGTCTCTGAGGACTGGCTGATATGAATGGAGATGGGAATGAGGAAAAGAATGAGTACCTAGGAACCTGACACAAGGAAGGTCACCTGTGCTCCTCTGTTCCTGATTCCAAGGGCACGATCTGAACATAAAACTCACAGTTCTAGTTTTCAGTTTCAGTTCAGAGCATGAGTTTTCCAATGTTTCAAGCACAGCAGATAACACAGAGGTTATGCATGGAAACCCAGAAACAGCAACTAAACAAGGGAACACATAACATCTCCAGAAATAATAACCAACTTTTGCATGTTTTTACTGCAGATGTATGGAGAGAAGGAGAGGCAAAGACAAACATCTTTCACTCACCAGTTGGATGCATTAGCTAGAGCTGAGTTTGACCAGATGCCTGTGTTCAGGAGCTTCTTCCAGGCCTCCCACAGGGAGCAGGGTTCCAAGGCATTGAGCCATCCCCACTGCTTTCCCAGGCCACAAGCAGTGAGCTGAATGGGAAGTGGAGCAGTTGGGACATGAACTGTGGTCCACATGAGTTCCTGGCTCTTGACTGTACATGATTAGACAACTGAACCATAGGGCTTGGGCCATAAGTAGTCAAACCTCTGAAAACTATGCAGATTTTTATCATCAAATTCAAGGAATAATCCTGAGATACTCAATAAGCAAAAATCATAATATGAATCACAAATTGTGCAATGGGGAAAATGCATGATCAAACTATAGGTTGGTTAAAATACATTACATATGAAAGAGAAACAAATATATTAGAAATAAAAAATATAATACAAGCACTAACATTCCATAAAGTGTTCAACAGCAGGGTTTAACAATAACAAGACAACATTTTTGCCTATTCATATCATTTATTTTATTTCCTAATAGCAACTATATCTATTTTTAATAATTTCTTGAAGAATCAATGTAATTTAAAAAGAAACTTCTTTGAGATAGCAAAATGGATAGCATCCTCATATATTTGTCCTCATCTTAGTCTTCAGTTTAAAGAAAGCAGAATCTCTTGGATGAGACCCAGATCTGAGATTTGGCGAACCCCCAATGGCGGTTCCCTAAATAGGAACAATGTTTTGATCCACAATGAAATCAAGTGCAAATTACATTAGAGAGATTCAAAATGTGTGTGGAACAGACATATGAATTATGCAAAGAAATAAAATGTAACATATCATCAAAAAAAAAACAAAAAAAACAAAAAAAAACCGAGTTACCTGTCTATGATGCCTGGATCAGAGATAATGAGATACAGCAAAGTCTATAGGTAAAAAGGATTCAGGAAGAGCGTTGTAACAATACACTTAAGAATCCAAAATATTCTAAAGTAAAAAGAGTAAAAGAAACAATATCCAGACATGAATGTGCAGCCACAGGGCCTCATGTATCAAGTTTATGGAGATGAGATTTGGAGATCTAATGAGTAGTATTGCTGCTTTTCCCACAAAGTCCAAATGCATAGCTCAGGCACTGGAATGAGACTAATTTGTTGAGTACCCTTCTCATGGCTCTCTTCATGTCTCTGTTCCTCAGGCTGTAGATAAAGGGATTGAGCATGGGGGTGACCACCGTGTACACCACTGAGGCCAAGGCACCCTTTCCAGCAGAAAGTGAGAAAGCTGAACTGAGATACACACCAATGCCTGTTCCATAAAATAAGCAAACCACTGTCAGGTGAGAGCCACATGTGGAGAACGCTTTATACCTGCCACCTCGAGATGGGATTCTGAGAATGGAGGACACAATTTTATAGTAAGAGAAGAGGATCCCTGACATAGGGAGAAAGCCATACAAGATGCTTACAATATATGTGACTATGTCACTGCTGAGGGTGTCAGAGCAAGTAAGTTTGAGAATTTGTGAAGGGTCGCAGAAGAAATTACAAATCTCCACTCCCGTGAAACAGATAACTTGCAAGATCATCAAATTCTGCAGCAGGGAATCCAAAAGACTGGCCCAAAGGGACACTAAAACTAAGAAGCCACAGCGGCAGGAGTTCATGATCACCTGGTAATGCAGGGGGTGACAGATGGCAACAAACCGGTCATAGGCCATTACTGTCAGAAGGAAATCATCCATGCAAGCAAAGAGGACAAACACAGACATCTGAGTCAGGCATCCAGCATAGGAGATGACTGTGCTGTGAGTAAGGATGGCCACAATCACTTTGGGAACCGTGGTGGAGGTGAATCCCATGTCAACCAAGGATAGGATACAGAGGAAGAAGTACATGGGTGTGTGCAGGTGGGAGTCTGAGGTGACAGTCAGGATGATGGCCAGGTTCCCAAAAACTGTGACCAGGTACATGGAGAGGAAAATCCCAAAGAGAAAGGGCTGCAATTCAGGATCCTCTGAGAAGCCCAAGAGATGGAATTCTGGGACATGTGTGAGGTTTTGAATTTCAATATTACCTGGGAAACTATACAGTGATAAAAAATGTTATTATAAGAGAAAGCAGGTACATGCACTTTCATTTATAAATTTGTTTATTTTAATATATAGAAGTAAAAGAAAACTTGTTTGATGTGATATTATCTTGAAATCTGTAGTATTTTGAGATGTTTTTCCCCAAAAAAGATTTCAAGACTTACACCTCCAATTGATGTTTGGCCCATGTTTTCAGTAATGAAACCAATCCCTTGGAACTCTCACAATTGGTTTCTGCAATATTCTACATACTTTTTCTACATACACTCTATGCATTCCTTCTTTAGTGATACTCAGCTGAGAAATACCAAGAATGTTAGATCTGACATGACATCGATCACAGTAAAATGCACTCTTTCAGAAATTTTTATGTGGTTTGTGGAATGAGGAACAGAAATTTGGAGATAGAAATCAAAGTAAATGACAAAGCAAACAATGTCCTCTTGGGCAATGATGGGAAGGACATCATGATATCAACAGAAGAATAAATGTGCCCTTTCCATCTTGAAGGAAGGCATCATTCTACCTCGAGGCGGTGAAGAAAAGTAAACTGTTATTTGGGTCTATGGCACTAATAATGACTTACTTGACTTGGAGTATTTTAAATATTCTTACAGTACAGTACTTAGGGTAGCATTATCTATGCACTAAACTTGATTGTTTTTGATAGGGAAATACTAGTATTTGTGTCAGATTTTTTGTCACTCTTTGGTTTTATGAAGTTCCTCCACCATCTTTTTCTGTTTGAGAGTCAGGGTCAAAGAGACTCCTCAGATAACTGTAACGTCCAAGTCAGGACCAACACAGACACTGCTAGCTGGACCTTAATCCAGGTGTCCAACACAGGTAGCACAAAGCCAACTGCCTGTAGAATCAACATGGCCTCACACAGTCTGCACTGACAGGAGGCTGAGTCACAAGCCAGAGCTAAGAAACAAATCATGTGGAAGGTGGCCTCCTAACCTGTTAATGTGGCAACTAATATAGAGCACACAAAACGGCGTAGGAATGAAATATTCATTTCGGATAAGGTGATCTGTTTGAGCCTGTGTTTATACTCCAATGGAAATGAGGTCTTGTCAACTTCCTTTTTAAAAATTAATTTCAAAGGAGTCTTTTTTTTTTCAAAATTTAATTTCCATTTGTATTGGAAATGTAGATTTGTAGGGAGGAGAGACAGAGGAAAAGATCTTCCTTCTACTCTTCCATTTCCTAAGTGGCAACACTGGCAGGAGCCGAGTTGAACCAAAGCCAGGAACGAGGAAATTCTCCCAGGTCTTTGGCAGCATGAATGGGTTCATGGCTCTCTAAACAAGTGTACTACATTTACTGATGCTAATCCAGGAGTGTGACTTGACGTTTCATGTTCATCCTTTCTGTCTGGTGCACAATCTCCTTCAAGCACTTGGTCCTTCCCATCATTGCCCAAGGACATTATTTGCTTTGTCATTTACTTTGATCTCTATCTCCAAATTTCTGTTCCTCATTCCACAAACCACATACACATTTCTAAAGGAGTGCTTCATTAAATTATTTTCAGTTGTAAAATTAAGTGACACATGGCTTTCCCATTCACGAGCTGTTTTTACTGTCTTGGAAGAATAAATTACCGTTGCTTGCATCGTTTTATGATAGCCAATGAAATATCTCCTAGTGTAGTATCTGGTAGCAATCCTTAATATCTCACTGGGAAATCTAATTTTGTGAGGAGAATATTAATTTGATAAAGGAAAGTGTATACAGACTCAATATCAACTATCATGAAAGGCATGCCAGAGTGAAGTCTTGGTGTGAGGGAAAGAACAACTCAGAATGAGGTCTTTGAGACACAGATGAGAACAAAGAACAAAAACATTTCCTGAGCTGAAATGTTCCCAGCACTATGTCACCACCATCATTCCATCCTGCTGCTGAGAAAACAATGTTTCTGACATTACCAAATTTCTCTACCACCTCCCTCTACACTTACCAGGCTGTGCTCCTCCTCGGATGAGGCATGGCCCAGGCGGAGGGCTCCACTGCTTCTCTACTTTGTGCTATGGCGTGGTGCCTCATAGCTTTGACTCAGGACTATAGAGCAGACAGACTCATGATGTGTCCTTATCATGCAGGTGCATAAAATCATGTTGGTCATAGCATGAAACTACCAGAAACCACCGGTAAAGTCAAGGTCTGAAGTTGCTGGCCTATTATTTACATTTGGAGGACCCTGGGGGTTCAGTGCCCAGAGCTTCTCATTAGCCAAAAGGTCCAGGGTGTCTCAATCTCTGAGGACTTGCTGATAGTGATGAAAAAGGGAATGGGGAAAGAAAGAGTCCCTGGGCTCTAGACACAACGGGTCCAGGTGTGTTGTGCTGCTGCTGACTTTCACATGCAGAATCTTGAATGAAGACTCAGAGTATATTTTGGTTTTGTTAATAACTTCATCATACTTTTCATGATGTTTACACAGTTGAGAGGCGTGAATGCATGTGAGGTCCACCAATTAGGGTGGTGAGAGTCAAGCTAATGTAGATGAGAAGACTGCCTCTAAATGCCTTTTTTCTTCTGGTATCTGGAGTAAAGAAAAAAGGGCAAAGGGTCACCCCCAGCAACTCACAGGACTCAGGAATAGAACACCACCCGCTGTAATCCCAGGTTCCCAATGTTGGAGCATGTTCCCACAATACACCTTAAATGGATTCAGCGTTCTGAGATGCTGTTGATTTCATTGCTTGGAAGATGAGGAAATCCTTCCAAGGTCCTTTCACTGACATTGTCTACCTTAGAGTCTTGATTCACTCAGATACTTCTCCAGGAGTAATATCAAATTTGTTCTGCCCTCCATGGCACTTGATGTCCTCTGTAGGCTTCAATGAACTGGTTGTCATGTCCACCATGAGCATCTGGGCATGCCATCCACTGCACATGCCTCCAAAACCATGGTGACTCAGTTCTGACACATGCAATCCATGGTCAGACCACAGAGCTTGTGATTTCCACCATGGTGGGAGTTCTGAGTCTAGTGATCCAGTTGGGAGTGTTCCCCAAAGAGATCTCTCCAGAGATGACCCCAGCCTAACTGTGTGTGTGGGGTTTGGCTCAGTTCATCATCTACATAAGCCACTTTGGTGATTGGTTTTGCTGGGTCAGTTATGTCCACAGCCCCATTCTTATGTATAACAATGCATGCTGTAGCACAGCATAACCCTGCCTAAAACACAATCTTCCCTCGTGTACATTAGCAGGAACAATAGCCTCGTTAGAATGATCCCCAATAACTCAACCTAGACCTACCCTCAGCCCTGGACCATGCACATTATGGTATGTGAAACAGAACCTGTCCTGTCTTTTTCACATCTTATTCAGCTCTCATCCACACCAGTATGCATTGGAGCCTAGCACAACCCAACTGATTTCATCAGCCAAACTCATGCCACTGGTGCGACCTCCTGACTAGCAATGCGTGCTCCCAGCCCAGGTTCTCATGCTCACCAGTAGGAGTTGAAGCCATACAGAGAGGAGGTACACATATTTCCCCACGGGGCTGCTGCCACTCCTGGATCTTGCACTTTCCAAGTGGTACTATGATCTATCAGAACATACCCCCCAACTCACACAACACTTGTTAGCTGTAGCAAAGCCCAACCAGCCTCCCCTTACTCTGGCTCATACATGCACAGTGCGTAGTGTTGCTTAGCCCAGCCAGACTCTCTTCCTAAGCCAGCTCATATACATGAGGTATACATACAGCTCAGTTACGTGAGGTACATATAATGGGTGTTGTAGCCCTGGCAGTCTAGGGCTTCCCCAGGTTCTGATTCTGGTGCTCACCAGCAGGGGTTGTGGCCCAGTGGAGGATCCCCACAGCTCTCTTTCAGGGTTCATTCCCCATCCTGTATCTTATGTGTGTGATTGAAACTGCAATATGAACTGCTTGAACTCAGGTGGAAACTAGAAAAGATTCTTTGTAGAGAATGTGGAGAGAGCCCATGCAGCTCCCAGCATGTCTACTAATAAAGGTCTTTCTCTCTGTGAAACTACTCAGGGTAATGGAGAGTAAATTTTTTCCAATTCGTCAAGCACAGCACAGAACTCAAGGATCATGTATAGAAACCAAGAAATAGTGCCCAAAGAACTCATTGCATCCCCAGAAAGAGACTCTTTTTTTCAACACTCATGGATATACTTAATTTTCTACCAACAAATTGAAATAATCATACTAGAGATGCTCCGTGAGGAAGGAAAGAAGTTACACACATTGAAATCTTGTGCCATTAGGAAAAAAATTGCCTGACCACAATGAGATCAAAAATTAAAATGCATAACATATGGAAAAGAAAGAGCAATATTGGAGATGAAAATATAATGCAATCACTCATCTTCAACAGAGGTTCAATAGCAGAATTCATCAATTAGAATAAAGGATCAACAAACATTTTTGCCTATTATTCATCAACATGTATACCTATTTTAAGAATTTATTGCAGAATCATTCTAAATTTACAAATATTTTAAAAGATAGCAACACAGAGATCCATATCATCTTCATCTAATTTCCTCTATTACAGCTTATAGAATATGTTTCACAATTTTTTAAAGATTTATTTCTTTTTATTGCAAAGACGGATATACAGAAAGAAGGAGAGACAAAGATCTTCCATCTGCTGATTCACTCCCCAAGTGACCACAATAGCCGGTGCTGCTCAATTCAAAGCCAGGAGCCAGGAGCCTCATCTGGGTCTTCCACATGGGTGCAGGGTCCCAAGGCATTGACTGCTATCTGAGGCCACAAGCAGGGAGTTGGATGGAAAGCAGGGCTACCAAGACTAAACAGCCCTGACATGGGATCCTAGCATGTTCAAGGTTAGCACAGAGAGCTGCGCCAGGGTCTCTATCACAGTTAATGACCCACATGCCTCCCTTAATTTTAACACCAGAAGCTTTATTCTTTCCATCCCTCCTAGCAGCAAATAATAACATCGTATTTTCAGATTCACCAGTGGTTCCAGGCCACTGTTTGAATTTTTAAAATTTTCTTCATTTTTTCATGATACAGTTTCATTGGCTTGAGAATTTCCCTTCCACCATTCCACACACTCCTGTCCCCACTGTTGCCCTTTATATTGCAACAGTAGTTTAATCTCTCATCAATAGTCACAAGTCCATCATTTTGCATTTAAGTGTTCATCTGTAATGAGCAATTCAATGGATAAAGGAAAAATAATGAAGAGCGGAGAGCCAGAAAGATATAAAAGACACCCTAAGAACAATGCATGCTGCATGTAAGTCTCAAAGCAAGAAAAGAGAGAGCGACAGTGTGGCAGACAGCCGTCTCGAAAACAATGAGTGACATTTGGAGCAGGCCAAATTGAAAGAAGGAAGTGTACACACACATTCAAGAAGCTTAATAAACTACAACAGTAATAAATCTAACTTATAACACCAACACACATGATGATGAAAGCATTCAAAATCATGAATGGAGAATCCTGAGAGTAGTACGGGAAAATTGATTCATCACACACTACAAAGGAACAAAACAATGTAAGTAGACTTTCCAGCATATCCAAAGATTGCCAAAAAACTTTTGTATCATCAACCCACAGTTTCAAAAACTCAGCATCTCTAATGTGAGACCCAGGCCTGAGAGTTGTGAAAGCTGCCTGGTGCATCCTTAAAAGGAACAGTGACACAGATCCTCACAGACACCTGCACCGACCAGGTACACAGGAGCACAATGTGTATGGGAAGTAAATTCTAGATAAGAAGTGACCTTTAATAACACACAAAGATAGTTGTCCAACTGTGCAATACCCAAATCAAGCTCCAGTTGGGTTTAGAACTCAGGAAACGTGTGGAGTTGGCATTTTTTTTCTTTTCTTTTTTTAAAGATAAAGACATAAAGAGAAAAGATGGGTAATCATAATTCTATGATCATAATGGGCAATGCAAAAAAAGATGTTTCCCGTTTTTATGCAGGAAATCTCACAAGCTTTACACAGATTTTTACATCATGGTCAAATGGGTGTTTCCAAAGATAATTCTGTAAACTGTTTCACTTTAAAGCAGGCCATTATACATGCTGACATTGCAACCAGGAATTGTTCAGCAGGCAGCACACATTACTCAGTGATAACCCCCTACTACATTTTTCTTTCTACAACTTGTAATTTAAAGGAGAAAATGTATCATGGAGGGAAAAAGCACAAAGATCAGAAACAACAACAAACAAAAAAACTTCAGACATAAATTCCACAACTTAACGACTGCTTAATTAGTTTGAAGGCATGTTGGACAATCTTAGTAAAAACATTCTTGAGCTCCTGCAGCCACCAAGGGTCCTGGGAATGGCCAAGACAGCATAAATTGTTAAAGGCCCACTCACCAACAAAACCGGACAGTAAAATTTTGTTAGGGACGTGGGTTGCTAAGCTCATATAAGTTACAGAGACCACATCACAAGGACAAACAACAATACATCAACAGATTTCATGGGTAGTTAAGTGTCCAATTAGTTCATTGAAGTAGCTGGAGGGACATTTACCAGGCCTTGCCATACAGCTGGGAGCCTGGTTTTTGGCCTTGCCAACAGGACAGTCGTTCTCTTCACACCTTTGTATGCCCCAAAGATACAAAAGATGGGAGGCCTCTGCTCCTAGCAGTCCAGCAGCCCTGGATTAATGAAAGCTCCGTGGATATAACAGAATTCAGACATGCAGTAGATAATCTATTCAGATGACCTATCACATATTGTGTTAAAAAGAGACAAAGAGGGCCTAGCGCAGTGGCACAATGGATAAGGTCCTCGCCTTGCATGCCCAGGATCCCATGTGGGTGCCAGTTCTAATCCTGGCGGCCCCACTTCCCATCCAGCTCCCTGCCTGTTGCCTGGGAAAGCAGTCGAGGACGGCTCAAAGCTTTGGAACCCTGCACCCCTGTGGGAGACCCGGAAGAGTCTCCTGGCTTCAGATTGGCATAGCATTGGCCATTGCGCTCACTTGGGGAGTGAGTCATCGGACGGAAGATCTTCCTCTCTGTCTCTCCTCTCTGTATATCTGCCTTTCCACTAAAAATAAAATAAATCTTAACAAAAAAAAAAAAGAGTCAAAGAAGCAACATTCAGAAGAAAAATGAAAGTAAAAACCTGTGATGTCATGGCTAGGGGCAGCTGAGATTTGGAGGTCTAGATGCTTAGTTTTTTTATTTTTTTCTGCTTGCAGTAAAAGGACCAAGATAAGGTTGGTTTTCTGTAGAGCATTGTCACAGAACTGTTGATGTCACTGTTCCTCAGGCTGTGGATAAGGGTTGAGCATGGGAGAGACCACAGTGTACACCATTGAAGCCAAGGCACACTTCATAGTGGAAAGTGAGAAAATTGAACTAAAATACATTCCAAGCAATGTACCATAAACTAAACAAACCACTGTCACATGAGAGCCACAGGTGGAGCAGACTTTTTACCTGCCATCTGGAGATGGGAGCCTCAGAATAGAGGAGACAACTTTATAGTAAGAAAAAAAAGATTCCTGACAATGGGAAAACACCAAAAATGACGCCAATCAAATAATTTGCCATGCATAATATAGGTTAAGGTGTCACAGTAATTAAGGTTTAGAATTTGAGACCGGTCACAGAAGAAATCTGAAATCTCCACTCCCTTTAAGCAGCTAATCCAGAAAACCATAAAATTCTGCATCAGGTATTCCAAAAGACTAAATAATCCATGCATCCAAAGAGGAGAAAGAGAGACATCTGAGTCAGGCAGCCTGCAGAGGAGGTAGCTGGGCTAATGCATGAGGACTGGCATTTTGCTAGTGATACCCACAATCATCTTGGGAACCGTGGTGGAGGTGAACCCCATGTTAGCCAAGGAAGGTTACAGAGGAAGAAGTACATGGGTGTGTGCAGGTGGGAGTCTGAGGAGACAGCCAGGATGATGAGCAGGTTCCCAAGCACTGTGAGCAGGTACATGGAGAGGAACAGTTCCAGGAGGAGGGGCTGCAGTTCTGGATCCTCGGAGAAGTTCATGAGACAGAATTCTGAGAAAGGTATGCGTTTTTGGTTTTAATATAACCTGAACTCCTTTGGGAAAAGAAAACAGTATTGCACACACTATATATATGTGTGTTGAAATGTGTATATGCACATAATTATTTTCAGTTCATCGTGGGCATTACCCATGCATATCTCTAAGCTTTTTTTAGAATCAATGCAGTCAAAAATATATGGGCTTTGTTGCACATAGGATATTTTATGTTCTCTAATTCTATGGGCTATTTCAGAAAGGGATGCAGGAAGTGAAGAGTAAGCACCAAATGTGCTGAGACCACAGTGACTGTGTCCAATTACTGTGAGCCAGAGAAGGCTCTATTGAATAGCCACAACTTATTTATGCCTGTTGCATAAATAAAGCACAAATGAGATTGAGTAATTAAAAATGAAATACTGTCATCCTTCAATAAAAAAAAAAAACAGCCAACATTTTTTTGTGAAGGTGTGTTTGTGCGCTAAAATGCTTTTGGAATCATGGAATTAAAAGCCTGGTTTATTTACATAAAAAAGCTTTTGGTATAAAAATATTGTTTTTTTTCTTTTTTTTTTTTTATTGTTGCTTACATTGTATTATGTAGTACAGTTTTATAGGCGCTGGGGATTCCCCCCACCCCTCCCATACCCCTCCCCCCATGGTGGATTCCTCCACCTTGTTGCATAACCATAGTTCAAGTTCAGTTGAGATTCATTGCTTGCAAACACATGCCTAGCATAACGTTCAGCGTCTTATTGTCCAGATAAGTTCAGTGGCCTCTTGGGGAGACCTTCTATGGTCTGAAGATAGGTCTAACAGAGTAAAGATCCGGTCAGTTAAAAGCCCCAACAAGGCCTCAGTATCAATATACAACATTATGGAATTAATTGACATAGTATTGGGTAAACAATATGTTAAAAATGTTTGCCTTGATTTAACCTGTAATTTTTTGTTTGGTTGTTTGTTATTTTTGAACCTGTCATTGATACTGTCTCAACCCAGATGTTTCGAAGAATGGTATAAAAATATTGTAATCATTCTATGCCTACCTTGCTTAGGATTTTTACATAAACTGACGTTGGATTTTGTCAAATGTCTTCTCTGCTTTCATTGAGATGACCGTATCTTTTTTTTTTTCTATTTGTTGATGTAGTGAAACACATTTCTTTTTTTTTTTTAAGATTTATTTTTATTATTATTTTTTATTATTGGAAAGGCAGATATACAGAGAGGAGAGACAGAGAGGAAGATCTTCCGTCCGATGATTCACTCCCCAAGTGAGCGCAATGGCCAGTGCTATAGCCATCCAAAGCCAGGAGCCTCTTCCGGGTCTTCCACGCTGGTGCAGGTTCCCAAAGCTTTGGGCTGTCCTCGACTGCTTTCCCGGGCCACAGGCAGGGAGCTGGAAGGGAAGCGGGGCTGCCGGGATTAGAACTGGCGCCCATATGGGATCCTAGGCGTGCAAGGCGAGGACCTTAACCACTTGCGCCACCGCGCCGGGCCCGAAACACATTTCTTGATTTGTGCTAAACCATCCTTGCGTGTGAGGGAATAGTCCCCCCCACCGCCCGGTCCAGGTGAATAAACTGCTTCATGTACTGTTGGATCCTGATGGCTTATATTTTGTTGAGGATCTTTTTGTCTATGTTGTATATGTCCATGTTGTAAATGTTCTTTCCCTCTGTTGCTGATTTGATTTTATGGATTTCCATTGATGGAGATCTATGCTAATTGTGCAGGAGAGCATGAGCAAAGTTCATGCTTTACTATTCCTCCTCTGTTGATTGCAGTGGAGCCTCACATGCTTGATGCAGGAATGGAGAAGAGACAGACTCAGATCATGCAGGTGCTAATGTTGTAATACTCCTCATGCAGGTGTTAATATTGCTGTGGGACACAGCATGGAGCTACTGGATTTACAATGACATAGTCAAGGTGTAACACCGCTGGGACGTATGTTACGCTTGCAGAACCCTGGGGGCTTATGCACAGAGCTTCTAATTACAACAGTTAGTTCATGGTGTCCCAGCCTATGGAGACTGCATGGTGCCAGTTGATGAGGGAATTGGGAAACAGAAGTGTACCTAAAACTTTGGCACAGGAAGCTCACCTGTGCTTCTTTGCTGCTGTTTCCAAATGCAGGTTCGTTACAGAAAATTCAGTTTCATCTCAATTTCATAACCCCCTGTGTAATTTTTAGGTTCTCACAATCCTCTAGATAGATCATCAAATCTGTCAAGGGTGTGATTTCTTGTTTCTCCTGACTCTGCAAAGACAGCTTCCATATTCATTTCTTAAGCACACGTCTTGGGTTAGCATTTCATAACTTGATAAAATGCTGTTTACCATTTTGAATGATTTTGATTTCACAGTTGTGTCCTGTGGAATTGTGCTGAAATGCGACAAAGTGTTGGATTTCACATGTTTTTTGATACATTTTTCTTGACATCATCTTTTGGGGAGCAGGTGAACAAAGGCGATACTTCACAGAAGTTATTTGAAATGGAATAGAATTTCACAATAAAAATTTGCCAAGACATTTTTTAAAAACCTCATGTATGCCAAAACATTTTCATTATTTCAGTAGTAAAAGAACTGTGGGAATGTGCTGCTCTGTAAGGAACCAGGGTGAAGGGAATATCTACTTGTTTTTCTGGCTCTCTCCTCCCTACACCCCAGAACCAAGAATAGAAAATCCATGCCTAGTACACCATCGTGCCAGTCATTAATGTGCACTGTTTTTTGCTACTCATCTTATTATATTGTTTAGGCAACAATGATGAGGAAAAAAACACCTTTATTCAAGTTTAGGACTGACAAGATGGAAGCATCTTGAACCTGTAAAAACAAAACAAAATATAGAAGATCTAGTATATATGATTCCATCTGACCTTCCTCATAATTCTACAAAGGACATATTGCTACTACTCCATTGGAGCAAAAACATACCGGACAGATATTCTATCACTGTACAAACTAGAAACTTGTTCAAGTCTTCATTCTAGGGTGTCAGGCTCTGGACGTGTTTTTCTATTCCCTTGTATTCAGTCATCCTCAGTGTAAAGCTCATTCAGTATTGGCCATAAATAAATGCCTTTCTGTGCCTCAGAGGCAAACAGGGAACCCCAACAAAATGTAAAGGAAGACAATATCATCAGATCTTTTGTACTAGAGAAATTTCTCCTTGTGCATATGTGTTTATGTGTGTTCCATATCCAAACTTTTAAATAAGCTCTGATGCATGGCATGATATCATAATCCATGCATCCTTTACTTTTTAATATTCTACTCGTTCTACTTTCTCTCATACCATCTTAAAATGTCTTCCCAATTTAATTTTACACATTATTCAATGTTGGTCTGCAAAAACCCCACTATTATGCATGTAGGCCTATTTTCTCTAGCATATTGCAAAAATCCACTAAATCAGCCTGATGTTCATCAAATTTTCCTTTAGAAGAACTATTAGATTTGTCAAAACTGACAGAACTAGCAGGTCTGTCTCTGGATCATGTACACACTCAGATTCTGCCATACTGCTCCATAGTGTATCCATGGCCATGTAGACCAAAGGAGTGACCCACATTTCTATTCCATCAGCTGGATCTCTGCATTGATGTCCCTTCAGCTGTAGTCATGCTGAGTCCAAGGCCAATAGATGTTCCCCATGGCTTCTGATTTTTTTCCTCGTTGTTGTAAAACTTCATTTCACCACTGAATGCAGTTTCCTTTGATAGCGCTATCACCTCATTAAGTCCTCGTTGAAAGATTCTTTTAGGCACAGTGAAAACTACATGGGGATGGACTAGGAAGAATCAGGTCTTCATGCATCCCATATATTCATGCATTAACAATATACATCGACCACAACTGCTGGAGCTGAGCTGATCAGAAGCTAGGAGTTTTCCCTAGGGCTCCCACATGTGTGTTGGGGGGCCCAAGGCCTTGAACAATCCTCTGTTGCTTTCCCAGGCAAAATGTAAGGAGCTGCTTGGGAAACAGAGCAGGACATGAACTGGTGTCCATATGTCATGCTGGCACTTACAGGTGGAGGCTTAGCATGTTGAGCAACCCTGCCATCCCCAATAACTGCATTTTATGAAGTGCTTTCTAATTTTTTTTAAAGATTTATTTTTATTATTTTTTTTATTGGAAAGGCAGATATACAGAGAGGAGAGACAGAGAGGAAGATCTTCCATTCGATGATTCACTCCCCAAGTGAGCGCAACGGGCCGATACTATGCCGATCCCAAGCCAGGAAGCCTCTTCCGGGTCTCCCACGCAGGTGCAGGTTCCCAAAGCTTTGGGCCGTCCTGGACTGCTTTCCCAGGACACAGGCAGGGAGCTGGAAGGGAAGCGGGGCTGCCGGGATTACAACCGGCGTCCATATGGGATCCTGGGCGTGCAAGGCGAGGACCTTTAACCACTTGCGCCACCGCGCCGGGCCCAGCTTTCTAATTTTTTTTAAGATTTATTTATTTTTATGGGAAAGGCAGATATATACAGAGGAGGAGAGACAGAGAGGAAGATCTTTCATTGAATGGTTCACTCCCCCAAGAGACCACAATGGCTGGGGCTGGGCCAATTCGAAGTCAGGAGCCAGGAGCTTATTCTGAGTCTCCCATGTGGGGGCAGAGTCCCAAGGCTTTGGGCCATCCTCCACTGCTTTCCCACGTCATGAGTCAGAACCTGAATGGGAAGTGGAGCTGCGGGGTTTAGAACCTGCGCCCATATGGGATCCCAGCGTGTAAGGAGAGGACTTTAACCATTTCACTATAGTGCTGGGCCAAGTGTTGTCTATTTTATATCTTCAAGATCACACTTATTGGCCCAGTTTGGTGGCCTAGTGGCTAAAGTCCTCGCCTTGCACATGCCATGCTTATCAACCGTATACAATCTAATGGAAATATCTGGAATATCACCTTGCTCTTTCCTTGTTAATTTGGTCCATTTTTTGGTTGTTTGGTATCCATCCTAAGGATGTTTCACAGGAGTAGTTAATTCTCTTATTTTGCTGACCAATTTGAGTCTTGTGTATGTACAGCAGAGTGACTTGAAATCCTAAAATATACCTCAGCCTTTATACTTATAATAAGATAGGCTCGCTCCTTCCCACTCTGCTTCTTTTTCAAATTAAAAAGAAAAATCTTTGCAGTGATTTTCAAATAATTGAGTGGTGCAGAGGCTTTGGCACGGAAAATGAGAAGACCCATAGAAACTTCATGCACTGAAAACTCTTCTGTCTTGCCCTTTGTGCTGCAGAACATGAAGGCACAAACAGGATAGCTCTGTTAGTGCACAAACATCCTGACCACATTCTCCTTTCTGTGTGTCAATTCAGTGTTTAAATGATATTGGAAATTCCACACCAAGTGTTCCACTGCTGTCCAAAAATGATAAAATGTGGTCATTTCCCTCCAAATACTCAGTAGGTACTTGCATGAGGACAAAAATAAGATACTTTTTGTAGAGATATATTGGGATCATAGCTATAGATCCTAGCAATTTAAATCAAACTTTACAAAAATTAGTGTTAGCACTATTAACACTAAAGGATGACCGGGCAGAGCATTTTAAGACGTTATTCAAATACTTTCATCCCACTTCAGAGTACCAGCTGGTATCCCCACTCTTCTGCTCCAGTTCACAATAAAAATAGAGAGTAAATGGCAAATCGCTATCTTGAAACAGCAAATCATGCACATCAATCTTTTCCAAATTATGAAGGAAGAATCTGATATTCACAAAGTATGATAAGGATACTTACTATAGAAGAATCATCTTGCAAAATAGGGTAAAGATACATTTAAACAGATGCAGAATCATTAGCCAGAATGAAGCAGAGAGGGCACATTCCAGGAAATAGAAGAGGGCAAGCCGACAGCATTCAGGCACTTGGAGATTGACACAAGAAGGCAGCAGAGACAACAGTGTGGCATTGCAGTAAGCAGATACCCCAGTGACAATCAACAATCAGTGAATTGAGCTCCAGTAGCAGCTAGGTGGGAAGGGGAGTTCACTAGGAATTCAAGAGGTGAACCCTAAAAAGAAGTATGCATCCTGCTGGATTCTCTCAACCAGGAATAGGGACAAACACAAGATCCAAACCTGTGGTGTGGAACAGGGTGCATCTCACAGACCAGATCCCTACCCAAAGCTGTATAGGGAGCTATACACTATTTTATGCAGGGAGGTAAAGTTGTAGGACAGGACTGAGGCATGCACTGAGCTTGAAGCAAACACATTTCTGGGTCAGTACATTGCACTGAAGCGGCATCCCACCCAAAAGAGGTTCAGGTATTTTCAGAAATAATAGCCAGCAGATCCAGAACTCCCCTAGTGGCACATCAGGCACCATTTTGTACAGTGTGACAAATGCTATGCGTATGTGCTGAGTCTGGAGCGAGCTCACTTCCAGCTCAGTGCATTGTCCAGGTCCCACAGGGGAAACAATACTAATGTGGCATCCTACATGTCAAAATAGGTCTGGGCCAGCAGGTTCCAGCAAGATCAGCACCACCAGTAACCTAGCTAGTTAGGAGACCTGATATCCACTTAATGCCAAGAACTTCTCTAACCAGAGGGGAAGAAAGGTTGTACAGACAATATTGCACCCACAGAACAAGATCACAAACTGGGAAAGTGATGAGTCAGGACCGAGGGTTCAGAGACCATGGTAAAATTTTAACATAAGAACCCAAACCTGAAATTCGCTGGAGGGAGTGGCACAAGTAACTGTGAAAAAAGAACTTGTTACCAAGCGCAATAAATAAAACCAAATTGTAGATCTGTGGGTGATATAGCTTATAAACTGGCACTAAGGTGGCTAATCTGCTAACCAGAAGCACAATGACCAAGAGCAAAAGAAGAAATTAAGGCATAATGAGTATTACTGCAAGTTCCCCAGAAAAGGAGCAAAAGTCTTTGCCAACCTCAGAGTTAGCTGAGAAATACATCAAGAAAATGGAAAATACATAATTCAAAATCTGATTATAAAGCTTCTTATCAACAATGGGAAGCACATATTGGAGTTCAAGTAATTTAAGCAGTATGTCACATGCAAAATTACAATACTGAAACAAAATCAAGCAGAATTATTGTAAATGAAGGTGCGATAGTGCAAATTAAAAACTATCAATAATATGGAAACTCTCAATAATACAACAAGAAAAGCAAAAAGAAAAGAATTTCAGAATTTGGAAGATATTTCTTGAAACAAACAAAACGCTGGAAATGGAGCTAGGTCTAGCTAAAAAAAAGAAAAAAAAAGGCAAGAATTTAAGAGACAATATATTAAAAGGCCAAACTTAAGAGTTATGGTAGTCAGGCCCGGCGCAGTGGCGCAAGTGGTTAAGTCCTCGCCTTGCATGCCCGGGATCCCATATGGGCGCTGGATCTAATCCCGGCAGCCCCGCTTCCCTTCCAGCTCCCTGCCTGTGGCCCGGGAAAGCAATCCAGGACAGCCCAAAGCTTTGGGACCCTGCACCCACGTGGGAGACCCAGAAGAGGCTCCTGGCTTCAGATCGGCATAGCATTGGCCGTTGAGCTCACTTGGGGAGTGAAACATCAGACGAAAGATCTTCCTCTCTGTCTCTCCTCCTCTCTGTATATCCACCTTTCCAATAAAAAAATAATAAAAAATAAATCTTTAAAAAAAAAAAGAGTTATGGCAGTCCTAGAAGACGTGGAAAGCAAAGCTAGGCTTAAAGCTGCAATCCATGAAATAATAAATAGAAACTTTCCAAATCTGAAGAAAGAATTAGGAAACAACAGCCGGGTCAGTGGGGGATGCAAAGAACTTTCAACAGGATTGACCAAAAGCGATTTTCACCGCAACACATGATAATCAAGCTCTTTTCAGTCAAACATAAGAAAAAGATCCTAAAATGCGCTCATAAAAAAAAAAAATCAATTGACATAGAGAGGAATGGCAGTTACATTCACAGCTGATCTCTGACAAGGAATTCTACAGCTCAGAGGGAATGGAGTGACATACTCTAGATACTAAAAGGGAAAAAAATGGCCCTGAATAACTTGCCCAGCAAAGCTTTTCTTCGTCTTTGAAAATGAAATAAAATTCTTCCACAGTAACAAAAAGCTAAAAGAATATATATGTTCCAGATCTATCCTAACAATGATATTTAAAGATGTTCTCTTGACACAGAAAAGTAATAGCACCCACTAAAACCAAAGGCAAATGTGAAGAACATCCCAGTAAAATGAAAACAGAAGACTAAATCAAACAACCAAAAACCCATTGCTAACAGGACAGGATGAAATTATCACCTATTCATATTAACTCTGAATGTAAATGGTTTAAACTCATCAATCAAACATAGATGGGCACTCTGGATTGGAAAAAAGCAAAACCGATTTATCTGTTGCCTACAGGAGACACATCTCAACAACAAAGATCAGCAGAAACTTCATCTCATGGATTTTGATGTTTTGTTTTTTTTTTCATTTCCTCAAAATAGTTTTTCTGTTGTATTAAATTCTTCTATGACTCATACATCATATAGTAGCATTAATTCATGAAGGGAGTTCTTCATTTTCATTTCTCAGCGACACATTAGTCATTCAGCAGCATGTTATTTAACTTCATGGTGATAATTCCCTTTTTTTCCTTTTTCTTCTAGTAGATTTTGTTTCGTGGCCTTTCATTTAAGGAGCTATATAGTAACAGTGTAAAAGAGATTGTAACACCCAGATCTCAGGATACAATGCAGTATGCTTCTATACTTTCAGACCAAGGATGAACTTCCAAGGAAACTGCAAACTCTTTCTTTACAATACGATGCTGGACTCTCTGCCATTGTTCATGCCTGCAATGATGAACTTATCATTGTTTATGAAGAAATATATAGTATTGTAATAATATATGAGAAATCAGTTTGTTGGCAAAGGGAATTTAGGGAAATGGTCAGAAACATCCCAGAGCCTATGAATTGTATCATAAAATAATAAGGATAATGATAAAATGAAAAACAAGAAATAAAATCTTAAACAATCATAAAAAGAAGTTAGTCACATCTCCAAGATGTACAGAAAAGCAGTTGTAAATACATATTTAAAATTCGATTATATTCTACATTACAAAAACCAAAACAAGCAATATTTAGAAACAAATATGTAGAGAACATGAGCCTCACATTCCAAGTATTTAGGGAAGAGAAACCTAATGTTTAGGTCTGCTGCCTTTCCCACTAGGTCCAAATGCATAGCTCAGGCACTGGAATGAGACTTTTCTTCAGCAGCTTGTGCATGGCTCTCCTAATGTGCCTGTTCCTCAGGCTGTAGATAAAGGGGTTGATCATGGGGGTGACCATCGTGTACACCAATGAAGCCAAGGCACAGTTCTTAGTAGAAAGTGAGAAAGTTGAACTGAGATACGCAGCAATGACTGTTGCAAACAAACTACTGTCAAGTGAAAGCCACAAGTGGAGAAGGCTTTGTACATGCCACCTGGTGATGGGATCCTCAGAACGGAAGAGACAATTTTATAGTAAAAGATCCCTGATATAGGGACCATGTCATATATGATGCTTACAATGTATGTGACTATGTCATTGCTGAAGGTGTCGGAGCAAGTAAGGTTGAGAAGTTGAGAAGGGTCACAGAAGAAATTAGAAATCTCCACTCCGCTGAAGCAAGTAACCCCCAGGACCACCAAATTCTGCAACACGGAATCCAAAAAGCTGGCCATAAAGGACAATAAAAGTAGAAAGCCACAGTGGTGAGGTTTCATGATGACCTGGTAATGCAGGGGGTGACAGATAGTGACAAGCCGGTCATAGGCCATCACCATCAACAGCAAAACATCCATTGTCGCAAATATGGCTAACATAGATACCTGAGTCAGGCAGCCTCCATAAGAAGTCACTGTGCTGTGAGTGTGGATGTCCTCAATCATCTTGAGAACTGTGGTGGAGGTGAGACCCACATCAGCCAGGGACAGGCTGCAAGTGTACATGGGCTGGAAGAAGTACATGGGTGTGTGCAGGTGAGGGTCCGACTTAACAACCAGGATGATGAGTAGGTTGTCAATCACTGAGACTAGATACATGGGCAGGAAAAACCCAAAGACAAAGTTCTATAGTTCCTGGTCCTCTGAGAAGCCAAGGAGATGAAATTCTGAAACACATGTGAGATTTTGTATTTCAATGTAACCTGGGAGTAAAGATTATTATAATAAAATAATTTCAAAAAATAAGAATAAAAAAAGAATCAAAGTGTCTTTATGGATAGCAACATTATACTGCAATGGAGTGAGCAGCAGCAAAATGAACGTGATTGGTTCCATGGCACTAACAACTATGTGACTTAGACTATGTATACGTGCACTCATAAAAGCAAGGGTTGCATTATCTAAGCACTTGATTGGATTTATCCTGATAGGAAAATTCATTTTTTCATGTATTTTTTTATTCTTTGGTTTCCTGAAGTCCCTTAGTGATCTCTTCTTCTTTGGGAGCCAGGCAAAAGGAGACTCCTCAAAAATTTAATTTTATAACAATGTTTCATAGGCTCCGATGTTCCCCCTTCCCCTCTTTTTGTCCTTCCCCCATGGTAGATTGCTCCACCTTATTGCAGTATTACAATTCAAATCTAGTCTTGTTTCTTTCCATGCAAGCAGGTGCCTTGCATAGTGTCCAGTATCTTATTGCCCAGCTGAATTCAACAGTTTCTTGGGGAAACCAAATCTGGCCTGGAGACATAGCTGGCAGATTATTGTTCCGACCAATTAAATGCCATAACATAACATCAACAACAGTTTCAAACATTATGGGGTTAATTAATATTGTAATACTATATTTCACAGGTACCCTTTTACAAATTGACAGCATTTCAACTTAAATTAAGACAAACATGTGGTATCTGACCTTTTGGGATTGACTCATTTCCCTTAGCATGATGGTTTCCAGTTGGGCCCATTTGGCCACAAAGAACCGCATTTCATTTTTTTTTTTAATAGCTGAGTAGTATTCCATGGAGTAAATAAACAATAGCTTTCTTATCCAGTCTTCTGTTGATGGGCATTTTGGTTGCTTCTAAGGTGTTGCAATTATTGATTGTGCTGCTATGAACATGGGGGTGCATGTAAGTTTCTCGTGTAGCAGGTGTTTTGGATATATTCCTAGGAGTACTATTGCTGGATCGTATGGTATGAAGATTTTGAGTTGTTTGAGTGTTCTCCATACTGATTTCCATAGAGGCTGCACCAATGTGCAGCCCCACCAGCAATGGAGAAGTGTTCCCTTTTCCCCACAACCTCGCCAACAAGTATTGTTGGTGGTTTTTTATATATGAGCTATTCTTACTGGTGTTAGGTCGTACCTCATTGATGTCTTAATTTGGATTTCTCTTATTGATAGGGAACTTGAGCATTTTTTCATATGTTTGCCATTTGGGTTTGTTCCTTTATGAAATGTCTGCCCATTTCCTGTGCCCATTTTTTGAGTGGTGTGTTTGTTTTGGTTTTTTGGTTGTTTTGAAGTTCTTTGTATATTCTGGAAATTAGCCCCCTATCACCTATGTAGTGTGCAAAGATCTTCTCCCATTCTGTGTGTTGTTTTCTTTTGTTTCTTTTTCTTTTTCTTTCTTTTTTTTTTTTTTTACTTTGCTGATTGCTTCCCTTGCTATGCAGAAGTCTGATATAGTCCCATTTGTTTATACAAATGGGAAGGTCTCTTCAAGAAATGCTGTGGGGACAACTGGCTAATAGCCTGCAGAAACCAGAAGATAGACCCGCATCTCTCACCATACACTAAGATCAAATCTAATTGAATAAAAGATCTAAAGCTAAACCCAGAAGCCTTCAAACTTTTGGAAGAAAATGTAGGAAACACTCTGCAAGAGCTAGGTGTATGCCCTGACTTTCTAAATAGAACACCAAAAGCAATAGCAATCAAGGCAGGTTATGTTTTAATGCATTGAGACAAATATTGATTTTGTAATGATAACAACAATATCTAAGCTTTATTTTGCTCACCTTCAATTCTCTGTTATCAGCAGAAATCTTCCATGACAGGCTTACTGACTGCTCAAAGCAGCTGTGACAAAGAGACATCAATTCTAAAAGCTGACAGGGCCTTGTGTCACGGGTCCTACGAACCCACGCAGCAGAAGGAAAGTGGTCAGTGCAGTAGACCTAATTCCAAACAGCATTGTCTCTGTGTCTGCTGTATCAGAGATCACTGTTACCCCCACAGTCATCAAACATTTCCAGACATGTTCCAGAGGTCACAACATGAATGCCTCAGAGATTCCTCGTTAATCTCACTGCCTATTCTGAAGCTTATTCACATGAAGTAGAGTGATTATAAGAGTTGTGCAAGAAGTTGAAGGCTGAGGAGAAATTTCAGAGTCGAGTCAACATTGAGCTCGGCCATGTATGAACTGTACCTGCCCCATCTGTGAACTTTGCATTCTGTTATGATTTACTGGCTGTTGCCCACTGTGGTCTACAGGAAAACAGAAAGGGACGGCACAGTGAGCAGGCATGAAATGATTGCTCGGGATATCAGAGGGGTAGAGTGTCCATGTTCCATGGGGTCAGGAAGCCAGCTTCTGATTCAGAATTGGCTTCACCTTCTTATACCTGACAACTTGCTACAAAGAAAGCTACCCCAAACCTGCGGGGCTCCTCTGCTCTTACACAAAGTAAAAAGAACCTGTAGCTTGAAGCATGATATAGCAGGTATCAGCAACCGACTTAGGACATTTTATGTAGCAGAATGAAGCTAATTCAGACACTTGTTTCAAATGCTCATGGCACTATTATTCCTGGGTTCCTTGCCATCATTTCCCTGATCCTTTTGGGGGATTCAGGTAAGGGTTCCTAATAAGTGCATGCCAGTGGGAAGATACTGTTATGAAGGAAGAAAATCTCTGAGATCTTTGAGACATTAATGAAAACCAAGTTTATAAAAAAAAAAAAAAAACTTCACAACTTATTGAGCTAAAACATCCCTTCCCCTTTGTACCTCCCACCTGTCATTTTCTTCCTCATAATGAGAAAATAATGTTCCTGGCATTCCCAGATTCCTTTTTGGTCACTCTGAATCTCTCTGCTGTCTCTCTCAGCACTTGCTAAGACGTACCTACTCTCAGCTGAAGCATACCCCCAGGTAAGGGCTCTACTGTTCCTTTTCTTCTTGTTGTGCAGGGCTGCCTCACGTTCTTGACTCTGGGTGGGAAAAGAGACAGCAACTGATTTCATTCGGTGAGCAATGAGGGTAGACGCTCTCTCTCCAGGACTGGGCCTCCCAACACAGAGGAGCCAGGGAATGGACACACTCTTAAGATATTTACTGCACCAACCAGGCAGACTTTTTAAATTCTTTTATTTATTTGAAAGCAGAAACACAAAGGTAGAGAAGGAGCCCATTTTCTCTTCCCAAACATCCCTTTTTGGCTGGATGTCCTGGACAAAGACGAACTAAGATCCCAACTTGGGTCTCTCATTTCATTTTATTATATATTTTCTTTCCATTTATAATAAGTTTAATCTCAATAAGTAGTTCATAAACTACACTTTGGCATAGTGATATCAGAAACATGGTAGGCTAGAAATTCGCAAATCTTCATTTTCTACACAGACTTGACTTAACACATACAGATTGAAACACATTTGTAACAACTCCATAATCCAGCTAAGAGACTGCATCACCTCAGAAGCACACAAAACCAAAGAAAAGTGTTTCAGAGTAAGAGCATTTATTGCATTGTAGCTCCAAGGTCCTCTCAGTGCCAGAAGCAATGAGAAGATCCTCAACTCTGAGCATCTCCCTTGGAAAGCTGCGGTGTAATGCAGCACCTGCTGTGGCAGTTATCACACTACTAATGGCCCTAAAATCCCATATGGACACCATTTTGAAACCTGGCTGTCCCATTTGTACTTTAGCTCCCTCAAATGCTCCTGGGAGAGTGACCCAAGCTTTTGGGCTGATGAACCCGTATAGGGAAGCTCCTGGCTCCTGCCCCACCCCCAGTCATTATAGCCATTTGATACATGACACACGCTAAAAACTTTGCTCACATTTTCCAGAAACTTTATTGTATGTGATGGGTCCATTTTCCCGGTCTTCTTCTTCTTTTTTTTTTTTTTTCACTCTGTCTCTTCTTCTTCCTCTGTAATTGTGCATTTCAATTCAATTAATTAAATGATATAAAAGAAATCTGGAAATGTGAGTCTGTCAAAGAAATAAATTAGAAAATCTTTGTAAAATAATAGAGGTATTTTGTTTTTGTTTGGTGCCAGGGAAGACCAAATTCAAAATGGAGTCCCAATCTTCCTATGCATCATTATGTATATTTTCCAATCATGTCCTCCTGGTTCATGGAATGCAGTTCTGTAAAAGGGACAAGGAAGTATATCTGAAATCTTTCCAGAGGAAAATACATACATGAATATACACATTCCAAGATTATACATAGTTCCATCTTCTTTTCACCCAGAATATACCCATCAAACCATTAGCCTAGCAGTCAAATGTTCCTTCAAGAAAATTGTCTATATTGTGTCTTGGTTACATTTCCACCTCACAGCCTCATGAGGTCCACAGCCAACTCGTCCAAAGGTGACCCTTGTCTCTCCTAGTTGGAAAGTCTCAATAAGCTGTAGCCAGTCATTCTGTGGCAAAAATGCAAGGCTGATTCTGTGTGTAATCATGGGTTTAATCAAATCTTCGGCCACAGGGATATCAGTAAGACGAGAGAAAAAGAAGTCTTAATTCTTCAGTCTCCCAACAGTCATTACTCAACAGGACATTTGGACCAAATTCCAAGCTATCTTTGTAAGAACTGTATAAGCCAGTTCAGAGATTGTGTCACTCTCGGGGAACACAAAGCCAAGGAAAACTCTATCAGACTGGATAATGGCATTGCTTTTCTAAAGCTAAGAGACCTTAGTTAAGTGGAAACACATACAGTGGTTTGAGTGATAACTAAATGGAAAAGTGAACATCATGTCCATATACAGTCAATGTTAGAGTGAGCACAGATCATTGAAGCCACAATTGTATAATATTCTTATTATTTATGATAAATATTATTTTTATTTATTTATTTTTATTGAAAAGGCAGAGCTGAATGTGAAGACAAAGAAATTGATGAATTTCCTGAAAAATCAATGGGTCAAAAATGATCACAGGGTTACTCAGAAATACACAGAAAACAATCATTGTGACAAAAAAAAAAAAATTCCATGCCTAACATGGTTGAAAAAATTTCAAACACATCAAGATTTTGAAGAGAAATCAAATGAGTTTAGAAGAGGTTCTTTCTTCATGGCTCCTGGCTAAAGAGCAGTCCAGTTCTGCTCATTGTGGCCATTCGGGAAGTAAATGAGCTGATGGAAGATCTATCTATCTGTCTATCTATCTGTCTATCTATCTATCTATCTATCTATCTATCTATCTATCTATCTATCTACCTTTCCCTCCTATGTGTTTAACTCTGCCTCTCAAAATAAAATTAAAGGAAGGATAAGAATAAAAGGAAGGAAATAAGCATGAAAAGGAAGGAATGAAAAGTAGAAATTCTCCTCAACAAAGAGCTAAGGAAGAGCAAGTCCATGCTGTTACTTTACAAAAATAAACCTGAGTCAAGCATCTTAAATCAAAATGCCTGCTGGCTTAGTGGATTTAAAACCTGGATAGAAAGGATTGAGGAAGCTATTCAATGTCAATACAAAGAAAACAATACAGGGGTAGTCATTCTAATATCCTCAAAACGTTCAGGGCTTCGCACAATTTCAAACAAATTTGTTGGTGAAGGTCTTTCCCTGTGGGAAATCTACCAGAAAACTGAGAGAAGATTTTTTTTTTTATGACTAAGCAGGGAACACAAGGACTATATAAACATTTGGGACTAGACCAAGTCAATGAAATAAACTGCATCCTGCAAAGTAAATTACTTAACCCTCTTTAAAGATGTAGAGATATTTGATTTTCCACAATGCAATTCAAAATACTCATCTTAAAGAAGGTCAGCAACCTGGGTCCAGTGCAATAGCCTAGTGGGTAAAGTCCTTGCCTTGAATTCACTGGGATCGCATATGGGATCAAGTTCTAATCTTGGATGGGAATAAGAGTGTTTTCTTGAAGACTATGCACATGGCTCTCTTGATGTCCCTGTTCCTCAGGCTGTAGATAAAAGGGTTGAGCATGGGGGTGATCACACTGTACATCAGTGAGGCCAAGGCAACCTTCCCAGCAGAACCAGAGAAAGATGAACTGAGATACACACCAATGCCTGTTCCATAAAATAAGCAAACCACTGTCAGGTGAGAGCTGCAGGTGGAGAATGCTTTGTATCTGCCACCTGGAGATGGAACCCTCAGAATGGAAGAGACAATTTTATAATAAGAGAAAAGGATTCCTGACAAAGGGAGGAAGCCATATACGATGCTTACAATACATGTGACTATGTCACTGCTGAGGGTGTCAGAACAACTAAGGTTGAGAAGTTGAGTGGGATCACAGAAGAAATTAGAAATTTCTACTCTTTTGAAGCATGTGACTTGTAATACCATAAAATTATAAAGTAGGGAATCAAAAAGGCTGGCCACAAATGACAGCAAAAGTAGGATGCCACAGCGGTGGGAATTCATGATGATCTGGTAATGCAGGGGGTGACAGATGGCAACAAACCGGTCATAGGCCATCACTGTTAGAAGGAAATCATCCATGTCTCCACATGTAATAAAGAGAGACATCTGAGTCAGGCAGCCGGTATAAGAAATGACCATGCTATGGGTGAGGATGTCCACAATCATCTTGGGAACCGTGGTGGAGGTGAACCCCATGTCAGCCAAGGACAGGCTGCAGAGGAAGAAGTACATGGGTGTGTGCAGGTGGGAGTCTGAGGTGACAGCCAGGATGATGAGCAGGTTCCCAAGCACCGTGACCAGGTACATGGAGAGGAACAGTCCCAGGAGGACGGGCTGCAGCTCTGGATCCTCGGAGAAGCCAGTGAGATGGAATTCTGAGACAACACGTGTGAGATTTCTGATTTCCATATCACCTGAGAACCTTGTGTAAAAGAGAATAGTGTGAGTTTCTGGGAAGTCAGGTATATGACAATTGGACATATTTTCAGTTCTGTTCATCATGGATATAACACATGGGTAACTCTCAACTTGGTAGAATAAATAGGATTGGAAGTTAAAGTTTTTCTGGCAATATTATTTTGAAATTTGTGAGTACTGAGCTGTGTTTTCTTTCCAAGTGTTCAAGACATCTAGCTCCATTCCATGCTTGGCAATGATACAACCTATGCCTTTTGACTCAACAGTTGCAAACTCTACCATCCACAACCCTTACACAATTGGTTTCCTCTATGTTGACCTTCTTCTGCATGCCTTCTATGTACCCTGTTCTATTGACCCTCAGCAGAAAAAATTTATTGGCCATAAATTTAGGTTGAACATGCCACTGATCATACTCAAAATCACCTAAATATGTTCAAAAATAAGTAGTGCCCTTCCCATTTAAGCATAAAATTGGTTCTTGATAGCTCAGTATTATTTTTGGTCAGTGTTTTGTCATCCCTCAGGTTTTTCAAGCCCCTCCATGATCATTTCTCTTTGAGAGTCAACACCATGGGACACCCCAAAATACCTACAATTTCCCTGTCAGGACCAACAGAGAAGCTGACAGCTGTAACTTCACTGAGGTCTCCAATAGAGCTCACAGGAACCCACCTGCTCTGGCTTACCACTGCCTCTCACAGTCCACACTGACAGGAGACTGACTCACAACTAGGAAGCAACACGAGTGGGAGAAAAAACTTGCTATCCCAGAGAAATATTCCCTGCCATGTGCAGCTAACACAGATCATCCAAATGTGTAGGAACGAAATGGTCACTTTGGGATAGGGTGATCACTGGAACCTATGTTTATATGCACGTAGAATTGCCATCCTCTTGGGTTTCAAGTGTTGAAAATCATACTTAGTGGTAAATTAAGCCCCAGAATATTGAGTGGATATAAGTCGCAAATGTGGCTGAATGGAGACAGGTGTGTTAGGGGAAGCAAAGGAATGAGGTAAATGTGATTCTCTTGAAATATACCTAAAGAATGAAAAAAAAATGTTCTCTATATTAATAAGATATATAACATTTAGAAATAAAATATTTCACATATAACTTCTATCCCCCAGTGCCTGCCAAATTATGTCATATGCGGTTTATTTTGCTGTAAATATCCCCATAAAATCACAGATCACAAATACTGCATCCTGTAACTCAATCACTTGGTGGTAATGGATTGTCTAGAAATTTCAGATTCTAAAAAGCGAATGCAAATGTTTAACCATACCTAATGAGTTCAGCATACTATCTCACATGGAAAAGCTGTATTTTCCTAAAATGATTTTTTTTCTCAAATTTTACTTCTTTTTATGTAGAAGCCTGGTAGCTCTGACGTACGGTTTTATGGCCAACCCCTTTACTTATACTTGAATTGTTTGGTATTAGGCAAAGCCCAAAGGCAGCATAGAGTCCCAGGCTCCCTGTGCACAATTAAAATTTTTTCATGTTATTCCTTCCTGATTCATGGATTGTAATTCACCAGTTGGCAACCCCAAAGCAATTCTAGTTTGTGAATAGCATGGTTTATACTCAGACCAAGAAAAAGAAAAATTGCAAAAGAAGAAATCAGACAAAATAATATGAACACACCTTAGCAATATGCTTATCACACAGAGTGAACAATAATTATGGACATTAGGGGCTTAGTGTAAGAAATTTCTGTAATTTTTTTTATCATTTTCATCCCCTTTTCATTTTTATTTCATAGAAAGAAAGAGCCCTCCTCCATTCATAGGTTCACTCCATAAACTACCCACAGTACCTGGGCTGCATCAAGCTAAAACCAAATGCCAGAAATCACAGCCAAGTCTCCTGTGTAATGGCAGAAACTCAGGCACCTGTGCCAAAACGTGGCAGCTCCCAAGGTGCACATGAACAGGAAATGGACCCAAAGTGCAGTAGCTGGGACATGGATCAGGCACTGTGACATGGGATACAGGCTTCCCAAGCTGAGGCCTAACCCACAGCAACATAATACACACCCCTTGTGTCAGCACTGATTTCAGAGCACTGATATAATTTTGTTTAAAAGCAGAATGAAATGTGTGTATAGTTCTTTTAAGTGTACTACACTTACTGCTGCTAAATCCACTTGAAGTCTTTCTGTAAGTTTCACACATCTGCTTTAAGTACTGGATCTGTCCCACCATTGCCTGAGAGGACATCAGTTGGCTGGTCTTTCATTATGACTGCATTTTCAAAATGTATGTTCTGCTTTCCATGTCTCACACATCAATATTTGTAAATTGTAAGGTCAAAACGTTAATTTTAGTTGTAAAATGAGAAGACAGGCATGCTTACTACTCTCCAGCTGTGTTTGTTCTCCTTGGGCGGGAAAAGCAATCACTGTCTACTGCATTATTGTAAGAGAGATGATCGTTGGGCCCGGCACAGTGGCCTAGTTGCTAAAGTCATCACCTTGAACGCGCTGGAATGCCAAATGGACGTGTTTCTATCCCAGCAGCCCCACTTCCCATCCAGCTCCCTGCTTGTGGCCTGGGAAGGCAATTGAGGACAGCCCAGAACTTTGGGATCCTGCACCCGCCTTGGAGACCCGGAAGAGGTTACGGGTTCTCGGCTATGGACTGGCTCAGCACCGGCTATTCTGGTCACTTGGGGAGTGAATCATTGGACGGAAGTTCTTCCTCTCTGTCTCTCCTCCTTCCTGTATATCTGACTTTGTAATAAAAATAAATAAATAAAACTTAAAAAGAGAGAGGGAGAGAGATGATCATTATCACACAGTGTGACATCTGATAGCATTTCTTTCATGAGAACGCACTAGGAAAGCTAATCTCATGAGGGGTATGTTGATTTCATTTTGCATGAGTGGAGGAACCACAGTGATGAGAAAGATATAAGGAAATCATGATTCTACTCCTGGATCGTTCACCCAGGATACACACATACAAACATGTCTTCACCCTACTGTAATTTCATTGTCTTCCGCACATAGAACAACTCATATCTATGACAGGTCAAGCAAGCAGGGGAAGTTAAAATGAATTATCTTGTTCTCATTTTTACAAGACAGATTTTTGTCACAGAAATGCCAAGGTTCTTATGAATATCATTGTCAAAGGAAATGGGGGTGGCAATGTCTCAGTCAGGTATACCATCTGTCTTTTCACTTCCATTTGTTTTATTGTACACCTGAAGATCTCCGCCATAGGTCATCACTACTCATGAAAAAAGAGTTATGCAGTAGACCTCACTCAGTGAACTTACAAGACACTCTGTCCTTCTCAGAGACACAAGCCCACACTATTCTCATACTCCAACACATCTCTGCTTCCTTGGGAAGTTCTTAAAAGGACTCATGATGGCACCCAGTGTATGGAAGCCACAGCGACTAGGGCTGGTTATTGTGAACCAAGAATGACTCTGTTCAATGTGTAACACAGAGTCTTGTGATGTCCCCTCTGTTTAAATGACACTTCCAGTTCAGGAACTCAGGAAAAAGAGACAGTCATTCTTCCCCAAACACACCCAAAGTACGTTTGTGAGGGCATACTTTGGCTCTAAAAACATTTTTGAAAAGTGAAGAACTAATTTTATTTAATATTTAAGCAATTTGTGGATTAAAATGTTCATAATTGGAAAGAAAGATAGATAGATAGATAGATAGATATTAAACTTGCATGTTGTTATTTTAGCACGTTTGTTTCAGAATTAGCTCAAAATGCTCATTTTGTTTTCCTTGGAAATCTTTACTTCCTTTCTTAGAATAACAGGAGCAGCAAGTGCCATACAGCAATAAAAAAGCACAATATTAGGCCAATTTCTAACTTTATTTTGTCCATCTTTGATGTATTGTTTCAAATAGCTATCCTCCACTATAGGGTCATTGATTTCCCTAAGCAGTTGCACCACTGAGGCACCCATTCTGAAAGCTGACAGTGCCCAGTGTCAGAGATCCTGAGAACCCACCACACAGAAGTGAAATGGTCGGTGAAGTGGACATGATTCCAAAAAACATGGTCTCTGGATCTGCTGCGTTGAGACCTCCCCTCTGCCCCATTCATCAGAAAGTTTCAGCAGAAATCCACATATCATGACATCAGGTACCTACCTCTGAGGTCCGTTGTCCATCACTCTGCTTTTTCTATGGTAAATTTGGAATCTAATGACTCAGTTCACATTGCTTTACTTCATGCGAAGCAGTGTGATCCCATGACATGTGTAAGAGCTTGAAGGCTGAAGTGAAATCTCAGAGAAAGATCTAGACGGAGATCAGCCTTGTGTAACCATGTGCCCAATTCTTGATTCAGAATTGGCTTCCTTTTCGTTTACCTGACAACCTGCTACAAGGAAAGCTACATAAAAGTGCTGAGCTCCTCTCTTCTTACACAAAGTAAAAAGAACATGTGCAATGCACCTTGAAGCATTATGTAGTCAGATAAAGCAGTGTACTTAGGACACAGAGTTCAGATGCTGCTCTCAAATGTCCATGATGCTCCGCTTCCTGGCATTCCTCATCACCATCTCCCTGGTCATGCTTAGAGATTTGAGAAAAGTGTATGCTGACTCAGTTCCTACAGTCATGAAGGGAATGCCAGTGGGAAGATGTCGATCTGAAGAAAAGAAAACATCAAAATGAAATCTCTTTTGAGATACTGATGAGAACCAAGTTCATCAAACTTCACTGTTATGGGTCCAACATTGTATTCTAGTGGCTAATGTTCTCACCTGAATGCACTGGGAATCCATGGACACAAGTTTGTATACTGGTGGCCCTGCTTTCCAGCTCCATGTTTGTCCCTTGGGAAAGCAGTAGAGGACTGTCCAAGATTTGGGGATCACAGAAGAAGCTCCTAACTCCTGGTTTTGGATCAACTCTGATCCTTGCATTGCAACCACTTGGGGAGTGAACCAGGGTTTGAAGATATTTCTCTGTAAGCCTCACTTTCCAATAAAATATCAATTTTTTAAAAAGCACAGTTTCCCAAGCTGAACTGTGCCCTGCACTCTTAGAAAAGCAACATGCTGAGAGAAGATTCGTCTTGAGAGTCCCAGATCCCTAACCATGCTCATCAGCACTTACCAGGCTGTGCTCAATGTCTGCTGAGACAGCACCCAGGGTGAGGGCTCCACCTCTCCTCTTTTTCCTAACATGCATGGTGCCTCATGCTCTTCACTCAGGAATAGAGAAGATACAGACTCAGTTCATGAGCTCCTCATGCAGAGGCTCTTAAGGCTATGGGTCATAGCAGAGAGCTGCCAGATTTCCACTGGTAAAGTCAAGGTCTTCAATTTCTCATTATTTCCATTGAATGACCCTGAAGGTTCAGTGCCCAGAGCTCCTCATTAGCCAGTAGGTCCAGAGTGTCCAAGTCTCTGAAGACTGGTGGATAGTGATGGAAGAGATAATAAGCAAAGTCAGTGTCCCTGGGACCAAGGCACAAGGCAGTTCACCTGTGCTCCTTTGCTGCTGATCGTCAAGTGGAGGATCTTGGCTTAAAACAGACTTTGGTTTTCAGTTTGAACTCAATGTGTCGATTCAGAATTTCTGTGCCAAAAATCCAATGTAACTGCAAAGTGACTGCAAACAAAGAGCCATGTACCAACTCCAATAAGTAAAATAGAACTGTAGACCTGTGGGTGACAGAGCTTAGAAACCTGCCCCAAGGGGAAGAATCTGTTAACCAGAAGTACAATGATCAAGAGCAAAAGAAGAGACAGAGGCACAATGAATATTACTGAAAACTCCCCTGCAAAGAAGCAAAAGCCTTTGTCAGTCTCAGAGTTAACTGAGGAAGACATCAAGAAAATGGGGGATACAGAATTCAAAACTTCTTATCAACAAGAAGCAAGTAAAGCAGGCATTCAAGAAATTCAAGGAATATGTCATACAGGAAATGAATCAAATGAAAGCTGATATATCAGAAACAAAGAATACAGCGGAGCAAATTATAAGGGCAGTGAAGAGTCTCCAAAATAGAATCAAGGATGCAAAAAAAAAATGTCAAAATTAGACATTTCCTGTCACCAGGGGAAACAAACAAGAAGCTGGAAGAAGGGCTAGATTAGACCAAAAAAAAAAAAAAATTCAAGAATTAAAAGACACTACTAAAAGATCAGATATAGGAGTTATGGGAGTTGCAGAAGGTGCAGAAACAGAAGCTGGTTTTTAAAAATGTAATCAATGCAATAATAAGGGGAAATTTCCCTAATCTAGAGAAAGAATTGGGAAACAAGATCCAGGAGGGCACAGAACTCCAAATAGAGTTGACCAAAAGCCATTTTCACCAGGACACATGATCATCAAGCTCTCTTCAATCAAACATAGGAAGCGATCCTTAAATGTGCACATGAAAAAAATCAACTAACATATAAAAGAATGTCAATTAAACTCACAGGAGACCTCTCACAGCAAACTGTTCAGGCCAAAAGAGAATGGAGCAGCATATGCCAGATTTTAAAAGCAAAAAATATGTTGGCCCAGGATAAAGTACCCGGCAAAACTTTCCTTTGTCTTTCATAAAATTATTTTGTAGTAAAAAAAAATTGAAAGAATATACCTTTTCCAAACCTGTCCTACAAATGATACTTAAAGATGTTCTCTTGACAGAGAAGAGGAATAGCTCCCACCAAAAACAAAGGCAAATATGAAGAACATCCCAGTAAAATAACAACAGAAGAATAAATCAGTAAACAATCTATTGCTAATATGAAAGGACCAAATTACTATCCATTGATATTAACCCTGAATATAAATGGATTAAATTCATCAATCAAGCATCATAGATTAGTAGACTGGATTAAACAACAAAACCCATCTATTTGTTGCCTACAGGAGACACATTTCACCAACAAATATCAGTGGAAATTATATCTCATGAATTTAAAATTTTATTAGTTTCATCTCTTTTTTTATTGCATTTAATTTTATAACAACGTTTCATAGGCTCTGATGGTCCCTCTTCCCCTCTTTTTGCCCTCCCCCCATAGTGGATTGTTCCACCTTATTGCAGTATTACAGTTCAAATCTAGTCTTATTTCTTTCAATGCAAGCATGTGCCTTTGCATAGTGTCCAGTATCTTGTTGCCCAGCTGAATTCAACAGTTTCTTGAGGAGACTAACTCTGGTCATCTCTTCAAAAGACATTCTTCTGGTCAAATTCTTCAATGACTCACAGATCATACAGTAGCATCATTTTCTTCAAGAAGGTTCTTGATTTTCTTTTTCTTCTGCGACCCATTAGTGATTCAGTGGCATGTTATTTAACCTCATGGTGTTGTTAATTTCTTTCTTTCTTCCTGTTGTTGATTTTGTTTTATGGCTTTTCATTTAAGGGGATGTATAGTAACTGTGTAATGGAGACTATTATATCTAGCAGCATGTTATTTAACTCCACGTCATTGTAAATTTCTATTTTTGATCCTGTTGTTGATTTTGTATTGTGGCTTTTCATTTAAGGGGATGTACAGTAACTGTGTAATGCCGATTATTATATCCAGAGGTGAGGATACAATGCAATATGCATCTCTACTTTCAGACAAATATGGACTCCTAATGAAACTGTTTACTATATCTTGACAAGAGGATGCTGGACTTTGCCAATGTCCATGCCTGCAAAGATGGACATATGACTGTGTATGAAACCATATAATTGTAATGATATAAGGAAACTCAGTGAGGACGGAAGGAATTGGGAAGGGGATAAGGGAAATCCTGGAACCAATGGAACTGTATCATACAATGATAATAATAAAATGAAGTAAAAATTTTTAAAAAGAATGAAATTCTACCTGCCTTTTCCAACCACAGTCCATTATGTTCAGTGAAATAAGTCAGTCCCAATTGACAAATATCATAATAATCCACCAACAACCTTTCAATACCAGAAGCCAGGGAGCCAAATAACAGTTCAATTCCCAAATCTTGAGTTCTCTCTGGAAAGAATAAGAGAAGCTCTAACCTTCATGCAAAATTCTGTCTTCTCAAAAGTTGCCAGTGGAATTGGTCTATGGCTTTCCTGAGTTATAGTGTCACAGTAAATATGGACTGTCTAAATTACTTTCCAAAGTAGATCCTACTCATGGCCTGGCAGGATTTAGATTTTGATCATTTTACTCCTACCAGATACATAAAATTATATCTTACCACTGATGCCTTTAACACATGTTCAATGTGGATGTCATTATTTCATGATGTGTGGTGAATCATTAAACAATAACTAGCTTCTAAAATATTTATTACATTTTATGCTAAATGCAAAATTAGACAGTTAAAGATTTTCCATCCACTGGCTCATTTTCCAAGTTTCCACAACTGCTGGAGCTAATGAGGAGCTAAGAGCTTCTCCCAGGGCTTCCAGATGCATACAGGGCCCCAAAGCTTTGGGCTGTGCTCCAGTGCTTTTGCAGGCTACAAGCAGAGAGCTGTATAGGAAGTGGGTCACCCGAACAGGATGCCTGGATCAGAAATAATAAACTACAGAGGAGTCTATAGGGAAATAAGATTCAGGAAAGCAGGGGTAGAAATACCTTTTAAAAAGCCATAACACTCCACATTAAAAAAGACCCAAACATGAAATATTCAGCCATAAATATGGAGAGCACAAAAGTCTGACATATCAAGTATTTAGCGAAGTATGAGATTGGCAGGTCTAATGCTTAGGTTTGTTGTCTTTCCCTGACTGCAGTACAATTGCATGACACAGGTACAAAAATGCATTCCTAAGAAGCCTCCTCATGGCCTTCCTGATGTCCCTGTTTCTCAGGCTGTAGACAAAGGGGTTTAGCATGGGGGTGACCACAGTGTACACCAGTGAGGCCAAAGCACTTTCCCCAGCAGAACCAGAGAAAGTTGAACTGAGATACACTCCTAGGCCTGTTCCATAAAATAAACAAAATACTGTCAGGTGAGAACCACAGGTGGAGAAGGCTTTGTATCTGCCACCTGGTGATGCGACCTTCAGAATGGAGGAGAAAATTTTATAGTAGGAGAAGAGGATCCCTGACATAGGGATAAAGCCATAAATGATTCCAATAAGATATATGACTATATCACTGCTGAGGGTGTCAGAGCAATTAAGGTTGAGAAGCTGAGAAGGATCACAGAAGAAATTAGGAATCTCCAAATCCTTGAAGCAAACTGTGCACCAGGGAATCCAAAAGGCTGGCCACAAAGGACAATGACACTAAGATGCTGCAGTGGCAGGGGTTCATGATGACCTGGTAATGCAGGGGGTGACAGATGGCAACAAACCGGTCATAGGCCATCACTGTCAGAAGGAAATCATCCATGCATACAAAGAGGAGAAACACAGACATCTGTGTGAGGCAGCCAGCATAGGAGATGACTGTACTCTGCGTGACAATGTCCACAATCATCTTGGGAACCGTGGTGGAGATGAACCCCACGTCAGCCATGGACAGGCTGCAGAGGAAGAAGTACATGGGTGTGTGCAGGTGAGAGTCAGAGGTGACAGCCAGGATGATGAGCAGATTCCCAAGCACTGTGACCAGGTACATGGAGAGGAACAGTCCCAGGAGTAGGGGCTGCAGTTCTGGGTCCTCGGAGAAGCTCATGAGATGAAATTCTGAGACATGTGTGAGATTTCTGTTTTCCATATCACCTGGGAACCTTGTGTAAAAAAAAAAAATAGTGTGAGTTACAGGAAAAACAGTTAAATGGGAATCATACATATTATCACTTCAGTATCAAGGATATGACACAGGAGTAATTCTTAGGTTGGTAGAATCAATAGAATTAAAAGTTCATTGCTGCAACAATATTTTGAAAATGATGATATTTAGGGATGTGTAGTTTTCATAATTTTTAAGACTCCCACTTCTTTTCCTCATTTGGTGAATCTGCTAACTGTCTGAAAAGGAGCAAATCCAATCACCCAGAACTCTGTCACAATTGTTTTTTAACAATATTCACCTCCTTCTATGTACATTCTACCGACCTCTGCTTTAGTGACCTTCAGCTGAAAATTAATGAAAGACCAAGAATGTTAGGACTCACATGCCACTGACCATACGCCATAGCACACAAGTATTTCAACAAAAGATTAAGAATTTAGGGAGGAATCCACCATGGGCAGAGGGTTGGGGGAGGGGGAGGAGGAATCCCAGTGCCTAAAAAACTGTGTCACATAATGCAATGTAATAAAAAAAAAAAAAAAGAATTTAGGTTGCAAGTAATGGAAATCCAGACCCAATGGAATTGTATCATGAAAAAAAAAAAAATAAAAGAATAAAAGTACCCTTTCTGTCCTTAAGAAGAACAGCATGCTGGTTCAAGATATTAAAGAACAGTTCAAAGATATCTTATTCACTATTCACTTAAATTACTTATAGCTGCTCTTACAAAAAAACTAGGAATGGTTTATGTAAGCATGAAGTTTGATTGTTTTTGATGGGAAAATATTTTTTGTCAGGAATTTCTTTTCCCTAGGTTTTCTGAAATTCCTCCACAATCTTTTTTTTTTTGTTGTTGTTACTTTTAAGGATGTTTTTATTGCAAAGTCAGATATATAGAGTGGAGGAGAGACAGAGAGGAAGATATCCCATCTGTTGATTCACTCCCCAAGCTGCCACAAGGGCTGGAGCTGAGCCAATCCAAAGCTAGAAGCCTCTTCCCTGTCTTTCACACGGGTGCAGGGTCCCAAGGTTTTGAGCTGTCCTCAACTGCTTTCCCAGGCTACAAGTAGGAAGCTGGATCGGAAGCAGGACCGCAGGATTAGAACCAGCTCTGATACGGGATCCCAGCTCATACAAGGCAAGGATTTTAACTGCTGGGCTACCACCCTGGGCTCTATGATCCCTGCTTTGAGAGTCACGCACCAGGGCACACTCCAATATGCCTACAGTATCCATGTCAGCACCAACAGAGAGGCTGCTACCTGGAATTTCATCCTGCAATCACTCTTTTCCGCATTGTTTTATGACAGACCATTAAAAAAATCTCCCTGTGCATCATCTGGCAGCAATCTTTTCATGATAACTCACTAGAAATACTAACCTGCTGAGGGGTGGGGGGTGTTGATTTTTACTTGCCTCGAGTGGAGGAGCCACTGTGGTGAGAAAGATACAAGGAAATCAGCATTCTACTCTTGGTTCATTCACTTAGGTTATACATCCATGGTATATATCCTAAGAAATGGGTATAAATCTGGCCATTTCTCTTTAATTTTGCTGCTGAACTCATGGAAAATTCTTAGCAAATACAAGAGGGATCTTCAAAAAGGTTGTGAAGTGCATACTAGCAAAAATATTCAGTTTTTATGAAACAATAAACATTTAACCTGGATTTTCTACCCAAAAAAGAAATAATGACATATCTGTGACAGGTTTTGCATCCAGATGAAGTTAGAACTTCAACATCTCCTCTCATATTTTAAGGTACAGATTTGTCACAGAAAGAAGTTTGTTGATAAATTACGTTGGCAAAGAGAACTAACTAGAGGCAGCAATGTAGCCCAAATCTGAAAACATCTCATCTCCAGTAGAACATCTGTCTCTTCTTTTTTATTACACACCTGAATATCTCTGCCTTCATTTTTCAATACTCATCAAAATAGTTCTTTCATAGTTTCCATTGCTTGTAAAATTACAGGATCCTATGTCCTTCTTAGAGACACAAGCCCATGCTATTCTGACATTCCCAAGCATCTCTGATTCCATGGGACATTCTTGAAAGGGATCAAGGTATCAAAAAGACAACAGCATGTGAAAGTCACAGTGACCATGACCAGTGGTTTTGTTTCAAGAACTGCTCAGTTCAGGGTGTGAGACACAGCCTTCTGATGCCTCTCCTGTTCAGACAACTCATGCAGCTCAGGATCTCAGGCATGAGAGGTGGCTGTGCTTCTCCCAAATGTACAAAATACATATTTATGGGAACACGTTATTCTCTAAAACTCTGGATTTTGGAAGAATGGAAGTGCAATTTTATTTAATACAAAAATAATTTGGGGAATAAACATTTTCATGTTTAGAAACTGTATACTGTGGAAAATATCCACATAATTTTTTAAAATGTTTGTAGCAAAATTAGCTCAAATGGTCATTCTATTTTTTTTTTGCATGAACATTTTGAAGTTCTCTCCTACACTGGCAGGTGTAACAAGTGCCAGTACAGCAATAACGCAGCAGTGTTAAGTACATTTAGTTTCAATTAAGTGTACTAAAACTAACATTAACATGCTAATGACAATGTCTAAAACTTATTTTATCCGTGTTTGATTTATCTGTTACATGTAAGTAATTCCACAATAGGCACATTGATTACCCAGAACAGCTGTGCCATGGATGCATCAATTCCGATAGCTGGCAGTGCCCATTGCCATAGATCCTGAGAACCCACTCTGTGGAAGAAAAGTGGTCAGTGTAGTAGACCTGATTCCCGTAACATTATCCCTTGGTCTGCTGCATTAGAAATCTCCACTCTCCCCCATCACCCAAACATTTTCAGCAGCCATCCAGAGCTCATGGCATGAGTAACCGTGAGATCCTTTATTAATCTCTGTCCCTTTTCTGCAGTACATTTGGACTCTAGCACCTCTGGTTTCTCATTCATATGAGGTGGAATGATCACAAAAGGTGTGGAAGTATGGACAAGCACACACAATCTAGCACACACACAAAGTATTATAAGGTTAAACAAAGTTTCTTTGGGAATCTTCCAAACTGCCAGACTCAGAACCTTAACCATGAAGTGCAGCTTCCATGGTCTGACCATGGAGGGCAAGGGTCAAAGCTGAGCCTTCTCAGAGGCTCAGACAAAGCAGTGGACAGCATACCCAGGTGCGCATGGAAGATAGGGCAGTCCATCGGAACCTGCAGAGGACACCTGGCACCACAACAGAGGATAGAGGTCAGAGCAAATCAATCAACTACCCCAGCCAAGTGTTGGCAGTGAAAATCGGGGCAAACGGAGACTCTAAGGTGGACCATGTCAACCAGTGGATTCTGCAGTAATTTCATTGTTCTTGGAATGGCAAGACTGGCAAAAATTCAGAATTGTTGAACTATCAAAACCACTTGAACAGGACCCTTGGAGCATCAGGGGCCTGGGATGGATGGGAGGCTGGGTGGGGCATCTCCCTTTATCTCCCACTGTGCCTCAGATACAGGGAGGAAAAAAGCAATAATGTGGAAGCAATAGTCTTACCCACTTTTCTATAGTCCTTGACCCTTTGTGCCCTAATCAACTACGTAAAACTTGTCAAAATAAAGCAATGTCAAAATAAAAAAAAAGGTATGCACAACAATGAAGCAAAATTCTGGAGAAAGTCAAGACAGAAATGTTTCTTATAACAGCTTTTGTCTGCCCTTTCAGGAAATCTGTGGTTTGAACTCTGGTCGTCTTTGACTGGCTTGTGATGTAAAAGAGGGCATAGCTAGCAGGTGGTCTCCTCTTAAAGGAATTAAAAGTGAAATGATTGCTTGGGACATCAGAGAAGTAAGGTGGCCATGCTACAAAAGCCTCTGGAACCCAATACCTGATCAAGGTACGCTTCGTCTTAGTCTATGTGGAATCTTCATGCAAGAAATCTACACAAAAGTGCTGAACTTCCAGCCACTGACAATGAGTTAAAAGCACATGTACAATGCACTATGGACCAATAAGTAACAGGATGAAGCAGTGACTTAGGCCACAGAGTAAAGACACTGCAATTTAGTGTCCATGATACTCGTCTTCATGTACATAACTATGTATGGAGAGTCAAGAAAAGTTTACGCAAACCCAGTTCCTACTATCATAAAGGGCATGCCAAACACTGAAGTGAAGCAACTGAAATTCAGAATGAGATCTTTGAGCTACTGATGAGAACCAAATTCATTAAACTTCACAATGTCCTGAGCTGAACTGCTCCCTGCACTCTATCACAACCATCATTTCTGTCCTGATGCTGAGAATAGAATGCACCTGACATTCCCAGGTGCCTCTACCATCTCCCTCAGCACATAACAAGCTGTGCTCAGTCTCTGCCAAGGCAGGACCCAGGGTGAGGGCTCCACTGCTCCGCTTCTTTCTGCCATCAAGTGATGTCTCACATCTTTGATTCTGGGCTGGAAAATAGACAGACTCAGGACTTGTCCTCCTCATGCATGTGCTCAAAATGCTGCAGGTCACAGCATAGCACTGCCAGATTTCCATTGGCAAAGTCAAGGTCTCCAAACACTGGTTTGTTATCACAGGTCCCTGGAGGCTCAGTGCCCAGAGCTCCTCATTATCCAGTAGGTCCAGAGTGTCGCAGTCTCTGAGGACTGGCTGATAATGATGGAGGAAGGAATGGGGAAAGTCAGTGTCCCTGAGACCAAGACATAAGGCAGTTCATCTGTGCTGCTTTGCTGCTAGCTTCCAAGTGCAGAATCTTGGCTTAAAATTCAGACTTTTCATTTTGAAGTTTGACTTTATGTCTGTCAATGGATTGAATTCAATAGTGAAAATAATACTGATTCAGATTTTCTATTCCAAGAACCCAATACCATTTTCTGTTTCTTTCTCTCATCTCATTGGTCTTAAAAGATAGCTTCTGGTTTCATTTCCAAAGCACTTGCTTGCATTAGTATTTGATGTCTTCGAAACTTACGGCTTTTGGTAATTTGAATGAATCTTCACTTACAAACTGTGTCTCCACACAAAGTACTGTAATATATTAAAATTGACTTCTGTGTTTTAATTTTATACTTGACATTCATACATTATAAATAATAAAAGCCACTAGTTTTAAAAGTATGCCAAAATGTAATTAAAACTTCACAGTATGCATTTTCTATGAAATTTGAAAGAATCCACGTATGTGAAATTAGTCCCTTGTTCCGGTTATAAAGTGTGATATAAATGCCCTGGCTTAATCTTCCTGCCCTGGCAATGAATCAGTGTGAAAGGAATAAATCTTTCCATTATCTCTTGATTTCCCCCATGAACCAAACTATCTCATCTATTCTGCTCACCAGCATGTGAGGAAGAAAAAGTTCCACAGCTCTCCCTCAGTTTCTACACCAAACAGAACTCACTGGGCTGGTCTCCCTTAGTGAGGAACATCACTGGGAAATGAGTGTTTAGCCCTGTGCGTGTCCTGTGAGCAGTGAATGCTGAGGCTCTCACACCGGGACTCGACCTTCCAAATCCCATGATTCTGGGAATGTACACAGACTTAGGAATTTTCCCAGAATGGTATGGCAGATTTCTTCCTCTTTTCTTCTTACAAGATGTTTATATAAAGAAAATGAATCAGACAAAGCAGATTTAGGAGCACAGTGTAACTTCCCAACCACTCTCCCTCCTACCCATATTCCGCATCCTCCACTGTGGGCCATCCGCCACTGCTTACCTAGGAACATTAGCAAGGAACTTAATTGCAGTAGAGCAGCTGGAAGTCAAAGTGGTGGCATTTTTTGTTTGTTTTTTTTTCTTAATTGTTACAATGCATTTTTTTTGTTGTTGTTTCACCTCACAATCACAGGCTTAGCACTCTGTCAAGGAAAGGATTTAACATATAACCAGACTACCTAGATTGTTTTGTTTCACTAATCCCATCTGTTGGTCCAAACCCCTAACTCACCCAACTATTGGTGCTAGAGAGGGCCAGAGCCAACTTCTGGAAAATAGAACCTGGGTCTCCCACACAGAGTAGAAAGACCAAAATACTATAACCATCCTCTGCTGCAGAAAGTGGGGTTAGAAGCAGAGCTGGAACTCCAACCAGAATCCTGTGTATGGGACACATATGTACCAAAAGGCTTTTTGATCATGGTGCTAAATGCCTGCCACTGAGAGAAACATTCTGAATACCCATATGCACAGGCTAATAATTGTTTAATATATTTACCTGTTATTTGAAAGTTGGAATGAAATTACAGGTAGAAGTAGGGGGGGCCATCTTTGTCTAGATGTTTCCATCTGTAGTCCATGCCTAAAATACCTACAATTTCCTTGGATGCCCAGCCCTTGAGGCAAGAGCTGCTTCAGGCTCTTCCATGTGTGTCTGGGGGCCAAACAACTTGGGCCATCTTCCACTGCTTACCCAGGAACATTAGCAAGGAACTTAATTGCAGTACAGCAGCTGGAAGTCAAAGCGGTGACATAAATATTAACAAAAGCACCAGCCCTCATAGGATGATAATGATTCTTGTGTGTTCTCCAACACCTGAAGCATTCAAGTCTGTCAGCACCACAAGATTGGCCATGCATCCACTTCCTTTCAGCTTATACGCACCAGCAAAACCACTGTTTTCCCAGCCAAATGTGTCTCTACACAGATATATCTGCTTCACGATGTATCCACAGTCATGAATGCTGGAAAACTGACTCTTGTTTAACAACTTCCACTGAATCTGTAAAGATCACAGCATTTGTAACCATTCTAAGTCCAAGTTCAAACATGATTTCAGTTGCTTTGGATTGAAGTACTATTGGGCCCAGGATAATAGCCTAGTGGCTAAAGTATTTGCCTCACACACATCAGGATCCCATATGTGCTCCGAATCTAATCCTTGGGGTCCTTGGGGCCTTGATTTCCATCCAGCTCCCTGCTTGTGGCCTGGGAAAGAAGTCAAGGACAGCACAAAGCCTTGGGATCCCGAACCCGCATAGGAGACCCAGAAGAGGCCCTGGGCTCCTGGCTTCGGATTGGCACAGCTCCAGCCATTGTGGTCACTTGGGGAGTGAATCATCACAGGTATCATATAGATAACTTATTTTCATCAGGAAAAATGCACAAAAATGATGATAATTAAAGTAACAATAGCTCAAACTGAAAAAAAAAAACAAATTCTGGAGCTGAAACAAAAAAAATAACAAAATAACAAAATCAGACTACAATACAGTATTCAGTGTACAATTCTGCCCATTGCAAGTGTTGAGTTTTTGAATTCCCAAAGCATTTATTTACTAACAGCTCTTTTTGCTTTTCAACATTTTATTGCAGAATCACTTAAAATTCATAAAAACTTGTGGGACTGAAAAGGTTCTCATATCCCCTCACCCAATTTATTATTTTACTTTCAATTTATGAGTCACAAATAACCAAGTATACACAACTTTTATTTATTCCATCCTTCCCAAATTCCTGTAACCAATATCCTGTGCTCAGAATTTTCTTTCTTTGTTTCTTTATTTTTCTCTTTATTGTTATTATTTTACAATATATTTATATAGGCACTGGAATTTCTCTTACTCCCTCCCCAAGTCCCCTAACACCCTCACTGAGTAACCCTATATTATTACTATTGTATAGTTCTTCATAAACACTCATATGTCTGTCTTTGCAGGCATGGACAATGGCAGAAACCAGCATCCAATGTCAAGATATAGTAAACAGTTTTATTGGAAGTCGATGTTTGATTCGCCTCCCTCCCTCCCGCTCTTTCACAGTGCCTGTAAAATAAAATAAATAAAACAATTATATATATTTTTTAATTCTCACATAGGTCTTAGTATTAATTCAAAAATAAGACTCTCTGGCACGAAGGACATGGTCTTTGAGTTGGTCATTGTTTCAGGTGGATCAGTAAAAAGCAGTGGTACCCTAGGTTCACACTGAAAACCAGCACAAACAAGTTACATTCACAATGTATAGGGAAAGTACTTACAATTTATGCAAGTTGGAAACTCTAAGAAGACCCAAACCATGGGTAGACATCTGTGCAGGATACCTGGATCATCACTTACAAACTAGAAAGATCCATAGGTGTAATAGTATGTCATTATATGATACTTTCCATGGATCAAAAATCTTTTATTCTTCCCCGGTAAAAAGATCAAAAGAGTAATATTCAGAAACAGAATCGCAGTATACAAGAGCATCACACATGCTGTCAACAGGTAGGTGAGAATCGGAGGTCTACGATATTGATTTTCTCTTTCCTCCTCCGATACAAAGGCATGGCACAGGGACCCCAACTGCACTGCTGAGGAGCCTCCTCATGGCTCTCTTCATGTCCTGGTTTCTCAGGCTGTAGATAAAGGGGTTCAGCATGGGGGTGACCACAGTGTACACCAGTGAGGCCACAGCACGCTTCAAAGCTGAAAGTGAGAAAGTTGAACTGAGAAATACACCAATGCCTGTTGCATAAAATAAACAAACCACTGTCAGGTGAGAGCCACAGGTGGAGAAGGCTTTGTACCTGCCACCTGGTGATGGGACCCTCAGAATGGAGGAGACAATTTTAGAGTAAGAGAAGAAGATCCCTGACATAGGGAGGAAGCCATACATGATTCCAATGAGATATATGACTATGTCACTGCTGAGGTTGTCAGAGCAATTAAGGTTGAGAAGTTGAGATGGGTCACAGAAGAAATTAGGAATCTCCACTCTGCTGAAGCAACTAACCCTCAGGACCACCAAACTCTGCATCAGGGAATCCAAAAGGCTAGCCATAAATGACAGCAAAAGTAGGAAGCCACAGCGGTGAGGGTTCATGATGATGTGGTAATGCAGGGGGTGACAGATGGCAACAAACCGGTCATAGGCCATCACCAACAGGAGGACATCATCCATGCTTCCAAAGAGGATGAAAACGAACATCTGAGTCAGGCAGCCATCATAGGAGATGACTGTGCTGTGTGTGAGGATGTCCACAATCATCTTGGGAACCGTGGTGGAGGTGAATCCCACGTCAGCCATGGACAGGCTGCAGAGGAAGAAGTACATGGGTGTGTGCAGGTGAGAGTCTGAGGTGACAGCCAGGATGATGAGCAGGTTCCCGAGCACTGTGAGCAGGTACATGGAGAGGAAGAGTCCCATGAGGAGGGGCTGCAGTTCTGGGTCCTCGGAGAAGCTCATGAGATGGAATTCTGAGACACAAGTGTGGTTTTGCGTTTCTATATAATCTGCACTCCTTCAGGAAAAGAAAATAGTGTTGGTGAAAGGAAAACCAGGTCACTTCAGTTGCATATATTTGTAATTCAACCTGACCTGTTTTCATCACAGGAGAAATTTTAAGGTATATATTATTCCCGGAATTTGCAGAAAAAATAAGTACATAAGATTTAAAATTTATCATTTTACATAGATGTGTATTCTTCATCACATGATTTCAGGCATAGGGACCCTAAAATAGAGCAAACAACTCTAAGAAGACAGAAAAACAAGTCCCTTCTCTCTCTGCAAAGAAAATGCAATTCAAGAGAATGAAGCACCTTAAAAACACCTAATACTATGGGCCTGGCGGCATGGCCTAGTGGCTAAGGGCCTCGCCTTGAATGCACCGGGATCCCATATGGGCGCCGGTTCTATCCCGGCAGCCTTGCTTCCCTTCCCATCCAGCTCCCTGCCTGTGGCCCAGGATAGCCGTCAAGGACAACCCAAAGCTTTGGGACCCTGTACCCGTTTGGGAGACCCGGAAGAGGCTCCTGGCTTCAGATCGGCATAGCATCGGCCATTGCGCTCACTTGGGGAATGAATCATTGGACAGAAGATCTTCCTCTCTGTCTCTCCTCTCTGTATATCCGCCTTTCCAATAAAAAAATAATAAAAATCAATCTTTAAAAAAAAAGGAGTATAACATTAGTCTACTCTACACCTATAAATTGTTTAGAAATGCTAAAGTCTTTTAAAATGCCTGCAATTTGGAGCCAGCTTTGTGCCATCAATGATCAAGTGACTGCCTGAAATGGTTGCAGACTGTGTCAGTTCCAGTTTTTGCTTTTCTAGCTTCTCCATTTTCAATACAGTGCCCAGAAACAAGCCTGGAAGAGAAGGAAGTTATATCACATAGTCTGGTGTCCCTGCCACCGATATGGGCATCCCAGAGGAAGCTCCAGCTGTGGCCATTGCAGCTTTATGGGACGGGGACTGGAAATGGAAGATTGATTGTTTATTGCTCTCTCTCTCTCTAATCTTGCTTCAAGAAAAATTTAAAATATCTGAACTGCATCTTTCCTAAATACATTCAAAATATTTTTTTCGTACTTCATATCTGACCAGATAGTACAATTTTATAGGTTTGTGGATCAGAAAGCCTTATAATTTTAACATTGAGTTGCAGGGAAGGTCCAAGACCGGAATGGATTCCCAGCCTACCTATACATGATGAAGAATCTTTTCACATCCCCACTTCTGCATTTATAATTGTAGTTCTCTCCTGTTCACTACTAAAGACAAATACAGGTCATCGTTTTATCATCTCACATTGCTATTACATCAAGGAAGAAATACAAAACACAGAATCCAAAAATATATGTAAAAGCACTTGAGTAGTTTATGAATCTGTGTATCATTGTTTACTTTAGAGGCCTTGGGAAGTAGGCTTTTGTAACTTTTTAACTCATTTTATTCATTTTTCATTTTACTTCCATTTAATTTAAGACAGAAAAACCTACCTTCTGTCCTTTGATTAATCTCCTAAATGCTCACAACAGTTGGTACTGGTACAACCTGAAACCAGAAACCAGCAATTCTAGCCTGATCTCCCATGTAATGGCAGGAACTCAATACTTGGAACAAAATATGCTTCCTACCAGGATAGGGCTTCACTAACAAATTTGATCACAGTGGGTAGTGGACACTTGAATTGGCTACTCAGAAACGGGCCAGGCTTCACCTACTGCAGCACAATTCATTCTTTCATGTCAAAACTGGTTTATGAGGGTCTGAAGAGTTCTCTTTAAAAGTTACCTTCAAAGCATTTAGAGCTCATCTGAGCAGTGCACCACAGTTTTGTTCAACGTAGTGTTGCAATCTGATAATGCCACTGTCAGTGATTCCAGCATCTTTATGGCCACTGGTTTGAGTTGAATGTTGGCTCCTCTCTATTCCAGCTCCTTGTTTGTCTGCCTGGGAAAGCATCTGAAAGTGGCCCATGTCTTGAGCCACTGTATACACACATACAGGAGACCTAGAGGATCTCCTGTCTCCTAACTTTGGAGCTCCCCAGTTCCATTCATTTTGGCCCTTCGGGGAGTGTAGTCCATGAATGGAAAAGCTCTCTCTCTCTCTCTCTTTTGCTCTCTCTTGCTCTCTCATTTTCACTCTCTGAAACTCTGTCTTGTGTGCTTTCAGTACATACATTTCTTTCAAACCCTCTGTCTGTTCCAACATCACCAGAGATAGAAAATCATTGAACTTATTATGTTCACAATGTTTTCAGAATCTCTATGTCTCTGTTCGTGTCGTATTCGTAAAATGGTCTAAAAGTTATGTGCATGGAATTGTTTAAAGTTGTAAATTAATATGGCATGCAGTCTTGCTATTCAGCAGCTGATTCCCTGTCCTAGCAAGAAACCATAACTGTTAGCATTGGACATTCCTGCAGAGGATGAAGGTGCTGACAGCAAACACCCAAGGGGTTTCAGACACACTGACTATGGCCGAAGATCATGAGCCATGGGTGGCTATGCTCAGTAGGAACAGAGATTTTTGCTTTTGATGCTTGGTCTGTGCCAACAACCTAATGTGCTTGGGAAATCAAAAGCAAAACAACAAAGCCATTCTCAAAATACACAAGTTAACATGCGTCAGGTAATATTTACACTCTAAAAACTGCTGTACAAATTGAATAAAACTGTGAGTTTATTTTAACATAAAAATAGATTTGGCACGAAAAATTATTTCATGGCATGTGGCAAATGTACTAAATAGAAAACATGTCATTTAGATTTTGGAAATGTTTGCACCAAAGTAGTCCAAACTTCTCCCATTTCCCATGAAGGTACTAGGGTGCTCAACAACAACACATCCTGGTGTGTGCAAGGACAGTTTATGTTTAGCTATATTCCATTCCTACTAGCATGAAAGAAATCCCATTAGGAAACAAAATCCATGTGAGAGGGAAGAAAACTAAGGATGAGTTCTTGGTTCTCACCTGTAAGATCCACGACCATAAACTTCACAACATCTTGAGCCTAAATGCTGCCTAATGGTTCTCTGCCCTCTGCCACAGCTAGCATTTTTGTGTCCATGATGGGAAAGCAATGAATTTGATAATCCACAATGCTCCTGTCTCCCTCCGCACTTACCAGGCTGTGCTGAGTCTCAGCTGAGGCATATTCCAGGATGAGGGTTCTTCTTCTACTTGTCTTCCCACCATGCAGTGGCGCCTCACATTTCTCTACTCAGGATTGGAGACTCAGGCCATGACCTTCTCATGCAGGTCCTTAAATGTAGTGGTTAATAGCACAGTGCTTTAATATCTCCATTGTCAAAGCCAAGGTCTGAAGGTGCTGGCTCATTATTTACCCTTGAAGGACACTTGAGGGCTCAGCGCCCAGAGCTCCTCATTAGCCAGCAGGTCCAAGATGTCCCAGTCTCTGAGGACTGGCTGAAATTGATGGAGGAAGGAATGGAAAAAAGAAAGTATACCTGGGAGTTTGACACAAGAAGATCCCCTGTGTTCCTTCACTGCTGCTTCCAAATGCAGGCTGTAGACATCACACTCACAGAGCTGGCTTTTAATTTCAACTCAATATGTGATTATTTGTGCTGTTCGATACACTGATTAATCATGACATTAAGGGAGAATGACACTGTACCAATAGTCTGATATCATTTCCATTTTCTCACCATCATTATTGTCTAAGGACAGCTTTCTCTATTATTTCCAAAGCGGTTGCTTGAGATGAGACTTGATGTCTGGGCAACTGAGATATTGACAGAATGACTCCTCGTTTCTGAGCAGTGTCCCCTCAAATTACATTGGCACCGTGGAATGATTCACTTTTACATATTTATTCTTTTTTTAAAGATTTATTTTTATTATTTTTTATTGCAAAAGAGGATATACAGAGAGGAGAGACAGAGAGGAAGATCTTCCGTCCGATGATTCACTCCCCAAGTGAGCGCAACGGCCGATGCTATGCCGATCCGAAGCCAGGAGCCTCTTCTGGGTCTCCCACGCGGGAGCAGGGTCCCAAAGCCTTGGGCTGTCCTTGACTGCTCTCCTGGGCCACAGGCAGGGAGCTGAATGGGAAGCGGGGCTGCCGGGATAGAACCGGTGGCCATATGGGATCCTGGGCATGCAAGGCGAGGACCTTAACCACTGCGCCACCGCACCGGGCCCACATATTTATTCTTGATTTTATACTTTAATTTAGTAGTTTAGGAGGAGCAAAACACAGAGAATATGCTGTTCAAATTTAAAGGATAATTGATTTTATAAGACAATTACCATGAAATGTGAAATATGGGTGCCAGTTCTAATCCTAGTGGCCCAGCTTCTCATTCAGCTCCCAGCCTGGGAAAGCAGTTGAGGATGGCCCAAAGCCTTGGGATCTTGCACTCACGTTTAAGACCTGGAGGAGCTCCTGGCTCCTGGCTTTGGATTGGATCAGCCCTGGCTGTTGTGGTACCTTGACCACAAGCGGAGCACTTTAGATCTTCAGGCTTGGGATGTGGGAGTCCTAACATATTAAAGACACAGTGGTCCAGAATCAGAAGTCCAAGTAAAAGTTTATTGAAAGCTTTCCTTATACTCATTTTATCTGGTTCTCTAAAAAACCTTTAAAAGCAAACTTGGGAATATTTTGGCTTCATGGACACCTGCTCTTCTACTCAGTGAGACAGAGTGTACACAGTGTGGTAGTTACACATTCAAAACAGTACTAAAGGACATCCTGCTTCTTGTGAACTTGTATAAGTCTCAGTTGTTTTCCAAGCAGAAAAGGAAGCAGAAAAGGGGTGGGGGCGGTAGGGTGTGGGGCAGTATGGCTGAGAACATGGTGGCAGAGCTGTCACCCAGGCAATGTATTAAACAGCCATTCTTGTGCCTGATTGCAGACCTTTCTAAAGGCCAAAGGCACTCCCAAGGTCATTGCCCAGTTATTAGGGCTCCGCCTGCATTCCTCCAACTTCCTCATGGCTACAAATACGTATGAATTATGAAGAGTATGTAAGCTTTAAAGACATAGGAAGATTTGCTCATTTAATAGGATGTCTAGATCATCAATAAACCACGGCCATCTGCATAGGTATAAGAGGATTGGGTATGCAGTGGCTACAATATACTAATAATCTATGGTGTGCCTTGTAAGAATAACCAAAAGATGCACTATTCAAAAACAGGATCTAGAGATCACAACATTCTTACATATCATGTACTAAGGGACATGAGACTTGGGGGTCTAGTTTGTTGATTTTGATGCATTTTCCCGCCTGCAATTCAAACACACACTACAGAGTCTGAGATGACAGTCTGTGTTCAAGACCATGTGTCTCACCCTCTTCATGTCTCTGTTCCTCAGCTTGCAGATAAAGGAACTGAGTATGAGTGTGGTCCCAACATACACCACATAGGCCATGGCACCCTTCCAGCAGAAACTGAGAAAGTTGACTTAAAAAACACATCTGTTCCATAAAATAAGCAAACTACCGTCAAGTGAGAGCCACAGGTGGAGAAGGCTTTGTAACTGCCACCCATTGATGGGACCCTCAACACTGAGAGGACAATTTCATCGTAATAGTAAAAGATCCATGACATAGGGACAAAACCCTATATGAAGCCACTAAGATACATGACTATGCCACGGCTGAAGCAATTCAGGATGAGAAGTTGAGAGGGATTACAGAACAATTTAGAAATCTCTACTCCCTCAGAGCAAGTAACTTTTACACCATCAAATTATGAAGCAAAGACTATCTAAGGCTGGCCACAAAGGACAGGAAAACTAAGAAGCCACAGAGGCAAGGGGCTCATGAAGTCCTGGTAATACAGGGGATGAGTGGTCATAGGCCATCACGGTCAGCAGCAATCATCCATACATGCGAAGAGGACAAACACAGACATCTGAGTCAGGCAGCCAGCATAGGAAAAGGTGAATGTCCACAATCATTTCGGATACTGTGGTAGAGATCAATCCCCAATCAGCCAAGGACAGGCTGCAAAGGAAGAAGTACATAGGAGTGTGCAAGTGGGAGTCTGTGGTGACAGCCAGGATGATGAGCAGGTTCCCGAGCACCGTGATCAGGGATATGGATGGGAACAATCCCAAGAGGAGGGGCTGCAGCTCTGGATCCTCTGATAGTCCAAAGAGTTCAAATTCTCAGACATGTGTGAGGTTTTGTGTTTCCAAATTACCCAGATTCCTTCAAGAAAAGAAAGCTGTATTTTGGGAAAAGAGAAGAAAAGCCAGCACACAGCAGTTGCATATATTTTCGATCCAAACTCTTAGGAAGAACTCTAAGGTTTCAAAGAAAATTTCAAAGAAAAATATTCACTGCATATATGGAAAATTATAATTTTACATAAATGTATTTTCTCCAAACTGAAGACTTCTAGCATCTTCACATTTAGCAACCGTGAAAATGAGACCAACAACTGTAAAAAGACAGAATATGGATTGCCTTTCTTCCTTTAAGTGTGATAGCATTCTCATTCACAAAAATGAAGCAACTCAAATGCTCCTTAGTTTGTTCTATGATGAGGATAAATAAGCTTGACTTAGACTATTTAAAAATACTCTATATGGGCTAGCACTGTCTTATCTGACCATCAAATAATGCTTGATTTTCACAACAGGAACATATCGTTGCCTGTCAGGATTTCGTCGTTCTTGTGTTTTCTCATTTACACCCAACGTCTCTTTTTTTTTTTTTTTTTGTGGAACCATCAAATTATTTTATTTCAAAAATATACAAGTGAATATAAACTATACTGTGTCACACTATGAAAATAACATTTCCTATGACTATGGTATTGGCATAGAGAGATATAAATAAACTGAATTGAACAGAGAGCCCAGAAATAAGCCAACACATATTTAGCCAACGTCTCTTTAATTGAGAAGCATACACAAGGAAGCAAAAAGTGAGAGGGACTGAACCCCATCCACTGCTTCACAGCCCATGTTGGCAGGATGCTGAGTCATGAGTGGGAGCACATCCTAGCCACTGTACTACGACTCAGCAATCTTGCCAACACGGGCTGTTTAAAGCACTACTGATGGCACATGTAGTTGGGGACCTGCTAATCAAGCAAGAGATTAATTGAGTTTCAGATAGCAGCCTATGTGTTTGTCCTGCCACAGGCACTGTAGGCATTTAGGGAGTGAAGCAGTGGATGGGGGCAAATTCAGACCCTGCAGTGTGGGAGTAGCAAGTCCTAACCACTCTGCTATGTTCCCATGCCTGTTTCTCTCTGAAAATAATTGATTATCTAACTTTTGCCTTCATCTTTGGTGGATTTTAAATGCATTAAGTGAGCTTAAATTTAACAAAATCATGTTCTGCACGTAGCAATAATGAACTCTGACAATTATTTAGAAATAATGAATTGTAAAAAAATATATATTTATTGGGCCCTAGCAGCTGAAGTCCTCACCTTGAATGTACTGGGATCGCATATGGGCACTGGTTTGTATCCTGGCAGCCCCACTTCCCATTAAGACCCCTTCTTTTATACTGGGAAAGCAGTTGAGGACAGCCTAAAGCCTTGGGACCCTGCACCCGCGTGGGAGACCCGGAAGAGCTTCTGGCTCCTGCCTTCAGATTGGCTCAGCACCGGCCATTGCGGTCACTTGCAGAGTGAATCATTAGATAGATCTTTCTCTCTGTCTCTCCTCTCTGTATATTAGCCTTTCCAATAAAAATAAATAAATCTTTAAAAAATAATAATGAATGTTAAAAATTAAATAATATATTTATTATTATTTTTTAAAGATTTATTTAGGAGAAACAGAAAGATCTTAGGTCAGATGATTCACTCCCCAAGTGACTGCAATGGCTGGTACTCGCCAATCTGGAGCCAGGAGCCAGGAGCTTTTCCAGGTCTCCTATGCAGGTGCAGGGTCCCAAGGCTTTGAGTCATCCTCGACTGCTTTCCCAGACCACAAGCAGGAGCTGGATGGAAAGTAGGGGTACTGGGATTAGAACCGGCGTCCATAAAAGATCCTGGCGTGAGCAAGACCAGGATTTTAACCACTACGCTATCATGCCGGGCCCAATATTTATTTTTTTTTACTTGAAAGTCAGATACAGAGAAGAAAAGAGACAGAGAGGAAGATACTCAGTCCAATGATTCACTCCCCAAGTGGCCACAATGACCAGCAAGCCAATCAAAAGTCAGGAGACTCCTCCAGATCTTCAACATGAGTGTGGGGTCCCAAGGCCATGGGCCATCCTCAACTGCCTTCCCAGGCCACAGACAGGTAGCCAAATGGGAAGCAGGGCCGCAGGGCATGAACCAGAAACCCATATGGGATCTCGGCACATGCAAGTTTAGAACACTAGCTGCTAGACTACTGTGCCAGGTCCAAACGAATGGACTTATTAAAGTGTTTGAGTTTGGAGCCTTCATTGTTTATCCATCAAAATCAGTTCACTGTTTGCAATGCTGGACAACCGTGGGAGCTCCAGTTCATGTTACAAGCAGTGGTTCCATTTGTAATACACTTTCCTGCTGATAATCCTGCGATTGTGTCCAGCCTACACACAATCTGGCAGGTGCCGTTCTGTCTAGCCGCCTCTACCCTTGTCCTGGCTTTCCTGCTCTCCAGTATGAGTGGTAACCCAAGAAGGAGGGGCTCACTATTCCCCTACTAGGCCACACCCACTCCAGGATTATGCACTTTCCAGGTGGTTCTGGCATTTTACTTAACAGAATTAGCCCCCAGTGCCAGCCTCTGCCATCTGATGATGTGCAAAGCCCAACCAACCCTCACTCACTATTATTTATGCTTGCAGCAATCAGAACAGTCAGCCCAGCCTGGCTTTTCCTTGATCTAGCTCACATGAGGCCCACAGGTGTTTTAGCCCTGCTTGGTCTGGTCTGCCCCTATCCCAACTCATGCTCTTCAGTGGGAGTGGCTGCCTGGCAGAGGACCCCTCCACATTTCCCCTACTGGCTTTGCTCGCTTCATCCCCTCTGGTTTTCTTTATTTTTTTTTAAGATTTATTTTTATTATTTTTTTATTGGAAAGGCAGATATACAGAGAGGAGAGACAGAGAGGAAGATCTTCAGTCCGATGATTCACTCCCCAAGTGAGTGCAACGGCCAATGCTATGCCGATCCGAAGCCAGGAGCCTCTTTCAGGTCTCCCACGCGGGTGCAGGGTCCCAAAGCTTTGGGCCGTCCTCGACTGTTTTCCCAGGCCACAGGCAGGGAGCTGGAAGGGAAGCGGGGCTGCTGGGATTAGAACCTGCGCCCATATGGGATCCCGGGGCGTGCAAGGCGAGGACCTTAACCACTTGCGCCACCGCGCCGGGCCTGATCCTCTTTGATTTTCATTGTGCTGTTTGGGCATGGCGGCCAAGTCTGGTACAGCCCATCTCACCTTGGCATTTGGTAGTGGGTGTTGTAGACTGGCGCGGCCCAGTCCATCCCTAGTTCCAGCTGATGCCGGTGACGGGTACAACCTAGCCCAGCTCAGCAGGCATCCAAATGCCAGCCATAATGTGTACTGGTATGTGTTGTGACAGAACCTGGCCCAATCTACACTCTGTTCTGGTGCTCAGATCGCCAGCTGGTGATGTGAGCTGGTTCAGTCTGGTCTGCCCCCAACCTATGGCAAATGTATGTTGGTGGGCATCTTTCTCTGGCCTGGCTTGCGTTGCCCCCTTTCCTGGTTCTTACACTAACTTGCAGGGTCTGCGTCTTGACAGAGGTGCTTCCCAAGCTCCTCCATCAGAACCTCTCCCATTGCCAAATCTTGCACATACCAGGTGGGTCCATGGGCTAACCCCACTTAGTCCACCTCCTGTCCTGGCAGGAACAGTGGCCTTTCCTGACTGGCCATCAACCCATTCCAGTTTTTACTGTTGGATTTTTCAGCCCAGCCAAGGCTCATCCATGCCCAGACACAGCTCACACATGGCTCAGTAGGGGCAGACACCTAGCCTAGTCTGTCCTACATTTACCCTGGTTCTCCAGAGCACCAGATGGTACTGGAGTCTAGTCCAGCTTGTTGTGCCCAGCCCCAGTGTAGAACTGAAAATCTAATCCAGAATCATATATATGAGACTCGAATGTCCCAAGAGGCATCTTTTTATATTCAAGTATAAATTACTGCTATTTTAGATAAGGTTTATATAATCTATCAGTATGGGAAGGAGCTAGGGTTAGGGAGAAGTGGGTGTGATCATTGTTTCCAAACTTTCTATTTCTTCTTCCCATTTCTAGGAGGAGATGGAAGATAAGGGGATATGCCATACACAGTCTCCCTACCATCCCATTGCCAGGAGATGGGGAAAGGCTACCCAGTATCAAACCAGGGAACAATGTGTTGCATGCTCCATGGGTTCTGCCCAAGTGGATGCAATAATGCTGAAATGCTGTTGATCCCACTAACCTATGGATGAGGAATCCCTTTCAATGTCTATTCACTGACACACTCAACCTTGTAGTCCCCATTTGTCTAGATACTTGCTATCATCATTTGGCTGTAATCCTTTCTCTGCTATGGTACTGAATGACCTCTCAAGACCTCAATGGGCTGCATGTCCTCTACGTGCACCATGATGTGCCATCCAAGACTCCATCCTTTACACTGAGGAGGACCACCCAGGATGGATAGCCCCAACTCCTGCTGCACAGCTGCAAGGACCAAGCATCTGTGCCCCTAGCCCAGACTCATCTGAGATCAACCCACAGCATGGCGGTGGTGGGCAGAGCCAGGCTCTTCTGCATGCCCAGACCCACCCGTGATCTGCCCCCAGCATGGTGGTTGTGGTCAGAGAAATTTCTCTAGCCTCAAGCCCAAACCAGCTCCAGATTTGCCCACCATGTGGCAGCTGTGGCTGGAAACAGGATGCAAGGATCAAACCCGGCACAACCTGGATTCTCTAATCTTCAGTCACACAGATGAGCAGGTCAAGCACTCACACACTAAGAGGAATCTTTTATTTAATGTGTTTATTTTATTGCAATATTACATATACAGAGAGGAGGAGAGACAGAGAGGAAGATCTGTCTGATGATTCACTCCCCAAGCTACCACACGCCCAGAGCTGCACTGACTCGAACCCAGGAGCCTCTTCCAGGTTTTCCTCATGGGTACAGGGTCCCAAGGTTTTCAGCTGTCCTTGACTAGTTTCCCAGGCCTCAAGCAGGCAGCTGGATGGGAAGTGGGGCTACCGGGAATAGAACTGGAGTCCATATGGGATCCTGGTGGTGAATTCAAGATGAGGGCTATAGCCATTGGCCACTGTGCCAGGTGCCCTAAGAGGCATCTTAATCATTATGCTAAATGCCTGCCCTTGAGAGAAAAATTTTTGAAAACCCCTAATAATAACGCTTGAACTGTTCGAGTCTTAGCACCACAAGATTTTACATGTATTCATTTTCTTTCAGCTTATATACACCCACCAAACCATTATTCTCCCAGCCATATATGCTTGCACAATACTGTTCAATAGATATCTTTGACTTATTGTTTATTTTTTATGAACTTTTCATCCTACTGTTTCATGATGTGACCATAATTATGAGTCCTTAAGAACTGACGCTTGGTCCACTTTTTTCACTAAGTCTCTCAAGTTCACAATATCTGTAGCCATTCTGAATCAAAGTTCACCAACGATTCCAGTGGTTTCTGGTTTTTCTCATCAAGTAAGTGCTCATGTCACACCAGAGTTCAATCACTTGATATTTTTCATCGGTGTCATCAACTCATGAACTAGTTAATCATATATACTTTGGGCATGGTGATCTCCATGACTCAGCAGCATAACATGTCTGAGGCCTTTGTTCCCCCCAAAGAGTCATGATTGAACAGCATACATGGATCCTGTCGTCCCATAAACCACACAGGTCAGAGAAGATGTTCCTTTGTGTGAGCCCAAAGCTAAACAAGAACTGAATCAAATTAGATGATAGCATCTATTTACTGGCTGGCCAAAGACTGCCCTATCTCAGATATGCCATTGCAGTGGGAAGAATAAACCCTCAACTTCTCCTAGCATTTCTCAGTGGAAGGGACTGGAAGGTGGAAAGTTCTATATTCCCATGGGCTGCCTGAACAGCTGGTTAATAGCTTGAGGACTGGGAATACTAATGATAAAGGCATGCTCTATGCATACCAGATCAGAAAGCACATTACGGGGTCTGGGCCTTGGGGTTGGGGGCAGTTTGTGGTTCTCCACAGTGTGGTGGCTGAGGGGGGAGCCCCTGCTGGGCTAGATCCAAGAATGGGGATTCAGGCCAAAGCCACTACCAAAAAGCAGTGATTTGGCTTTTTCCAGGCCCAAGAGGAATCTTCTCTCAGGGTAAGTATGCCATGAGGGAACCTTGTGAACTGGATGAAAATCCTAGCTCTACCCTGCTGCCAAAATCTTGTGACAGGACAAGACAGGGAGGGGTCCGGGCCTTGGGGCATTGGGATTGGGGCAGCTTGCCACTCCCCACAGTGTGGTGACTGTGGGGTGGTGGTGCCTCTACAAGGCCAGACCCAATGCTGGGAACTAAGGCCAATGCCACTGCTGAAAGGCAAAGTCCTTGGCTCATGGACTAGTTCTTACAGAACCTGGATAGATATAAGATGGACTAGGCTGGGTCTCTGACACTACTGAGCCATGTGTGAGCAGTGTCTGGGTATGGACAAGCCTTGGCTGGGGTGAAACATCCAACACCAAGAACTGGAATGGATTGAAGACCAGCAATGAGGGCTGGCATGTGGAACCACCGCTACACACAAAACCTGGCATAGGGAGAGGTTCTGAAGGAGGAACACAGCCCCTGCAGGTGAGCACAAGAACCATGATATGGAACAACCTGGATCAGGCAAGGGGAAGATATCCACCATCATACATATGGCAGAGGTGGGGGGCAGACCAGGCTGAACCAGTTCACATCAAACGCTGGCAAATCCAAGCACCAGCATATAGCGTTGGTCAGGCCAGTTTCAGTCGCAACACATACCAGTGCACATTAAGGAATGCCAAGGTGAGGTGAGCCAAAGCAGATGTGGTTGTAGCACCAAAACAGCACGCTTGAGAACCGGAGGGTTGGGGGGAAGCAAAGCCGGCAGGTTAATGTGGGCTCCCCTGCTGGAAAACCACTCCCACTGAAGAGCATGCGTTGGGATGGGGGCAGACCAGACCAAGCAGGGCTAAAACACCTGCTGGCCTCCTATGAGCTAGATTGGGGAAGGGCCAGATTAGGGTGACTGTTCTGACTGGTGCAAGCAAAAATTAGAGTGGGTGAGGGTTGGTTGGGTTTTGCCACATCATCAGATGGCAGAGGCTGGCACCAGGGACAAATTTTGTTATGTTAAATGCCAGAACAACCTGGAGAGTGCACAATCAAGTTGGAGTTGCCTAGTAGGGAGTAGTGGGCATCTCCCTCTTGGGTAACCATTCCCACTGGACAGCACAAAAACCAGGACAAGGGCAGAGGTAGCTAGGCAGAAAGGTACCTGCCAGTATGTGTGTGGGCTGGATAGTAGGTTGGTTGAGTTGAACTAGTCTTCAATATCCATTGACATTTACGAGAGCTAAATGGGATGTGGGACAGAGTGAACAAGCCTGCAGTACATACTGGCATGCATGGGAACCAGGGGAGGGAGCAGGCCTGGTTGGGGCTATTGGGAGTTGCCCCAACTAGGCTGCAGCTCTCAATTGGTTTGCGTGCAAACCGAGTTTGACGTGGGTAGGATCGAGCTTGACTACAACACCCATTGGTTCAAGTGGATGGCAGGGTTGGAAACAGAACTGACCCAGCAATTGCATCGACCAACATGTGCATAAGCTGACTGGGGCAAAGGACTGTACCCAACCCTGTCCTGGCAAATTCACACAAGAATCAGGTTTGGGATCATCTCAGATGAAGTTTCTTTGGAGATCCCTCCAACTGAACTGCTGACCTCAGAACCCCAACCATGAAGATACTGTCAGCCAGTGAATTTTGAATAGGTTTCATCGTGATTGGAACGGGGAGATTGGCAGCAATTCAGCTCTGTTGAACTATCAAAACTGCTTGAGCAGGACCCTCGGAGTGTGCCTCACATCAGGGATCTGGAATGGGAGGGAGGTTTGGTGGAGCTTTTCCCTTTATTTCTCCCCTGACCCCGGGTACAGGGAAAACATGATATTAGTGTGGAAACCATGGTATTACCCAATTTCCAGTTGCCTTTGACCCTTTGTACCCTAATCAAATAAGATCATTTAAAAATATATAAATAAGTTATTGGAATTGTTTTTAAATCAGTAAAAAAGAAAACACAATGCAAATAATCAGGCCCCTAGTTACAGTCCCAGAGGAACTGTAGAAGCAGAAAGAGACACCAGGGACATAAATAGTGAGCTGTTGAGAGCAAGGACATACGTCTTCACTGTAAAGTCTCTCTCTTTTCTCTCTCTCTGTCACACACACAAACACACCCTCAGAAGATGCCTCCCCTGAAAAGGTTAAAAATCCTACAATCTTTAGCAAGTCTGCCAGTTCAGGGCTTTCCCTCTATAAAGCCAATCCAGAAAAAAAAAAAAAATTGGTAAACTTTCTCCCAAGTGTTCAAAACTGAGCAGCAACAAAGAATGCATAGAAACTGGAAAAGATGGCCCAACTCAAAGCAATATATTCTATCTTCAGGAAAAAATTACCAAACGATTATTTTTCTAAATTTTAATTTATTTGAAAGGCAGATCTTTACAGAGAAAGGAGACAGACATGACCTCCTTCTGCTATTTCACTCTCAAAATTATTTCAACAGAGATGATCTGAGTCAAAGTCAGGAACCAGGAGCTTCTTCTAGGTCTCCCACATCAGTACTGGGGCTGAAGCATTTCAACATTCCTCCACAGCTTTCCCAGGATACAAACAGGGAGCCAGATCTGAACTGGAAAACCCAGGACACACACTGAGGCCCACATATGATGCTGCTGTCAGAATTGGATGATCAGCTTGTTCTGCTCCCTCATCAGCCCACTAACTCATTACTTGAAAGGTGGAGATATCTCAGACTAATCATCCTAAAGATGGTCCATAAGATGATACATATCATGGATAGATAATCTATATGCAGTCAGGTAAAATGCACACACATCATGAGAATTGAGCTAAAATACTTAAAAAAGAAGATAAACAAATATTGGAGTTGAGACACACAGTAACAAAGTTGGACTAATCACTATTCAACAGAAAATTCTATCCAGTGCAGTAGTTACCTTTTTGACTTTCAAAACATTGATTTTCTAACAGTTCTATTTCATTTTTAACATTTTAATTCAGAAACATTTAAAATTTCTTTACACAAAATATGTGGATATAATGATTCTTTTACCCACTCACCCAATTTTCTCTATCATGTTTAAATTAATGTATGTGTCATAAATGAGTATATCCAACTTTTATAACTTCCATGCTTCCCGAACTCCTGTAATCAATTTTCTGTGCTCAGGATTTTTTTTTCTAATTTGAAGTTATCAAGTAAAAGATACAAAGAGAATGAAAACAAAACATACACTTCTGTAAAATATATTGTTCTTACAGAAGTCCCACAGTAAGAAGAGAGAAAACATGTTGGAAGGCTATTTTCACAGTGAATGGAACTTTAAACTTCCCCAGTTGCAAGGTGGTAGTTAATATACATATTCAAGGAGATCAGCGAACTACATGAAAATAATTCTGATGAATAGACTAACACCAAATCAAATGATAAACTGTCTAAAGCCATAGAGAAGGGGAGAATTCTGAAGGCAGTGAGGGAAGAATGGATGTCACATACAACGGAACTCATTAAAAAAAATCATTAGAGTTTTCAACATATACCAAGGGTGTCTTAAAAATTCTGGCTTTGGTACTGGGGTCATGGAACAGAGGATAAAACCACTGCTTATGACACTGGAGTGCTCAACAGATGGAAGTTCAAGTGCTGACTGAGCTCGTAGATAACATGCCAGGAAAAGCAGTGAAATTTGGCCCAGGTGCTGAAGCCCTCTGTTGACATGGGAGAGCCAGGTGAAGCTTCTGTTCTCTGATTTCATCTTAGCCATGGATCCCACTTGTGGAGTGAACCAATGAATGGGAGATATCTGTATAAGTGTCCCTCCCTTTCATTCTTTTTATTTACTTACTTATTTGTTTGTTTATTTACTTAACAAGCAGTTCCCTACTCTTGGGTATTTCACCTCCCACTTCCCCAAATCCTTTCCCCAGAATCAATTCCCCTATATTATTACAATAGCATACTTCTTCAAAACAGTCACAAGCCCATCATTCTGCTAACATTTCCTGACTTTTCAGGTATAGACAATGGCAGAAATTCCAGCATCCTATTGTCATGATATATTTAACAGTTTTGTTGAGAGTCCATCTCACTCTTTAACAGTGCCTAACAAGAAAAAAATATATATTTTTAAAAGCATTCTCACCCATATTTTTGCATCACTTCAATCTCTGCCACCCAGGACCTGGTCTGTGATTGGGTAAATATCACAGGTGGATCAAGAAAAAGAGAGTTGCTCTGGGTCCACATTGAAAACCAGCACAAACAGGATACATCCAAAATCCGTATGGAAAGAACATATGATATATGGAAGATGGAATCTCCCAAAATTCCCAAATTGTGGCTGGCTGGACATCTGTGCGGAATATTTGGATCATCAATAATAAACTCCAGAAAGATTCGTATGTGAAGTAGAACTTGATGTGAGACTTCCCATGCATAAAAGCTCTGTAAACATTCCCCAGAAAAGAGCAATATTGAGACACCGGATTGAAGAAGACAAAAGCCTAAAGTATCACATCACAGAGAGGTGACACTTGAAGGTTTACATTGTTACATTTGCTCTCCTTTCACTCTTACAGTCCAGCAGCATGGCACAGGGACCACAAATGCACTACTGAGGAGCCTCCTCATGGCTTTCTTCATGTCCTGGTTTCTCAAGCTGTAGATAAAGGGGTTCAGCATGGGGGTGAACACAGTGTACACCAGTGAGGCCACAGCACGCTTCAAAGCTGAAAGTGAGAAAGTTGAACTGAGAAATACACCTATGCCTGTTCCATAAAATAAGCAAACCACTGTCAGGTGAGAACCACAGGTGGAGAAGGCTTTGTACCTGCCACCTGGAGATGGGACCCTCAGAATGGAGGAGACAATTTTAGAGTAAGAGAAGAAGATCCCTGTCATAGGGAGGAAGCCATACATGATTCCAATGAGATATATGATTATGTCACTGCTGAGGCTGTCAGAGCAATTAAGGTTGAGAAGTTGAGATGGGTCACAGAAGAAATTAGGAATCTCCACTCTGCTGAAGCAACTAACCCTCAGGACCACCAAACTCTGCATCAGGGAATCCAAAAGGCTGGCCATAAATGACAGCAAAAGTAGGAAGCCACAGTGGCGAGGGTTCATGATGATGTGGTAATGCAGGGGGTGACAGATGGCAACAAACCGGTCATAGGCCATCACCAACAGGAGCACATCATCCATGCACCCAAAGAGAATGAACATGAACATCTGAGTCAGGCAGCCATCATAGGAGATGACTGTGCTGTGTGTGAGGATGTCCACACTCATCTTAGGAACCGTGGTGGAGGTGAATCCCACGTCAGCCATGGACAGGCTGCAGAGGAAGAAGTACATGGGTTTGTGCAGGTGAGAGTTTGAGGTGACAGCCAGGATGATGAGCAGGTTCCCGAGTACTGTGAGCAGGTACATGGAGAGGAACAGTCCCATGAGGAGGGGCTGCAGTTCTGGATCCTCAGAGAAGTTCATGAGATGGAATTCTGAGACACGTGTGTGGTTTTGTGTTTCTATATCATCTGCACTCCTTCAGCAAAAGAAAGTAGTGTTGGTGAAAATAAAACCAAGTCACCTCAGCTGCATATATTTGTAATTCACATAAGATTTAAAATCCATGGGCAAGGCGCGGTGGCGCAAGAGGTTAAAGTCCTTGCCTTGCACGCCCAGGATCGCATATGGTCGCCGGTTCTATCCCAGCAGCCCTGCTTCCCTTCCAGCTCCCTGCCTGTGGCCCGGGAAGGCAATCAAGGACAGCCCAAAGCTTTGGGACCCTGCACCCGTTTGGGAGACCCAGAAGAGGCTCCTGGCTTCGGATCGGCATAGCATCGGACCATTGCGCTCAATTGGGGAGTGAATCATTGGGCGGAAGATCTTCCTCTCTGTCTCTCCTCTCTCTGTATATCTGCCTTTCCAATAAAAAATAATAATAAAAATAAATCTTTAAAAAAAGGATTTAAACTCCATAATTTTATGTAGATATACTATTCAAAATGTTTGAAAACCCCCCTAATTTCTCTTATTTAGCCTAAAATTCGTGAAACAAGTCTAAGACAAAAAAGATGTCCCTTCTTCTTTAAGGAAAATGCCATACTCATTCAAGAAAATGAAGTAGCCCAAACACACCTTTCTTTTTCTACGGTGACAGTGACTTCCCCTGAGTTAAAATATTTGCAAATACTCTGCACTTCAAGTAAGCAAGCACTGCATTGCTCAAGTAGTAAATTACATTTGATTGTACAGATATGTGGGGAATCATTCCTAGGTCTCGGCCTGCTACCTGGTGGTGTGTCTTACGGCTGACCTCCCCATGGCCTGAGACACAGCTTCTATGCCTATACATGAGTGTGACCTCCAACATGACTACAGGTCAATAGGGACACATGTGGAACATGACCTCTGACATGACCAGAAGATCAAGGGTAACAGATGTGTCTTACAGTGTCAGGTGAGTGGGGGGCCTGCTGAAAGATGCCCTTCTGTCCTCCCCTTCCTTAACATAATAAAGCAGACTTTCCTCAACAGCTTGTGTCTGGTAGTTCTTAAGGCCAAAATGCACCTTCACCTTACCCTTGGTAATCCTGGGGCATCCTGGCAGGATTAAACCCCAAGATATATAGGAACATTTTACTATAATGATTTACTCATTCTTGGATTTTTCTCATTTACTTCCAACATTTCTTTCTCACTGAGATGCCGACACAAGGCAAGCAGAAAGTGAGAGACTGAGCCCCCATCCACCATTTCACTCCATAAAAGCCTGCAGTGCCTGTAGCATCTGACACTTCATCCAGGTCTTCCTTATGGGTGTCCTCATGGGACAACCATCTACATGTGTTGTCACCACTGCCTCCACAGCCTGTGTTGGCAGAAAGCTGAGTCATGAGCAGAGCCAGGAAGCCAGCTCTGGACCTCCGGGCTGGGAGTCTTGCATCCTAACCACTGTGCTGTGTGCTATTCCTGTTTGTCTCAAAATCATTGAACCCCAATCTGGTGGATATCAAATAAATTCAGTGAGCCCAAAGATGAATTCATGTGTCAAGAGTATAACATTAGTCTACTCTACACCTGTCAACTGTTTAGAAATGCTGAACTCTTTAAAAATGCCTGCAATTTGGAGCCAGCTTTGTGCCATCAATGATCAAGTGACTGCCTGAAATGTTGTCAGACTATGTCAGTTCCAGTTCTTGCTTTCTTAGCTGATCCACTTCCAATGCAATGTCATGCAAATAAGCCTGGGAAAACAGAAAGCTATACCACATAGATTGATGTCCCACAACCAATGTGGGTATCTCAGGAGATACTCCTGGTTCCTAGGCTGGCCATTAGCTCCCAGCTCTGCCCACTACAGCCATCTGGGACATGAACTAGAAGATGGATATATATATATATATTTTTTTAAGACATATAAGGTATATTTATATGTCTTTAAGATAAATTAATCTTATACATCTGATATATCTTTTAATATATAATATATAAGAATTTTATAATCATTAATATCATATATAATACATATGATTTTTATAATCTTATATTATGCTTCAACACTATAAACTGCTAAATGCTAAAATGAAAATAGACATGACACAGCTGAATAGTACTCTATAGCTGTTTTAAGGTGTATAGCAGCCAGTTCTGTGTATAAACTAAAATTGAAATGTCAATGAAGTAGTCGCAGGACTTCTAACATTTTTTTAACATATTGGTTACTCAATACCATGTAAATTAATTCCATAATGTTGTAAATTGATGCTGATGTTATGTTGTGGCTTTAAATTGATTGGGATGATATTCTGCCAGCTCTGCCTTCAGACCAGAGATGGTCTCCCCATGAAACCGTTGAATTTACCTGGACAATAAGATACTGGACTCTATGTTTGGTATATGCTTGCAATGAAAGAATCTTGACTGAATTTGAAATGTAATACAGCAACAAGGTGGAGGAATCCACCATGGTGGGAGGGTTTGGGGAGGGATGGGGAGATTCCCAGAGTGTATAAAACTGTGTCACATAATGCAATGTAATTAATAAAACATGTATATATATTTAAACCTTATATATATTAATCTTATATATCTTATATATCTTTAAGATATACATATTTTATATTTATGATATATATTTTATATACAAGATATATATCTAGATCTTATATATATCTCATATATATAGATATTATATATACATTCATATGTATATATGCATATATATCTTATGTATGTATGTTACATATATATAAGATTACATATATTTTTGTTGAATATGTTTAAAAGGTTTTTCTCTTTCATCTCTGGCCTGGAAATACAGTTTTTTAGGTCTTATAATTTTACATGTAATTGTAGGGAAGGCTCAAGGCCATTGTAGATTAACAATGTTTCCACATCACCCCGTTCTGTTTCATGGATTGAAGTTCTCTAAGTTTGACTTTTTAAAAAAAAGATTTTCTTTACATTTTGAAAGTTAGACATACAGAGAGAAGAATAGCCTGGGAGGAAGATCCTCAGTCCAATGATTCACTCCCCATGTGGTTGCAACAGGGGAAGCTGAGGCAATCTGAAGCCAGGAGGCAGGGGCTTCTTCTGGGTCTCCCACATTGGTTCAGGGTCCCAAGGCTTTGGGCTGTCCTTGACTGTTTTCCTAGGTCACAGGCAGGGAGCTGGTTTGGGGGCGGGGCTGCCGGGACATGCATAGGTGCCCGTATGGGATACTGGCAAGGTGAGAACACTATCCAGTAGCCTACCATACCAGGCCCTAATTTTGATTTCTAAAGACAAATCGAAGTCTTCATCTTATCAGCTCACATTGCCATTGCACCAAGGAAGTAGTAGAAACCCAGCATTCTGGAAGATACTATAAATTCGCTTGAATAGTTTATGAATTTGTATATCATTGTTTACCTTGGAGACCTTGGGAAAATGATTTTTTGAAAGCTTTAACTCAATTTATTCATTTTTCATTTCATTTGACAAACAGAGAGAATGGCCCACCTCTGTCCTTTGATTCATCTCCCAAATGCTCACAGCTCTTGGTCCTGGCCCAGCTGAAATCAGAAACCAGGAACTCCAGCCTGATCCCTATGTGATGCAGGAACTCTATACCTGCACCAATACAGGGTGCCTCTCAGTGTGCTCAGTAACAGGAACTGGATCACAGTGGAGAGTAGAGATTAGAACTGGGTATTCAAGAGTGAGGCACGCTTCACCCACTGCAGCACAGCACATACTCTGCAAGTTCAAACAGATTCACAAGAGTCTAAAGAATTCTACCTAAAGCTTAGGGTCATTTGAGACACTACACACACCCATGGCTGGCTCCAGGCCTTGGACCAACCCATCTGCACTCATTTTGGACCTTTGGGGAGTGAGGTCTCTCATTCATTCCTGGGTGTGCAAGGACAGTTTATGTTTATCCCATTCCTACTAGCATGAAAGAAATCCCATTAGGAAACAAAATCCATGTGAGAGGGAAGAAAACTAAGAATGAGTTTCTGTTTCTCACCTGTAAGATCCACGACCATAAACTTCACAACATCCTGAGCCTAAATGCTGCCTAATGGTTCTCTGCCCTCTGTCACAGCTAGCATTTTTGTGTCCGTGATGGAAAAGCAATGAATTTGATAATCCACAATGCTCCTGTCTCCCTCCGCACTTACCAGGCTGTGCTCAGTCTCAGCTGAGGCATGTTCCAGGGTGAGGGTTCTTCTGCTCCTTGTCTTCCCACCATGCAGTGGCGCCTCACATTTCTCTACTCAGGATTGGAGACTCAGGCCATGTCCTTCTCATGCAGGTCCTTAAATGCAGTGGTTCATAGCACAGGGCTTTAATATCTCCATTGTCAAAGCCAAGGTCTGAAGGTGCTGGCTCATTATTTACCCTTGGAGGACACTTGAGGGCTCAGCGCCCAGAGCTCCTCATTAGCCAGCAGGTCCAGGATGTCCCAGTCTCTGAGGACTGGCTGACATTGATGGAGGAGGGAATGGAAAAAAGAAAGTGTACCTGGGAGTTTGACACAAGAAGATCATCTGTGTTTCTTTGCTGCTGCTTCCAAGTGCAGGCTGTTGACATCACACTCACAGTGCTAGTTTTCCCAAAAGTCTAAATAAGGGACTGTTGGAACTCAAAACAGCCTTTGCAAGATGACAGGATCCAAAATCAATAAAGACAATTCAACAGTGCTATTATACACAAATAACTCCATAACTGAGAAAGAAATTGTAATTGCAACCCCCTATTTAAATAGCAGAGGGGAATTTTGAATTCTTTGGAATAAATCTCACCAAAGATGTTGAAGACCACGGTGATGAAACTAAAAAGCATTTTTAAAACAAATAGAGGAGGACACTAAAAGTTGGAAAACTTACCATGTTCCTGGATCTGTGAGATCAGCATCATCAAAATGTCCATAATAGCAAAAGCAATATACAGCTTCCATGCAATATCAATCAAAATCCCAACAGCATTCTTAGAAACCGAAAAGAAGATAGGAAAGTTCATCTGGAAACACAAGAGATCACGAATACCCAAATGTATCCTGAAGAATAAAACTCAAGCTGGAGGAATCACAATTCCAGACCTCAAGACATACTACAGAGCAGTAATTATCAAAACAGACTGGTTGTGGTACAGAAACAGAGAAGGTCAATGGAACAGAATAGAAACCCCAGAAGGGTATGGAGAATGCTAAAAGAGCTGAAAGTTGACCTACTGTGTAACCCAGCTAGCCCACTTCTGGGGATATTTCCAAAGGAAATGAAATCTGAATATGAGAAAGGGATCTGTATCCCTATATTTACAGCAGCAAAATCCACAATAGCAAAGACATGAAAACATTACTAATGCCCATCCAAAGCGGTTGGTTAGAGAAACTGTGATGTGTTTACTCCATGGAATATTAGCCAGTAAAATAATGAAATTTTGCCATTTGCAACATAATGGTCCAAACTAGAGACCATTATGCTCAGTGAAACAAACACACTATGTTCTGCCCAGTATAAGCCAATTTCCTTGCAATATAGAAGATCAGTACACCATTTAATGCTGTTTTTGCTGCATCTCAGGAGTTTTGATACTTTTGTATTCTTCAAGATAGTTTATTTTCTCAAATTTTTCACTGACTCATTAGTCATACTGTAGCATTATTTTCTTCAAAAAGATTTTGTTTTCTTTTTCATTTCTTCAACTACACGTCAGTCATTCAGTAGCATATTGTTAACTTCAAGTTCTTGAAACTTGAAATGATGTCAATCTAAAAAACAGGACCTGTAAACTGTAATATTATTTCAACCCCAAACTGCCTGTATTTCATGCAGTAAGGTATTGTGAAGTTACCAATGAACCAACAATCAATGTGAGTCAGAACGCTTATGATCTGCATCAAAGAACTGTGAAACCTAATATACTTTTAAGACCCTATGCTACTTGGAAATGGGGCGGGAAAGCAGAGATATTTTCCATCTCCTTAGAATATTTGAGGAAGACGTGAAGTAAGACCTATCAGGAACATAACAGATAACTTATAGATAACAGATTCAAATCAGCATTAGACAATAGTAAAACTACAAAGGCATATGGCGGGAATCAAGAGCGATCCTGACAACCACTTAACAGGAGGTCATACACATGGAGTGGGAGAGTGGGACCCAAGAGTGGAGCAGGTGGACAGGAGGAGGCTCGTATCCCAACCCTGGAGACTCCCGGATCCTCGCCAAGGACTATCAGTATGGACATCAAGGACTAAATCCCACTTGCCAAGGAGATCACGGGGAATTGGAGTGCTTTCGAAGATCGAGAACTCTGAAGTCATCCACCCCTGTTTAGACCTCCCACATGGAATGGAAGAAGTCTATCCTTCTCGCAGGATCCAAGGTCATTGGAACAGCCGCCAGGAGCCCTGAGCGGTCCGCAGAAACAGAAGAACAATAAAATTCCTTTGTGACTAGGGAGAGGAGCTTTCTCTGGTCCTTATTTAGTTCCAACTTTGTATCCCCATACTCTCTTGCAATGACCATCAGGGTCGCTCCAGCGCTCCCCACCCCAAAACACACACACATACACACACACACACACACACACACACACACACACACACACACTCAAATTAGAATAGATAGGCAGAGAACAAAAAGGAAAGCTTGGAGCCAGGAGGAAAAGGTCAGCATGGACTCACACATACCTTACTATATAGGACACAAAGATTAGTTGCTCCTCACTAAGGTATTGAAGATTTCTCTGCACACCCCTCTCTAACAAGACATATGACTTGTTAGAGTGATAACCCAGTTTAGACTATCCAAAAATCTACCAAGTTGTGCAAAATTATGCTTCAACACCATAAACTGCTAAAATGAAAATAGACATGATACATCAGAATAGTACAATATAGCCATTTTAAGGTGTATAGAACCTAGTTGTATATAAACTAAAATTGAAATGTCAATGAAGTAGTCACAGGATGTGATTAGGAACTTGCATGTTTAACATATTTGTTACTCAATACCATGTCAATTAATGTTGTAAATTGTTGTTGATGTTAGGTTGTGGCTTTTAATTGATTGGGATGATATTCTGCCAGCTCTGCCTTCAGACCTTAGATGGTCTCCCCAAGAAACCATTGAAATTTTCTGGATAATAAGGTACTCTATGCTTGGTATATGCTTGCAATAAAAGAATCTTGACTGAATTTGAACTGTAATACTGCAACAAGGTGGAGGAATTCACCTTGGGGGAAGAGTGTGGGGAGATACTGGAGGAATCCCAGAGCCTATGAAACTGTGAAAAAAAAAGGCAATGTAATTAATACAAAATTAAATTTTAAAAATCTGTGTAACAAGGCATACAAGGCACTGAGTCCAGCACAATAGAATGAGCTGCAGACAGAAATGGAAGTTCATGATCACCATGTAGTGCAGGGGGTGACAGATGGCCACAAACATGTTACAGGCCATCACAGCCAGAAAAAAAATTGTCCAGCAATACAACAATTATGAGGAAGAACATCTATGTGATGCAGCCTGCACAGCTGATGGCTTGGATATGCATTTGGATGTAGAAACCATCTTGGGGATCGTGGTGAAGGTGAATCAGACATCCAGCAAGGACAGTGTGGTGAGGAAGAAGTACATGAGAATGTGGAGGTTGGTGTCAGAGAGGATGGCCAGGACAATCAGCAGGTTCCCACTGAAAGTGACCAGGTACATGGAAAGGAAAAGTTCAAAGATGAGAGACTTCAGGACTGCATCCTCTGAAAGTCCCAGGAGAAGGAATTCCACAACTCATGTTGACAATGTGACTACCTATTGGAGAAAAAACACTACAGAGGTGAGTGCTGGGGGCCCTGCAAAAATATCATCATGTTTATAAATTGGTTGCTCCAGAATCTCTCTAATCCTTCTGATGAGGAATTCCTCTCCCATGAGCCTCACTTCCTCATGAGACTGTACACCTGCAGCTATGAGATTCATTCATGCACTTGAGAATGAATATTGACCACGCATCATGTTCCTGGCACCAATTTCACGATGTGTGAGCAAACCTGAGATCCAATCATCCTTAATCCCTACAACCAAATGTAAGCAAAGAGAAATCATGCCATACATCACTTCACACCGATGTATGCTTGGAGGAAAGAAACAACCTTTAAAGCATGGGAGATAGATAAGGTTGTACTACCCATGGCTTAGGTCAGAAAAACCCAGCAAACATTGTGTCATTTGAACAAAGATTACGATATCAAGGAACATAAAGCAGGTGCACAACATTGTCTGGGAAATGGTGTGTCTGGCGAGAGATATGGGCCAGGCTGATAATCTGTGAAGGGGCTCATTTCATGTGATTAAGACAACTGTGGAAGACTTTCACAACAGGAATGAGTATTAGGGAAATGTTGAGATGGATCAGAGAATATTAAGGCAGGAGGTAGGCTCATCCCCTGACACTTCAAGATGGAGGAAGTCCTTCTGTCCAGTGTCACTGCATTTGATCTTTTTTCTGATGAGCTACAAAGACTTTTCTTGAAGTGGAAAGGGTACTGCTCAATGTCCACCTCTGCTTGTGTGTTCTGGCTACTGTATTATGTGTGACATTTGAGGACACAGGTGGTCTTGATTTACAATGTGCCCATCTGAACCTAAAAGTATCATGATGTCAACAATACACTGAAAAGGCAGAAGATCTGAAAACTGTGCTTTAGCATCTTTTATTGGTAGTTGTAGATGGCACAGCCCCATGGGATCCATGGCTCACAGCAAACTGCCCACAAGTGAGAAAAATCACAACCTTCTGAAACTGTCAGCATTCAAAGCTCAGTTTGGGTTTTTCACCATGAGAAAGTCAAAAATCATGATGCTGAACCAGTGCAAGCTGTAGACTATGTGATGTGCCTAGGTGCCCATTTTCTGTTACTGTCACCACTAATCACCTCCATAGATGTACACGCACATACAATAATAATGCATGTACATACCGGGCATGTGGGAACATCAGAAAGTTAGCAAAAATTGGCACTGTCTCTTCCTTCTGTATTTCTACCATCTCCTTCAAGCCCCAGTGACGCACATGGTGTACACCATGGTCCCCTTCCTCATGTGGCACGAATGCTCTATCCATTCCATCTCATCACTGGAGAGGAACTCTGTGGGACTGTCACTGTAACACTAACCATCCCTATGGATCGTGGATGTTACCCATAACTTTAGTTTGTGACTCCTCTGCTGGCTACATTTCTATATGTCCATTAGTTTACCTGGGCTGGAAGAATTTTTTTTAACATCCCTAATTAATTGAAGTGGTCCCAAAGGGGATCTGACTAGATCAGGGAGCTCCTCAGAGAGAGCATTAGAACTTTCACTGATCTTGGCAACTTGCCTGGTGCAATTATATCTTCTTGATATCCAGCATGAAAAAAATAAAAAAGAGACAGCAGATTGAAAATTAAAGGTCTAACAGAAAAAAGTGATGATATCCTCAAGACATTGAGAAACATGCAGATTGAATTCTACTGCATGAACAAATGAGCAAAGAGAATAAACCAGCCATTCACCAAAGTCAGCACATGAAGAACACCACAATTTGGCTTGGGTTTTTTGTGTCAACCAGAATTATTTTCTCATGTCTGTTGGATATTATTTGACAGTTGATTTCTATCAGGTCTGACAGCTGCTGAGGGAAGGCCTTAATTTTCCCTTTGAAGTATTTCATATTTATTATTCCATTTTTCTGAGTCTTTCTCTTGTCTTATCAGCCCATTGAGCACTCTATAATGCTAGTTCTCATCTTTGCCCAACCTACATACAGTCTGTCATGCACACATATTTACAGAAGTAGTCATTTCTTGGTTTTACATGAAATAACATTCTCCATGGAAAGTGTCTCTCGAGACATTATGTCACAGGCATTTCTCTAAGTATGGGATGTCTTTCCTTTGTTCATGCAAAGTCTAAATGAGCAGTCACCTTACTTGTTTTATTTCTGTATCAATCATGATGTGGTTCAGGGAACAGGACTACATAATGTAGAAACAGATTTGAAATAAGGAAATGACAAGAACAGGAGAAGAAATCAAATCATTAAGATTCTCCAAAAATTTATTAAACAAAAGAAACTCTCCTACACAAATTGCATAGAAACAGTTTAACACAAGCATTGATTCGTAACTCAGTGACTATCTGATCACAAAATATGTGACATGGAGTATTCTGGGATAGAGCTGATTCAATGTCATAATTGATTGTCTTGAATAATAACTGTCATTTAGATAACATGTGCATTTATTTTTAATTCCTTATGTAATTTGTTTGTTTAAAAATTATTAATTTAACAATATTTTGGTGGGTCTCACACCAGGGTGTCTATGCTAGGATCCCAGACTGCAGCCACCATGTGCACATGGTGAGCTGTCTCTGGGCCCCCTGCGCTCCAGGGGCTGCTTCTTTAGGGGTGAGCACACCACTGAGGTGGTGTGGTCTCCAGGGCTGGGTGGGCCTGGAGCCCACCTGCCACCCTCATTGAGCAGTGGATGGGATTGGGGAGGGGTGCAACCTCGGGCCTGGGTGTTTAAACTTCCTGCAGCCTCCTGACTGCTGGCGGGTCTCAGGCCAGGGCATCTTTATGCTCGGATCCCAGACTACAGCCACTGGGAGCATGTGGTGAGCTGTCCCCAGGTGGCCAGTATGCCATTTGGCACCAGGTTCCTCCTGCTCGCTACCCAGCCAGGGAGCTCTGGGGTTTTGGTTCTTTGAATCGCTGCTTACATAGCTCCAGATTAAACCCACAGTGCTTCTGGGATGTGAATCAATTCTAAAGATTCCCAATGACAGTAATTCTTTTTTGTTTGGTTGTTTTTGTTTGTTTTTGTTTTTTGACAATATTTACATAGTTAATTAGGGTAAAAATGTTCAAGGGCTACAGGGAAGTGGGTAAGACTAGTAGTTTTTCCATATTGTTTCCTTCATGTTTAAAAGGGGGTATTAAGGAAAAGGCCCACCCAATTTCCAACCCACCCCAGGTCCCGGATGTAGGGTATACTCTGAGGTTCTTGCTCAAGTGGTTTTGCTATTTCAACAGTTATGAATCGCTGCCAATCTTGCCACTCCAAGCACTATGAGGTTTTTGAAGAATCCACTGATTGACATAGTCCATCATAGAAGAGATGGTTGATCTTCTCTCTTTTCTTGGTTAGAGTTCTGAGTCCAGCATTTTGACTGGGGAGGTCTCCAAACAAACTTTTTCTGAGGTGTGCTCAAACCAGATTCTTGTATGTGCTAGAAAGTACAGGGCCCAGCACAGTCCATCACCCTGATCAGTTGGTGGTTGCAATTGGTTGGGTCTGTTTTCAGCCCCAACTTCCACTGAAACCAATGGGTGTTGCAGTCCAGCCTGTCTTTGCCCATCACATACTCTGACCTCACTTAAACCAGTGGGAGCTGCAGCCTTGTTGGAGCAACCCACAATAACCCCCACCAGGCCCGCCCCTTAGCCTGGTTTGTTCGTATGTATAACAGTAATCCAGTCTGTCCCACATCCCATTCCACCCCAGGCCCTGTCATAACTTCTGTGCCCTCCCATGGAAGTGGTAACCCAAGAGGGAGGAGCCCACTATTTTCCCTCCCAGGCCTTTCCCACTCCCAGATTATGCACTCTCCATTGGTTCTGTGGTTTGACTTGACAGAATTAGCCCCCAGTGCCAGCTTCTGCCAGCTGATGCTGTGGCTAAGCCCAAACAACCCTCACCCACTCTAATTTTGTTTGCACCAGTAGGAATAATCAGCCCAGCCTGGCTTTTCCCTGATCTAGTCCACATGAGGCACACAGGTGCTATAGCCCTGCTTAATCTGGTTTGCCCCCATCCCAACCCACACTCTTCTGCAGGAGTAGCTGTCCATCCAGAAAACGAACCACCCCTTATTCCCCTGACAGCTCTGCCCCCTCCCTTCCTTGTTCTCACGCTTGCTGGTTGGGCACTGTGGTCCCTTCCGGTACAGGCAAACTTACCTTAGCATTCTGTGGGCCCGGCGCGGTGGCGCAAGTGGTTAAGTCCTCGCCTTGCACGCCCGGGATCCCATATGGGCGCCGGTTCTAATCCCGGCAGCCCTGCTTCCCTTCCAGCTCCCTGCCTGTGGCCTGGGAAAGCAGTCGAGGACGGCCCAAAGCTTTGGGACCCTGCACCTCTGTGGGAGACCCGGAAGAGGCTCCTGGCTTCGGATCGGCATAGTATCGGCCCGTTGCGCTCACTTGGGGAGTGAATCATCGGACGGAAGATCTTCCTCTCTGTCTCTCCTCTCTGTATATCCGCCTTTCCAATGAAAAAATAATAAAAATAAATCTTTAAAAAAAAAAAAAAAGCATTCTGTATTGTGCACTAGTCTTTGTTGCAACCAATCCTGGCTCAACCCCCACTGTTCTGGTGCTTGGATTTGCCAGTGGAGGCAGTAATTCTTTCTTTGAAGAACCTATAATCACTGAACAATGATGACCACTGAATACCAGTCCACGCAAAAGCTAAGGTTCCGGGCTTGTCCAGCAGGCTCATGTCCTATTACCTGACATGATGATGGATCAGGAGACTGGTCAGAGTAGGCAGGACCATGACATTAACTAGCATTCAAGAACCATATCCAGGGGTAGATTCTGTGGGGGATGTGTGGGCCACATCCTGTGAAAATTCTTTATCACAGCTGCTGTTTGAGTCCCAGCTGCTCTGCTACAGATGCAGCTCTAGGGATGCTCCTGGGAAGGCAGCAGAAGCTGACCCCACACCTCATCTGAGTAGAGACCCAGGTGGAGTCCCTGGCTCCTGGGAAGGCAGCAGAAGTTGACCCCAGTCCATACATCCTTGCCATGCACATGTGAGACCCAGATGGAGTTCCTGGCTCCTGGAAAAGTAACAGAATCTGACCCTGGTGCTTAGATCCCTGTCCTCTGAAATGGGAGACCCAGTTGGAGTCCCTTTCTCCTGGTTTCAGTCTGGCCAGACCTGAGTATTGGAGTGAATGGTTACAGGGTGCTATTCAACTGTCTCGTGCCTATTTTCACTTTTATGTTTAGCACCATCATCCTATTTTCAAGACACAGTTAACAGTTTCATTTGGAGTCCATCTTTCATTTGGAAGTAAAATGCATGTTACATTGTAGCTTCATATCTCAGTATGATAGTCCCTAATACACAGCTATTGTGCTTTTCCTTAAATGAAAAGTCACAAAATTAAACCAACACAGGAACAAAAATAGAAAACTTACGGCAACAAATATAAAACAGAACGCAAAGATTTCTGCAACATTGGAATTTGAACACTGTTGAGTGTGTACCAGTATTCTTTGATTTTCGTTGACCTTCTTCATGGTTTGAGTTACATTTGGGACCCAAAATAAATTTAACTTTCTGAGAGTCAAGTTTTTATATGCCATTTGTTTAGCTAAAAAAAAAGGACATCCAGCAGTGTAATACCTAATTGAGGAAATCCATGAGAAATGGATAGACTTTCTGAAAGTAGCTGATCAAATATTCGAGATGACATTTTATTTAATCACTGATCCATTTATATTCTCCCTATCATATTTCAGTGCAAGCTACTTGTTAAGCAGTAGCACAAATAAGTCCATCAGGTAAGCATATGTGGAACCCATGTGGTTAGATATCCAAGGTAATATACTTCTCAGGGGCTAATAAGAGCATTGCTTAATTTTTCATAAAATGATTTAAAATAAAAATAAATGTAATATTTTAAAATAAGATAATTGGAGAGTATCAGAATTTACCATAGCCACAGGCTTAACATACAACAAACCATCACATTCAACAAGTAAAAAATTAGAGAAGTCACAGTTTCCCAGGAGTAGAAACAATAATCAAATCTCAAGATGCTCTTTCCATTCCTACATAATTTTTGCGTTCAGTGTTAACTATGACTTATTATGGGAAACACATAATTGTCTTAGGGGAACTGGCTTGTCTCACTGAGCCAAACAGTTTAAGGTGAGGAACTAAATTGCAGTTATTTGTGATTGCTCCAGAGCAGGAGAAACAGAAAGAGGATTTACCTGAGTGCATCAAGGTCTCTTGGGAAACACCTGCAAGAAAACAGGTTCCCTTCATGGCCAGAGACCCTCGGGACCAGCTGCTGCTTAGAGGTCAGGGAGCTGCCTAATGAGCAGGTGCCAGGAGCTGTAAGTAGCTCCCCTGCTGTGTTTTCTCAGACTGTGCAAGCTTGGGCTAGAAGCAGCCTGATTGTTGCCTTGGGTGAAGCAGCCTGGTTTTTGCGTTTGGGGTCCTGAGTCTTTCTCGGGGACCAGAGCTTCCCTCCTTCTGCCGTATCTGGGACCAAGCGTCAGTCTCCAGCATCCAGCATCCACCATCCACCATTCCCATGCAGGTGAATCTAGCAGACACTGCAGGAATGGTCCCAAGCTATGAACACGGAGTGCATTCTCAAGAGTCACCCAGGAGCTGAGCTAACACAACAGACAGTTCTGGGTTGTTGACTCGTGTACTTAACTACTGAATACAAATATCAGTGATTATCAAAGGGCAAGAAAATGTTGGAAATCCTAGGGCAATGGTTAGTGCTAATGAAGAAATCAGGGCAAAAAAAAAAGATTGTTTCTCATAGACAATGGGAAGCTTAAACTGCCTAGAGCACATGGATCTAACTTTGAAGCATTTGGAGGTCTGGGGGAGGAGAGAAGCAATATTCTTTGTGGAGGGACATGTAGTGCAGTGAGGTCTTATTCGTTTTCCAGTGCAAGAGAGATTGGTTGTTCCCAATGCAAAACCAATGGGGGGGAGGGGAGGGAATGAAAACACCCTGGTTCTGGAACAGCCTCTGTAGACTGAGTCACAACCCTCTTCATTTGGGTTAAAACTGACTGTCCCTGTACTGACAGGAAAGGTCCATGTAAGGGGAAATGTCTGCATGGAAATCCTGTTAGGAGCAGCTGCTGGAACACAGGTCTAACAGCCATCTCTCTGCTATCACATTGTGTCTCAGATGATTCAGTGATAGTGATGCAGTAAGAAGGGCTCTATCAAAGACACCTGCTTGGCAGATATTGCATCATCTGTGAGTTGTAAGCACTCAAGGCTTTCCAGTCACTTGCATTTCTCCTTCAGTTTCACACTTTCCTGGTGTGCTTTCAGGTGAGAGAGTTTTATTCCTATCTTTATACATAGAAAGATTGGCCAGTTTTGATAGCTTATTTTTCTACCATGAAGCTCTTTGATATCTACTTGGAGTGTTCTTTAGTGCAAAAAAAGGTGGATTTAAAAGGTAAGTTTGTTATGTTTCAAAATGGCTGGTGCACAAGTATTTTAATCCGTACTTATAAGAGGTAATCAAAAATTTGAGAACTCTCTATTTTGCAAAATGCATACATAAAAATGAGTGATTCTGTTAACTGCCTTTTAAGAATTTTTGACGTACCTCCTTAGCAAATTTTAACAGAACTTGTGGAAGCTTGTATTTTTCTACTGTCAAATCACAAACTCATCCTGAGTTGCAAATCCATTGCAACTAAAATCTATAAAAATTTGGTTTTGCAAACTCAGTCTTAATAATCACTTTTACACATATTTCTAACCTGCTCCACACTGAATTTTTGTTCTCATTTTACATGCTTTGTAAGGCCTCTTGTACAGCTGATTGTACTATATATGCAAAGTGATGCACTTCTGCCTCCAGTTGAACGATTTGACTAAATATCATTTTATCTGTAATAAGCAGATTTGCATCCCAGTATCTCTTAACATACACAAAGCCACATGTTATACTTCACTTCATCTTCCGCTTATTTGTTCATACATTTACTTGGAAAATCTATATTGAGTTGGTAAACATTGATGAATAGAAATTTCTAAGGGGTCAAAGAATATCTCATTAAATCTGAGAAGTGTTTGATGCTTTAGGGAAGGCCTGAGAGTGGGAAGGAATTCTTAGTCCGTGATCCCACTGGGAAGCAGTAAAATGGGACATGAGCCAAATCCAAATGTGGGAGCTACATTCTGAACAGGAACACACGAATTTGGGATTTGCACCCTGTTATTTATATTCTCTTTGTATAAATATGATTCCAGTTCAACTACATCTTCCTGATAGTGATCTGCACCACATGAAACTGTGCAACCAAACTCAGCTTGCAGAATTCCTTCTCCTGGGATTCTCAGAGGACCCAGCACTGCAGCCTCTAATGTTTGGGTTGTTCCTCTCCATGTACCTGGTCACTGTAAGTGGGAACTTGATCATTGTCCTGACCATCCTCTCTGACACCAACCTCCACATGCCCATGTACTTCTTCCTCGCCAATCTATCATTAGCAGATGTCGGCTTCACTACCAACACCATCCCCAAGATGCTGGTGAACATCCAGACACAGAGCCAAGCCATCAGCTATGCAGGCTGCATCACACAGATGTTCTTCTTTCTGCTATTTGGAGACCTGGATGACTTTCTCCTGACCGTGATGGCCTATGACCGGTTTGTTGCCATCTGTCACCCTCTGCACTACACAGTCATCATGAACTCCCGGCTCTGTGTAAAGCTGGTTCTTTTGTGCTGCCTCATTAGTGTCCTGAATGGCCTTATTCAGAGCTTACTGATCCTGAGGCTGAGCTTCTGCACGCACATGGAAATCCCTCACTTTTTCTGTGAGTTGAATCAGGTGGTCCACAGAGCCTGTTCTGACACCTTTCTCAATGACCTCATAATGTATCTTGCAACTGTGCTGCTGGCAGGGGGTCCCCTGTCTGGGATCCTATACTCTTACTCAAAGATTGTCTCTTCCATCCGTGCCATCTCATCAAAACAGGGCAAGTATAAAGCCTTTTCCACCTGTGCCTCTCACCTCTCTGCTGTCTCCCTATTTTATGGCACTTGCATAGGAGTGTACCTCAGTGCCAGTGCTGCCCCACATTCAGCCTCAACTGCAGCAGCCTCGGTGATGTACACAGTGGTCACCCCCATGCTGAACCCCTTCATCTACAGCCTGAGGAACACAGACATGAAGAGAGCTCTGAAAAGACTGCTGTTGCGTAAAATACAGTGAAACTGTGTTGGCGCTGAACAGTGTCAGTGACTTCATTTCTCAAGCCTCAATGTCAGACATTGTGATGAATTTGTCAGAAGAGGAAGCAGAACCTGTTTAGTCTGTTCACTATGTTGTTTCTATTACTATTATTATTATTATTACTATTATTGTTATTATTATTGTTAATTCCCCCAGATACACTGCAAATCAATGACCCACTGCTTTTCAGTGTTTGTTATATGGTATGTCAACAACTTCTTTCTGATTTTTCCTTTTTCCATCTTTATTGTCAACATTGTTTCAGAAATCCAAGGGGACTCACAAATTTCATGGACAACAAGAGTCAATGAGCACATTTTAGGTGCTATATGACTTTTAATTCCATGTGTATCTTTCAGAGTGCCTATACATTTTTATAATGAATTCATGTATGTTACATTCTATTGAACTACCACTTATATTTGCTTTTGGAGTGACCTTTTTTGGTATGCAAACTGATATCCATTTGCACCAAATTTAATGCAAAAAGATAAGATTTCATTCTTTTCGTGGCTGTGTTATTCCATGATACGTTTGTACCACATGCTCTGTTGATGGGAATCTGTATTAGCATAGTCTTATGCATATTCTTCGAAGTGCAAGAAGTTAAATGTGCTCAATTCAAAGGTCCACAGTTCTCTCGATATAATTTCTTATCAAATAACATCTTATGTGCCCATTCAATATTCTCCTGTATTCTTAGGAGATTATTTTTTAGATAACATACATTTAAGAATCAGCATAGTGAAATGTTTTGATGTTTTATTGCAATCAGAACAAATAGATATATATTTTATGCTTTTTCTTATATATGATAGTTCATATATAACACACATATAAGAACAAGATATGTAAGAGTGGAACTGGCATCTTCTGACCTGTTTATTGTATTAACCCTTGTCAATACTCCTGTGCAGCAGTAGTCATTCTGATATTTACTTGACAATAAGACTATGATTAAAATATTTAAACTACATTACTACATTAATTATAGAAGAAAAGGAAGAAAGAGGATATTGAAGCAGGGAAATATGACTAATTTCTTCAAATTCTATTTATGAGAATCCTGAAAGCTGTTCTCTTTCTATCTGTTGAAATTTAAGAAATGAAATTTTAAAAATTCACAAGAACATCCCCATCCATTTGTTCAACTCACTTGATGCAATGTTGCTTTCCTCAGTGCTGGAAAAGAAATTTTGTGAAAATTCCTGTTTCTTCATTGGTGTTCTGAGAATTCTTCCTACTCCTGGTAGGACAATATGTTATCATAAACTTGTTCTTGGTGTAATTCATCCCATGAGACTCCTGGAAGGTGAGACACTTGGAGGTGATGGTATTTTGCAAAACCTTTCAGAAGACACTACTTAATAAGATTTAAAATATCCATGCATAACCCCTTCAGAGACAGCCATGGTGGCTCAAGTAACTGTTTCTGCCATGCCCATGGGAGAGCAGGGCTGAATCCTGGCTTCTGGCTCAGGCCTAAACTCATCTATTGTGAGCCTCTCTCTCTGCCTCTGAAAAGGAATTTCCACATGATTACTTTTTAAAAGTTTGACAAAACAATATTTGTAAAACCTCCGATCTGCAGAGTTGTTGGCTATGGGAGCTGGCGTGGCCTGGGGTAGTTGTCTGTCCTGAGATGCCTCAAAGCAGTATTGACAATGTCAGGGTCCCAAGAGGGTCTCTAACACCCAGACTTAGCAGGAGATCTGGCTAGGAATAGGGCTCATGTGAGCCAAGAAAAGAAGCAAATCTTCGGAAGGTTGTGGTCCTGCTTGTGGCCATCACTAGCCAGCTCTGCTCCGAGTGCCCATGAGAAGACATTTGTGCCCACGTGTGACCAATGATGTGTTGGGTGGCAGCCTAGAAGATTACTGCTACTTGCTGGAGCATCATTTACTCTGTGGCATGAGTTAAGGAATCTGTTAGCTGCACCATGAAACAAAACAAGAAACAACAATCCAACCAACCAACCAACCAACCAACCAATCCCTCAGTTGGGCAGGGTCTAAAGACTCTATCATCTTCCCATCTGTATCTACTCGTGATGGTGGAAGCATTGTGTCAACATACTACAGCCACATAAACTAAAACGACCTAGACTAATGTGACATGCGTCTGAAATCTTGCATATTTATTGAAAAATTCTGAGCCTTTTGCTTTATCCCATATACTTTTTCTATGCTGTTTTAATCATACCCCACATTAGTCAATGCTCTTGGGAGGGACAGACAAGATTCCTGCCTATTGGACAGAAGGCTTCATCTTTCCCTAACTCTTCATTCATGATGTTAAATTCATGATTTATAAATCTTGTCACAATTGCACTTTGTCATCCTTGCTAAATACTTGTTTGAAAAGTTAAGAGCAAATTTGTGTACCATAAATATGGAGTGAGATCAGGACACAAGGGATGCAAAGCCAATGAAGCAATGCACACTTTATTGAACTCAACAGGTTATATATGTACTAGGCAGGTTACCCAGGCAACCACAAAAGCCCCTCTAAAGGTAGCAAACAAGGAAATGAAGTTACAATCAGCGTAGAGGAAAGAAAGAAACATATGTTTCAGGAATGGATTCTGCCAATCAAATGAATTAACTGAGGAAGGGGATAAGATTGGCTACCGGCAACTAAGGAGAAAGGAGGCACAGGGAGGCACTGCTCATTCTCAGCCATGCTTGGCCAGCGAAGCAGCCACAGTCCTTCACAGGAAGTGTGCCTCCTGCTAGTACTCTCTGTAAGCTGAGAGTGTATGAGTTCTGGGGTCCTAGGACATCTGATGGAATGGTTCACCGATGTACTTCCACACTATATCCAACTCTTAGGTTGTCAAATTGAATAGTGTGATTTTACTTTTATTTTTTTAAATATACTTTTCACTTTTAAAATTACTTATTTTTAAAAGATATTTTAAGGAAAATATTTTCATTTATTTAGGGCATATGACAATTGAAGTTGGGTTTAAAAATATTAACTACAACGTTAGTCATTGGCTTGGTGTACCACTAAACATCATATTCAACAAGTAAAGAATTAGAGACATCAGTTTCCCAAGAGTAGAATCAACAATCGCATCTCAAGATGCTTTACACATTTCTGCATTATTTTTATATTCAGAAATTACTACAACAATTATGGGAAATACATAATTGTCTTAAGGAAACTGTTTTGTCTCACTGAGCAAAACAGTTTAAAGTGAAGAACTAAATGGCAGCTATTTCCAATTGCCCCAGAGCAGGCGAAAGAGAAAGAGAATTCAGCTGAGTCCATCATGGTCTCTTGGGAGACAAATGCCAGAAAACAGCTTTCTGTCATCCTCTGAGTCTCTTGGGGCCCAGCAGGTGCTTAGAGGTCAGGGAGCTGCCCAATGAGCAGGTGCCGTGAGCTGTAAGTAGTGCCTCTGCTGTGTTCCCTCAGACTTTGCAACCTTGGGCTAGAAAGAGACTACTTGTTGCATTTGGGGTCCTGAGTCTGGCTCAAGGACCAGAGCTTCCCTCCTTCCCTCTGCTGTGCCTGGGTCAGAGCTTCAGTTTCCAGCATCCACCTTCCAGGGAGGAATTTGGGCATCCATACAGTCACCTTCTTCCCACAGTTCCCATGCAGGTGAGCCTGGCAGACACTGCAGAAGAGGTCCTAGGCTGTGGACACAGACAGCTTTCCCTGGGATTAACCTAGAAGTGAAATAACCTAGCTAACACCTGGGCTAGGTCTGTGGTGATGACTGCTATACTGAACTATTAAATGCATTTGTTGATGATTATCAAATGGGAGGAAAAATCTGAATGTCCTAGGGCAATAGTCATTGCTGATGAAGAAGTGAGGGTAGGAAAAGATCAATTCTAATAGACAATGAGATGCATAAGCTGGTTAGAGTACATATAGCCACTGAAAACCAATTAGTGAAGAGAAAATGACCATTTCTGTCCCTGGAACAGCCTCTGCAGACTGAGTCACTAAGGTGCCCATTCAGGCAGTGAAGATTTGATGTAACTGACATCCCCATATTAACAAGAAAAACGAGTTGAGGGGAAATGTCTGCATGGAAATTCTGATAGGAGCAGCTGCTGTTAAACCCGTCTCTGGGTCTTCTCTCATTGTACTCTCACGTGACCCAATGCTAACTTAATTATGCAGGAAGAAGTGCTCTGTCAAAGACTCCTGCTTGACAGTTACTGCGTCATCTGTGAGTTGGAAATAAGCTTGCATTTCCAGCCATTCGCATTTTCTCCTGTAATTTCAGAACTTTCTTGGTGTGCTCTGAAGGTAAGAGAGAGTTTTATTTTTTCCTGTGGTTCTGTCAAGTTAGACACTTTTGTTTTTCACTTTACTGTCTTCTTACCTACAAAGACTGGCCGTTGTTGGTAGCTTTTTTTCTGCCATGGAGTCCTGTGGTGTATATTTGTATTGTTCATAAGTGAAAGAAAAAGGTGTATTTAAAAGGTAAGTTTCTGGACAATAAGATGCTGGACTCTGTGCTGGGTATGTGCTTGTAATGAATGAAACTCAACTGAACTTGAACTGTGGTTATGCAGCAAGGTGGAGGAATCCACCATTGGGGGAGGGTTGTGGGATGGGTGGGGGAAATCCCAGTGCCTATAAAACTGTATCACATAATACAATGTTATTAACAATAAAAAAGGTAAGTTTTTCATGTTCCAAAATGTCTGGTGCAAAAAATATTTTATCCCATGCTTAGGAGATATCACTGAAATTTGAATTTCTCTTTCTCCAAATGTATGGACAAAAATTATTGTATCATTTGGCTGCATTTTCCCAAGAAATTCTGATGGACCCTCTTAGTGAAATTTAAGAGAACACGGGAAAGCTTGTATTTTTCTGTTGTCCAAATCAGTAACTCACCCTGGGCTCCAGCTGCACTGTTACTAAAACTACAAACATTTGATTGTATAGATTCAATCTTAATAAGTCAGTTTCATATAAATTTCCAACTTGCTCACATTGAGCTGTTCTTATCACTTGAGATGTCTTATGATTTCTCTTTGTTTTATCTGAGTGCATAAATGATTCAAAGTCATGCCAATTCTGCCTTCAGTTACACCATTTGAGTGAGGATCACTTTAACTTTCATAAGCAGAATTAAATACCAATCTCTCTTGTTCTACATGGCGCTACACATTATACACTGCCTTTTCACCTGCTTTCTTGGTCATGTCTTTAATTATTGGAAGATCAATGGTGAGTTTGTAACCACTGATGATCAGACATTTCTCATGTTGTCAAAGGGCATCTCATTAAATGTGAGAGTGTTTGTTGCTTTAGGGAAGATGGAGGATTAAAAGAAATACTTGGTCAGTGATTCTAATAAAAAGGACCAAATGGGAACTAAGCCTTCTTGAAATGTGGGAGCTCAATGCTGAATGGGAAAACATGAATTTTGGACTTCTGCTCTGTTGGTTACATCTTCTTTTGTATGCATATGATTCAGGTTGAACTACACCTTCCAGGTAGTGACCTGCAACAGATAAAACTGGAAAACCAAACTCAGTTATCAGAATTCCTTCTTCTTGGATTCTCAGAGGACCCAGCACTGCAGCCTCTCATCTTTGCTTTGTTTCTCTCCATGTACCTGTTCACTGTAAGTGGTAACCTGCTCATTGTCCTGGCCGTCCTCTCAGAACCACACCTCCACACACCCATGTACTTCTTCCTCGCCAACTTGTCCTTCTCTGACATCTGCTTCACTTCCACCACCATCCCCAAAATGCTGGTGAACATCCAGACTCATAGCAGAGGCATCAGCTATACAGCCTGCATCATTCAAATGTACTTTTTTATATTCTTCATAGGATTAGAAATTTTACTACTGACCGTGATGGCCTATGACCGGTTTGTTGCCATCTGTCACCCACTGCACTACACAGTCATCATGAACTCCCGGCTCTGTGTAAAGCTGGTTCTTTTGTGCTGTCTCATTGGTGTCCTGAATGCACTTTTGCAGAACTTAATGGTGCTGAGGCTGAGGTTCTGCAAACACCTGGAAATCCCTCACTTTTTCTGTGAGTTGAATCAGGTGGTTCACAGAGCCTGTTCTGACACCTTTCTCAATGATCTCATAATGGATTTTACAGCTGTGCTTTTGGGAGGAGGTCCCCTGTCTGGGATCCTGTATTCCTACTCTAAGATTATGTCCTCCATCCGTGCCATCTCATCAGCTCAGGGCAAGTATAAAGCCTTTTCCACCTGTACCTCTCACCTTTCTGCTGTCTCCCTATTTTATGGCACAAGCATAGGAGTGTACCTCAGTGCCAGCGCTGCCTCAAATTCAGCCTCAACTGCAACAGCCTCGGTGATGTACACCGTGGTCACCCCCATGCTGAACCCCTTCATCTACAGCCTGAGGAACACAGACATGAAGAAGGCTATAAAAAGACTGTTGTTCCATAAATGACAGTTGGGCACACAGTACTGGGGCTGAGCAGTGTCAGTGACTCATGTCTCAGGCTCAATGTCAGACACTGTGATGCATTTATCAGAGGAGGAAGCAGAGCTCGCTTAGTCTTTTCATTCTCTTGGCTTTATTTTTTATAAGGCTTAATTCCCCTGATTACACTGCAGATGAATGACCCATTGCATTGCACTGTGTTTAATCGGGTAGGTCAGCATTCTTTATTTTAACTTAATATGACTATGATTAAAAAGTTTAAATAACATTGTAGAAAAGTTGAAGGAAGAGCCATTGAGGAAGTAAAATATGAAGAATTTCTTAGAATTTTATTTAGACAATACATTAGACCTCTTCTCTTTATATCCATAAAAGGTATGATAATAAAATTTTAAAAAGTCATAAGAATATACCTATCCATTTGTTAAATCCATGTAATTAAATTTTGCTGGGACAGAATTTTTGGTGCTGGGACAGAAATTTTAGCAAAACACTTGTTTCTTCATTGGAGTTCTGAGAAATCTTCCTACTCCAGGTTGGACTAAGTTACGGGAATCTTGCCCTTCTTGTGCTTTTTCCCACTATGTTTCTGGTATGAGAGTAACTTGTAGCTTATGTTTGTTTTCAATAGCTTTCACAAGCCAGCTATCATTGCTTAATAAGACTTAAATTCACTTGCATAAAATCCTGTGGAAGTTCATTGTAACTGAAGTATAAAGAACAAGGAAATCTGATTATTTCGGTGACATACATTTCCACATAACCCAATGAGTGCTGCCCACATGCCAGATGTCTAGAGATGCCGCACTGATTCCAAGGCAAGTGTAAGAACCTTCACGAAAATATGACTCAGAAGATTCAACTCATGTTGGCAATGCTGTGACCCCACTTCAAAGCAACTGAATCCCAGCATTCCCCTTCTAATCCTCTCCTGGATAATCCTTCTGGGAAAGCTGCAGATGTGTGTGGATTCCTGTCACGTAGCTGGGACATCAGGATTAAGCTCCTGGCTTCATGGAGAAACCTGGCCATCATGGACAATTAGCAGTGAGCCAGCTGATGGAAGATCTTCCCATGTCCTATTCCCTCCCTCTCCCTCTCAGTCTTTTTGCATTTAAAATAATTCTCTCTAAAAATATGACTCCAAGATAGTAAGACAGTAGTTATCTTTTACTGTGGCAACTAAGCCAAATTAGCTCTCATCTTTCATTTTTAGCTTTCTGTAGGTATTGCAATGCCATTTTCTGGCAGCATAGAATTAATTCAATTGTTTTTAAAATCTTAGTTTCCTTTATCAAAAAATATCAATGTGGTTACAATATAGGAAACCAAACGTTAAGCAAATTCTATACCAAAAACAAAATCTACAACAAAAAGAAAACTATACATAAACATTCAAAATTGTTTTTTAACAGGTTATTTTGCCTGTTTTCAATATTAATTTTTATCTTCATAGAGTTAGAATAAGAAGTGTCAGAATGAATGAGACTTAAAATAAGAGAGAGAGAAAGAGAGAGAGAGAGAGAGAGAGAGAGAGAGAAATTTCCTATTCCGTACATGGTCATAACAACTGAAACTAAAACAGGTCCAACCACATGAAGGCAGAGGCAGAGGTCCAAACATGCAAGGCATCTTCTATCACATTCTCAGGGACATTACAAGGAAAAGGAAGCACAACTGCCTAGGCTGCCTTGTCCCTAGCAAATATTACAGTGCTGCGAGAAAAGCAACTAGTAGCTGGTGGGCATTCTGGGCATGGTTAATATCAAATCTATGTTAACTATCCCACTATGCCAACAGAGTTGCTTTCTCTTTTTTTCTTGCTTGATTTTTAAACAATAAATGGATAAGCTGTGGACTTCGAGGCTGAAGCATGCCACCATGGCTCCAGGCTGACTGCTGCAAAAGGAGGGCTGGGTACATATTGGAGTAGGAGTGGCTGAGGGCATGTTGGACAGGGGAAGAATGACTTCTGGGGTCTTCCACAGACTGGGTGCTGCACCAGCAGGAAGACAGGTACACTGGAAGGGTTTAGACATGAAACATGGAGTACATGTAGCTGTCTGCAAGTATCAGAGCAGGGATGGGCCATGTGAGAATGGGCCACAGCCCCCACCACAAAGCAAAAGACCTGAAATCATGGCTAGATTATCTAATAGAGATGTGTGCTTGCATCTGTGGGAGTACAGCCCACGCTGGTTTACATGGAGAGCTGGGAATGGTGACAGGCCAAGGCAGGTGGACAACAAAATTCAATTGACAAGAAACCACCTAAGGTCCTGGTTCATAGCCTAGTGGCTAAAGTCCTCACCTTGCACACACCAGGATCCCATACTGGCACCGGTTCTAATCCCAGCTGTCCCAATCCCCATCCAGTTCCCTGCTTATGGCCCTAGGGAATGAGCAGTCATGGACGGCCAAAGGCTTTGGGACACTGCACGTCCCTGGGATAACCAGTAGAGGCAACTGAACCTGACTCCTGGCTTCGTATTGGTGCAGCTCCAAAACAGACAAAAGTGCTTCTTCTCTGTCTCCTCCTTTCTGTGCATCTGACTTTCCAATAAAAATAAAATAAATATTGAAAAAAAAAAAAACATCTGACACTCATGGGAGCTGTTATTGCAAAAGGAACAAGTGGGGCCAGCACATGCAAGTTCCTGGGCTGAGGGCAGATAATGCCAAGCAGGGTCATTGCCCTGCTGCCATGTGTGAGAAATGGGGCTGTGAACAGGCCTGGTGGCAGAACTTGGGAGACAATGTGCAAGTCTACATTTCCCCATATGGAGCACAAAGGCTACATTTGAGGGCAGGTCAGCCCAGGCAAGTCTGCAGCATAAATCAACATTTGTGTGGGACAGGCCTGAGCACATGATGGCACACAGGAGAGCCTGAACAGAATGTGGGCTGTGCCCAGCTAGGAAGGGCTGCAATATCTGCTAGCAAAAGATGAGATTGTTGGTGTGCCATGTAAGGTTGTGTTGAACTCCTGTCAAAACACATGGGTCCTGTGGTTCAGAACATGCCGAATAGGGGAAATCTTCACACTCCCTGGCTGGGTTGTAGTGAATGTGAGACACAGAGTTATGTGAGGACAAATTGAGCAATACTATAGCACCTGTCATCACGCAGGTTGGCTGGTCTGGGGGCAGGCAGTCTGGAATAGGCCCCAAGACATTGCTATTTGGATGAGTGTCGCAGACCAGCAGCAAGGGCATCAGCCTATCTCCGTGACTTCCTTTTTGCCTACTGGCAGGAACAACCCCACCTCCTGGCCCTCAACCAGCCACCATCTTGTGATGGCCTATCATACATGGGGTCGGCTCTGGCTCACTGCTCCCCACAGATGAGCCATCCTTTGATGACATGATAAGCATCCCCTGCTAACCCAGATGTGCTGCAGTCATGTCTCCGTGATGTCCACTACTCAGGCATCAGCAACAAAGGAGACACAGTCCCAACACCTGCACTCTAGGGTTAGACTCCAGTGATCCATTTGGAGAGTTCCCCAGGAACTCATCTGGGGTGACTTCAGACTTGAGTCTTGTGTACACTGGCCAGGGCAGGGTCAGATTCAGTCCATCACCTATACCAGACAACAAATATACTGTTGCCTAGACCCAGGTAACACATGAACTAATGGGTGCTGTGGCCAAGCAATAGGTACAGCTTGGCAGGGAAATGCCCACAGTTTCCCTTGTCAGGCATGTTCCCAGCACCAGACCTTGAACCTACCAATGGCAAATGTAATCTTGCCTGAGATGACTCACATCTAATCCTGGCACTTGTCAGCTGGGCTGTGGCCTAGCTCAGCTGGCCTGTACCCATTCAGGCTCTTGTGTTTGCCAATTAATATGATACCAGCCCAGCCAGTCCCACACCCTGAAAGCCCCAACCCACAATCCCAGCTCTCTCACCCACCAGTGGAAGCAGCATCTAGCAAGGGAGTCTCCAAAGTTACCCTTCCAGATCTACTCTTAGCCTCATGTCTTGTGTGTGCCAGCTGGTATTACAGCCCAGTCTGTGATGGCCCCCATCTTGTTGACCAGGATCAAGCTCCTGGCTTCATGAAGGCCCAGCCCTTGCTATCATAGCCATTTGGGAGGGAGCCAGCTAATGGAAGTTCTCCTACTCCCATTCACTCTCTCTGTCTTTAAAATGATCTTTTAAAATATGACATAAAGAAAGTAAAACATTGCTTCTTTGACAGTGCTTCTCTTTTACATGGACAACTAATGACATTAGTACTCATCTTTCATTTTTAAATTCATGAAGACATTTCAGAAGCACTTCTGAGCACCTTAATATCAATTCAATATTTTTGTAAAATATTACTCTCCTGATCCCTACGTATTAGCTCAGTGGCTAAAGTCCTCAACTTACATTCGTAGGGATCCAGTATGGGCACTGGTTCTAATCACAGCAGACCTTATTTCCTCCCTGATTGTGGGCTGGGAAAGCAGTTAAGGATGGCCCAAAGCTTTAGGACCCTGCACCTGTGTGGATACCTGGAAGGGGATCTTGGCTCCTAGCTTCAGATTGTCACAACTCCATCAGTTATGGCTATTTTGGAAGTGAACCAACAGACAGAAGATCTTTTTCTCTGTCTCTCTTCCTCTCTGTAAAACTGATTTTGCAATAAAATAATAAAATAATAAATTTTAAATATATATATATTAGTTTCCTTTATCAAAACTAGTCAAAAGATTTTATTTTAAACCTGGCCAAACGTTGAGGAAAATGTGTATATCTTAAAAAGAAGCATAGAAACACAGAAACTCAGACACACAACTACCCATAGATTTAATTTTTTTTTTTAACCAGGGTTACCTTGCTTGTGTTAAATATAATATATATATATATATATATATATATATATATATATATATAATATTTTATGAGTGAGAGAGAAAAAAAGCTAGACAGAGTGAAAGAGAGAGAGAGGAAAAGAGAGCTCTCTTATTCTCTATGTGGTCATAATAACTGAAACAACACCAGGTTAAAGCACATGAATGGCAGAAGACCAAACTTGCAAGCCATCTTTCAACACATTCTCAGGCACATGACAACGACAATGGGTATGACAATGAGCACAACTGCCTGGGCTGTCATGTCCCTAGGTAAATATTACAGGGCTGGGGGGAAAGCAACCACTAGCTGGTGGGCATTCTGGACCTGTTTGATGCCAAATCTATGCTAACTATACCATTATGCCAGCATATATATTTATTGCTTTTTTGTTTGAAAGATAAGTGGAGAAGCTGAGGAACTCCACTCGGGACATGTTCTTAGTCCCCAGAAGGTTGGTTGCAGTTTGCCTGGGAAGAGAGTTGCATACATACTGGAGCATGAGTGGTTGAGGGCATGTTGGACAGGGAAGAATGACTTCTGGGGACGTAAAACAACTTGGCCACTCTACCAGCAGGAAGACTGTTAAAAGGGAATGGTTTCAACAGGGAAACCTGTGGGTATATCGTAGTCAGGACAAGGCACCTGCCCGCATGGGAAACCTGCACTGGACTTAATAGCAACAACTGTTCCTTGCTGGTGCATAAAAGTCTACTAAGAGTGGACATACCTGGCTGGGCTATGCCACAGTAGGTGTTCATGAGTGTCAGAGCAGGGATGGGCCACATGAGGAGGGAGCACAGCAACCACCAGAACATAGAAGAACTGGATTTGGGGGTGGATTTTCTAGGAGATTAAGGGTTCAGCTCTGTGGGATCACAGCACCTGCTGCTTTACATAGAGAGCTGGGGATGGAAAAGGCCAAGAGAGGCATGAACACAAACTCATGTGACAAAAACACACCTGACAATCATGAGAGCTTGGACATGAGGAAACAAATTGGGACGAGCACATGCAAGGGCCAGGACTAAGAACAGATCATGTCAAGCAGGGCCACTGCCACCGCTGGCACATGTGAAATCCAGGTCTGGGTCCAGGCCTCGTAGCACATCATAGGTAACTCCCCTACAAGTCTGCATCAGAATTGGAGCATTGGAATTGGGGCTACAGGCAGGTCAGGACAGGCAAGTCTGCAGCATTTGTTTGGGTCGGGCGTGATCACATGCTGGTACACAGGAGAGCCTTGACAGGATGTGTGCTGTGCCCAGATGAACGGAGTCCATGAATATGCCAGGTTCAGTTTGGTTGAAGCTCCTGCCAACAAACACAAATCCCAAGAAATTGTAACAGGCCTAGTAGGGAAACTCTGGAGACATCCTTTCTGGGCTAAAGCTCATACTACTTAGTGTGAGTGTCGGGATTGTGTGAAGACCATGCTGGGTAAAGCCACAGCACCCACCAGCATACATCTGAGCTGGTCTGGGGGAAGGAGTGCTTGCAGGAGCCATTCTCGGAGGACACATTCAACATCCCATGCTGGCCCACAAGAACCAGCTACCATATCTCCCACGATATCCCTCAACTCAGGTATCAGCATCTGAGGAGACGTAGCCCCCAAAAGTGCACTCCAGGATTAGAGTCCAGTGATCTAGTTGGGGAGTCCTCTAAGAAACCTCACCCAGGGTGACTTTAGGTTTGATTCCTGTGTGCATTAGCCAGGACAGGCTCAATTTAGTCTATCACCTGGACCAGTTCATGGAAGCACTCAATTCGCATGTGCCCAACCTCAATTTGCATGTGAACTAATGGGTGCTGTGATCCGTCAAGTGGTACACCCTAGCAGGGAAGTGCCTGTGGTTTCCCTTGCCAGGGATGTTCCCAGCACCAGATCTTGGACCTACCTGGGACTTCTACAATGCTGACTGAGAGGATTCATGTCTAATCCTGGCACTTGTCAGCTGGGCTGTGACCTAGCTCAGATGGCCTGCACCCATTCAGGCTCTCGTGTTTGCCAGTGAGTATGGTAGGCAGCTCAGCTAGTCTCACACCCTAACTGCCAAACCCCCAGTCCCAGCTTTCTCATTCAGCAGTGGAAACAGCAGACAGTAAAAGAGTCTGCAAAGTTACCCTGCACGGGTGCTCTTAGCCCCATGTCTTACGTGTGTCGGCAGGTGCTATAGGCCTGTGTTGGCCCTAATCAAAAGTGTGATTTTTACTTTCATTTCTTAATATATATTTGTCTTATTAAAATTAATTTTCCTGAAAAGACATTTGAAAAATACTTTAATTTATTTGGGTTTATGAGAATTAATATGTGTGAACATTATATTTGCATCTCCTTAAGTATTATCATAGATAAGTATTGAGAAACATAACTAATTGTTTTTGGAATATTTAATAAATTATTGTTAGCTAAGTCATAACATATTAACTGCAACATAGTTGTCACAGACTTAGCACAGAGCTTACCATCAAATTCAGTAGATAAAAACTGGGAGAAATCAGTTTCCGGAGTAGAAACAACAATCAAACTAACTAGGAGGAAGACATGATACTAGTCTTTAGGAACTGGCTTTTTCCACTAAGCAAAACATTTTAATGTGAAAAACTAAATGTCAGCTATTTGTGATTGCTGCACGGCAGGATAAAGATGGAGAGGATTCACCTGAGTCCATCATGGTCTCTTGGGAAATAAATGCAAGAAAACAGCTTTGTAACGTGGCCAGAGTCCCTCAGGGCCAGCAGGTGCTTAGAGGTCAGGGAGCTGCCCAATGAGCAGGTGCCAGGAGCTGTAAGTGGCTCCTCTGTTGTGTTCCCTCAGACTGTGCAACCTTGGGTTAGAAGCAGCCTGCTTGTTGCACTGGGGTCCTGAGTCTGGTTCAGGGACCAGTGCTTCCCTCTTTCCCTCTGCTGTGCCTGGGAGAGAGCTTCAGTCTGCAGCATCCACCATCCAGGAATTTGGGCATCCATAAGCACTTTTTCCATCCACAGTCCCCATGCATGTGAGCCTGGAAGTCATGACACAAAGGGTCCCAGCCTGTGGACACAGAGAGCTTTCCCTGGGATTAAGCAAGAAATGAAGGAATCGAGTCCAGAAAGGACTGGACTTCTTTGGATTTAACTGCTGCATGCATTTTTAGTGATTATCAAAGGGGAGAAAAATGTGGGATCTCCTTGGGCAAAGATCATTGAACGTACTGAAAAGAGGTTATGAAAAGATTAATTCTAATAGACAATGAGAGGCGCAAGTTGCCTAGGGTACCTATAGCCAACTTTGCAGCATTTGGAGATCTGGGGCAGTAGAGGAGGAATTTTCCACGTGGAGGAACGCGTGGTGGAGTGAAGTCGTATCACTTTTCCAGTGCAAAGGAGCTTGTTTATTTACCACATGAAACTAATTAAAGATGGGGTGATCACAACCCCTGGCCCTGGAAATACTTCTGCAGACTGGAACATCATTCTACACATTTGGGTTGTGAATTAAGATGGGGTGTAACAAACTAACCTAGTATTGACAGGAAAGGGCCAGCAGAGAGTAAAAGCTTGTATGGAAATCGTGATGGTAGCAGTTATTGGAACACTCATGTGTCAGAGTCTTCTGTCTTCTCTCACACACTGCTCTCACATGACTTAATGTTAATATACAGTAAGAAGGATTCTTTCAAAGACACCTGCATCGTAGTCATTACATCGTTTGTTGCATACACACGATGGTTTCCAGCCACTTGTCTTATCTCCTACACTTTCAATGCTTTCCTGGTGTGCTACCAGGTGAGAGTTTTATTTCTCTCTTTGCTGTCTTCCTAACCTAAAAACATTGGCCATTGTCAACACCTTATAACTGACATAGGGTCCTTTGCTATGTACTTGAGTGTACTTCCGTGCTATGAAAAATGTATTTAGAAAGTAAGTTGTTACGCTGCAAAATGTCTGACACAAAAAATATGTTTTTTATTGTGATATTGGGTTAACTTTTTAATAATTACATTGCATTATGTGACACTGTTTCATATGCTCTGGGATTCCTCCACCCTCTCCCCATACCCTCCCACCACGGTGCATTCCTCCACCTTGTTGCAGTGTTACAGTTCAAATTTAGTCAAGATTCTTTCATTGCAAGCATAGAGTCCAGCATCTTATTGTCCAGGTAAATTCAATGGTTTCCTGGGGAAACCATCTCTGGTCTAAAGGCAGAACTGGCAGAATATGCAGAATATCATCTCAATCAATTAAAATCCACAACCAATATGTTAAAAAATGCAAGTTCTTAATCACATCCTGTGACTACTTCATTGACATTTCAATTTTAGCTTATGCACAGAACTGGCTGTTATACACCTTAAAATGGCTATAGGGTACTATTCAGCAGTCTTGTGTCTATTTTCACTTTAGTATTTAGCAGTTTACAGTGTTGAAGCATAATTTTGCTGAACTTGGCAGAATTTTGGGTAGTCTAAACTGGCTTATAACTCTAACAAGGCATATGTCAAGAGTTGAAGTGCAGAACAGTTTTAGGAGGGTGTGCAGAGAAATCTTCAATACCTTAGTGGGGAGTAACTAATCTTTGTGTCCTACCTAGTAAGGTATGCATGAGTCCATGCTTATCGTTTCCTCCTGGCTCTAAGCTTTCCTTTTTGTTCTTTGTCTATTTATTCTAATGTGTACGTGTGTGTGTGTGTGTGTGTGTGTGTGTGTGTGTGTGTTTTGGGATGGGGAGCTCTGGAGCGACCCTGATGGTCATTGCAAGAGAGGGTGGGGATCCAAAGTTGGAACTAAATAAGGACCAGAGAAAGCTTCTCTTCCCAGTCCCGAAGGAAGTTTTCTGTTCTTCTGTTTCTGTGGACCATTCAGGGCTTCTGACTGTCGTTCCAATGACCTTGGATCCTGCATGGAAGGATTTGGGCTTCTTCCATCCCATGTGGGAGATCCTAATGGGGGTGGATGACCTCAGAGTTCTTGGCCTCTGAAGGCACTCCAATTCCTCGTGGTCTCCTTGGCAGTTGGGATGTAGTCCTTGATGTCCATACTGATAGTCCTTGGTGAAGATCCGGGAGTCTCCAGGCTTGGGATACAAGCCTCCTCCTGTCCACCTGCTCCACTATGGGCCCGCCCCCCCCACCTAGTTTTTTTAAAGATTTATTTATTTATTGGAAAGTCATATATACTGAGAGGAGGAGAGACAGAGAGGAAGATCTTCCAGTCTAATGATTCACTCCCCAAGTGAGCGCAACGGCCAGTGCTGCACTGATCCAAAGCCAGGAGCCAGGAGCCTCTTCTGGGTCTCCCACGCGGGTGCAGGGTCACAAAGCTTTGGGCCATCCTCAACTGCTTTCCCAGGCCACAAGCAGGGAGCTGGATGAAAAGTGGAGCTGCCAGGATTAGAACCAGCGCCCATATGGGATCCCGGCGCATTCAAGGAGAGGACTTTAGCTGCTAGGCCACGCCGCCGGGCCCATCCCCCCCTAGTTTTGACACAAAAATATCTTAATCTGTACTTAGGAGAGATTATGAAAATTTGGAACACTCTCTATTTTGCAAAAGTCATGCACAAAAATGATGCATCTGTCAGATGCATTTCCCCATTTATTTTGGTGGACCTTTTCAGTAAAAGTTAAGAGGACATGTAAAAGCTTATATTTTTCTCATGTCAAAATCATAAACACATCCTGGGTTCAAACCAAACTGTTATTAATTCTGCAAAAATTTGATGCTGCAAACTGACTCTTAATTAGTCAGTTACACACACACACACACATATAACTGATATATATATATATACATATATATATTACCACCTGCTTCAAGTTAAGTTCTTCTTACCATTTGACTTGCTTTGTGATTCCTCTTTGTTTGACATGATTAAGTCATTTATTCAAAGTCATAACACCCCTGACTTTAGCTGCACCATGTGGTTGGAGATCATTTCACCTTTCATATGCAGAATTGAATCACATCTTCCCCCTGTTTCTAGTTCATATATGTACTTTGAAATTCAATGGTGAGTTGATAACCACTGAGGAAAAGATGTTTCTCTACTGGTCAAAGTATATTGCATTATAAGTTTGAAGCATTTGATTCATTAGTGAAGGATTGAGTGTGGGACTGAATTCTAATTCAGTGATCCCACTGCGAAGGAACAAACTGGACCTGAGCCATCTTGAAATGTGCGAGGCACATTCTGAAAAGAAAACATGCATTTTGAATTTTAGCATGTGAAATAGATTTGGTTATAATTAATAGACTTGGTGAAGTCTATTGTGAACGAATATGATTCTATTTAAACTACTTCTTCCTGATAGTGAAATGCAACACATGAAGCTGAGAAACAAAACTCAGCTTGGAGAATTTTACCTCCTGGGATTATCAAAAAAAACCAACCCTACATCCTCTCATCTTTGAGCTGTTCCTTTCCATGTACCTGGTCACTATTAGTGGAAACTTGCTCATTGTCCTGGCCATCCTCTCAGACTCTCAGCTCCATACGCCCATGTACTTCTTCCTCGCCAATGTGTCCATGGTAGATGTCTGCTTCACCTCCACCACCATCCCCAAAATGCTGGTGAACATCCAGACTCACAGCAGAGCCATCAGAGATGCAGGGTGCATCACACAGATGTTCTTCTTCATAATCTTTGCAACATTAGATGATTTTCTCGTGGCTGTGATGGGCTATGACCGATTTGTAGCCATCTGTCTCCCCTTGTACTACGTGGTCATCATGACCCCCTGGCTCTGTGTGCAGCTGGTTCTGCTGTGCTGGGCCATTGGTGTCTTGCATTCCTTGTTAAACAGCTTACTAGTGCTGAGGTTGAGTTTCTGCACACACATGGAAAACCCTCACTTTTTCTGTGAGATCAATCAGGTGATCCACAGAGTCTGTTCTGACACCTTTCTCAATGACCTCATAATGGATTTTGCAGCTGAGCGACTGGTAGGAGGTCCCCTTGCTGGGATCCTGTTCTCTTACTCTAAGATCACATTCTCCATCCATGCCATCTCATCAACTCAAGGGAAGCATAAAGCCCTTTCCACCTGTACCTCTCACTGCTTGACTATCTCTCTATTTTATGGAACAAGCTTAGGTGTGTACCTCAGTGCCAGTGCTGCCCCAAGTTCAGGCTCAACTGCAGCAGCCTCAGTGATGTACACGGTGGTCACCCCCATGCTGAACCCCTTCATCTACAGCCTGAGGAACACAGACATGAAGAGGGCTATGAAAAGACTGTTGTTCCATAAATGATAATGGAGCCCACAGGGTTGGGGATTTACAGTGTCAGTGACTTTATGTCTCAAGCCTTGCATTCAAACACTGTGATGCATTTATCAGAGGAGGAAGCAGAGCTCGCTTAGTCTGTTCACTGTATTTTAAATTACGTTTTAATCATTAACTCCGCTGTGTACAAGGCAAATGAATTACCATTTCATTCAATGTGTGTTATCACTGCTAGCACACAGTTTCTTTCTGATTTTTCCTTTTTCCCCAAAATTTTGTGTCAACATTGTTCCAGAAATATGAGAGATCTAACATTTTATGCAGAAATAGAAATGCATGAGGAGTTAGGCTATGTGCTAAACAACATTTAATTCCATGAGTATTTTTTATGGTGTATGCACTACTTTTACATTTTATGGTTATATTTTGTAGTATTCTCTTTCAACTTCCAAATGAAGTTGCCTTTTGCTACAACAGTCCTATTTCAGTTTGGATAATGTTTTCCAGTTGCACCAAATTTATTGCAAAAAGGTAGGATTTCATTCTTTTAGGTGCTGGCTCAAATCTATTTTACATGGATTCCAGATATCTGTTGATGGAATGTTAATTAGCAAAACAATTACACATGTGCCTGAATTGTTTGAGATGATGTATACAGAATTGAAATTTCCACATTTTTCATGATGTGATTTTTTGTGAAATAACATCATATGACACTATTCCTTGTTCTTCTCCTCAGCTGTTAGTTTAGTTTTCAGATAAGAATAATTTTAGTAAGGTGCTTGCATGTTCTAATCAGTCCAGATAAAAAGATGTATATTTATGCTTTTTTTATATGTGCTAATATTATACCACCCCCCACAGAAAGCCACAATGTGTAAGAATGAAACTGTGACCAGTCCACCGCACATGCTGGCAGACATTGGAACCACAGCTGTAGGGTTGATCCAATGGCCGTTTTTGGGGGATAATTTTTCTGGGTTGCTGTTCCCTCTGTGGTACATGAGGGCTGAGCTTGTCTTGAGCAGGACTCGGCATGGCCACAGCACCCACTGTCTTGCCCACCATAGAGGGCAGAATAAATTGATCAACTACCCCAGTACAACTTGACAGCAAATTTCTGGACAAAAGGAGACTCAGAAGTGGACTATGACAGCCAATTGAGTTCAGAAAGATTTCCTCATCCTCGGAGCGGTAATGCAAGCAACACTGCAGAAGTACCAAAAACACATGAACAGAATCCACAGAAAATACTCCATAGTGGAGACCCTGGGATGACACTGGGTGGCAATTCCACCATCCCCACGGTAATGTGGCAGTCGGGAGCCTGGGCATGGCTTCTCCTCTTGTAACTGCCTCTCCTCCATCTATGGGGAGAGGAAGAAGAAAATGTGTAAACAAGGGTCTCACCCAATATCCCCTGATCCTTGACCCTTCCCACCCTGATCAACTATGTAAACATCATCACTAATGAAATTTAAGAAACAATGAAACTGGCATCTTGAGATTTGGTTATTTTATTAATCAATAAATTATCCTGCTTGTCTATACTTGTACATGTTGCTGTACAGCAGTAATCTTTCTGCTTTTTACTTGTCCTTGTGGCTATGATTATATAGTTGGAGTTACACTACTGTCAAAAACTAAAGAAAGAAGGAAGGAAGGGGAGATTGAGACAGGAATCTATGACAGATTTCTTAGATTTTTTTTTAATGAAATACATGACACCTGTTAAGTTTATAGCCTCAATTTTTTATTAGTTTGTTCTATTTTAATTAATGTTAACCTTGTTGATGAGAGTGGGGAAGGACAAGCATTAGGGAAAAGTGGGTATGATCTTTGTTTTTGAATTTTCTATTTCTCCTTTCTGTTTCAAGGGGTGGGAATATAAGGCGAGAAGCCATACCCAGCCACTCAATCACCCCAGCACCCTGAGTTGGGAAAACAGTTCAGTACTGACACAGGTCAGATTGTGGCGCACACTCTGAGAGTCTTGACCAGGTGGTATTTATAATACTGAAACGTTGACAATCTCACCAAGCCAAGTATGATGGAGCCTTTTCAGTGTCCTTTAGTTACTCCAGAGTCTTCATTTGCTCAGATATATAGTGGCATCATTTGACTGGGGCAGTTATCCAATTTGTTCTGTCTTCCTTTCCCTGGGATTGTACAGATGTTACCTACAAGGCTCAGTGGTTTGCTATATCCTCCATGTGGATCTGGGCCAATGTCTGCTATATCTTTCTGCTTTGGAGGATCATTTCTCACAGGTAGGCCAAGGACCTGAGCCAGTTATCCCAGGGCCTGACTCACCAACACCCACAGGGCTAACAGAACTGTTACCCATAGCACAGGTGCGCCAAAAACTAAGGCCAGGTGACTTGAAACTCTTGGCCCCCACACACCCAGGCCGAGAATCCCAGCAGCCACCTCGTAGGCAGGCCAAGAACCCAGGGCAGGTGATCAGAACCCCATGGCTTCCCTACCACCATACCCAGAGACACAATATCCACCATGTAGGCAGGCCAATAACTTAGGCCAGGTGACTCAAACCCTTCTGGAACCCCCTGCCACAACACACACCTCAAGGACCACAGACCCGGTAGCCACACTGCAGGCATACATAGGACCCCTGACAGATCCACAATACCCAGGACTCATGGAACCAACACCCACTGTGCAGGCAGGCTACGGACCAGAGCGGGTGACCCAAATCTACTGGCACCCCCATGAATGAGGCAAATACTATGCAGCCAGGACAAGGCATTAGACTAGGAGAACAAGGTCCTGCTGGATACCCTGCTCCTGGAGCTCACGGATCTGACATGCACCACACAGCTGGGCCAAGGATCCAGAACAGGCAACCCAAACACTACCATACGCCACACCCAGGGCTGACGGACCCGCACCAGCCTCACAGGTGGGCCAAGAGCCTGAGGCAGCTGACCCACTTCTGCTTGAAACCCCATCCCCAGTTTTCACAGACCTGTCAACAATTGTGCAGGTAGGTCAGGAAGCTGAGCCAGGTGACATGAACCCTGCCTGATCCCCCAAATTGGCTTTCACCCAGCAACCACCACACATGTGATCCAGTATTGCTCTCCTTGGTGCTGGGATAGAAATTTTGGGAAAACTTCTGTTTGTTCATTCAAGCTTTGAGTGTTCTTCCTACTCACAGTAGGACCATACATAAGAAGAAACCTTTACTTGGGCCCAGCGCTATAGCTAGGTGGCTAAAATCTTCACCATGAATGCACAGGATCCCATATGGGCACGGGTTTTTATCCCAGCAGGCCCTGCTTCCCATCCAGCTCCCTGCTTGTGACCTGGGAGAGCAATAGAAGATGTCCAAAAGCTTTGGGACCATGTACCCATCTGGGAGAGACCTGGAAGAGCATTCTGGCTCCTGGCTTTGGATCATCACAGCTCCAGCCATTGTGGCCACTTTGGGATAAATCAACAGACAGAATATCTGTCTCTCCTCCTGTCTGTATATGTGACCTTGCAATATAAAATTAATAAATCTTTAAAAATATATTAGCTTTCTTTATCAAAAAATATTAAATGGTTTAAAATATAGGTGGCCACTCTTTAAAAATAATTTGTGTGCCTAAAAAAGAAGCATACACTCAGACACACACAAGTCCACATGGATTTTCAAAATATTTTTACCAGGATTAACTTGCCTGTGACAAATGTTTATTTGTTTTTTACTTAGAGTAAGAGAGAAAAAGAGTTAGGCAAACAGAGTGAATGAAAGAGACAGATTTGATGTTCCCTAATTGTCATAACCGCTGAAATGAGACCAGATTAAAGCCCATGGATGGCAGAGGTCCAAACATGCAAGTTATCTCCCACCACATTCTCAGGCACATTACAAGGACACTGGGGTCAGACGTGGAGCACAACTGCCTAGGTTGCCTGCTACCAAGCAACTATTACAATGCTTAGACAAAAGCAGCTAGTAGCTGGTGGGCATTCTGGGCCAGGTTATGTGAAATCTGTGTTAACTATATCACTATGTCAGCCGAGTTGATTATTCATTTTTATTCTTTTTCTTTTCTCTTTTTAAAATAATACGTGGAAAAGCTGGGGAACCCTAGATTGGGACATGTCACTGTGGTCCCCTGGCAGGTTGGTTGAGTATGCCTGGGGAAGGGAGCCTGTGGACACATTGGAGAGGGAGTGGCTGAGGGCATGTTGGACCAGGGAAGAATGACTTCTGGTGTTTTCCAATGACTGGGCCACTCTACCAGCAAGAAGACAGGTAAGGAGAAATGGTTTAATCAAAAAACCAGAGGGTATATCTGAGTCAGAACAAAGCACCAGCCCAGATGCGATACCTGCACTGGACTAAAATAACAACAGCTGCTGCCTGCTGGTGTGTAAAAAGTGTGGTGACAGTGGGCATACCTGGCTGGGCTAGGCCACAGTAGATCTCTGTGAGTGTCAGAGCAGGGATGGGCCACATGAGAAGGGAGCACAGCAACCACCAGAATGCAAAAGAACTGCATTAAAACGTAGATTCTCTAGGAGATTATGGGCTCACCTCTGTGGGATCACAGCACCTGCTGGATTACATGGAGAACTGCAGGTGGTGATCAGTCAAGCCAGGCTGGACCAGAAACTCATCTTACCAGAATCCACCTGACACTCAAGGGATCTCGGGCTATGAGGAGAACAAGAAGGGCCATCCCATGAAAGAACCAGGACTGAGGGCAGATGATGCCAAGCAGGGCCACTGTCCCAACTGCCATGTGTGAGATCTGGAGCTGTGATCAGGCCTGGCATCAGAACTTGTGAATTCCCATGTAAGCATTCAGTTGTTCCTGGGGATTAGAAGAGTCATGGCTGGTTGTGGGTTAGGCCAGGGAAATCTGCAGTACAAAACAGCATTTGTTTCGTCCAAGTCTGAGCACATGCTGACGCACAAGAGAGCATGGACAGGATGTACGCTGTGCCCAGCTGGACTGCATTACCCAGCAGCAAGAGCAGAGACTGTGTGCACAGGCAGGTGGTATTGAAACACTGTCAACATGCACAAGACCTGGGGCTTGGAGTACGCCTAGTGTTGAAACTCTTGGACTCTCTTGCTGGGTTGTAACTCCCACTAGTTGGTGTTTGATGCAGGGTTATGTGTGGACTAGGTTGGGCAAGACTACAGCACCTGTCAGCATCCTTGTGGGCTTGTCTGGACTCAGGCCAGTCTGGATTAGGCCCAGCTACCACTGGTGCTTGAAGGAGCCAACCTCTGATGACACATTCAGCATCTCGTGTTGACACAGATGAGCTGCCTGTCATGTCTCCTATGATGTCCACTACTCAAGCATAAACAACTGAGGAGAAACAGTCCCAACACATGCACTCTAGGGTTCAACTCCAGTGATCCACTTGGAGAGGTCCCCAAAAATTTCACCTGTGGTGACCTCAGATTTGACTCTTCTTTGCACTGGCCAAGTCAGAGATAGCATGAATCCATTACTTGTACTAGGCAATGGAGATTCTGGTACCCCAATCCTAATTCTCACATAGACCGATAGATGGTATGGCCCTGTGTAAGTATCACCTAATAGGGAAGTGTTCACAGTTCCCATGCCAGGCATTTCCCAGCATCAGATCTTGCACCTTCCCGAGGCTGCTGCAATTCTTCCTGACATGATTCACATCTAGTTCTGGCAGTTGTCAGCTGGGCTGCTGCTTAGCTCAGCAGGCCTGCACCCATTAAGGCTCTCCTATTTGTCAATAAGTATAATAGCAGACTGGTCAGTCCCACCCATGATTGGCCCACCCTCAGTCCCAGCAATCATGCCTACCAGTGGAAGCAGCAGCCAGCAAAGAAGTAACCTAAGTTACTTTACCAGGCATTTGCATCTCCATATACTATCATATATAAGTGCTGAGAAATTTACATCTCTAATGATTTTGAATTATATCACTAATTATTATAAGTTAGGATTAAAAATATTAACTATAACATGGCAGTCACAGACTTAGCACAGCACTAACCATCATATTCCACAATCAAAAAATTAGAAAAATCACAGAATCATGGGAGTAGAAACAACCACAAAATTTCAAGATGCTCTTTACATTTCTACATTATTTTGTATTCGGCATTAATCTAAACATATTAGCAGAAACACATGATAATTGTCTTTGGGAACTGGATTGTCCTACAAAGCAAAATGTTTCAATGTGAAGTGCTGAAGAGCAACTATTTGCCTTTGCCACAGAGTAGGAGAAACAGAAAGAAGATTCACCTGAGTCCATCATGATCTCTTGGGAAACACCCGCTTTCTGTCCTTGCCAGAGTGCCCAGGTGCCAGCTGGTGCTTAGAGGACGGGGAGCTGCTTAATGAGCAAGTGCCTGGTGCTATAAGTAACTCCTCTGCTGTGGTGCCTCAGACTGTGCAACCTTGGGCAGCCTGCCTGTTGCCTTTTCTGCCCGAGTCTGGCTCAGGGACCAGTGACTTCCTGCTTCCCTCTGCTGTGTCTGCTACGGAGCTTCAGTATCCAGCATCCATCACCTTGGGAGGAATTTGGGATTCCATACTGACACCTTCTGCCTTTAGTTCAAACATAGGTGTGCCAAGCAGACACTGCAAGATGGGTCCCAGGTGGTGGATAGAGAACTTCTATTTAGCTAAAATGTGTACTGACCTAACTTAGCTAACATCTGAGATAAGCTGGTGTTGGTGACTGCTGTATTTCACTAATGAATGCATTTTTTGTGATTATCAAAGGGTAGGAAATCTTATGGATCTCCTAGGCAATTGTCATTTCTGATGGAGAAATGAGGGTAAGAAAATGTAAATTTTAGTAGGCAATGACAGGTGTAAGCTGCCTAGAGTACATACAACCAAAATTGCAACATTTGGAGGAGATTTGGTCCAAAATTTTCTGTGTGGAGGGAAATGTTGTGCAGCGAGAGGTCATATGAGTTTTTCATATGAGTGTGAGGGAACCTGGTTGTTCATCACATAAGACTGAGTAGAAGAGGGAAATTATGACCCCTAGGCATTTACTAGTCTCTGCATCCTGTCACCACTCTGTCCACTCGGTTTGTGAAGCTGAGATGTAACTGACTGTCCCATATTACCAATAAAGTGTCAGGTGATGGAAAAGGCTTGCATGAGAATCCTGAGAGTTAACAGTCTTCTTTCTGCTCACACTGCATCCTCACATGACTCCGTGTTATCTTCAGGATCCAGTAAGAGTTCTATCCATGACACCTGCTTGACAGTTGCTGCATCATCTGTGAGTTGGATACAAGCTAGCATTTCCAGCCACTTGCATTTTCTCCTGCAATTTCAGCACTTTCTTCTTGTGCTGTCAGGTGAGAGAGTTTTATTCCTACCTTCATTGTCTTTTTCTCTACAAAGATTGACCATTTTCAACAGTTTTTTTCTGCCATGGAAACCTTTGATATGCACTCGATTGTAGTTCAGTGCAATGAAAAATGTACTTAGAAGGTAGGTTGCTATGGTCCAAAATGTCTGGTGCAAAAATATGATTTAATCAGTAATTAGAGGAGGTTATCAAAAATCAGGCAACTTTATATTTTCCAAACCACATGAACAAAAATAAGTGCATCTGTTAGCTGCATTTCAGAGATATCATGATGTATGTTGTTAGTTAAATTTAAGAGAATTTGTGAAAGCTTGTGCTTTGCAATTGTCAAAATCATTAACTCATCCTAGGATCCACATCATTGTTAGTAAGTCTAAAACGTTGATTCTTAAAGATTTATTTTTTATTATTTTTTTTATTGAAAAGGCAGATATACAGAGAGGAGAGACAGAGAGGAAGATCGTCCATCGATGATTCACTCCCCAAGTGAGTGCAACGGCAGATACTATGCTGATCTGAAGCCAGGAGCCTCTTCCGGGTCTCCCATGCGGGTGCAGGGTCCCAAAGCTTTGGGCCGTCCTCAACTGCTTTCCTGGGCCACAGGCAGGGAGCTGGAAGGGAAGCGGGGCTGCTGGGATAGAACCGGCGCCCACATGGGATCCAGGGCGTGCAAGGCGAGGACCTTAACCACTGCGCCACTGCGCCGGGCCATAAAAGTTGATTCTTCAAAGCTAATCTTTTTTTTTTTTTTTTATTGTTGCTTACATTGTATTATGTAGTACAGTTTTATAGGCGCTGGGGATTCCCCCCACCCCTCCCATACCCCTCCCCCCATGCTAATCTTAAAAAGTCGCCTTTATGCCTGTTTGTAACCAAGTTGCATGTTGACTTGCTCTTATCATTCAACATTCTATGTGATTCCTCCTTGCTTTACATGATTGAGTCATTTACCCTAAGTCATATCTGTTCTGCTTTTGGTTGCACCATTTGACTGAAGATCACTTATCATTTAAAAGCAGAATAAATCCTATTATCTGTTCCAACATTTGGGACAACGTATTAAATACAGCATCTTCCCCTCTGTTCTTGATCATTTATTAATTGGAAAATCAATGGTGAGTTTGTGACCAGTGATGAATAGATATTTCTCAAGTGGTCAAAGGATAGCTCATTAAATGTGAGAAATATTTCATGTTTTAGTGAAGAACTGAGAGTGGAAGTTAATTTCACTGGAAAGGATCAAAATGGGACTGAGTCATCTCCAAATGTGAGAGCTACATTCTGAATGGGAAAACATGAATTTTGGATTTCTGCTCTGGCAGTTACATCTACCTTGTATAAATATGACTCAGGTTCAAATACTTCCTCCTGGCAGTGACATGCACCACACAAAAATGAGAAACCAAACTCAGCTTTCAGAATTCCTTCTCCTGGGATTCTCAGAGGACCCAGCACTGCAGCCTCTCATGTTTGGGCTGTTCCTCTCCATGTACCTGGTCACTGTCAGTGGAAACCTGCTCATCATAAAAGCTATCCTCACTGATCCCCACCTCCACACACCCATGTACTTCTTCCTTGCTAACCTGTCCTTGGTGGACATCTGCTTCACCTCCACCACCATCCCCAAGATGCTGGTGAACATCCAGATACACAGCAGAGCCATCAGCTATGCAGGCTGCATCACACAGATGTGCTTCTTCCTACTTTTTGCAGAAATGGACAATTTCATATTGGCTGTGATGGCCTATGACCGGTTTGTGGCCATCTGTCACCCACTGCACTACCAGGTCATCATGAACCCCCGGTTCTGTGTTCACCTGCTCCTGTTGTGTTGGGCCATCAGTCTGCTGCATGCCCTGTTGCAAAGTTTAATGGTGCTGCATCTATCCTTTTGTCTGCATGTGGAAATTTACCACTTTTTCTGTGAACTGAATGAGGTAGCCAGACTTTCCTGCTCGAACACTGTTCTTAAGGATGTGGCTACATATATCGTACCTATGCTGCTAGCCATTGTCGCCTTGGCTGGGATCCTGTATTCCTACTACAACATCATCTCCTTGATCCACTCCATCTCCTCAGCTCAGGGCAAGTATAAGGCATTTTCCACCTGTGCCTCTCACCTCTCTGTCGTCTCTTTGTTTTATGGCACAGGTCTAGGCGTGTACCTTAGTTCTTCTATGACCCATAACTCACACTCCACTTCCCTGGCCTCAGTGATGTACACGGTGGTCACCCCCATGCTGAACCCCTTCATCTACAGCCTGAGGAACACAGACATGAGGATGGCACTGAAAAGACTCTTGTTCCATAACTGTAGTGGAACCCATGGTAATGGGGCTGACGGGTGTCAGTGACCTCATGTCTCAAGCTGCAAGTCAGACACTATGATGCATTTATCAGAGGAGGAAGCAGAGCTTGCCTAGTCTGTTCCCTGTCCTGGCTGTTTTATTTTATTACTTATATCTTTCTTAATTTTAGTCCTTCAGTGGACAGTGCAAATGCATGGCCCTCTGTCTTATCTCTGATAACTCAACACAGATTGTTTTTCACTTTCATGTCTTCACATGTTTGTGGTCAATATTATTCTAGAAATACAAAGGGACTCAGAATTTCATGAAGAAATGGATGTGAATGAGCAGCTGGTGTATGTGCTAAACAACTTTTAATTCCATGTGTATTTTTACAGTATGCATTCTATTTTTACACTGCATTACTACACATATTTAGCACCCTAAATTAACACATGTTTTTTTTTTTTGTTTTGAAGCTGACATGTTTCAGTCTGCATAATGGTTTTGCATTGCGCCAAATTTATTGCAAAAGACAGCTTGCTTTTGATGGTCTGGTGGTATTACTTTGTACATACAGTCCACATTAACTATTGTAAGGAATCTTAATTAGCACAACAACGTATAATGGCACTATTTAATGTTCTCATTCTGAGCTTCAGCTTATTTTTCAGCTAACATATATTTAAGAGCAAAAGTGGTGATAAAAGGTTTGAATGTTGTATGTTAGTTCTTTGGAAAACTTCTGTTACATAGGAAACCATTTGTACAATTTTAGAGTAGGACTGAATTCTCATTATTGCCCATCAATCCAGCATGTGCTCCATCCCCCAGGAAGCATAGACTTTGGCATAGAACCAACTGGTCCTTCTTGTCTGGGCTCCTGCTCTTGGAACCAGAGTGGGATCCACAAGGGCTGACATAAGTCACTGATAATAAAGAGTCTCTGTTACTGCAAATATTTTAATTGCATTCTCATCCCCAAAGATGGTCCCGTGTAAAGAGATCATCTTTAAATGTGCAAGAATTAGAAACACCATCAATCAGGGAAGAGCAAATTTCCATCCCGGGTAGCTTGTGTGAGATAGTATTCTGCTCTGCTGTGTCCAAGTACTTTATTCTGAAAGGGCCTTGTTGTCCACGTGTAGGGGTCTGTGATTGAGTCAGTGGTTGGTGAACATGCTTTTTCCTGGAATATTCTTCCCAATGTTACTTGGAACGTTCCTGAGATATCCCTGACCTTGACTCTTTACCTGTCATGGAGGGGACATCCATCCACTTTGGCATTTGGCACAACAATTCCAGAGGAGAAATGGAGCAGCTGAGGGAACCACATGGACACCCTCCATTCCACTGCCCTTCAGGCTCAGTGATCTCTCCAACAACATCAGCTCATGCAGAAACTGAGCTCTGCCCCAGTCATTTCTGTCAGGATCTTGCATGTCCAATGCCACAATAAAGATCAACAGACCATTATGATCCTGTTCTGTTCACTTTCATTATTGTATATGGTATCCTTAGGTACAAAAATAGACATCTCACAAGAAAACTGTGTGAGGTGCTAACTTGTGACGGAGTGGAATGGTGCAGTTGAGAATCAAGCTGAAGATCAGGCTCTGCTGGTTCTGAAGTCAGCGATGCATCTTTGGTCATGTGTCTGAAGTTCATTCAAGGTGAACTCTGTGTGGCTGTGGTAACTGTCTTTCTGAATGTGTCTCCTGAGATGTGGTCTCTTCCTCCAGCTTGTATTGGAACTGTGACATTTGCCATGGTGTATTCCCGCACACTGTCAATGCAAGTGCCATGTCCACTACTGAGCTAAAAGAACTGATTTAGTTGTGGAGAGGGTGGCAGAGTGAGTGGGATGCAGGCAGACAGAAATGACATTCTAATTATAAAGCTTCTTTCCCCAAACAGTGTCAGTGGCTGAGGGCTGAACTCAGGAACGTGATTTATATCTGTGTCTCTCACACAGAGTGCAGAGGACTGAAGATCTTGGATAAAATTCTGCCTGCCTCCATGTGCACTGGCTGGGAGTTGGACAGAGGCAAAGCAGCTGGGACTTAAACAGGTGTTGCCATGGAGGGCAATATTGCAATAGAGGCCAAATTAAAACTGTCATCAAATTTCACTTTTACATGAACTTTCTGAAGTGCCCTTGTTAGTGTGTGCATGTGTGTGTGAAATGTAATCTGTATGAACACATTTATAAGAGCTTAACCTTGTCTGAGGCCAGAGAATAATTATTAGGCATTGTTCTATTTGTACTAGCTGTGTAAATATGTCTTTCCACTAGAGAAATTTGTTCATCAATCACACAATTTGTTTAATTTTCTTGCGTCTAATCTCAATTTAACCCATACAAAGAAGATAATGATTACCAATTTCAGGAGATGTGTGAATTTCCCTGTTCATTTTAACCAAATAAATAAATTCCTCTGATAACTAATATATATCTAATAGTTTTGATTTTTAACTCCTTCTAAATTTTAATTAAATTTTGTAAATACAATTGCACGGACACCATCATGCTTTTCCTCTCTTCTTTCCATAGCTTAATTCCCCTCATCCTACTTTTCCTTTTTCCTAAAATATTTAAAAAATATATTCTCACTCTCCTAAATAATCACAGCTTAGAGCACAACTAACCATCATATTCAACAAACAAAAATTTAGAGAAATCATATTTTCCCAGGAGTAGAAACAACCATCAAATCTCAAGATGATCTTTCTATTTCTACATTATTTTGTATTTGGCATTAATCACAACATACTATGGCAAACACATGATAATTATCTTTGGGAACTGGATTGTCTTACTAAGCAAAACATTTAAAGGTGTTGTGCTGAAGGGCAGCTATTTGCATTTTACCCAGAGCAGGAGAAACAGAAGGAGGATTCACCTGAGTCCATCATGGTCTCTTAGGAAACACCTGTTTTCTGTCATGGCCAGAGTGCCAGGGGCCAACAAGTGATTAGAGTTCAGGAATCTGCTTAATGAGCAGGTGCAGAGGGCTGTAAGGTGCTCCTCTGCTGTGGTCCCTCAACTGTGCAATTTTGGGCTAGAATCAGTCTAGCTGTTGCATTTGGGGTCTGAGTCTCCCTCAGAAACGAATGCTTTCCTCCTTCCTTCTTCCATGCCTAGGACGGAGCTTCAGTCTCCAGCATCCACCATCCAGGGATGAATTTGGGCATCCACACAGTCATGTCCTCCCACAGTCCCCATACAGGTAAGTCTGGATGAACTGCAGAGGGGTCCCAGACTGTGGACACACACAGCTTTCCCTGTGATCAAGCAGGAGCTGAAGTAACCTAGCTAGCACCCCCAGTAATGTCTGGAGTTCTTGTATATTTAACTAATGAATTCATTTTTTTTTTCGTGATTACCAAAGGGCAGGAAATTTTTTGTATCTCCTAAGACAGTGGTCACTACTGCTGAAGATGATGGAAAGAAAAGATTAATTCTGATAGGCAATGAGCGGCTTAAACTGCCTAGATTGGATGGAGCCAATTTTGCATTATCTGGAGATCTGGGGAGTAGAGGAAGAATTTTTCTGTGTGGAGGGACATATGGTGGAGTGAGGTCATATCAATTTTCCAGTACAAGGGAGCTTGGTTGTTCACCACATGAAACCCACCAGAGAAGGGGAGATAACAACTCCAGGCCCTGGAACAGCCTCTGCAGAAGGAGTCACCACCATGGGCATTTGGGTTGATAATGAGGTGTAATTGACTCGCCCTGCATTGACAGTAAAGGGCTAGGGGAGGGGAAATGTCTGCATGGAAGTCCTGATTACATCAGCTGCTGGAACACTCCTTTCTCAGGGTCTTCTGTTCTCTTACATTGGGTTCTCACATGACTCAGTGTTACTTAATGATGCAGTAATAAGAACTCTATCAGCCACATGTTTGACAGTCATTGCAATGTCTATGAGTTGGATACACTCCAGGGTTTCCAGTCACTCATATTCTCTAGTGCAATTTTAGCATTTTCTTACTATGCTGTCCAATGAGAGATTTTTATTCCTGTCTTTATTGACTTCTTACCTACTAGGATTGGCCATTGTCAATATCTTTTTATTGGCTTGGTGTCCTTTGTTGTGTAGTGGAAGTCTACTTCAAAGTTCATAAATATATATATTTGAACATTAAATTTCTATGGACCAACATGTCAGTTGCAAAAAGATTTTATGTCACTGAGATTTGTACACATTTCAACTTGAATTTATAAAATATAGCTGTCCTTTTATTGTTACATGCTAACATTTTAAGGAAGTTCTTGACAGTTTATATTCTCAGGATCACAGCAAATGCATGATCATGTTACCTTATTCTCACTGATTGGCTTGGTAATGTAAATGCCAAGAATTCATAAATGCAATTTGTTATTTTTCCAGGCAAAGGGTTTTATTAAGCAGGAGAGAGTCTGACAGAGTGTTCTCTGGTGGGAGAGAGGCCAGTACCCTTCACATGGCAGGGTGATCATGTGAGGAAATTGTTTACTCATTTTCCCTTTTATTTTTAGTGTTTGAAATGACACTATTTAATTTACATGATAGTCAAAGGTTTAATGTGCCACTAAATAAAGAGCAAGACCTGTCAAAATGTAAGAGACTCGTATTCAGCAAGGTTAAAGCTAAGGTTTCCAGCATCATATGTGAGATATTCATCATGATTTAATTTGGGATAAATGTGTGCGTGGCTCATTTTTTTTATTGTTAATAGCATTGTATTATGTGATACAGTTTTATAGGCACTGGGGATCCTCCCCACCCCTCCCATAACCCTCCCCCCATAGTGGATTCCTCCACCTTGTTGCATAACCACAGTTCAAGTTCCCTTGAGATTCCTTCATTGCAAGCATATACCTAGCATAGAGTCCAGCATCTTATTGTCCAGATAAGTTCAATGGCTTCTTGAGGAGACTTCTCTGGTCTGACGGTCTAGAGCTAACAAAGTAAAATCCCGGTCAGTTAAAAGCCCCAACAAAACATCAGCAACAATATACAATGTTATGGAATTAATTGACATAGTATTGAGTAAGCAATATGTTAAGAATAATGCAAGTTCAATTTTTCAAAACACATGGGTTGAGACAGTATCAATGACAGGTTCAAAAAAAATATTACAGGTTAAATTAAGGCAAACATGTGGTATCCAACCTTTTGGGATTGGCTCATTTCCCTTAGCATTATAGTTTCCAGTTGGGCCCATTTAGCCACAAAGAACTGCATTTTGGGGTTTTTGTTTGTTTGTTTGTTGTTTGTTTTTTAATAGCTGAGTAAATGACAAAGGGACAAAGTCCAAGTTAGAATGCAGACAGTTTTTAACTCACAGTCCCTCAGTATTGTGATGATCTTGGTGGGAATTATCATAACTTCCCTCTTGTTTAAATTCTCTCTCTCGGTCTCTCTCTGTGAGTCTCATTCCCATGCTTCTTTGTATAGAGTATGAAATATTTTCCATTAGGAGAGAAGCATCAATAACAATGCTAGCTTGGTCTGCAAAACAGGTGGAAGAGAATGTTTGGAACAGTCTGCTCACAAATAAATGAATAACATGTGAGGTGTAATGGAGCTATTGGTTAGCCATTTCTGATCATTATGTGGTGTAGACATGCCCCTTACAGAACCATTTGTTAGCAATTGATCATAGTTAAAAAGTCTATAAAATTATGCTAAACTCGAGAATTTAGAGAGAAAAACTGAGCCCTGTTTGATTATATTCACACAGGAGAGGATTATGGGCTTGAATGCCTACTATTTCTAAGCACAGGAAATCTGGCATAGATCCTGCAACACACACATCATCGAAGTTCTCTGTAGGACATTTCAACTTTCAACACCAAAACAGTTTTGAGAAATATTACTACAGGTTTTGAAGGACCCATGTAGTTATAGGTCAGTAATCTTATGTCGCCAGATCTGCTGTGTCCACTCCCAGTCTCCCTGGTGTGGCCAGGTTGAAAGGACATGAAGATGCTATAGCCCAGGTGGCAGACTGGGCTGTTGCTCTGGTGTGCAAGCTGAGCTCCAAGCAAAAGTGCCTAGAGCCAGTGAGCAGATGCCAGGGGACTCAGCACACACAGCACTTAAGGATGCTGAGCAGAGGATCTGCTGCCTTCCACAGAGGACTCACCATAAACTAACACAGTGCAAGAAGAAAGAAGTGAGATGAAAGCTCACTGTCCTATGCAAGCTCCATTGTACCAGGGAGACCTCTGTGCCCAGACCACCTGTTCACATATACTCTGCACACACACACACCACACACAGATAGCAGACAGCACACATACACCAGACACACACACCAGACAACAGATACAAATACGCACACACACAACACACACACACAACACATACCAGCCATACACATACCAGACAACAGATAAACACCACACACACACACACACACACACACACACACACACACACACACACACACACACACCAGACATCTGCTTCTATTTCATTTGGATTCTCCTACTCACTCTAGATCTATACACTGCTTTTCGCTGTAAGATTTCTAGTCTCAGATAATCTGGTACACAGAGTCCCCTCATTCTTGAGGTCTCTGTTCAAACATGGTCTTTTCAGCTGGTCAGACTTCTTCTACTAGAAGCAGTGTGCCTATACTTCTTTCATTTTCTCAGATTCAGTGTTCCTCTTCCAGACCCCCAGAGTCCTGCATTTCTGACCTCTACAGGAAGCCCCAAGCATTGCAGCCCTGGACTGACACCTCTGACAGGGGCAGTCACAACCCTGGAACTCTCAGGTGATCCTGGGACAGGTATTTCTGCTTGATGATGGCCTTGGGGGTGTCCTAAACAACAAGAGTTTAATCCACAAAAATGGAGCTAAATTTATGACTGCCAAATATGAGGTCAGAATCTCCACAATTTTGCTAATGCTCTTGGTGCAATGTTTTACCACTAGTATTATTTTTATTTTATTTCATAGTAACACCTCATGAAACGAAGAAATGAAACACAACATTCAGAATTCCTTCTCCTGGGATTCTCAGAGGAACCAGCACTGCGGCCTCTCATCTTTGGGCTCTTCCTCTCCATATACCTGGTCATGTCAGTGGGAACCTGCTCATCATCCTGGTCAGCTTCTCAGACCCACACCTCTACACGGCCATGTACTTCTTTTACGCCAACATGTCCTTGGTGGGTGAACATCCAGACACAGAGCAGAGCCATCAGCCATGCAGGCTGCATCGCACAGATGTTCTTTTTTATCATCTTTGCAGCATTGGTTGATTTCTCCTCAGGGCCTATAACCATTGTGTGGTCATCTGTTACTCCCTGCACTGTATGATCATCATGAACCCCGGCTCTGTGTGCACCTGCTTCTGGCCTCCTAGATTCTCAGTGTTGCACAGCCTGCTGGTGCTGCGCAGACCTGGAAATCACCCGGTTCTTCTGTGAACTAATACAGGTGATCCACAGAGCCTGCCCAGACACCTTTGTAAATGACCTAGTCATTTATTTTACAGTTTTGTTTTTTGGTGGGGGTGCCTTCACTGGGATCCTTTACCCCTGTTACAAAATAATCTCTTCCACGTGTGCTATATCTGCAACTCAGTACAAGTATAAAACATTTTCTACCTGTGCTTCTCACCTCTTTGCTGTTGCATTATTTTATTGTATGTGCATTGCTGGGGTCCATGCAGTGGATGTGGGGAACACGAAGGTGTGAGGAGTATTGTTCCATTGCAGGCAGGGCTGCAAGGAACTTCCCGCTGTATGGCAGGGCCTGGTGGATGTCTCTACAACCACCTGAATGCAGCTCCACCTTCTAATCCACTCAGGCATTGTTTGCTACTGTGGAATTAATTGGCCTTTTACTCAGTGTGAGCTTGGAGGTTAATGTCAATAATAACATCTTGCAAAAGGACATTTTATTATTCATACTGTCTTGTCTGTCCCCAGCGACCTTAAGCTAATGTAGGGACCTTATTTAGGATTTCATTCTTTCCTTTGATCTTCAGGTTCTCCTTTTCTTTGTGATACAAAATTGAGTTGTAGAATAAGAATTGTAGCAGGAACTTCTATTGTTTTTAGGTGAAATAAATGGCAAAATTATTCTTGGATGCACCCATTTGACCATGATGTCAAAAGTCTGAGCCAAGGCTTATGATTGCTTCTGCATAAATCAAGGGGACAGCTTTCTTGCATTGTCCATTATGTCCATCAAATCATGGTGGTCCATTTCATTCCTCTTTGCACCTCATCAACGCACCTTTCGCGAGTTACAAACTCAGCTCTAGCTGGACTCTGGCAGTGCATAAGTGTGTATCTCAGTTCTGCGGGTGCTCCCAGGTCAACTTCATCTGCAAGCAGCCTCAGTGATGTACACAGTGGTCACCCCCAATGCTGAACCCCTTCATCTACAGCTTTGGAAACAGTGACATGAAGAGAGCCTTGAAAAGACTCTGTGGTAGGAAGCTCTAACAGGACTCGTGGCTCTGATCCCACAAATGCAAGGCTCGAGGCCTCCATCACAGAGACTCTGCTTCTTGAATCATATTGAAGAAACTGATCCTGATCCTTCTCTCTCAGATGCCTTCTGTCTATTTCATCTTACACACAGTTTCATTAATTCATGTTATTAGGTTCTCTGATGCATCATATCTAATTGATTTCTTATCTACTGTTTTCCCACCTTCCCTATTCATTACCAAATTTGTACTACAAATGCAAAGTCTTTCCAAGTTTCTAGACAATAGGATGAGAAGACAAGTTTAGGTGAGGCGTGGAAAGGGGCTATTTAGGAATGAGTATCTCAGCTGTGAGTGTGGGTTTATGTCCTACTTACATCTGACCCGGTGTCCTTCTAATGCACCCAAGAAGGCTGTAGGTGGTGACCCATGTGCTTGGGTCCCAGCCACCCAACAGGGGAGACACGAATGGAACTCCTGTCTCCTGACTTTGGCCTGGTCCATGCAAAACTGCTGCCTCTATTCGGAGAGGGAATCAGAGCATGAAGATCTTTCTCTTTTCTTGCTCTTTCTCAGCCTGTCACTTTGTCTTTAAAATAAGTAATAAGTAAATAAATGTCTTAGAAAAGAAATAATACATTTTGCTGTCTGCAGATTAGAGACTGTCCTGCATCCTTTGGGGGAAATCAAATTGCCTGCAGTTCTGGTTCCTCCTGCAGGCTCCAGGGCAGAACCCCTTATCTGCCTCTTGCAGTTCTTGGAGTCAGCTTGTGTCCCTGACTCGTGGCTCTCTCTGCACCTCCAGTGCCAGCAGTAGCAGAGCCCCTTCCAGGCATCCTCTAACTCCACCTCAACTCCTTCCTTATACCTGGAAAGAGTGTCTATGATGGTACAAGCCTCTCACTGATAGTTTGCTGCAATCTTCTTATTTTTAGTTAGCAATCTTATCTCACATGTTACCTCCTGTTATGCAAATTCACATGCCACAGTGGTCTTGTGGTTAGGTTGTAGACATCACCAAGACTGCTACTCTTCATCACCAAGACTCTGAGTTTGGGGTCACACATGTCCTTCCTAGCTTAAGGCATTTGAACGACCTTATGGAGAGATTTACCATTTGCTATTCAGCACAGGACTGTCTTTAGATCCTTAAGGCTTTTGTATTCACTGCACATGGGAGTTCCTGAAAACGGAGAGAGAGAGAGACTGACTATCTACTGGTTCAGTCCCCAAATTCCTGGATGTCAGGGACCCAATTACTTAAGATATCACCTCCCACCTGGTAATGCAGGCATGTGGAGAGCAAATGAATGAATACAGGGCTCCACCAACTCTCTGCCCTTAAAATGAAATATTCCTAAAGTCATGAGCAGACATTTTTAAACTAAGAAATCTTAAACGCTAAGATATGGAATCAATCTGTATGTCCATGAACAAATGATTGGATTAAGCATGGTATACAAACACACAGTGGAATGTCAATAAGTCATAAAAAGAAAAAATGGTGTTTTACAACAAAATGGATACAGGTGGAAACCACTGTGTATAGGGAAATAAGCCAGTCTAAAAAACACATATTTCAGTTCACAGAAATATTCACAGAAATAAACACAATGTATGATAAGGAAGCTGGTATATTTTGATTGGAGTATTTTCTTAGTCCTTGTCTATAACCCTTGTGGAGCAGTAGTCTTTCTACCATTGTTAGATGATTAAAAAATGAAAGTGCATTACTGTAAAAAATTGTAAGAAAAAATGGGAGTCTGAGGCAGGAATGATTAATTTTTTAGAATTTTATTGATGACATCTGAAATTTTATATCCATGAAAAATTTTTAAAATTTGAAAGTCTTTAAAAATTCTCATCCATTTGTTCAACTCAAATAATAAAACTGTTGCTCGCATTGGTGTTAGGATAAAAACATTTTGAGAACACCTGTTTCTTCTCTGGTGTTCTGAGAAATGTTCCTACTCCTCTTCAGGATGATAAGTTACATAAACCTGTCCTTGTTGTAATTTCTCCATGAAGTTTGAAGAGGGTGAGAAATTTTGTGCAAGTTTAAAAGAAAACATTTACCAGTACTTAATAAGACATGATGAAATATCCATGCGTAAAACCAGCTAAAGTTCATTGTAACAGAGATTACAGAGCAGGAGAAAGAAGATTCATCCACCACGGTCTCTTGGGAAACACCTGCTTTCTGTAATGGCCAGCAGCCCAGGGACCAGCAGGTGCTTAGAGGTCAGGGAGCTGCCCAATGAGCAGGTGCCAAGAGCTGTAAGTAGCTCCTCTGCTGCGTTCTCTCAGACTGTGCAACCTTGGGCTAGAAGAAGCCTGCTTGTTGCATTTCCTTCCTGAGTCTTTCCCACGGACCAGAGCTTTCCTCCTTTCCTCTGCTGTGCTTGGGATGGAGCTTCAATCTGCAGCATCCACCATCCAGGCAGGAATTTGGGCATCCACACAGACACTTGAGTCATAGAGTTGCCATGCAGGTGAGACGGGCAGACATTGTAGGAGGCGTCTCAGATTGTGGACACAATCAGATTTCCCTGAGGTTAACCTGGAACTGGACTAACCTAGCTAAAACCTGGGCTAGGTCTGGGGTTGGTCACTGCTAGACTTAACTATTCAATGCCTTTGTTATTCATTCAGATGGGAGGAAAATGCTGAATGTCCTAGGGCAATAAGCATTACTAATCAAGAAATGAGAGCAAGAAAAGATAAATTCCAATAGACAATGAGTGATATGAGTTTCCTCGATTACATATAGCCAGCTTTGCAGCATTTGGAGATCTACGGGAGTAGAGAAAGAATTTTCTGTGTGGAGGGACATGTGCAGGAGTGAGGTCATGTCAGTTTTGTAGTGTTACAGAGCTTGGTTATTCACCACTCAAAGGTGGTTAGAGGAGGGGTGATGACTAACTGCTGGCCCTGGGACAGCCTCGGCAGACTGAGTTACAACTCTGCCCATTCTGATTCTTAAGAAGGGGTGTAACTGACTCTCCCAGTAGTGACAGGAAATGGCCAGGTGAGAGGAAATGCTTGCATGAAATCCTGAGTGTAACAGCTGCTGGAACACACATCTAACAGTCTTTTGTCTTGTCTCATATTTCACTCTCACATGACTCAATGTTATCTTGTTGATGCAGTAAAAAGAGCTCCATCAAAGACACCTGCTCATAAGTCATTGCATCATCTGTGATTTGGATACACTCCAGGGTTTCCAGCCCCTCGCATTCTCTCCTGCAATTTTTCAGCACTTTCCTGGTGAGCTGTCAGGTGAGCCTGACTTATTCCTGTCTTTATTGTTCAGACCTACAAGGATTGATCACTGTCAACACCTTTTTTTTTTTTCTGCCGGTGGATTTCTTTGATGTGTCCTTTAGTGTACTTCAGTGCAATTAAAAATGTGTTTAGAAGGTAGGTTGCTACAATCCACAATGTTGCAAATATACCCTAACCCATAATAGTGTCATCGAAATTTGGAGAACCTTCTATTTTACCAAATAGATGCACAAAAACATGCATTTGTTAGCTGCATTTTCAAAAAACATTTTTTTAAAGATTTTATTTTTATTATTTTTGTATTGGAAAGGCAGATATACAGAGAGGAGAGACAGAGAGGAAGATCTTCCGTCCGATGATTCACTCCCCAAGTGAGTGCAATGGCCGATACTATGCCGATCCGAAGCCAGGAGCCTCTTCCGGGTCTCGCACATGGGTGCAGGGTCCCAAAGCCTTGGGCCGTCCTTGACTGCCATCCCGGGCCACAGGCAGGGAGCTGGAAGGGAAGCGGGGCTGCCGGGATAGAACCGGTGACCATATGGGATCCCAGGCATGCAAGACAAGGACTTAACCTCTGCGCCACCGTGCCGGGCCCTCAAAAAACGTTTTGATGAACCTTTACTCAATTTTAAGAAGACTTGTGAAAGCTTGTATTTTTCTGTCATCAAAGTCAGTGACACATCCTGGGTTTAAACCCCACTGTTATGAAAGCTATACAATTTTGATTGTGCAAGCAGAGTCTTAATTCAGTTTTATATGTATGTCCAACCTGCTCCATGTTGAGTTGTTCTTATCATTTGACATCCTTTGTGATTCCTCTTTGCTTAACATGGTTGAGTCATTTACTAAATTTCAAATTACTTCTGCCTCCAGTGACACCAACTAACTGCAGTTCACTTTATCTTACATAAACAGAGTTGAATCCCATTATTAAGATAGTTGGAACTACTTATTATGCACTGCTTCATCCCCTGCTTTTTATTTCATATATCTAATTGGGAATTCCATGGTGAGTTTGTAACCACTAAAAATTAGATATTTTTCAAGTGATCAAAGAACACCACATGCAATGTGAGAAGTTCTTGATGATTTAGGAAAAGACTTAGTGTGGCAAGGAATTCATAGTCAGCAATCCACTGTGTGGGACCAGAAGGAGCTAAGCCATTTCAAAAAGTGGTACCTACATTTGGAATGGGAAAACATGAATTTTGGATTTCTTTTTTGTTGGTTATGTCTATTTTGCATAACTATGATTCGGTTGAAATTACTTCTTCCTGACAGTGATCTGCACCACATGAAAATGATCAACCAAACTCAGATTTCAGAATTCCTCCTCCTGGGATTCTCAGAGGACCCAGCACTGCAACCTCTCATCTTTGGGCTGTTTCTCTCCATATACCTGGTCACTATAAGTGGGAACCTGCTCATTGTCCTAGCCATACTTTCAGACCAACACCTCCACACACCCATGTACTTTTTCCTCACCAACCTGTCCATGGTGGACATCTGCTTCACTTCCACCACCATCCCCAAGATGCTGGTGAACATTCAGACACAGAACAGAGCCATCAGCTATGCAGCCTGCATCACACAAATGTTCTTCTTTATATTGTTTGTTGGGTTGGATGACTTTCTCCTGACTGTAATGGCCTATGACCGGCTTGCGGCCATCTGTCACCCCCTACACTACATAGCCATCATGACCCCCCAGCTCTGTGTGCAGCTGGTGCTGATGTGCTGGGTCATAAGTGCCTTGGATTCACTGGTGCATAGCTTACTGGTGCTGAGGCTGAGCTTCTGCACGCACATGGAAATACCCCACTTTTTCTGTGAGATAAATCAGGTGGTCCACAGAGCCTGTTCTGACACCTTTCTCAATGACCTCATAATGGATTTTGCAACTGTGCTGCTATTGGGTGGGCCCCTTGCAGGGATTCTGTACTCATACTCCAAGATCATCTCCTCCATTCGTGCCATCTCATCAGCTCAGGGAAAGAATAAAGCCTTTTCCACCTGTGCCTCTCACCTCTCTGCCATCTCCCTATTTTATGGCACAGGACTGGGTGTGTACCTCAGTGTCAGTGCTGCCCCAAGTTCAGCCTCAACTGCAGCAGCCTCGGTGATGTACACAGTGGTCACCCCCATGCTGAACCCCTTCATCTACAGCCTGAGGAACACAGACATGAAGAGGGCTCTGAAAAGACTGTTGTTCCATAAATGACAGTTGGACACACACTGTTGGGGCTGAGCAGTGTCAGTGACTCATATCTCAGGTTCAGGGTCAAATACTGTGATGCATTTATCAGAGGAGGAAGTAGAGCTTGCTTAGTCTGTTCACTGTCTAGTTTTGTATTTGTTAATGTTTAATTCCTCTGCTTACACTGCAAATGAAAGATAATTGCATTTGATTATGTGTTGTCTCTCGCAGCATGGTTTTTCCTGAGTTTTTCCTTTTTTCCCACCTTTACTGTAATCATTGTTCTTGAAATAAAAACAATTTGAAATTTTATGGAGAAATAGAAAGGCATGAGGTCTTGGTCTATGTGCTAAACAATTTTTAATTCCATGTGTTTTTTTACAATGTATAGACACTGCTTTCTACCTTTCATTCTTGTAATAATTCAGTAATAATTCTTTAACATATAAATTTGTCTTTTTAAGCATTGGCCTGTTTGAATATACATACTGTTCCTCATTTGCACAGCATTGGTTCCAAAAAGATAAGATTTCATTTCCTGAGTGGTATTCCCTTGTTTATGTATAACAGATGCCTGTTGATGAAACCTTTATTAGCGTAACACTTACACATGCTCCTTGAACTGCATGAGGCTAAGTGTGCAGAATTGGAATGTCCACATTTCTCATAATATAATTTCTTATTAAATAACATCATGTAAGTGTCTGGCACCATGGCCTAGCAGCTAAAGTCCTTTTCTTGAACATGCCAGGATTTCATATGGGCTCTAGTTCTAATCCCAACAGCCCCACTTCCCATCCAGCCCCCCACCTGTGACCTGGGAAAGCAGTCAAGGATGGCCCAAAATCTTGGGACCATGCACCCAAGTGGGAGACCTCAAGAAGGTACTGGCTCCTGGCTTCGGATCATCACAGCACCAGCCGTTGCAGTCGTTTGGGAGAGAATCATCGGATGGATGACCTTTCTCTATCTGTCCTCCTCTCTGTATATATGACTTTGCAATAAAAATAAATAAATCTTTTAAAAAATAACATTATGTGACACAATTCAATATTTTTCTTCCTAGCTTAGTAGTTTATTTTTCAGATAACATACATTCAAGAATCATTACAGTAAAAGGTTTAAATGTTCTATTCCAACCAGATCAAAAGATACCTATTTTATGTTTTTGTTGTATGTGATAGCTAACAGAGTGCACACACAAAAAACCACAATGTATAAGAGTAAAACCGGCATCTTGTGATTTGATTGTTTTATTTACCCTTGTCTATATTCCTGTGTAGCAGTAGACTTTATGCTTTTTAGCTGATATTAAGGTTATGATTTTATAGTTGAAATTACATTACTGTAAAAAAAAAAAAACAATGAAAAAAGGAATGAAGAGGAGACTGAGGCAGGCCAGCATGAAGAATGTCTTAGAATTTCATTTATGAAATAACTGAAAACCTATCTTTACATCCATAAAATTTTTAAAAATAAAAATTTAAAAAGGCATAAGAACATCTACATTTATTTATTAAACTCATATAATTCAAGGTTGCTCTCTTATTTGCTAATATAGAAAATTTATGAAATCTGTTGTTTCACATTGGAGTTCTGAGAACTCTTCTTGTTCCTAGTAGTATGATAAGTTATCAGAAACCTGTCCTTGTACTTTTTCCTATGAAGCTTCTGGAAGTTTTGACTTTGTCAGATTATGATTGTTTGCAAAGGCTTTCAGAAGGTACTTACCAGCATTTAATAACACTTAAAATACCCATGCATAAAATCCATTGGAAACTATGTCACATGGGTTTTGTTGTTTTCTGTTGGTTTCATCGATTCAAAACACTTTCTTCTGATTTAATCATTCAATGACTCGTAGATCATGCAGTGGCACCATTTTCTTCAAGAAGCATCTTGATATTCATTTCTTCAGCTACAAGTTAGTCATTTAGTAGCACGTTCTTTATATGAAATTGTTAAATTTTTTTTCTACCTGTTGTTGATTTTGTTTTGTGGCTCTCCATTTAAGGGGATGTATAGTAGCTGTGTAATGGAGACTATGATATCTAGTAACCTGTTATTTAACTTGATGACATTGTAAATTTCAATTTTTCTTTCTAGTGTTGATTATGTATTATGACTTTTCATTTGAGGGGATGTACAGTAGCTGTGAAATGGAGACTAACATCCAGATGTGAGGATACAATGTAGTATGTATCTCTACTTTCAGACAGAGATGGACTTACAATGAATCTGTTTACTATATCTTAACAATAGGATGCTAGGCTCTCTGCCATTGTCCACTTCTGCAATGATGAACATATGACTGTGTGTGAAGAGCTATACTTTAGTAATGATATAGAGCAAGGAGGGGTTGCGGGGATTGGGGATGGGATAAGGGAAATCCCAGGAGCCTATGGAACTGTATTATAAAATTATAATAATAATAAAATTTTAAAAAGGCGTGTGCTAGTGGGAATACCTTGCTGGTTTATGAGTATCAACGCACGGATATGCTACATAAAGACTACCAACAGCAACCTTCAGAATACATAAGAACTGAATTTGGGAGTAGATTCACCAGCATATTTGTGATATCACTTCTGTAAAACAACCACACTAGCTGGCAATGTGGAGAACTGGAGGCAGTGACAGGCCACGCCAGGCTGGACCACAAATTCATCTGACCAGAACCCACCTGACACTCATGGGAGCTGGCACTGTGAGGAGACCAAGTGGAGACAGTACATGCAAGGCACAGGACTAAGGGCAGATCATATCAGGCTGGGCCACTGCCCCCACTGGCATGTTTGAGATCCAGGGCTGGGAACAGGCACAATGACAAAACTTGGGGAACTCACCTACAAGTCTGCAGTTCCCTCTTGGGGTGGGGGGCTATCCAAACAAGTCTGTAGCACACATAAGCATTTGTGTGGGCCAGGTCTGAGGGCAGGCCAGGTGGGACCAAACCTGAGCAATTGTTTTCACAAAAGAGAGCCTGGAAAGGAAGTGTGCTGTACCCTGCTGGGCTGGGCTGCAACACCCACCTGCAAGAGCTGAGACTGTGAATGTACCAAGACAGGTTGAGTTGAAACACCTGCCAATACAAACAAGACCCAGAAATGGTAACAGACCTATTAGGGGAAACTGTTGGGACTCCCTTGATGGGTTAGAGCTCCCATTGGTGCGTGAAAGGCAGAGTTTAGGGTAGACCAAACTAGACAAGCACCACATGTGTGGATTACTCTGGGTTCAGGCCAGTCTGATAGAGTTCCCAGAACCCACTGGTGCTTTTAAGAACCATCCTCTGATGGCACAATCAACATGCAAACACTGACACAGAAGAGCTGGCTTTCATGTCTTCCTAATGTCCACTTCTCAGGCATCTGCAACCAAGGAGACCCAGACCAACACCTGCACTCCAAGGTTAGAGTTTAATAATGTAGTTGGGAAACCCCAAGACATCTTACCTGGGTTGACCTCAGACTTGACTCTTGCATGTACTGGCTAGGACAGGGTCAGATTCAGTCCATCACCTGCACCGGCCAATGGGCACATTGTTGCCTAGACCCGATTCTCACATGAACTGATGGGTGCTGTGACCTAGTAATAGGTACAGCCTAGCAGGGAAGTGCCAACAGTTCCCTTGCCGGGCATGTTCCCAGCACCAGAACTTGAACCTGCCAAGGGCTGCTGCAATCCTGCCTGACGTGATTCACATCTATTTCTGGAACTTGTCAGCTGGACTGTGGCCTAGCTCAGTTGGCCTGCACCCATCAAGGCTCTCCTGTTTGCCAATGAGAGATCCAGATTCAGATCCCAGCTCCCAATGTCAGCTCATGGCCAAGGTTCAGCAGCTGCAGTCACCAAGTGCCAGAATCCAGCTCCAACTGAGTTCGGAACTCATGAAGGGTGTGTGTAGTAGGCAAAAGAAAAAATAAATGGATCACTATGATTTCATGATCATAATGGACAACACAAGAAAGTTGTGTCCTTTATTTATACAGAAACACCCACAAGCCCTGACAGACTTTTTACCTCATGGTCAAGTGGGTGTTTCCAAAGATAATTCTGCCCTTTGTTTCACCTTAAAGCTCTCAATAGAAATTCTCACTATCAATCAGTGACACATTCCTACTACAATCCTCACTCTACACATTAATCTTGAATCAGTTAAGGGAGGAAATACTTCACAAAAAAAGGAGGGGTGAATCTAAAGATCAAGGATGGTCAAATGGAGGCAGCAGAGACATAGCATGAATAATAAAAGGCTCTTTTGCAGTCATCATCTATATTAACCTCCAAGCTCACATTGATAGTAAAAAAACCAACTCCACAGCAGCAGTAAAAAAATGCCTGGATAGATTACAGAATTTGTCAGCAGGATGGTCTGGTGTCCATGCAAAGGAAGTTTGAATGGCCTTCAGCTGGCTTCTAGAGATATCCGCTGGGCCCTGCCAAGCAGAGGGAAATTCTGTGTGGCCCTGCCTGCACTGCAACAGTTCTCTACACACCTTCGTGTAATCCACACCCACTGCACAAACCACAGCAACCAAGGAGTGATCCAGTTGGTGAGAGCTACTTATCATCCCATCTCTTTGCTCTCAAATGAATAAAACATAACATTCTCCAGTGATTCAATTCAAGATGGAACTTGTTGCTCTGCCATGGGGAAGTCATCTCTGAGTCTCTAGTCATAAGGAGTCTATTTGTGAAAATACAAGGTCCATTGCACACATTTCACATGTGCATTTGGTCAGCAAACTGTACCTGACAATACTATGTCAGTTGACAAAAGAGACACTGTAAAGACAGAGCTGAATATGAACAAAGTTTAATTGAGTGATTAGCCATGATCTGCTGTAAGCTTTGTGAGTGTGCTGAGAAAGTGAGAGAAAGATGAGTTAAGAGGGAAATAAGAAATAAGCTTATTGTTTAATCCATGCTGAGAGGGAGAGAGAGAGGAAAGAGAGAAGAGAGAGTGTGTACAACCATTCACTGGTTCAGTATCCAATGGCTGCACAGTCTATAGCTTGTCTAACATGAGGCCAGGGACCTGGAATGACATCCAGGACTCCCATGCAGGTGGCAAGAGTATCTTCGGGGAACCAAATGAGAAATGGAACAACTGAAATGAGAACTGGAACTCTGATCTGATAAACTGACATCATCCAGCAGGGGCTTAGCTTTTTTTGGTAAAGATTTATTTCATTTTATCAGAAAGGCAGAACAGAATTACAAAGCGACAGAAAGAAAGATTGTCCATTCTCAGATTCACTCTTCAAATGACCACAATGACCAGAGTTGAATGGATCCAATGTCAGGAGCCAGGAGTTTCTTCCAGGTTTCCTATGTGGATGCAGGGACTCAAGGGTTTGAGTGATTCTCTGCTACTTTCCAAGGCCATTACCACAGAATTGTATGGGAAGTGGAGCAGTCTTGACAAGAACTAGCACCCAAATGGGATCTAGATACTTGAAAGGGGAGAATTGAGCCTTTGTGTTAGGCTCAGGATTAAGATTTGGTACCACAGGACTGGACAAGGATGCATAAATGTATCTCCAACTGCTTTATTCCAGGAACACACAGAACAATCATCATGCCATAGACTCACAAAAATCACCGTGGTGGTGAATGTAGTTCATTACTATAAGAATAATATACCATACCACTTTATAACTCAGAAAGGGAATCAAGATTGTTTAATTTTAAACTTGAAATGATTTGTGGAAAGTGAAAAATGAAAAAGAAAAGTGTGAAAAGAAAGGAGATCTGAAAACTTCAGAAAGGAAGCAGCAAAATACAAATTGTGCAACAAGGCAAAGACTTCAGGAAATGAGCGGAAGGGCAGGTGGGTGGGGGGAGGTTCTACGTGGCACTTCTGCAAACCCTGAATTTTAAAGGCCTGATTCATGGCTATGAGTTATAAATGGCCATCAGAAGATTTTCCTCAGATGTATTTTCACTGCCCTCTGGATATCATTATTCCTGAGACTGTAGATAAAGGGGTTCAACATGGGGGTGACCACTGTGTACATCACTGAGGCTGCTGCAGGTGAGTGTGAGTTGTGTACAGCAGTTGAGCTGAGGTATACACCCAGTCCTGTTCCATAAAACAATGAAACAACAGAAAGGTGAGAGGCACAGGTTGAAAAGGCTTTATACTTGCCCTGAGCTGATGAGATGGCACGGATGGAGGAGACAATCTTGGAGTAAGAGTACAGGATCCCAGCCAGGGGACCTCCTCCCAGCAACACAGCAGAAAAATACACCATGAGGTCATTGAGAAAGGTGTCAGAACAGGCTCTGTGGACCACCTGATTTATCTCACAGAAGAAGTGGGGGATATCCACGTGTGTACAGAAGCTCAGCCTCGGCACCAGTAAGATGTTTAACAAGGCATACAGGACACTGATGGTCCAGCACCCCAGAACCAGCTGCACACAGAGCTGGGGGGTCATGATGACTGTATAGTGTAGAGGATGACAGATGGCCACAAACCGGTCATAGCCCATCGTGGCCAGCAGAAAGTTGTCCAGCGCTACAAATAATAGGAAGAAGAACATTTGTGTGATGCAGGCTGCATAGCTTATGACTCTGCTCTGTGTTTGGATGTTCACCAGCATCTTGGGGACAGTGGTGGAAGTGAAGCAAATGTCCACCATGGACAGGTTGGCGAGGAATAAGTACATGGGTGTGTGGAGGTGTGGGTCTGAGAGGATGGCCAGGACAATGAGCAGGTTCCCACTGACAGTGACCAGGTACATGGAAAGGAATAGCATGAAGATGAGAGGCTGCAATCCTGGGTCTTCTGAAAGTCCCAGGAGAAGGAATTCCACAACCCATGTGTGGTTCCTTGGTTCCATGTCAGCCATGTGACTACCAAAAGGTGAAAAATGGGTAGATGTGAGCACTAGTTACATGCTGCCAGAACCATGATGTGTGTTCTTCATGTCAGTCTGAGTGTCCCCAGAATGCCTCTGTTCTCTCGTGTAGAATTCCTCTCTGATGATGTCCACTTCCTCGTGACACTGTGCCTGCTGCAGCTACAATGAGATTCCGTGATGCCCTTGAGCACAGGATGTTGAATCATCAAGTTCCAGGCACATTTCAACAGTGTGTGAGCAGCCCTGAGAAACAAACATTCCTAAGAATAAAGGAGACAAGACAAACCATGAAATGCATCACTGGATGCACAGCTATGCAGGAAAGGAAAGGGATCAAGTCTAAGAGAGCAAGGGTAAATTGGGTTGTATTTTCCTGTATCTCCAGATCAAGCAAGCTCAGCAAATAATGTGGTATTTGGTCAAAGATTATGATCTCAATGAACATAATGCAGGTGCACAAAATTGTCTTGGAAATGGTGTGTCTGACAAGAGCCATGGGCCATGCAGAGTCCTGGTGGAGGGGCTCATTTCAGATGATCAATGCCACTGCAACAGAATCCAAAAACAAGAATAAGCAACAGGGAAAGGGCTGAAAGATAGATTAGAGAATATTGAGGAAGGCACTAGACTCATCCCCATGACACTTCAAGATGGAGGGAGTCATTCTGTCCAAGTCACTGCATTTCATCTTTGATTAGCTACAAACACCTTTCTGGATGTGAAAAGGGTGCCGCCCTATTTCCGCCTCTGCTTGTGTGTTTTGGCTACTGTATTATGTGTGCCAATTGAGGACACCAGTGCTCCTGAATTGTAACATGCCCATCTTAACCAAAACATATCATGAAAAGAGAGAAGCTCTTGAACACTGTGCTTTAGCAGCTTATATTTGGCAGTTGGAGATTGCACAGCCCCATGGGATCTGTGCCTCACTGCCCACTGTCCACGAGTGAGAAAAATCGCAACCTTGTGAAACAGTCAGCATTCAAAGGACAGTTTAGTCTTTTTGGCATGAGAAAGTGAAATAACCATGAACTTGAACCAGTGCACATTGGAGAATATGTGATGAGCCTAGGTGCCTTTTCCTGTTACTGTCTTTGCTCACCACCTCACACACGTGCATGCACACACAGTAATATGCATGTACACTCCGGGCATATGGGAGCGTCAGGAAGTTAGTGGAAATTCATACTTCTCTTACTCCTGTTTTTCTACCATTTCCTTCAAGTCCCTATGACACACAGGTGACAACCATGCTGCCTTTCTTCATGTGGCACGAACTCTGTACCCATCCCAGTCACATCATTGGAGAGGAGCTCTGTGGGGTTGTTACGGTCACACCAACTATCCTGACAGTGCAAACAGTACACTTTACGTTGAGCTTGTGACTCTCCCGTTGGCTACATTTCTATGTGTCCATTATCTGCTTTGTACAGAATAATGTTTTAAACTGCCAAATAAATAGGACTGTCCCTCAGGAAGATCTAACAAGATCAGGGATCTCTGAAGAGATCATTAGAAGAACTTTCACTGGTGTTGGACACATACCATTCCAATTATAAATCCTTAATGCCCAGCAGAAAACAGAAGGTTAAAAATCAAGGAGCTAATGGTGATGATGATATCTCAGCAGCACTGAGAAACATTTACAATGAGCACTATGATAGGGAAAAAAATGAGCAGAGAATAAACCAGCAATTCCCCAAAGGCAGCACCCAAGAACAGCAATATCTGACTTGGAACTTGTTGTGTCAACCAGAATTTTTTCCCATTTATTGCATACTATTGGAGCCCTTGGTTTCTATGAGGTCTGACGGCTGCTAAGGGCAGGCCTTCATTGTCCTTTTCAGGGATGTCATATCTGTGATTCTGTTATTCTGATTTTTTTTTTCTCTTGTCTCACAAACCCATTGAGCACTCTCTGGTCCTCGTTGTTTTTTTTTTTTTTTTCTCCAACACACACAGTCTGTACTGCCCACATTCTTCACAAAAGTAACTACTTCATAATTGCACATGAATCACATTCTCCACAACATGCGTCCCTCAAGACATTGTGTCACAGGCATTTCTTTAATTATGTGGTATCTTCTCTTTGCTACGAGAAGGGCTAAATGAGCAGCCGCCTTAACCTTATTTCTCTTCCAATCCTGACATGGCCCAATGAATAGGGGTGCATAACACAGAAACAGATTTCAATAAGGAAATGGCAAGAACAGGAGAAGAATCAAACCATCAGGTGTCTCCAAAAAAGTTTAACGAAAGAAAGTCTCCAACATGATTGCATAGCAACAGTTTAACACAAACATGTATTCATAAATCAATTAGTGACTATCTGATTACAAAATGTATGACATGGAATATTCTGGCATAGAGAAGATTCAATGTCATAATTGATTATTTTGATTAATAATTGTCTTATATATATGGGTGTTAAATCACTTGCAACTTTTCTTTATTTTAAATTTATTAATTTAAAATGTTTTTCAAATTTAACAGTGTTTCACATCTATAATATTCCCTTCCTATGTAGATGTTCTATGCATATATAATATTCTTTCTTTACATCAGGGATATTATTTCACATCATGTGGGGTTCATGACAACAAACATAAAGTGAGTAGACTAAGGTAGAGTATTCAAGAAAAAAATTGAGTCCACAGCAAAATAGTGTTACAATTTAGATAGCAAAGTTTGAAAGGTTTCATAAGTTCTGGCACAGGTATCTATCTGCCTGCAAAAACATAGAGTGGGTCCCCACCTCATATATTGTTAAAATGATCACAAGAGCTAGAGACTTGAATTATGGTGTCTGTAACAAGCTAAGCACCTCTGACAAGGCTGGCATCCCTTATCACAGCTGCAGTTTGAGTCCCAGCTGCTCTGCTGCAGATGCAGCTCTGGGGCGGCACCTGGGAAGGCAGCAGAAGCTGACCCCACTCCTCATCTGAGGGGAGACCCAGATGAAGTTCCTGCCACCTGGGAAGGCAGAAGAAGCTGACTGCAGTGGTTAGATCCCTGTCCTCCACATGGAAGATCCAGATGGAGTTCCTGGCTCCTGACTTCAGCCTGGCCAGCCCTGGCTGTCAGATTAAACGCAGGCACTCATTCTCTCCCCGTGTGTCGCTCCTTCTTAAAAAAAAAAATAGATGAAAAACATGTTTGAAAATACAGAATCAGATACCTTATGGTAAAAATGAATGTAGGTGAGAATGTAGAAAGACACAGATAAGATCTTCAGCTGAGCAGATCCTCCTGCTTTGACAAGAACTCATGTTGTTTAAAGGATTATTTTCATGTATTTGCATAGAAACTACATGAGTATGTGCATTGGACATAGAGAGTCTTTTTAAAAGACTATGACAGGGGGCCTGGCAGCATGACCTAGCAGCTAAAATCCTCGCCTTGAATGTGCCAGGATCCCATATGGGTGCTGGTTCTATTCTCGGCAGCCCCGCTTCCCATCCAGCTCCCTGCTTGTGGCCCAGGAAGCAGTCAAGGACGGCCCACAGCTTTCGGACCCTGAACCCGCGTGGGAGACCCGGAAGAAGTTCCTGGATCTTGGCTTCAGTTCGGCATAGCATTGGCCGTTGCACTCACTTGGGGAGTGAATCATCGGACGGAAGATCTTCCTCTCTGTCTCTCCTCCTCTCTGTATTCTGACTTTCCAATAAATAAATAAATCTTAAAAAAAAAAAAGACTATGAGAGGGATGAATGTTTTATACAGCATTGAAGGTGGGTATTTCATTTTTTTTTCTCCCAGTGGTGACAGTTATAATTAATTTAATTTTTTTTTAATTTTAAGGTTTAACAATTTTGAACTTTATTTTATGCAAAGGGATGAAATCTAATACATTTTTCATGAGCACAGTGACATGCTAACCTTTCACACTTCCTCAGTCCTACACTTCAACTATTCTGAAATTTGAAATAAATGATAAAAATGGTGGAAAAAAAAACAATCTCTAACAGTGTAATTTCATAAGATGGTTATTAAGATTCAAACATTCTAATGAAAGATGATGTGCTGTTTAATCAAATGATAAGAATTGGTTTCAGAATCAAGAAGTAAGGGATATAATTTTTGGAAATATATCTAGAAACTGACAGCCTCCAACAAGTACTGTCGTACAATTACAAATCAAAAATACACATACCCAGAAAATTGCAGTTCAGGCAACATCTCACCAACCCGTATCTTCAGCTGCAGATCTAAGAAAATGCAAATGGACTCAAATTTTCACAGAGAAGAAAGAAATTAAGAGCTATGCTTCATGCACACAGTTTCTTAAAAGTCATGCATAGTCGGTTTTTAACATAATATTGATTTCCCATGAGATCTCTGAAGACCTCTTGGAAACGGGAGATAAGTTCATGAATGCAACCCTTTTACCACATAAACGTTTTTTTTTTTCCTTCTGTGAATCAACCACACAGTAGAAGAAGCTACAATGTGTGTGACACAAGAACTGCTTCTGCAGCTAGAGTATGGAGTTTTCTTATTAATATCAAAGCATATTCACTAGACCCATCTCACAGATAACAATGACCTGCCCTCATGTCCCTGGACAGCCCTCCACAGCCAACACCTTTTTTCTATAGCCCTTCATTGAACAAACCATTAGAAACACCTCTTCTTTGTGACCTGTCCCATTCCCTGCTTTCATAGGCTTCAGGTACATTCACTTCCTGATCCCCTGCGACCCGGTCTTGCTGAGTTCTGTGAAAACTTGCCTATTCATCCTCAGGCACAACCATTTCACGGAAATCATGACTCTGCAAGCAGACTTCCCTGCACCCTGCCCCCTCTTGGCCCAGGTCTATATAGTGTGGCTCTCATGTGGCCGCAGGTGAAAGCTCTTGGCTGTTTTCTTCTGAGCCTTTTCTGCGGCACCTGCTGGACTTTAAGATTTACCTGGAGGGGTCTCAGAGAGGCAGGTGTTTACTTGGAAATACAAACATTTCTGTGTGAGCTTCCAGATGCAGAGGGGAACACTGTCCCCAATCAAGGCTGCATGAAGCAGCCAAGAGTCTGTCCCTGAGCTAGACACAATCAAATCCCAGACTGCCAAGATGGTGGTTCCTGGCAGGAGAGCTGTGCCTAAATCCTTATGCCTGCTCATTAGGCATGTTTCTCTGTGGGACTTCAGCCCCTGCACACATCACTGTCCCCAGGGATGCTATTCTGCACAGTAAGGCAATTTTAGTCCTATAGAGTTGTTGTTCCCAAGACACAAGCATCAAAGTCGGGCAAATCCAGTATTGATGATTTTGTATTCTGGGGACATTCTTGCCTGTTGAAACAAAATCACATTATGTCATATCACAGGTATACTACGCTTTCTCCAAGATGTAGAAAAGAGAAGTTGGTCTTGATCAGGTCCCTGGGATCACCCAAGCACAGTTGTGTGCTAGAGACACAGGTCTTGTTGTGTTCAGATTTGTCAAGGTCCAAATCCTACCTGCAGTCATAGCACAGAGGCAGACCTAAAGCTCTCTCAGGTCTTCCACATCCATGAGACAGATGCTCTCTACCCCTATAACGTTGATTTTGTGCTGGCCTTTTACCCTGCATTTGTGCACAGATACAGTGATGAATGTCTACATCAACTAGGACATGACAAGGAATCCCCAGCTTCTTGTTTTCGGCATTTGATCTTATATTTGTCAGTGGTATTCATTGCTACATGGACATATATTATATTTGTTATACCTGCATTAACATAGGTTATTATTGAGATTCTCTTCTGCAAAATCACGAAAGATTTCAAGAACCAGATTTCACTGGAATAACTTCTAAGCTGGACCACATACTCAGAGTGAAGATCATACTGGAGTAAGAAAGGAAGGTGGAGGGATGGTGAGAGCGAGTGATCGAGGAAGAGTACCATGGGATGTATAACTATTTTCTTGAAACTCTAAATATTAATTTGCTCCCTTTATATTTATTTAATTGTGTTTATACATTAGCACATGCCAATCATCAAAACCAAATACTCCACAGAAGATGAATGACTAAAAATTCAATATATGAGATTCAAAGTTTATACATTTCAGGTCGTCTCTGATTCTGAGACCACTTTAAGTGCACTGCATTGATTTTGCAGAATGCATCTTGTGTGTGGATTACGCTTGAAACACTTTGTTTTATTTGTATAAAATGAGCAGGTTTCATGTATCTCATAGTAGGCATTTAGTGTACTTCCCACAGTACACTCCTTCCTCACCCATGTTGTCCACTACACTTTTTAAAATTAAAATTAAAAATTTTATTGGAAAGCTAATATGATTTGTAGAAATATTTAATTAGAGAATTATTATATCTTCCATCTGCTGGTTTACCCCCAAATATCCACAAAGGCCAGATCTGAGCTGTTGAGGAGCCAGAACCAGGAGCTTCTTCCAGGTTTCCCACATGGGTGCAGGTTCACAAGGCTTTGGACATCCTCTGATGCTTTCCCAGGCCACAAACAAGGAGCTGAATGGAAAGTGGAGCATTCTGGAGAGGAATTGGCATCCATCTGTAATGCCAGCACATGACTTAGCCACTAGACTTTCACATCAGACCCTTTTGTATTTTCACTACCACATCAGATTGTTTTTTTCACTGGCCTATTTTGGCATGCATAACGGTCTACAGTTATATCCAATTTATTGCAGAGACAAGGTTTCATTCTTTTGTTGGCTGGGTGGCATTCCAAGGCATATGTATGCTTTTGATAGGTACTCTAGTTAGCATAACAATTACACATGCTTTTTGAACTGCATGAAGTTAAGGGTTCAGAATTGAAAGGTCCACATTTCTCATGCTACAGTTTCTTGTCTAATCACATCCTATGACAGTATTCAATGTCCTTCTTAACTTAGTAGCTTAATTTTCACATTACATACATTTAAGAATCATTAAAATAGGGCCCAGCGCAGTGGCGCAAGTGGTTAAGGTCCTCGCCTTGCACCCCCAGGATCCCATATGGGCGCCGGTTCTAATCCCAGCAGCCCCGCTTCCCTTCCAGCTCCCTGCCTGTGGCCTGGGAAAGCAGCCAAGGATGGCCCAAAGCTTTGGGACCCTGCACCCATGTGGGAGACCCAGAAGAGGCTCTGGGCTTCGGCTCGGCATAGCATCGGCCCGTTGCGCTCACTTGGGGAGTGAATCATCGGACGGAAGATCTTCCTGTCTGTCTCTCCTCTCTGTATATCCGCCTTTCCAATAAAAAAATAATAAAAATAAAACTTAAAAAAATCATTAAAATAGAAGGTTTCTCTGGACTCCTACTGTGGCAAGGGATGCAAATTAATGCACCTTTAGGGCAGGATGAAACTCTGAACTTTGCCCATCATTCCTATGTGCATCCTATTCCCAAAACAGTACAGACTTTGGTGCCAAAATAGAATGTGTGAGTACTCAGTTGGATTATTTCTTGTCCAAGGTCTTGCTCTTGGAACTAAGTGTGTGATTGCGTTTTCAGACATAGTCGTGAACAAAAATGAGACTATCACTCAAAAAAAAAATGCATTAAATGCATTAAATGAATACGAATCAGAAATTTCCTTCAAAATAGGAAGAATAATTTTCCATTGTGATAGTATTCTGCTCTCCTGTGTCCAAGTACTTCGTGCTGAAAGGGTCTTGTGGTCCAGGTGTAGGGGTCTGGGTTTGGGTGAATGATTGTTGGATATACTTTTTCCTTGAATTTTCTTCCTGCACCTGCCTAGAAAGATCCAGAGATATCTCTGATCTTGTCTCCTTACCCACCCTAAAGGTGGCATTTGTCCCTTTATGAGTTTAGCAAAGCCACTCTAGGAGAGGAATGGAGAAGCTGAGAGATCCACATGGACACTATACATTCCACTGCCCCTTCGTGTTCAAGGATTTCTTCAACATCAACTCACAGAATTTGAGCTCTCCTCCACTCATGTGTGTTTTAGGTTCTCGCATGTTCTTGTTCCAATGTGTGTGATTTTCTAAAGCCTTTGATTCCCCAGAAGGCAGCCTCTATGTCACGACTTAGTAACAGCAGAGTAGAAGCGAAACTGAGCAACACATTGCTGATAAATATTGTCTTCCAACATGGAAACCAATGCCACAATGAAATTCCCTAGAGTATTATGACCTGTTATGTTCACTTTGGTTAATGTATATTTTGGGGAGCGGGGTGCTGAAGCAGCTCCGGGATTGAGAGGGGCTGTCGCAAATGGCGGCTGGCCCAGGGCCAGGAGGCGAGGTTGGTCTCACGAGCAGGTAAACAGAAAGTCACAGGGATAGGCTAATGCCCTTGCTGCAATTATGTCTTTGCCACTGGCCTATCAGATAGTGCCAAGTGGACCCATGGGGAGAAGTGATTGGTGGAGAACAATATAAAAATAGCCGGTAAAAGCTAGGCAATGGACAGACTACTAAGAGAGGCAGACAAAGAAAGACTGGGGGGCGAGAGACAGACAGAGAAAGTTTGGGGGCAATGAGGAGAAAGACTGGGGGCGAGGAGGAGAAAGACTGGGGAAAGAACAACGGACGGAATGGGAAGAACAGAGCAGCAGAGAGGGGAAGAAGGGTTAAGATCTTCAGGTGGAAAAGCTAAGGAGTACAAGAAGGGACAAAAGCGGGCAGAGGGATACAAAAGCGGTATAGAAGCAGTAAGAGCACTACAGAGAGACGAGGACAAGAGTGGAGAAATGCAGCAGAAAATGGGGACAAGACTGGGAGGAAGTGTGGTGGAAAGAGGGCTGGAGAAGCAGGGAGAAACACTTAGACCAATGGGGACAGGAGCAGCGGAGATAAGGATTTAAACACAGCTGCTTTTGACAGTGAGGGGTCCAGTTGCGGTTCCGGCTTTTCCTGGACACTCAATAGCGTGCCTCGTCCTTTTAGTGTCACCGCTGCTGGCCGGCGGTGACAGTATATGATAGCCTTTGGTACAAAAACAACCATCTCATAATGAAACAGGTTGAGATGGTATCTTGTGAAAGAGTGGAATGTCACAAGGGGAATTCTGTTAAAGATTGGGCTCCACTGGTTTTGCAGTCAGCTGTGCATCTTTGATCGTGTTTCTAAAGTTCATTTGAGACTGTGCATGGCTGTGGTGACTTTCTTTCAGATTTCATCTCCAGAGATGTGGTATCTTCCTCCAGCCTGTGACTTTAGACCTGTGACATTTGTCATGAAGAATCCCTACAAATGTCAGTGATGGTCCCAGACCCTGGATGCTCCGGGGCTGAGATAAATGAACAAATTTTAGTTTAGAATTTGGGGACAGAGTGACCAAGAGAGAAGGAGATGCAGGCAGACAGAGATGGTATTCTCTCTATTCTTGCTCATTCCCCAAAATGTCTCAGTGGCTGAGGCCTGAACACAGGACCGTGAATTCCACCTGTGTCTCCCACATGGGATGCAAAGGACTCAAGGTCTTGGACTGAACTCTACCAGCCTCACATGAGCTCTGGGTGGGATTTGGATGAAGTGAAAGCAGCTGGTCATAAATGGGTGCACTAACAGAGAGGGCAACGTCAAAATGCAGAACCCCCAAAACCTGTCACCGAATCCCAGTCTCTCTTAACATACACAAAAACACATATGTATCAGTTCATCTCCTTCTTACTTCTTCATGAATTTCCTTGTAGAATCTATAGTGAGTTGGTAAATACTGATGAATAGAAATTTCTAAGGCATCAAAGAATATCTCATTAAATCTGAGAAGTGTTTGATTCCTTAGGAAAGGCCTGAGAGTGGGAAGGAATTCTTGATAATGATTTCCCTGGGAAGAAGCAAAATGGGACCTGAGCCATCTCCAAATGTGGGAACTACATTATGAACAGGAACACATGAATTTTTGATTTGCACTCTGTTATTCTCTATGTATAAATGTGCTTCCCATTCAATATCTTTCTGGTAATGTTGTGCACAACATAAACTGAGCAACCAAACTCAGCTTTCATATTTCCTTCTCCTGGGATTCTCAGAGGACCCAGCCCTTCAGCCCCTCATCTTTGCTCTGTTTTTCTCCATGTACCTGGTCACTATAAATGGGAACCTGCTCATCAACCTGGCCATCCTCTCACAGCTCAAACTCTGTGTGCCCATGTACTTCTTCCTCACCAACCTGTCCATGGTGGATGTCTGTTTCAACTCCACCAACCTTCCCCAAGATGCTGGTGAACATCCAGACTCACAGCAGAGCTATGCATGCTGCAACACACACATTTTCTTCTTTCTGCTATTTGGAAGCCTGAATGAATTTTCCTGACCATGATGGCCTATGACCTGTTTGTGGCCATATGTCTACCCCTGCACTACATGATCATCATGAACTCCCAGGTCTGTGTGCAGCTGGTGCTGGTGTGCTGGGTCATTGGTGTCCTGAATGCACTTTTGCAGAGCTAACTGGTGCTGAGGCAACCTTCTGCATGCAACTAGAACCCCCCACTTTTTCTGTGAGTTGAATCAGGTGGTCCACAGAGCCTGTTCTGACACCTTTCTCAATGACCTCATGATGGATTTTACAGCTGTGCTTTAGGGAGGAGGTCCCCTGGCAGGGATCCTGTACTCCTACTTTAAGATCACCTCCTCCATCCATGCCATCTCATCAGCTCAGGGCAAGTATAAAGCCTTTTCCACCTGTGCCTCTCACCTCTCTGCTGTCTCCCTATTTTGTGGCTCAGGACTAGGTGTGTACCTCAGTGCCAGCACTGCCCCAAGTTCAGCCTCAACTGCAGCAGCCTCGGTGATGTACACAGTGGTCACCCCCATGCTGAACCCCTTCATCTACAGCCTGAGGAACACAGACATGAAGAAGGCTCTGAAAAGACTGTTGTTCCATAAATGATAGTGGAACACATAGTGTTGGGTTTGAACAGTGTCAGTGACTCATGTCTCAGGTTCAATGTCAGACACTGTGATCCATTTATCAGAGAAGGTACCAGAGCTTGCTTAATCTGTTCGTTGTCTTTTTGTAAATGATTAATTCCTCTGTGTACTGCAAGTGAATGACCCATTGCATTGCACTGTGTTTTATGTGGAAAGTCAATTTTTTTTATTTAAACTTATTAAGAGTAAGTGTAAAAAGTTTAAATCACATGATTGTAGAAAAAAAAAAGGAAGGGACAATTGAAGAAGGGAAATATGACTAATTTCTTCAAGTTTTATTTAGGAAATACATTAAATCTGTTCATTTTATATCCATAAAATGTTTAAAAATACATTTTTAAAAATCATAAGAATATCCCCCATCCATTTGTTAAATCCATATAATTCAATGTTGCTATCCTTGGTGCTGGGATAGAAATTTTGGCAAAACACTTGCTTCTTCCTTGGAGTTCTAAGAAATCTTCCTACTCCTGGTATGATGGTAAGTTATCAGAAAACTCTCCTTGTAATTCTTCTCATGAGGCTCTGGAAGGTGACACACTGTCAGTTTATGGTTGTTTTCAATAGCTTTCACAAGCCACCTATCATTGCTTAATAAGACTTAAATTCACCTGCATAAAATCCTGTGGAAGTTCATTGTAACTGAAATACAAAGAACAAGGAAATCTGATTATCTCAGTGACATACATTTCCACGTAACCCAATGAGTGCTGCTCACATATCAGATTTCTAGAGATGCCACACTGTTTCTGAGACATGTGTAAGAACATTCATGAAAATGTGACTCAGAAGGTTCAGCTTATGCTGGCAATGCCATGATCCCACTTTGAAGCAACTGTCTGAGTCCCAGCATTCCCCTTCTGATCCACTCTTGGATAATGCTTCTGGGAAGGCTGCAGATGTGTGTGGATTCCTGTCACACAGTTTGGACATCACAGGATTAAGCTCCTGGCTTCATGGAGGCCCAGCCCTGGCTATTATGGACAATTAGCAGTGAGCCAGCTGATGGAAGATCTCTCCATGTCTCATTCCCTCCCTCTCACTCACTCAGTCTTTTGTATTTAAAATAATCCTCCCAGACCTGGCACAATAGAGCAGTAGTTATGATCTCTACCTTGAACGCATCGGGATCCCATATTGGCACAGGTTCTAATCCTGGCAGCTCCACTTCCCATCCAGCATCCTGCTTGTTGCCTGTAGTTGAGGATGGTCCAAAGACTTGGGATCCTGCATCCATGTGGGAGATCTATAAGAAGTTCCGGGCTTTGGTTTTGGATTGGCTCAGCTCTGATCATTGCAGTCACTTGGGGAGTGAAACATCAGAGGAAGATCTTCCGCCCTGCCTCTCCTCTTCTCTGTATATCTGACTTTGCAATAAAAGTTATTTATTAACTTATTTAATAAAATTAAATAACTATATAATATTGAGAAACTTATAACTCTAATTTGAAATATGCAATAAGCGTCGCTAACGAAGAAATGAGGGCAAGAAAAGATCAGTCTAATGGACTTTGAGTGGTATAAGTTTCATTGAGTACATATAGCCAATTTTGCAGTACTGTGGGATCTGGAGGAATTTTCTGTGTGGGCGCATGTGGTGGAGTGGGGTCACAATAGTTTGGCAGAGAGAAGGGACCAGGTGGTCCAACACATGAAGCTGATTAGAGAAGGCAAAAACACAGCCCCTGTCCCAGGAACAGCCTCTGCAGACTGAGTCATCACCCTGCCCATTCATGCAGTGAACAGTTGCTGTAAATGACTGTCCCAGTATTGACAGGAAAGGACCAGCTGAGGGGAAATGTCTGCTTGGAAACCCGCATAGTAGCAGCTGCTGGAACACAAAGGTCTCAGGGTGATTTGTCTTCTCAAGCCTGCTTGTTGCATTTGGGGTCCTGAGTCTGGCACAGGGTCCAGTGCTTCCCTTCTTCCCTCTGCTGTACCTGATACCAAGCTTCATTGCTGGCAGCTGACACACTCACCACTGAGCAACCAATGTAGGCCAGGCTGAACAAGGTTGGGATATGTGGCCTAGCACCCAGTCATGGAAATTCTGGCTACTGCCCCTCTGCGCTCTCTGTAGTTGTGTCTCTCTTACTGCTTCTCTTCCGACCAGTGGGTTTGATGCTCTCACCCGCTGGTCTCTAACTGAGCATGTGCTGTCCAACTCCACTCCGGCCTGTCCCTCCAGATGCTATGACCAATGCAAGACCATCACTTTCCAGGCCACCTCTGAATGCTGAGCAGGTAGACAGCAACAGAGCATGGTCCACATGAGGCCCTGCTCCTTTGTTAGCTCTGAATGAAACAAAGAAGCTGGACCTTGATCTGTGTGACACTCCCTAAGATCACAAGGTGCTTCTCCTGAGTGGACATGAGCCATTGTGGGTACGTGAAGGCTGGACATTGTGGACATTGTGGGTGCATATGAGGGCTGAAGAAAAATGGGAAGTTCTGTGTGATTAGACACAGAAGCAAGCCTTTGAAGCCAACCAGCACAGACAGACCCAAAGTCTTTCCCTTGATCGGTAACCTGGAGGGGCTCCTGGTCGCCAGGCTCCTGGGTGGAATCTCAGAGAATTCCATTTGCCTGCACCAAAGAGACAATGACAAAGTTCTGGCAAGGACCTACGGTCCAGGGAAGGTGCAGGTGGAGGAGGAAGAAAGCCACACCCATGAAAGTTCTGGATTGCTGCAGATTGGGCTTTCAGTTCATTACTGAGATGTCCGCCTGGTCGGTCAGCTGTACCAGGAGCACTCTACAACTTCTCTAAAGTTGGTGATGCTGCTGCCCATCATTGTCATCATCATTGTCATCATGACAGTGGACACTCCTGCATCTCCCACCACAGTGCCCACTCTACATCCGGCACGTGCCCCCTAGTAACACCTACCAAGGGAAGGTAGCAGGTGAAGGCTGTGGCACGTGGGAGGTTCAGCCTGACCCAGCCCCAGCCACTGTGGTCACTTGGGGAGGAGATCAGCCAAGGGAAGCTAGCTCTGCCCCATCCCCATTCTCATCTTTCTAGTAAATACAACAATAAACATTTTTGGAATGCGAGGCAAGTCACACATGAATACAGGAAGATGTTTTGTGACATATAACTGATTTACCACAGCTTTTCAAATATGTGAGAACCGTTGGTTGCCTGTAAACCACCAGGGGTTATGGGAGGGCCAACAGCACTGGATCACAGGCAAGGAGCTCATGGCCTTTGGAGCTAGTCTCGGGGGTGGGGGTGCCTTTCTTGGGACATCCGGAAACAACCAGGACCCCTGCAGTTTGTCACAACTAGAGACAGAGCCCAAGGCAGTGGCATTCTCATCTACAGGATGAATATAGGACAAAGATGTGCTGGGCCAAACACTTGGCCTCAATTCACAGTCCTTTTTGTGATTGGCTGCAGCTGGAATCAGTACCTGCTCACAAGAAAGAAGACATGCAGGTGGGTCCTCCATCATCAACTGTCCACTGCTGTTGCTGTAGGCTGGCAGCCTCTGGGGAAAGGCCGGATTCTAGCCAAGGGCACCTGCTGCTGCAGACTGGTGTTCAACAGTGACACCTGGTGGTGGGAGCTGACACAACCACGCTGGTGGATGGCCAGTCACTGGCTGGGGTGGACACGGAGGACCCCTTAGGGGACAAAAAGGCCCCAGAACCGGTAGGAAAACCGTGAGGCTGGAGGGAAGCAGTGAGTCTCAAGAGAAAGTCCACTGATGCCAGTGAACTGAGTCAAACAGGTGTTTGAGCAATGAACTTGCAATAGTCCGGGAAGGATGACAATATCCTGATATCCCACACTGACTCAACAAATCACAGATGTTTTAGGATAAATCATAGAGGGACACATAGACATAGGCAAATGTAGAGTTATAGGCCTATAGCTTCAAATAAATGCTTATTAATAACCCCAATTCTGTTATATGCAAAATGTATGCCCATCTGAGGGGAAGAATGATCCCAAAACGTACATGGAAATGATGACAGCAGCTCCATAGGGAATGAGGTTTGGGTAGTTATTGTCAGGTGTCGTTCAAGGGACTCACTGCAGGAAATTCTGAAATCTTCAGAGGTCTAGACTTGGATTAAACTCAACAAACACCTCCAAGCTAACAAATCCCAATGAGACACCTTAGAAAACCATCCCAAAGCATACAAAGCAATGAGTGGACAGCTAATGCAGGGTTTTTGCTTTGTTTTCTAGTTAGGAAGTTTTAAAATTTCTCAAATTAGTATATATTCATAAATCAATGCTCAGTTATTTTAATAATAGTTGCTTATTTGACAGCTATTTTCACTCAAGGGCAATGTCTTTCACATCAAGCTCATAAAAATATTTAACTGCTACCGGGAGCAGAATGAGGGTTTGGGGAGGTTACATCCACTCGACTGCTAAAAACAGAATGTTACATTCAGCAGTGGCAATCACAACAAAGTTTTATTATGAGAGGCAAGGCAACAGACTGACCAACCGACTGGCTGACCAGAGTGCGGCCCCAGGCAGTACATTTACAAAATGTTTATAGGGGCAGTTTGACTCAGCTTCAGGGGGAGCACAACTTACAACAGCTAGACAGGTGAGTGAGGAAGGATCACACATTCCTTGCTTAGCTCAGCTTGCCAGCCCCTACCTGCTCTCCTCAGGTCTGGGCTCAAAATTTGGAACCACCTATGACAACCAGACCCAAATCTTGAATTATCTATGTGTTAATAAGGCTGGAACCTTGATTTATGGGGATTGGGGCTATTGGCACTAAAGGTCACATTGGCCATTAGGCTTGCAAGCTCACACAGTTTCTCAGCCAAGCAAGCAAAGCAGTAAGAATTGAAGTTAGCGAAAAGAATTGAAGTTAGCAATGAGCCATGTTTACTCCATTTTGATTTCAACTCTACAGGGAGAAAAAGAAGATGAAGAAAATACAGTCATCCTCAATAAAACCACAAAAATAGGAGGCATCTCTATCCACAGAAACACAAATCAGGATTATTAAAATACTAGGCCATGAGTGCTCCTGCTCACTTTTTAATGGCAGAAGCCAGTTTTTACTTGCTAGAGCCCCATCACCTCCACTTGTACACATGCCTCCCACAGCTGCTAGAGCCTATCACCTCCACTTGTAAGCATGCTGCCCACAGCTCTGCAATCAGCTTTTCAGTTCCCTTGTTCTGTCAGTTCAAATACTACAAGGAAATCTAAGCGCAAACTCTGCCTGAGGAACTATTTATTTGTGTGAATCTGCAGCTCAACAGAAAGCATGGTTGGTTTTAAAGCAACGTGGGAGACCTGGAAGAAATTCCTGTCTCCTAGCCTTGCATCTGCTCAACTCCAGCCATTGCGTCCACCTGGGGAGTGAATCAGTGAATAGAAGATCTCTGTCTCTCCTCTCTGTATACCTGAATTTCCAATAAAAATAAATCAATAAATTTTAAAAAGCATACAGTCGTGTATTTCTTCATTTCTTCATTTCTTCCCAATTGGCCCATCACTTCCTGCACATGAGCATCTAACACATATTCAAGTCCCACCACCTTCCCAGTGTGAACCAGGGTGAAGAGCGAGGCGACACACAACTGGATTAGAAAGCAAATGGAGACACAAAGTACAGATTTGTAAAACTAGGAAACCAGAGGTTTCCCCTCTACAAAAGGGAGAGAAACCTCATTGTACTCTTCCCGGAAGTTTTTATTTTCTTAGGGTATCAAATTACTCAACTGACATGGCAGTAGTCTAAGTTCACGCCTCCACTTCCACTACTAACTGCCAGGAGGTTAGAGTGGGCCAGAGGGAGGAGGAGGACAGTGGGATTCCTCACTGAGCACCCGAGTCTGTGTGTCTCTTCCCTTTGAAGGACACCTGCATCTGAGGGCTGTGGCCAAATCTGCATGCAGAATGCACTAGCAGATTTGTTTGCTTTGTTTTTGTTTCTTTGCTTGCTTTTTTTCCCCCAGATTGTTCAGTGCAGGCTCTTCAGACTGAATGGTCTCTGGCACTCAAGCATGAAAGACAACATTCCATAGAAAAATAAGATGAAAAGATCCAGGGAGGATTAGGAATTAGGAATAAGCAACAATCATGGCCTTTAAGGAGATGGAAGGGGATGTGACACACAAGCCTGGGGAAAGAACACCAATAAAGGAGGAGGCTGCTTCTTCTATCTTGAGATGGAAAAGCAAATGAAGAGGTGTGTGCCCTGGCATTTCTGCAGTCCTGGATTGTGCAGATGGAAGAGTTCCTGTTCAGAAGAGCAGTGGAATGCACGGGTATGTCTCCTGCTGAACAGCCAGGGCAGGGGAAGGGGAAATGTGTTGTCAGGATGTGACCTGCACAGGCAAGCCATTGGGAAGTGGCCCTGGGACTCTGAGCAGAAGGGAAACTGCCCGAGGCCTCTTACAGACATTTCAGTTCTGACCTCAGACCCATTTAAAAGTGGGCCCACTCAAAGCTGAAATAAGTCTTATGTGATGCAAGCTGTAGGCAACTTCCTAGGTTGCTTTGTATCTAGGCCAATGTCACACTGCTGGGAGTAGGCAACTTGTACCTGGTGGGCATTCTGGGCCTGGTTATTGCCAGTTCTGTGTTAACAATACCAGTATGCCAGCATGCCAGCATAGTTGTTTATTATTATTATTATTATTATTATTATTATTATTAAAGGTAGTTAGGAAAAGTAGGGAAGGCAGGGAACTCCATGCTAGGGCACGCCACCACAGCCCTGAGGTCGGGGCTGCAGATTGCCTAACAAAGGGGTCTGGAGACATATTGGAGTGGATTGGCTAAGGACGTGTTTGACAGGGAAAGAATGACTTCTAGAGTCCTCCATGGACCTGGCCACTATACTTGAAGGCAGGAGAGGGAGCTGAGATGGAGCTGTTTAGAGCAGGGATCCCAGAAGTCATGTCTAGGCCAGGCCTAGGCACCCACCCATGTGCAGGTTTTGGAATGGACCAAATAGTATCACCCACCGGTCACTGGTGCTTGCAAACCCTGGGGCTGCGAGGCATGCCTGGTTGGACTAGGCCATAGTACACCCACCTGCGAGTGTCAGAGTAGAGAGTGGGTCAGGACAGGCTGGGCCACAGCACCCATCAGAATGGGAAAGAACTAGATCTAGGGGCAGCATCTGTAGAATAGTGAGCTCACCTTTGTGGAACTGCAGCAGCTGTCAGTTTATGTGGAGAGGTGGGGATGGCAACTGGCAAAGTCAGGCTGGACCACAGACTCACTTGACAGGAAACTGCCTCACACTCATAGGGGCTGGGGCTGGGAGGAGTCTGAATGGGACTAGGCCATAGCATCCACTGGAATTCATGAGGGCCAGGAAACGGTGTGGGCTACACCTGGCTGTGCTGTGGTGGGCTGCAATACCTGCCAGTGAGAGCTAAGATTGGGGGTGGGCCCATGCCAGGCTGGGTTGAAGCATGCACAAGAACCAGGACTGGGAACAGGCCTGGTAGGAGAGCTCTCGGGCCTCCTGCTGGGCTGCTGTTCCTACTAGGAGTGTGAAAGTCATGCCTGTGGGCAGACCAGACTGGGCAAGGCTGCAGCACCCATCAGCATGTATGTGTGGGTGTGCCAATTACCAGGCTAGACTCCAGCACCAGCTGGTACTTGCGAGAGCCAGAAACGATGTGAGACATATCAGATTAGGCCATAGTATCTGTTGGGTTACATGAGAGGTGGATTTTGGTGTGAGCCAGGCAGGGCAAGGCTTTAGCTCTCATTGGTGAGTGCCAGAATAGGTGTGGGCCAGTTTGGCTAGGTTGCAGTACCTGCTGCTGAGTTCCATGTCTGGGGGCCAGCCATGTCAGCCCACTGGCACACACGAATCCATTGCTAGCAGCTGAACTGGCAGGGGAACTTGAGGAACTTCCTTGCCAGGTTGAAGTTTTTGCTGGGGAGTATGAGAACCTGGGTTGGGGCAAGCTAGACCAGGCTGGGCTATAGTACCTGCTGGTGAGTATCAGGACTGGGGGCCAGCCATGTCAGCCCACTGACACACATGAATCCATTGTTGGGAGTTGATATGGTAGGGGAACTTGAGCAACTCCCTTGCTAGGTTTTAACTTCTGCTGGTAAGTATGAGAACCAGGGTTGGAGCAGGCCAGACCAGGCTGGACTACAGTACCCATTGGCACGTGTGAGCTGGGACTGGGGGTGGGTTTGATTGGGCCAATTCACAGCACACATATTAGATCACTGAGAATCGAGATGGCTGGGAGCAGGGAGCAGGCTGGGCCTGTTTGGACTTCAACAGCTGTCAGTTTACATGAGAGCTGGTGCTGGCAGTGTTAGGCTAGGCTAGGCCAGGATGCTGCACCCATTGGTAAGAGCTGGACTAGGGGCAGACTAGGCTGAGCCAGGTTATAGTACCTCGTGACAAATGCCAAGACTGGGAATGGGCCATCTCAGACTGGGCCACAGCACCAGCTGGAAAGTTCTAGGACTGGGTAAGACACATATAGGCCTTGACCACACTACACCCTGGCAGGTGCAAGATCTGGAGCCGGCAACCTACCTGGCAGAAGAACTGTGGGCATTTTCTTACTAGGATGTACCTACTATTGGTGAGCATGAAAACCAGGGGTGGGGTTACACTAGGCTAGACAACATGGTAGCACCTATTGGCATATGTTAGGGTCAGATCTGAGGGCAGGACAAGTTAAGTTAAGTCAGCATCCTTGGGTGTGCACAAGAACCAGATGGGATGCAAGCTGGGCTGGGTTAAGCCTTACCAGTGGCTGGCATGCACAAAAGAAGAGCTGGGGCAAACCTGGTACATTTGTAGGGGATTGTCCCACCTATGGCACTCACTGGTTAAATGACAACTGGATCTGTGGGGGGTGGCTGGGCTAGGCAACAGCATCCATTGGTTCATGTGAGGTTTGAAGTTGGGGGTGGAACTGACCAGGTAGTTGTATCTACCAGTATGTGCATTGGCTAGTGCAGGTGATGAACTGAACTTGAGCCTGCATTGTGTGGCTGGCACACTTAAGAGTCATGTCTAAGGTCACCCTGGACAAAGCTTCTTAGAGGACTCTCCAACTGGATCACTGAACTCAAACTGGCCACAGAGAAAAGTTCCAGGATGTGTCTTTCAATTTTGGAGTCATGTATTGGGACTGAACTCTTGAGTTGCTAGAGCCTGTGCAGTGGACATCGACTGCCTCCTCAGAGAATGGAGAGCAGAACAAGTTGGACAATTCTACTGGCCCACTTTTGCAGCATCTGGCTGGGTCTGTGGATGCACTTGGTCACCCAATAGAACTCAGAAAGATTGTTTTCAGCCCTAGAGCAACGAAATGAACAGCTTCTCAAAACTATCAAAAACACTCAAGTAACACTCTCAGAACACTCTTCCCCACATCGGGATCTCTGTGGTGTCATCACAGCACCAACCCCCACTTCCAGGTGCTAACATAGTGTGACAGCAAAGAGTAGCCCTCTCCCCCACCTTCCCTGCATACATAGGAGAAAAAATAACAACTATAACATTTGTGCCACCCACTTTCTCCATACCTGAGCCTACCCACCCTAATCCGAGGTCCATATGGACAAGCATCTGAATCAAATCGTGTAAAATACATGCAAAAATTTTTTAAAAGATATTTGTTTGAATAAATAAATCATGAAATCACTGTGTATTAAAGCAAGGCAAAGTAACAGTGAAATGTTTTTCAACAAAATTTTGCTCTCTGTTTCTTTAGTAACCCTCCTTTTTAGCTCAGCCTTCATTACCCATGCTCCTTAACTTTGATCATGAAACATTCACTTACATGGTTAGACCTACAGACTTCTGAAAGCACGTTCTACTGTGTGAGGCAGAGCCACACCCACTAGGTGCTGGTGTACTCTGATGGGCACCTGTTCCCCATCCTCTCTCCAGCCCCTCCCACCACCCCAATGATTTCCATACATAATGCAAATTTTAGAAAACACTTGGGAATAGTACTGTGTAACAAATTCAATATGAGTCACAGATACACAATTTTATGATTTGAAGGAAACACATTAAGAAAGTAAAAAAAGAACATGAATACATTTAGTAATAATTATTGTACCAAATAGATGTGAAATGTTATCATTTCAACATGTAATCTGCTGGTGGTGTACATATATATATATATATATATATGTATATATATATAATATGTGTGTGTTTCAGGTGCCTAGACAACCACAGAAAGCCCCTCTAAAGATACCAAACAAGGAAATGAAATAATCACCGTAGTGCCAAAGAAGCAAACATATTTTTCAGGAATGGATTCAGACCATCAATTCAATTAACTGAGGGTGGGGATATGCTTGGCTACAAGTAACTAATGAGGAAGGAGGCACAGGGAGGTGCTGTTCATCCCAGCCACGCTTGGCCCGAGAGGCAGTCATAATTCCACACAGGAAGTCTACTTCCTGCTGGCACTCTCGGTCTGCTGAGAGTGTATGTGTTCTGGGGTCCTCAGGCGTCCAAAGGACTGGATCAGGGGTGCATCCCACAGTAATCAAAATTGCAGAAGTTACTAATGATTTATTTTACGCTTCTTTTAGAGTCTGGATCGTGGAGTGTTGTTTGCACTTACAGCACAGCCTGGTTGGACTGAGCACATTTCAAGTGCTTGAGTGCTGTGTGTGGCCATCACCATCACGCTGGCCAGAACAGTTCTGAGTCATAGAATCTGCAAAGGTCAGCCATTTGCTATTCCAACAAGCCTGGAGAAGCTGAAACATTCCCCTCTGTTGGCAACGCCCGCGTTGCCAAGTACCCCGAGCCCCGAGTCGAGCGGAGGGACTAGGGTTATGAGACAGACAAGACAGACAACACACAACACACTGAGACTTGTTCCTGTGAAGTGAAAACTTTTATTCAAAGTCAAACTCTCTTATATAGTTTGCTTGGCCCCTCCCAGGATCTTCCCAATGGTTAAGCAACACCTAAGCTCCCCCAAGGACATGCAAAAAGGGGAAGCAGGAAGGAGGGAAATTGCAGTCAGGACGTGCAAGAATGGGAGGCAGGAAGGAGGGAAATTGCAGTCAAGCCACGGGCTAAATGTATCAGGCCATGATTGCCCTTCCTGTTACACCTTGGAGAAACAAGCTGTGCTGTGGAGTTAACCCTTGGGAGACCCGGCCGTGCATGTCCCCCTTTTTTTGTTTTTAATGGACACCTGTCTTAGGTTGTCCAGCAGTCAGTTGATGCCTTACCCGTCATGGGGAGCCCCACCCGGGGCATGTGGGATCCCTGTCTTAGGTTGGTCATCAGCTCTGCCAGATCTTACCCGTCTCTGGCTGCCCGTTACACATCATGCTCAACCAGAATTGAGCTCTAGGATTTTCCACAGCTAAAGTCATCACAGTTTGTCAAATGATGACCTGCTCCGGGGCTTGTTGCCTGCATAGGTGGCAAAGAGGAGTAAACAGTACTGCAATCATGGCTGTAACATCAGCCCCATGGCTAAGACTCCGCTCCATTCCTTTAACATCCCTGCTCTCAGTTAATGCCATTTCATGGGGGTAACACATATATGATGTTAAATTGAGGGAGTAGCTGGAGATCTGCATTTCTCATGGGCAGGATGCCAGGAAGTTGCACCACTGCTGTCAGGGTGTCTTCCTCCCAATGCCTTCATTTTGCAAGAACATCATTCGGAGTGGGATCATGCTGAGTTGGAGCCAAGGAGATTTGTCGTGTAAGTCTCTCGGGAACCCATCTCGGTGATTCTTCATCCTGAGGAAAAACACAAACAGAGCCTCGCCCCCATGTTAGTACTGGATCTGGTCCCCGCCATTTATTTGTGGCCAGATCTTTCCATTTTACTTGGCCTTTATTCTCATTAGCAGAGCGTAGCCAATGGCGCTCTGCAGGAACTACATCATTGGTGACAGTTAAAAAATTTAACACATAGATGGCGGATGCCAGTAGGGAATGGGGAGAGCTGCAATGTTCGGCCACATCCCCTTTCTTTATTTTTTCTAGATAAACTTTAAGGGTGCGATTGGCACGTTCAACAATGGCTTGACCCTGAGGATTGTAAGGGATGCCTGTTTTGTGAGTTATATTAAAATCTTTGCAGAATTTTTCAAAGCCTTGGCTAACATAAGCCGGTCCATTATCAGTCTTAATTTGTTTGGGGATCCCCATATAGGCAAAGGCCTGTAAGCAATGGGATTTAACGTCTTTTAATTTCTCTCCTGAATGAGCAGAGGCATATATTATATGGGAATAGGTGTCAACAGAAACATGCACATATTGAAGTTTTCCAAAGGAAGGGACATGGGTAACGTCCATTTGCCACACATGATTGGGCAATAACCCTCTGGGATTAACCCCTAGGGATGGGACAGAGTAATATTGAGCACAGACTTCACAATTGGTGACAATCTGGGTGGCTTGTTCTCTAGTCACCTTAGCATGTAGTCTTAGAGAAGCTGCATTGAGATGGAACCTTTTATGAAGGTGCACTGCCTGTTCATAAGGGTCCATAGTCAGAGATATGTGCAACACCTGAGTCAGTGCATCTGCCCGCGCATTACCCTCACTCAGGGGGCCAGGCAAGGAGGTGTGCGCTCTTATATGCCCAATAAATAAGGGATGAGTGCGCTGCCAAATCTGCTGCTGTAATTGTAAAAGAAGAAAATAAACTGAGGAGGTCGGGGCTATATAGGCTGTGGTTTCTAAAGGTAAAATAACATGAGCTACATAGCAGCTGTCTGTGTATACATTCAGGGGCTCATTATGGTAAATTTGAATGGCAAAAAGCATAGCAGCTATTTCAGCGGCTTGAGCTGATTTGTGGGAGATGGAAACAGCCCGTTCTTCATGTCCAGAAACTATAGCAGCCTTGCCTTTAGCTGACCCATCAGTAAAAACTACACGGGCTCCTAATATGGGTTGTTGTCTAATTATTTTGGGAAAAACAACCGGATGTCTTTTGAAAAACTGTACTAAGGGATGGGAAGGATAATGATTAATTAACTGAGAAGAAACCGTGGCACAAAAGACAGACCAATCATCAATATTATTTTGTAGCCATGTCACCTGTTGGGAATCATAGGGAATGGAGATGAAATCAGGATATTTCCCAAAAATCTGCAGGCTGATCTTGCATGCCTTATACAACAAAGATATAACAGCAGTGGGATAGGATTGCACAATTTGTCTAGTGGATGCTGGGGAGTGGACCCAATATATAGGTCCAGTTTGCCAAAACACTGCTGTAGGCGCGTGATTGGAAGGAAAAACCAACAACCGCATTGGCGCCTTATAATCCACATAACTAACATGAGCATTCTGAATGGCATGCTGGACTAGCTGCAGACATTCCCTGCCTTCTTTGGACAGTTGTCGGGGTGAGGAAGGATCTGGATCACCTTTAAGAATATCAAAAAGGGGCTTGAGTTGCCCAGTAGAAATGTGCAAAATTGGCCGGATCCAATTGATATCACCTAACAAACTCTGCAAATCATTCAAGGTTTTCACATCACTTAATCTGATGGTCAAATTCTGAGGGGTGACACCAGTTGGCAAAAGCTGATGGCCTAAATACTGATAAGGAAAATCTGTCTGAATTTTATCCGGGGCAACAACCAATCCGGCTGTGGCTAAGGCCTGATAAATACATTGTGCTGCTAACCATAGGATGGAACGAGTTTCAGCCGCGATCAAAAGATCATCCATATAATGAATCAAATAGATATTTGGAAATTGTGATCTAATTCCTTTTAAGGCCTTATCCACATAGATCTGACAAATAGTAGAACTGTTCATCATCCCCTGAGGGAGGACAACCCAATGGAAACGTTGGGAAGGGGCTTTTAGATTGATGGACGGTAAGGTAAAGGCAAAACGCGGAGCATCTTCCAGGTGCAAGGGAATGGAGAAAAAGCAGTCTTTTAAATCTAACACAAGCATATGCCAATCTTTTGGTATTCCCACAGGAGATGGCAAACCAGGTTGCGTGGCCCCCATAGGGGCCATGACAGCATTTACTGCACGTAAATCTTGCAAAAGCCTCCAGTTGCCATTTTTCTTTTTAATAACGAAAATTGGGGTGTTCCAAGGAGAGGTGGATGGAACAATATGTCCAGCCTCAAGCTGCTCCTTTACCAATTCAATTGCAGCCTCTAATTTTTTGCTTGAAAGGGGCCATTGTTCAACCCAAACAGGTTCATCTGTTTTCCATGTTAATTTAATGGGCTCCTCTAACTGACGAGGCTGCTCTACAATGGCCCCTGCAAAAAATGTCCTAAGCCTGTTCTATCCCCTGGGCTACGAACTTCAATCTTTTTATCACAGACTGGTTGGGGGTCACCTTGAAGATGTCTGCCCAAGCCCTTTCCAGGAAAGTATCCTTGTCTATTAAGCATATTTGGCACAGGCTGAGAGGTCAACACAACATTCATGGCACTCAGCAAATCTCGTCCCCACAGGTTAATAGGAATATGTGGTAAAACATATGGCTGGAAAATTCCTGAATGACCCTCTTGATCCTTCCACCTTAACAACCTAGCACTTTTCTGTGGTTGAGAAGTTCCTATCCCTTGGAGAACGGTTGGGGTGGCCTCTAACGGCCAGGAGCTTGGCCACATTGCCTGGGATATAACTGTAGTATCTGCCCCAGTATCAAGTAATCCTGTGAATTTTCTCCCTTCTATCTCTAACTGCAAGGTAGGTCGGGTTTGCATGTCGGAGACCCAACATGCCAAGGGGCCGGAATCACCAAAGTCTCCTTGTCTATCTCTTTTATGAATAGGGTTGTCTGTTGGAACCTTAGGGATCAAGATCAGCTGGGCAAATCTCGCTCCTGGTGGAATGATGATAGTGCCTTTGGCTGATTCTATCATGACTTCTATTTCTGCGGGGGTATCCTCATCTATCACTCCTGGGAGTACTCTGATTCCATGCATGGTAGCACTGCTTCTTCCTAGGATCAGGCCCAAGGTATTCTTAGGCAAGGGGCCCCTGACTCCTGTCTTTATCCGCTGGGGCCCCAGGAGTGGGGTCAATACCTCTCCGGAGGCGGCACAGAGGTCTAGTCCTGCGCTACCTGGTGTTGCTCTGAGGAGAGTTGAGATGTCTGCATTTTTTGCCGTGGGAGCGGGACTCTGAAAGTTGGTACTGTTCCAGAAGCTACAGGTGTCTGCTGGGCTCCGTACACCTGAGGTTGGGGGGCCCGGAGCGGGCCCCTGACCCCGTTTCCCGATAAGGGATTGCCTTGGGCATCATACCTGGACCTACAATTACTGTCCCAATGATAGCCTTTATGGCATCTCTGACAGAGATCTGGGGCCGGCAAGGATTGTGGGGGTCGCCTTCCTTGTTGGGGGACATTAGGACACTGTTTTTTAAAATGTCCGGACTGTCCACATGCAAAACAGGCTTTAGGATATGCCCTAGGTTGAGGCTGAGGGCGTTGAACAGCAGCTGCTATCACTTGTCCAAGGGCATGGGTGGAATCAATATGTCTGCAAATTTTAAGGTAATCATGCAGAGACTTATCTCTATGGGACCGAAGAGCATCCTGGCAATATTTATTAGCATTCTCAAAAGCTATATGTTTAATTACTGGCATAGCTGGTTCTAGGTTACTAAAGATCTTAGTAGCAACCTGCATAATACGGTCCACAAATTCTTGAAAAGGTTCTGCAGGGCCTTGCAAGACCTTAGAAAGCTGGTCTCCTGTATTAGCATTAGGTAAAGCCTTCCAGGCTCCAAGGGCTGCATTTGTTATCTGTGCATAAACTCCTAGATCATAATTAACCTGTTGTTGGATGCCCTCAAAAGGTCCAGTGCCAGTAAGCATTTCAAAGCTTCGATCTGCATGTCCCACAGCTGCGTTCTGCTCAGCAAAATTTCTGCACCTATCCTGAAAGTCCGCTTTCCATAGGAGAAAGTCACCACCATCCAGAGCGGAACGACACAATTGCATCCAATCACTAGGAGTAAGATTCAAACTTGAAAAGGATTCTACCAGTGCCAGAGTAAAGGGTGCCTGGGCACCATAATCTTTAACAGCCTGCTTTATATTTTTGAGGTCTTTAAATTGAAGGGGCTGATGCTCCCGGCGAGGGGGACCCCTCGAACTGGGACCTCTATGACTGGGAAACATCGAACCCCGCCTACTGGCTGATCAGTGGGGCTATCACTCCAGGGCCGCATGGGATACTTATTGGGTGAATGGCCCACAGCTTCCTCCTCAGGAGGAGCGGTAGGGGTCACAAAATTAGGGGCATATGGTGGTTGCCATGAATTGGACAACTTGCCAGAGAAATGTTTATCTATTCCCGCCTTCTTTAATTTTCTTTTAATTTCCCTAATTTCTTGCTTTAAGAAAATCTTCTCCTCATCTCTTTTGTTCTCACTCACTACTGAAGAAGAGGCCTCATTCTCTTCTGAAGAAGAGGCTTCGTTCTCCAAAGAGCCAGCTTCACTCTCCTCTAAAGAAGAGGTCTCATTCAGGGTGGCCTCACTCGAGGTGGCCTCACTTGAGGACTCAGTTGAGGCTTCCACAGACAGCAAAACCTCTCTTTCCTGGATTTCTTCAAAAGTATTTTGTACTTTTTTTAACTGTTTTTTAACTTCCACCTTATCACTAAATAAAGAATTACGGACTAAGTGTCATAAAGAAAAGTTGGCAATAGGGAAATTCTCTGGGTCCTTTTGCAAGCAGGATTGCAAATTAGTCTTAACCTGTTCCCAATCGGGGACACTCAAGTTCCCTGAAACAATAAACCAAGGACTACTGGATTGAACGGCTTTAACAAAATTTCTAATCATTTTAGTTTTAACTGGCTTCCCCAGTTGATGTAAAAGTTCTTCAAGCTCAGTAGTCAATTTATTCTTGGAGAAGGCAGAACCCATCTTTTTTGTAAGGTAAATGAAACACCAAGATCCAACAATATTTCAAAACAAAGGTAAAACTTTACTGTATTTCACAACAAATCTTAAATCAAATTGTGTTTCAAAACAAGACTAAAATCTATTATATTTCACAATAAATCTTAAATCAAACTGTATTTCAAAAGAAAACTCCCTCTCCTACCAGTTTAGGAAAGTCTTACAATACGTCCCACTTACCTGCTGGCCAGTTTCCCGGGACGACTCTTCGTCGTGTATCCTCTCTTTCTCGATCTCGGTGGAACCTCCAGATGTTGGCAACGCCCGCGTTGCCAAGTACCCCGAGCCCCGAGTCGAGCGGAGGGACTAGGGTTATAAGACAGACAAGACAGACAACACACAACACACTGAGACTTATTCCTGTGAAGTGAAAACTTTTATTCAAAGTCAAACTCTCTTATATAGTTTGCTTGGCCCCTCCCAGGATCTTCCCAATGGTTAAACAACACCTAAGCTCCCCCAAGGACATGCAAAAAAGAGAAGCAAGAAAGAAAGAAATTACAGTCAGAACGTACAAGAATGGAAGACAGAAAGGAGGAAAATTACAGTCAAGCCACGGGCTAAATATATCAGGCCATACCCCTCCATAGAGGGGTTATCAAGGTTACATTTTCTTTAAAAAAAAAAAAAAAAGAAAGAAAATCCCTCCTACTTTATATGAGATGAGGATGGAGCTATTGTGAGCATCTTGAGTACTATAATATGCTTGTCTCAGTATATTGCTCTTTTGTGTGGAAGGGTCCATTAAAGGTACAAGGCAATGCTCTGTCCAAAGTGGCTGCATAGGAGACAAGGGGAAGGCAAAAGACAGAATAAAAAAAACTGTGGGGCCCGGCGCGGTGGCGCAAGTGGTTAAGTCCTCGCCTTGCACGCCCGGGATCCCATATGGGCGCCGGTTCTAATCCCGGCAGCCCCGCTTCCCTTCCAGCTCCCTGCCTGTGGCCTGGGAAAGCAGTCGAGGACGGCCCAAAGCTTTGGGAACCTGCACCCGCGTGGGAGACCCGGAAGAGGCTCCTGGCTTCGGATCGGCATAGTATCGGCCCGTTGCGCTCACTTGGGGAGTGAATCATCGGATGGAAGATCTTCCTCTCTGTCTCTCCTCTCTGTATATCTGCCTTTCCAATAAAAATAAATCTTTAAAAAAAAAAAAAAAAACTGTGGAACTGTTGCTGCAGTATAGCATTTTAAGCCACAACTTGCCTTATCAGACCCCTGTGGATCCAGTTGCACTACCTCCAATCCAGCTCCCTGATAATGTGCCTGGGAGGGCAGTGGAACATGGCTCAAACCCTTGGACCACTGCCACCCATCCAGTCTTCTTGCTTCTGTCTGGGCAAATCTGGCCATGTGGCATTAGGAGAACCATATCAGTGAATGCAAGGTCTCTATCCCTTCCTCTCTATCACTCTACCTTCCAAAAAGGAGTTTAAAATCTAGTTGTGTGTTGTTTTTTCTTTTTAATTTTTAAAGAAGCACTGTTTCATTCAACAACAACTAAATCAAAAAGAACATTCTTTTGGTTTCCAATTCCTCAGTAAGACTGGATTCCTATGTTTTAGCATTTCTTTTTATCTTTTTATTTTTTTTTACTTTTTGATATGATGATAGAATATATTTGACGGGGTATTTGCAATCCAGCAATGAGGGACTTAATGCACAGAGATATTAATCCGTTCCACTAACTGACAGTCAATAACCAAGGTTTATTAACAGCAAAAGACTTTTAAAGACTGAGAGTCACATAGGCATAAGGAAGGTCCAAAACAGAATGCAATTTGCATGCTAGTGAACAAGTGGGGTCAATCAGTAGACAGTGTTTTCTTCTAGCAGGCTACTAATAATTAAACAGCATACACTAGAAAAAATGCCTCTCGTTGACCTGTTATCAAAATTCATGGTTTAGGGAGCACTTGAGTCCCTGTTTTTTCTACTTCAACTGCTTCAGGCCTTTTGCCCTGAGTTTCCAGAGTTTTCTCACAGCTGGCGATGCTTTCACACCTTCACATCTGCAAGATGTCCCATTGTCTCTTCCTGATCAATTGTCTTCCTATAACTGGGCTCTTTATAATGAATAAAGATTGATTAAGTTCATGGGAAGTCCAGGAGTACAGAACTGGTATCTTGTGAGAGCTATCTGGTTACACCATACATGTCAGAAGATAGAACAGGCCTGTGTGAGCTTGGGTCTTCCAATTCCACTTCATATAAAGCCACAGGTCCCATCTCAAGACTCATCCTGAAAGCGTTCCCAATTCTATTTGCTCCCAATGGCCCCGTCTCCAAACACTAACTTATACATGCACTTGTGGCCTGAGTTTCCAGCTCATAGCATTAAGTGGGAAGTTAGAGACCAGCATATGTTATATGAAATGCCTAAGGGAAAAAAAGTTTCTGTGGAAACAAATGTAGTAGCGTCTTGCAGCCTGAGAAGCACACCTCAACAGCCAACACTTCTCTGCTTGGAATGCATGAGCAGTTCTGATGGGACTGGGTAATAAAACCTTGGGAGGAGTTTTAACCAGCAGCAAACCCTTTGTCCAGGAGAAGGGCAAGAAGAGATATGATCGGAAGAACTGGCCACATTTCCTTCCCTACATCTGGGTTTTTTTTTAGCTTTATGTTATTTTTTATTCAAGAGACAGATATACTGGAAGGAGGGAAGATAGAGAAAAAGATCTTCCATTCACTGATTCACTCCCCAAGTGACCAAATGACTAGAGCCAAGCAGCTCTGAAGCCAGGAGAAGGGAGGTTCTTTCAGGTCTCCCACGTGGGTGCAGGGTCCCAAGGCTTTGGGCCATCTTTTACTGTTTTCCCAGGCCACTTACAGGGAGCTGAATGGTAAGTGGAACAGCCAGGGCATGAACCTGCATCCATATGGGATTCTGGCAGATGCAAGGCAAGGATCTAGCTGCTAGGTTATCTTGCCAAGCCCTGAACACATTCCCTTTTAAGCTAGGTCTGGATACAGGAGTACTCCCTTCACTACTTCATTTCATTAAACTTGTTGGCCACCAATACGTCATAAATTCTTCCTTGCCTGGTGATGGGAACCCTGAGCAGCAGATCACCAGCAGGGTATTTGGCACCCAGTCTGCAGAAGAGCAGTGCTGAGTCACCTCAGCTACAGGTGTATTTTGTGCCAAGCCATCTGTCTTTACTCCTGACATGTCTAATGACTCCCAGTCTCTTCAATAGAAACTGGGCCAGTTTCTTCAGCATAACCACCTTGGCCTTCCATGCTCTGTGCCTTTTCTACAGTTCTGTAGAAAGGCTGTTTTGTGGGGAGATGGAGGCTAGATGGCCTTCTTATGGGTTCCTACTTGTCTCAAGATGAACCCAGGGGAGACCAGGAGTACAGTGCTTAGGAACTCACACTGCAGGATGTTTGAATGATGACCTTTAACCTTGGACACTTGCAGCTGGCTCCCCAGAACTCTCAAATGAGTCTAAATCACAGCATGGGGCTAGCGTCATTTTTTTTTTTCTTTTTTCTGTTTTCTTTTTTTTTATTACTTTTTTTTAAATTGTTGTTAACATTGTATTATGTGATAACCTAAAAACCCATTATCATGCTATGGAAATAATGCCAAATTAACATTGCCCTTATTTGGATGCCAAAAGGATTAAACTCCATTCTTGGGCTTTGAGGAAATGGCAGCCATTGATCTAAAACTTCCTTTTCTTTGCTTTCTCGCCGACCTGCAGTTTGTTGACTCCGTCCCTTTCCCTGGTGGGTGTCATGAAGAGGGATGTTTGTTCTCTCAGCCTTGGGTAGCCCACGTTACCTAAGGAAGGGGCATATATGGTTTCCATTTGGGTGAATGACCAAAGAAACATCCACTTTGTATTTTGTTAAAGTAATCTATTGTGGGCCCGGCGCGGTGGCGCAAGTGGTTAAGTCCTCGCCTTGCACCCCCGGGATCCCATATGGGCGCCGGTTCTAATCCCGGCAGCCCCGCTTCCCTTCCAGCTCCCTGCCTGTGGCCTGGGAAAGCAGTCGAGGACGGCCCAAAGCTTTGGGAACCTGCACCCGCGTGGGAGACCCGGAAGAGGCTCCTGGCTTCGGATCGGCATAGTATCGGCCCGTTGCGCTCACTTGGGGAGTGAATCATCGGATGGAAGATCTTCCTCTCTGTCTCTCCTCTCTGTATATCCGCCTTTCCAATGAAAAAATAATAAAAAAATAAATCTTTAAAGTAATCTATTGTGTTTTGGGTTAAGTATTGATTGTGAGAAACAAATGAATTTCAAAAGAATTAAAACTTTTAAAAGCATGTACTTACTTTAAATCGATCATTTGTAATTAGCTTAAATTAGCTTAACTGTTATCTACAACTGGCTAAATTACCTTGACTAAATTAATGAATATTTTTAAAAATTTTTTTTATTATATTTTTTTACAATCTTTACATGGTTAATTGAAGTAAAGAGGTTCAAGGGCTATAGGAAAGTGGGTAAGACTATTGTTTCCATATTGTTTCCTTCATGTTTAAAAAGGGGTATTAAGGAAGAAGGCCCACCCAATTTCCCACCCTGCCCAGGTCCCAGATGTAGGGTATGCTCTGAGGTTCTTGCTCAAGTGGTTTTGATAGAGCACCAGTTATAAATCACTGCCAATCTTGCCACTCCAAGCATAATGAGGTCTTTGAAGAATCCACCAATTGACATAGTCCATCATAGAGTCACCATTTGCCCTGTATTTCCCTGCCAACATATAGCTGAGATGGTTGATTGACCTGTTCTGTCTTCTCTCTTTTCTTGGTTAGGATTCTGAGTCCAGCATTTCCATCAAAGCAGCTCCCCAGGAGAATCCCCTGTGCCCGGGCCAGATGGCCTACTCTTTCTGACAACACGGGGCACTAGAGCCTTCACAGCCTTCCTACAACGAAGACACCCCAGGGTAATCTCTGCCCAGTGTCATAGATGCCACTCCATGCAATAGCAATGGCAAAAAAGCTTTTACCTACTTCCCACCCAGGGGCCATTTGTGCAGAAGATGGAGGGCAGAAGGGGAAGTGGAAAGACCTGGAGCCTATTCCTTTACAAACCCCAGTCTGCATGCAGTGTGCTTTCAGTCCTTTACCCAGCTGTCCATCCAGTCTGCAGGTGCACTAGCCTGCCTGCTGTTCCTCTCTGTCTCATGTCAAAATTCTTTCTTGCATCAAGATTACAACTCCTGAGCAGACAACTTCCAATAACAGTAGAAATCTTGTCTCTGCAGCTCGTTGCAGACCAGTAGACCTCCTGGATGTGCAGGGGCCTCTTGGGAGCAATTGTGCCGGTTACTTGGTGGGAGATGGAAGAACAATGTCAAGACCACAAAGAATTGCTCCATGTTCAGTGAGCGCATGTGAGGCACCTGAGACTTGACATTTCCTACAAAAGAGCCCTTACATGGGGAATGCGTTTCAAGTAAGACACAGCCAGCGGCACCTGGCTTCTTCTTGTAGGGTAACCTTGAGCTGTGGTCAGCTGTGTAGGGGTTCAGCAATGAGAGCAAATGCAGACATCAGACAAGAAGACATGGTCTAGGCCAAGAATGAGCTCAGTCTCATGACTTTAGATGAGCAGAGATAAAGAACGGAGTTGGGGTATGGGGTGTGGAGACAGTGGGAGAGTTCAGGCAGATGGAGCTGCTATGGAAAGGCCTGGGGTAGGGGCATGGTGCAGCAGTGGTGAATGTCCAAAGAATACAGGCAGAATTGTTGTTGGAATGTATCCAACAAAATAAGCTGGGTGACAGATGCAAAACTGGGAACCTGCAGAGAAGAGGTTCTGGGAAGAGGAGGCGAAGGACCCCTCCTTCAGAGTGCATACTGCCCCCAGTGAGTCCTGGGAGGTGTTTTTGTGCTCTCCTCCATGATAGGTGAACATATAAGCTCTGTATAGTCAGCTAACCAAGGGCAGACTGTGCTTATCTATTCCCCATTTCAATAGCGCTTTGACCAAGGTGTCTGGCTAACTTTCCTTGAACTCCCTGCTTACAGGCATGACCTAAATCTGAATTGTGTTCTAACTATTGTTTTATTGAGCCTAACTATAACTTGGAAATAAGCTTTTTCAGTTGCCCAAGAGCACTATCCCTTCATTTATTTTGGCCATTCCCTTCTCCAGGATCCTGCAAGATAAATTTGCAAGAATGGATCACAGATCAATCAGTGGATCCTTCAACGACCTCATCGTGCTTGGAGTGGCGAGATTGGCAGCAATTCATGAATGGTGAACTATCGAAACCACTTGATCGATTATCTCAGAGCATGCCCCACATCCGGGACTTGGGGTGGGTAAGACCCTGGGTGGGGCTTCTCCATCAATATCCCTCTTTACCTCAGATACAGGAAGGAAATAATGTGGAAACAATAGTGTTACCCACTTCCTTATAGCCCTTGAACCTTTTTACCCCAATTAACTAAGTAAATGTTGTTAAAATATAATTTAAAAAAAAAAAAAGAATGGGTCACAGAATGTGGGCAGAAACAGCCTCTCTTAGCTCCAGATTTTCAGGCATAAAACTCTGGCCTTTGCTTCACAGGAACTGGAGGAGTAGGCAGCCTAGAATGTTCTGGAATAGGTGAGTGTCAGAAAATAATTTGGGAGCTACAAAGAGCAGAAACTCTTCCAAGAAAAGATTGGAAGCAGGACTTACCTGCTGCATAGTACCTAGCTAGTTCCAGGCTTGGAGTCGGGGGGAGGGTTTGATTTGCTGACCACCAAGGAAAGAATAGCTCAGCCAAATATAAAAAAAGAATTTAGATGGCCTTTATTTCAGGGAACATCAATCACCGGTTTCCCTTCCCCATTCCATAAAAAGACAGTGAGGTAGTGGGCTACAGAGAAAGAAAAGTGCGGAAGAGACTTGCAGGGGGTCTTTTAAACTCCTCTTGAGGGCCCAGAGCGATAGGATAATGGTTAAGGTCCTCACCTTGAACGTGCCGAGATCCCATTTGGGCGCTGGTTCTAGTCCCGGCAGCTCCACTTCCCATCCAGCTCCCTGCTTGTGGCCTGGGAAAGCAGTAGATGACAACCTAGAGACTTGGGACCCTGCACTCACATGGGGAGACCTGGAAAGAAGTTCCTGGCTCCTGGCTTCGAATCAGCACAGCACTGGCCATAGTGGCCACTTGGGAAGAGAATCATTGGATGGAAGATCTTCCTCTCTGTTCTCTCCTCCTCTCTGTACATCTGCCTTTCCAATAAAATAAATAAATCTTGAAAGAAAATAAATAAACTCCCCTTGACCCAGAAGTTGAAATAGTGGGGGTTTACCTCGGCCCTTATTTGGTTGGGGAATATAAATTTGTGGTCCTCATTGGTGTAACTGTGGTTTCCCAGTCTGAGGGGCCTGCCAGAATTCCACTGTCCATTCCAATTTGATTGGAAGCAAACTCTGCCCTCCTCCAGTTACCAAGGTAATCATCAGGGCAGATTTGATGAGAACAAGTCACAACTTACACTGGCCTGGCACAAAGAATACACTGGGAGAGGCTGGAGGACACTTATTGAACAGCAATTCATGGTCAGGGAGCCAATTATTGGGAAGAAAGGAGAGAGGCACAGGAATGAGGGAGATGGAGAGATGGCAAGTGAGCCCATGAAGAGAAGGGAGAACGCAGCAGGACCAATCTAAAGTCTGAGGTCAATGCCTGGACCAGTGGTGACTCTAACATGGGCCACTCAGAATACACTACACTGCCCCGGTGCTAACTCCAGTTAGTTAACCTGGGCTTTGGAACTACAGCCCCCTAAGGACCGTGTGTTGACACTGAAGGTTGAAGGATATGATCACAACCATTTTCCAGGCATCTCTGAGAGAAATGGAGGCAACAGACCAAGTAAGCTGCATCCTGAGCAGACAAGGCATTGCTGCTGCCAGGAGACACAGCCACCATAGGTTCTGCTGGGACAGGGGAGGTCACTGATGCCCAATCAGGCCAATGAATGCCCAGAGGCAGTTTCTAATTTCATCCAAGGCAGTACGTGCCCACATTTTAGATTGCTATTGAAGAGACAGAAGTTCCGTCTGTGGCCCCAAGTCACTGATTTCTGCCTTTCCTTTCTGTTAGCCACCTGGTGGGGAAGGCTCTCTGCTGTACAGCCCAGGCCCTCCCAGAGGTGCAGCTGTGGAAGCAGTGGGTCCTATGGCAGGCACCTTCACACAAGCACCTTGCCTCACTACCCAGGGAACAGATTGGAAATACATACTTTGAGAGACAGCTAGAATTCATCTGCAAGGAGCAACTCACAGTGATGAAATGGAAAGGCAAGGAAAGGCATTACGGTAAGGGAAAGGGCAGGTCAGTCCTCCATTTGTGCTTCATTGTACCGGGGGATCCAGTTGTTGCTTGGTAGGCTTTTTAGCAGGCCATGATTCATGCCTATGACGAATTCATTTCAAGCCCTGGGCTTTATTTGATATAAAATTTACCTTTTTTTTTTTTTTTCCTGGGGAGAAGTGTATTAACTCTGGGCTGCTGAAACATGTTCCATTTTAGTGTTCCAACTCCTCTTGAAGCTAAAAGGTGATCAGAACATTCCAGCTGAATATCAAGCTCCTCTACTTTGTCTACTTTGTGCATTGCTTGCATAACAAGAGGTCTAGGACTCTTCTCTTTCTGTAGGAGAAACCAAACCCTTCCACAAGAACTGCCTTGTTTCTGCCTGTATCTAACTTCCTGCCTTATACCCAAAGGACCTTATACCAAAGGTTCCAGACACAGGATAATCTGACCCTCCACTACCCAACTTCCAGCCATCCTTCACTCACCAAATTAAGTCATGCACACCCTTTCTTGTGTAAGAGAAAATACACTCATTCCAGAATATCCTACTGGATTCTAGAAAGTGACTTTTCACTTTCTAGTGACAGCTTCTGAAAGCTTCTCCCTATCCTCTGGCTTTGCTTCAAGAACACAACTCCCTGTGATGGGGACACTCAGTGGTGGCCGAGGATGTGTCAAGGAGCAGGTTCTTCTACCAGCTACCAGTGAACAGAAGCAGTGGCAATGATAATGGCAATGGGAAGAACGGGACCTGAAGCACGTGCCTACTCATCCTCCACCCACAATGGAGACATGGAGAAGACCTGTTGGATGCCCAGCCTGTTCCTGGGGCAGCTCACACTGTGACAGCCCTTCCCTGCAAGAAGACAGGCTGATCATGTTTGATGTGGAGATGCACATGAGCAGGGACAACAGCTTGCAATCAGAAGAAGAAATTGTAGGCGAGAAAGAAGCAGAAGCATTGAAGAAGAGTGCAGACTAGGTGTCGGGTTGGTCCAGTAGACCAGAAAGCATTCCACCCAAGGAGTTCTGCTTCTGACATCTGAAACATTCCGTGTCCCTGAGCATGAGGAAAAGCAGTGCCATGAAGAAGGTGGGTGCAGGGGGATGGTATTTTTGGCGGAGTTCCTGAGTTTGTTCTCCCATCTCTTCCTTGCGCACATGTTTGTTTTGGGGCTAGCCATTGGAAAACGACTGAGCACACTGAGAGCACCTACTGAGGGGAAACCAGGCCCTGAGTGGATGTGTGTGTGTGACCTCTGAAGTGGTGTGCTGTCACAGTAGTTTATTGGAACTTGAGACCATTGTAGGTATGGCCCAAACTAGCACCCTAGTTTTACAGATCCAGTTCCAGTAGCTCTCAAATCCAGTATTTGATTCCAGCTCTCTTGAGGCATTTTACTATCCTTATTCCCTTTTTGGCCTGTAAGACACTTTCGAATTTCCTAACAGAGTTTACTGTTGCTTAGAAATTGGCAAGGGCTTAAGTTCTGTAAATGCTACCAGCAGATTATAATTTTGTCAGCAACGCTAGTATCTCCTCTTACTATTACCAGCCCTGGATCTGAATCTCCCATAGTGTGAATTTTATTCTTCTAATGCTAACTACCATCTCTCTCTTAAAACAAAATCAGGTCAGCACAACATATGAAAGCTTTGTGGTTCAGTTTTGTTGTTGTTGTTGCTTTTTTAAAATTTCCTTTCCAAGTCAAAGACAAGCTTCCCTAAGCCTGAATTTACAGTTACCAAAATGAGAGAGAGAGAGAGAAACAAACAAAAGGAAGATCAACACACAGACACATAACTTGGGCCAAAAAAAAATTATATTAAACAAACAAATAAAAAGAGCATAGTTTTTCCATCATTCTCCAGGGTTGTGATAACCTTACCTGAGTCACATGCATTCATCAGTTTTTAAAGATGAAGAGAGGAGAATTATAAAGCATGGAAGAAAAGCCTGGAGGGCAGCGCTACAGTGAAGTAGGCAAAACCACTTTCTGCAAGGCCAGGATCCCATGCGGGTGGTGGAGCTTCGTGCTGTAGTAAGGATGCTGCCTGCATACTGGGGAAAAGTCTCTCAGGAGACACCAGCTGGCCGACAATGGGGCTGAGCTGAAGTCAGTAACCAGAGAAGACCTTTCAACGCTGGAGGACAAACCCTGTGAATTCTCCCTGGAATGCACATTGAGACCATACAGGCCTGCTAGCATCTGTGTCAGCTCCAGGAGCAAGCCTTCTCAGGCCATTTTCCCTGGGCCACCATCCCACTGCCCCATGTTGCCATAGACTGCTAGTATTGGTGAGCAGGATAGCACTTGAAAACTGGAAAGCCAGACACCTGCGTGAGAAGGGAATCTTGCCATTTGTCAGAAAGGCTGTAGTTTGTCCCTTACCAATTCACATTCAACAACCAAAAGTTCCTCCAGTGCAAGCATCTGAACTGTGTGCTTGAGTGCTTGGGCTCACCTTGCTACAGCCTTCAGATACCTACACTGACTGTATGCCAGGGGCTCTCAGTCACATATCTGGACTGTCTCCTTGTTACACCCTTCAGCCATCTACAGTGAGTGTGTACCTGGGGTACTCAGTCAGCCTTGGGACCCTGCACCCATGTGGAAGACCTGAAAGAGGCTCCGGGCTCCTAGCTTCAGATTGGTGCAGCTTTGGCCATTGCAGCAGCTTGGGGAGTGAATCAATGGATGGTAGAGCTTCCTCACTGTATATCTGACTTTCTAATAAAAATAAATTAAAAAAAAAAAAGATGCACTGACTGTGTAAAAGGGTCTCTTCCTGGAGGAATTCTGTGGGAAGCAAGGCCATTTCTCACTGGGAGGGATATACTTGGCTGGGCTGGGCTCTCCTGCCTAATGTAGTTCTGTCAGCTCTCACAGCCACAGGAAGTAGCTAAATATCCCTCTGGGTGTTTCTGCACAAAAAACTTTCCACATGAGGCAAAGCAGAGCCACTAACCTCTGCTGATGACCGCAGTGTGTTTGTCTGGTTCACTGTTTCCTAGGGGCTATATTGATGTACACAGTTGCGAGCACTCATTGACATGGTTGGGTTTGGGGAGTTAAGATGAGTTGCATTGATGTAATTTATTCAATGCATACCTGTATTTGTGACCCTGTACATGATAAATTATGTGGAGGACTTCTTATAGTGAAGCAATAATATATACACATTTTCTGATTGAGAAACATGGATTATGAATAAATGTAGATATTTATGCATATACTAATGAAAATGCTTGCTTAAACATTTTAGTTTTTAGCATTTCTTTTATTTTCATTCCAAATCCAGGAACTAGGAGCTTCCTCTAGGTCTCCCACACAAGTCCAGGGTCCCAAGGCTTTGGGTCATCCTTGACTGCTTTCTCAGGTCACATGCAGGAAGCTGGATGGGAAGTGGAAATGCTGGGGTTAGAACCAGCGCATGTTCTCTCTTGTAGTGGGATGTATGCAAGGAGCATGCAAGGCAAGGACTCTAGCCGCTAGGCTTCCATGCCAGGACCAACATTTTCCTTTTTAAACACTATATTATCATTATTTGGGGGCAGCGGGGTTGGAAAATCAAATTTACAGAGAGGAGAGATAGAGAAAAAGATCTTCCATCCAGTGTGTTCATTCCCCAAGTGGCTACAATGGCAGGAACTGAGCCAATCTGAAGCCAGAAACCAGAAGCCTCTTCCAGGTTTGCCAAATGAGTTTAGGGTGCCATTGCCTTCATGGGCCACAAGCTTGAAGCTGGATGAAAAGTCAAGCAGCCAGGGCATGAACTGGTGCCCCTATGGGATCCTGGTGCATGCAAGATAAGGATTTAGTCACTGGACCATTGTCCTGGGCTCTTAAATGTTTGCTCTGTTACATACATTTATAAACGCAAACAGATATTGGGCCCAGCGCAATGGCATAATGCTTAAGGTCCTCACCTTGAGTGCACCAGGATCCCATATTGGCACTGGTTCTAATCCCAGAAGCTCCACTTCCCATCCAGCTCCTTCCTTGTGGCCTGAGAAAGCAGTGGGAGACAGCTCAGGGCCCTGGCATCCCTGTACCAGCATGGGAGACATGGAAAGAAGGTCCTGGCTCCTGGTTTTGGATCAGTGCAGCGCCAGCCATTGCGGCCACTTGGGAAGTAAATCATCGGACGGAAGATCTTTCTGTCTCTCCTCCTCTCTGTACATCTGCCTTTCCAGTAAAAAATAAATAATTCTTTTAAAATGTAAACAGATGTTTGTAAGAAAGATGCATTTACATAGCATATGAATATATGACATGCAATGCATACATACTTCTGTGTATATCTTCATTTATTTGCACCTGCTAATGTGAGAATATATTTATGTGGCATGGTACTTGTTCAGAGAGGTGCCCTACAGATCTCCTTGAAGCTTTAAAGCTTTAATTTTCTATAACCCTTCCAACACTGAGGGCACAAAGCAAACCTATGTATTATGGCTGTGCCTGACCCTGTGTGCATGTGAGCCTAAATATGTTGTGTTGAAAATGACAAGATTGCTGTCCAAAAGAGTGTTACCTCAAAGATGCCCATTGTTAACTGTATGTTCAGAATGTGCAGCCTCAATACTTTAGGATTCTTTACGTACTTTGGTCCTAAGTACAGAGTGTTTAAAAAACTATAGGAACTTGTGCTCCCTTCAGCAGCACATATACTAAAATGACAAGAACCCTGTCTACAAGAGTCCTACCTGAAAGACTGAGCTCTGTGTACATGAGCAGAGCATCTTGATCTATGTCTCTATGGGAATGTTGCAGATTTTCTAAGCTTAGCACACATGGAACTAAGTGCACACGGTGTCCGGAAGACAGCTACCTGAAGATGCCCTTTTCTTGTACCTGTGTCATGTAACGGAGCAGGGGTGCACACGGCACCGTGTTCATCATGCTTCCTTCTCTGTGGCCTGTTGCCGCATCCTTGCTTAATGAGCACAGGACCAAGCACATCATGCTTCCCAAGCTGCACAAACTCTGCTGGAAGAGCGAGTACATGTGCTTCCTTTGTATCTATTTCATGAAGTTAAGTATGTTGTTAGTGAGGTGCTCAAGAAACTCAACAACACCAAACAAGCAATCCAGTTAGCACATGAGCTAAAGGGCCCAGCATGGTAGCCTGGTAGCTGAAATCCTCATCTTGGATGTATCAAAACCCATATGGTTCCAGTTTGTATCCCAGTGACCCCCACTTTCTGTGCAGCTCCCTGCTTGTTGCCTGGGAAAGCAATTTAAGATGGTTCAAAACCTTGTATCTCTGCACCAACCTGGGAGACCCAGTAGCAGCTCTGGGGTCCTAGCTTCGGATCAGCTCAGCTCCAGCCATTGTGTCCACTCGGGAAGTGAAGAAGCAGACAGCAGATCTTCCTCTCTGTCTTTCCTCCTCTTCGTATATCTGACTTTCCAACAAAAATTAAATAAGTCCTTAAAAAGAGAAGATACATACAGGCAATTTTTGAAAGATTCACTTGTTTTTACTTGAAAAGATTTAGGGGAAAGGAGAGACCTTCTGTCTGATGACCGCCTCCCCCATTGGCCACACTGGCCAGAGCGGAGCTGTTCTGGAGCCGCATGCCTCTTCTGGTTCTCTCTCCTGAGGCATCCATCAAGGCCTTAAAAAAAAAAAAAAGAATGAAAACCTCAAATAGCCAACAAATGCAAGAAAGGATGCTCAAGATTACTAGGCATCAGAATACAAATCAAAACTAAGACTAGGTTACACCATGTTGCCAAGCAACACTCCTAACTGTTTGGAGACATTGTTCTAGAACACCCACAGACTTGGCCCTTTCACCTGGTGTAAGAAAACCAATCACCAACTTCGGGGTGTGCTGGAAGAAAACAGGGATTTTCTATTGCAAAAATAAAGAACAAGGAGTGATGAGCTATCGCTTGATGCTTGGGATTCCTGAAAGGTGATGTTCTATATTGGAATTGTGGCTGAGCAGCTTCTGGTTGGTCAGTGGAGCTCCTGATTGATCAAGCAGCGATGCCATGCTCCTTAGGGAATTTACAATGACCACGTGGACTCCGGTTGGTCTGGGTTACATGAATGTAACAGTTACATTCTTCCCACACTGCAGTTCCCCAACATAAATCACTACAAGAGAACACTGGCCATCAAGTTTCTTTTCTATTGGAGAGTCAAATGATTCTCTGAGCCCAGTGATTAGAACCTTATAAGACAGCTGGATAACTCCCTAGAGTCAGTGAATTCCTTTTGAAAAAGGGCAGACAAGGAGACCTTAAAGTAAAGGTGACAGGAGCCTGTGTCCTGTTCTTATATTATAGTGGCTCGGATTCAACATCATTCCAGTTATAAATGCTATCATCCAAACATCCAAATATACTAAATGGCAATACACAGTCAATGCATTTTTTACTTTGAGTCAATGAATTTGTAACTTTTGGGTCTATATCTGGTACTAGAACTGCTGGGTCATATGACACTTATATCTCTAGCCATTAAGGAAGTCTCCATACTGTTCCCGTAGTTGTTGCACTGACACCAAGCCAATGGCGTGTTGAAGTTGCCATTTAGCCACATCCTTGCTGGTGTGTGTTGTTCTTTTGGGGGCAAGAGCTGTTTAGACTGGGTTGAAGTGATATATCTTTGTCATTTTTAAAAAAGATTAAATTTTTGTTTGAAAGGCAGAGAGAAAGAGAGAGTGAAAATATCTTTCAGCTGCTGGTCCACTCCCCAAAACATCACAACAGTCAGAGCTGAGCTGATCCAAAGACAGCAACCAAGAACTTGGTTTCTCCCAAGTGGGTGCAGGGACCCAAGAGCTTAAGCCATATTCTGCAGCTTTCCACACCCTTAGCAGAAAGCTGGATTGGAAGGGAGCTGTCAGAGGTGGAAAGGATACATAAAAGTCCTTTCTCCAATCATCCTGAAGTAGATGCTTCAGTACATTGTAGCATTTTCACAATCTTCTGGAAGCTTGTAGCCATACTGAAAGTTAAGCTTATAATTTAAGTCACCTTGCAGAAAGTTAAACTTGAATTAAATGTCAAGAAACACAACCAAGCAACTTCTAACTTGTATTTCCATTCCTTACCGTTTCCTCCCAGTGCATTCGCAGTTCTTCATGAGAGTGGAAAGGACAGTCCGGGGGCAGGACATGAAGGATATTTATGATTTGTCCCATTTTCATACTATGAAAAGAGTTGGTAAAACATTAGAAGCCAATGTTTCAATACAGCTTGAAAAAAATACTTCATTTAGAGTGTTCAAGAAGTCAGCAAATATCTCACATATGAACGGTTTCCTCTCCCAAATATATTATTAAATCTTGCTTTAATTCACAAATAAAAATTGCATGCATTTATCATGTATGAAATGATGTAAGTACACGGAGAATGGCTAAATCAAGCTAATTAACATGTATTACCGTACAACCATCTTGAGTGTGTGAGATGTTTGTCACTGGTGAGGTGTGCCTGTGGGAGATGGTGCCGAGGAGCTCGGGGTCTTGGGGATCACTGGGAATGGACCCACTGGGCCAGGTGTCTACTCCCATGAATGCAGCTCCACTTGCGCCTGTGATGTTGGCAGCCTGCATGGCATTCGGAGCCCACCCCATGTCAATCTGGGTGTTCTTGCCATCTCCTAGGTCGGACAGGTGCTTCTTGGGCTTTTTGTCCCCTATTGTGAAGGGCTCAGGCTCATGGATGGCGGGCAGTTGCTGCTGGGACTTGTTGGCATCGGCTTTGGCCTGGGCTCTCAGGGTGTCAGTACAAGTGGCCAGGGCCAGCAGTGTCATCATGGGCTGCTTCCTGCAGTATGTCGGTGTCCCTGGGCCAGCAGCATTGGCGGTGCTGCTCAGGGCTCTCAGGGCTCTGCCTCCTGCTCCTGCTCTGGCTTTACTGCCACCAGTGCATGTGTTTTGGGCAGGCCTTGAGGCAGGTGAGCCTCTTGGGACTGTGGAAATGGTGGTGGTCCCTGTGGTGATGGTGGCTGAACGTGTCTTGTAACTCTGTAGTGTGCTCTGCAGGGCCTGTTCCTGCAGGTGTTTCTGATGCAGGGCCAGCAGCATTGCATCTTTCTGCTGCTGGAACAGCAGGATCTGCTTCAGGATGGCCTCTGTGGCACCGAAGAGCTGCTGGCATGTGTCTTTTTTTTTCTCGGAGCAGTCGTTCACGAGTGTGCAGCTCCTGCCTGAGTGCACAGGCAGCTAATGGGTCCTCTTGGATTGACGTAGGCCTCTGCATTTTGGAGTCTTGGATTACCTTCTTCTTCGTATCCCAGGCTGTATCGGGTCTTCTCTCGTGTTCTTGTGTGTGTTGCTGAATCTCCATCTGCAGTGTGGGCACGGCCTCTTCTAACTGGGTCACAGATTGCTTTAAGATGCTGTTCTCCTCCATCTGGACAAGCGTGTCCTGGAGCATGCGCACCTGCCGAGTTTTGTGTCTGAGAACCAGCCCTTTCCCTCGCATGAGCTTCTCTAGCACCTGTTGCTTCTTCCTCATTTCCTCGAGTGCTGATGACTCTGGGTCGTGTACTGTCTCCAGTGACATGGTGTTGGTGGTGGAGTGCGAGAGTGTGCTCAGGGTTTGACGTAAAATATGATTTTCCTTCTCTTTGTCCTCGAGGTTCCTATGGAGAGATCATAGCTGCTTGTTTTTGGCCTGCATGAACAGGTCTTTGCCTTTGAGTACCTTTTGCAAGAAATGCTGTTTGTCCTTGAGTTGCTGTATCTGCAGAGACATTTGGTGTGGTTGCATCTTGAATGTGGTAGTGGTGTTATTGGAAGAAGCCATTGTGTGTATTTATTGCAGGAGGAGCGTGCTTGTGGCTTGTGTTGGTGCAAGTGATGCTTTAAGGTTGTGGCTGGTCCCTTGGAGAAATTGAGAAGACTCGCTTGAGGTGGCAGGTTGTGCGAGCTGTGGAGACTCTTGTGTGAATGGTGTTGTGTGGGAGGTGTCTAGGGAAGCTTGGAGGTGTCTTAGACGATGTTCTTTGGTAGGAGAAAAGTTGCCAAGAGTCTTGGGGACCTGGCAGGATTTGTCCTCAAACTCTGTGGCTGTGATGTTGTTGTTGTGGAGATTGTGAGCCAAGTGAGTGTGACTGGGTGTGTCCTGGCTGACGTGCTGTGTGGTGTCAAGAAACCTCCGGAACTGGGTGAGTTTGGCCATGGATTGTTTGAGTGTCTCATTCACCTGCTGGATCTCTGCCAGGTGGTTCTGCAGAGCATGCACCTCCTTCTTTTTGGCCATGAGAAAGAGCTCTTTGCCCTTGGCTAGCTTGTATAAGAGCTGTTGCTTCTTCTGGAGTTGTTTGATGTCAAGGGCCACTTGCCTGTGTTGTGTGTCCACTTGTGTGGCCTCTCTCACGGCCTGAGTGTGTGTGTGGATGCTTTCCCGGAGGTGCCTGATTGCTTCCTCTTTGGTGGCTAGTGATGTCTTGAGCCATTGGTTCTCCTGCAGGAGCCACTGAGGAGGCTGGAGGCAGGCCAGAGGGTTAGTTTCTTTGGGAAAGATCGGCTTATTGGAAGCTTCTGGTAGAGATTCGGGCGCTCTGAGGAGCTGCTGTCTGGTGGAAAAGTGCCCGAGAGTTTGCAGGTGCTGGGCATCTTCCTTTCCGAGCTTTCCCGCTTCTGTGTTGTCATCTGCGTGGTGATGGGTGCAGTTGGTGCTGAAGAGTTCCGATTCAATTGTGAATTGACCCAATGTTTGGGGTAAGGTGTGTTGAGTGGTGATGTGCTGGTTGTTGTGCAGCTCCCATGCCTGATAGCATGCTTCCACGTCCGTGGAGAGACTTGTCAGTATGTGCGCTTCACATCCTTGCAGGTGCTTCCCCTGCACGCCTTTGACAAGTCTCTCTGTGAAATAGCTGCCGATGTCCTTTGCCTGTCCCAGGTAGTGGCCTAGCCTGGCACCTAGGCCACGGATCCCTGAGAACATGCCTGTGGGTCACTGAACTGGCCTGGAGCGCTCAGAGAGTGTCCAGCTCAGTCGGACAGTCCCACAAAATGTCACGGGAGCAGTCCATGCTGGGCCTTATATAGCCAGCTCACAATGGGCGTTGGTTAGCAACAAGCTGTTGCCTGGAGATGGCCGGAACTCAGCCATGGGCCCCGGGCCTCTCCTCAAAGCCCACTAGCTCTTTGGCCCCCTTGTATAGTGCCAGACATAGCCTTCATCATGGCCCTGAAAGTCCCCAAATGAGCTGTCCCTCCCCTAGAGTGTGTGAGCATGCCTAGGTATGAACAATACAGGGCCTGTCCTTCCAGTGCTCCCCCTACACCTTCTGTGCTGTGGGTCTTCCTGGCCTTGGAGCAGATTCCTGGATCCCCATCAGAGTGTAGCCTGCCGCTCCTGTGTGCTCTGGGAGGTAGTCAGTGATGGCTCAAGTGTCTGAACTGCTGCCACAGTGACGAGAGCAGAGGTTCGAGTTCCAGTCTCCTGGCTTCTGCCTGCTGTGTGTGGACTGTGGCGGGCTTTGGCAGAGAGTGAGGCCTTACCCCATGCCAGCTGGTGCTGTCTCTCTCTGCTGTGCCAGTGAAATAAGTAAAAGTAATGAAAACAACAACGACAACAAAAGAGAAACATAATACAAATGAAGCCTGACTTGTATACACTCTTGAAAATACTCAGTTTGCATGAGCTTTTTCAATAGTGTGTGTGTGAGAAAGAGACAGAGAGAGAGAGACAGAGAGAGAGTACATTATATATTATTCAAATGAGTTACAGAACCAGTGTGTTTGGGAGCAGACCTGTGTCCTCATGAGTCAAGCTGGCACCTGTGATGCAGGTATCCCTTCTGGCTGTTGTATTATTGATACAGATCCCTCCTGATGCACTTGGGAAAGCACTGGTTGGTGGCCCAAATCCTTGGATCCCTGCTATCCATGTGAGACAGCAGAGGAAGCTCTCGACTCTGGCTCCTGGTTCCTGGCTCCTGGCTCCTGGCTCTTGGCTCCCGGCTCCCGGCTCCTGGCTCCTGGCTCGGATCATCCCCATCCCCTGTGGCCATCTGCAGAATCTCCCCATCTGGGGAGAAACTCAATTATGTCTGTCTCTTCCTCTCTCTCTCTCTCCAACTCTGCCTTTGCAAGAAATCCAAAGAGAACTCCAGAGGAATGGACTAATGAGCCTGGTTGGTTGAAACACCAATGAATCCTGTGTGGCTTTGCTGTACTCCGCATGCAGGTTTCACTTCATTGCCTGCTGTTGGGGGAACATCCAAGGGAGACTGCTGGAGGAACAAAGCAACTCGTCCTCTTGAACCTTGTCTCTCTCTGCTGTTTCGCTTGTAGCTCTTCAGGGCACAGGTATCTTGTCAGTGATTTTGAATATTTGGTCAACCATGAAGAAGTTTGTTTTGAGCATTGGACTTAAAAAAAAAAATTCAGCTTTCAACTTTTAGGAATACGAAGAGATGTGTAAGATTTTACCATGTTATTTCATTGGCTTTTCTGCCACTGTCTGGATGTGTGTTGGAATTTCTCCTCCTAAGCACCTCTGCATCTTTAAAAGCATTGCAGCCTATTGTAGCTCGACCCAACTAAACCACTGAATGCTGGATACTATTGTAACGTGACTTTCTCTTAAACATTGTGTGGAAAAGTAAATAGATTGCTTGCGGCATTTGAGCAACTGAGAGCTTCCCCACTGTCACTGAAGAGTGCTATCCAGGGCACCCACATTTGGCAGAGTAGGTCACCCACCCACATGCCGTATCAGTGCCTGAGTTTGCTTCAGTCATGTCTCTGATTCAACAATCTGTTCATGCACAGACAAGGGAGGCTGCCAACTTGAGAGATCCAGAATAAACTTCTTAATTTCCAATGTGGCCTGGCACAGCTCCTGCAGGTGCAATCTCGTTCTCTCTTTGTGTGTTGTGTCCTTCTGTGTCTTTCTCTCTCTTTGCTTTTCAAATAAGTTTTGAAGAAGAGAAACGATCTGGAAAAAGTAATGGAAGTTCCCTTCCAAATCATCTGGGTCATGGTCAGGCGCCTGAAGTCATCCAGAAGCTGCAATGTTAGTTCTTTAGCTCAGCATTGAGGAAGGAATGTCCTTGGGTTATGGTACATGCAGCCCCTGATGCAGCAAGCATAGGGAGCCTCTGGAGTGGTTAGTGTTGCCCTAAGGTTCCAAACGCGGTTTAGTGGTTTTCGGCTGCCCTCTGCTGGCCTTCTAGTGGAACCGATGTGCTTTTGGTATTACAGACAAAACTTACAATACCAGGCACAATGCTTGAAGTGATCACAATTTTCCATTTTGGCATTGTAAAGCCACAGGGAAGAAATCTTCTCTTTAACCTCTGTTTTAGCTGCATTCACCAGTTTCTGTATGTTGCACTTTAATTTTCAATCTCATAATATTTTCTAATTTCCCTTGTGATTTTTTGTCCCTATAGCTCTATTTAGGAGTATGATCCCATTTCCCACATATGTGTGACCTTCTGAGATGTTCCTCTATTCCTGATGCTCAGATTAAATTCGTTATGATCAGAGAACTTTATGCTTATCCTTTTTCATTTTCTTTGGGCTCTTGTGTGACCTAGAGAAAGGTCTTCTGCAGAGAATGCTGCGTGTGCACACGAATAGAACACGTGCTCCCTTCAAGTGCTTACTCAAGTTGCTTCACGATGCTGCTCACACCATCTGCATCTCTTCCAATATTTTCCCAATCCGTTCTGTCCATTAATGAAAGTGGCATGCTTATGTCTCTTAACCGTGGTCATTATCAGTCTACTTCTCCCTTTGATTTTATTTAATGGTGTGTGTGTGTGTGTGTGTGTGTGTGTGTGTGTGTGTGTGTGTGTGTGTAATAACATGTTTATCTGCAGTTGAAAGGTTGTTTTAATTGACTGACCCTAAAATGTCCCTATTTATCTGTAGCAACATTTTTTTTCTTTTGTCCTAGAGTTTATTCTGTTCCTTATCGGAATGGCCACACACTCTATGCAGCTCTTCTGTAGTTATTTCACATGGCATAGCTATTTGTCAGCCTTTAATTTTCAGTACTTCTCTATCTTTGGATGTTTTCCTCCTGAAACACACACGCATATAGTTGGAACACAATGCATATAGCTTGACATTATTTTTAGTGAGTTAACCTAAGGGTCAGTCGCCTCGTACAATTATTACTTCACTATAAGATCATTGAACACCAGTGTTGGTGGTGTTATTATAATCCCCATGCTATAAACGCAGCACTAGAACTTTTTTTTCACCAAACTGAAACTCTGCCCTTGACCGCGTAGATATGCGCTTCTCCTCCTTGCCTTCTTGTAGCCACTATTCTATTCTGTACTTCAACGATTTTGAGTATTTTAGAATCAACATGTAGCTGAAATCTTAGATTACTTAATTTCCTGTCACTTTTTTGTGACAGTTAACATAATGTCCTTCATATTGATTGTCATTGTCACCTTGACAGAACCACTCACTTTTCACAATTGAATCTCTGTTTATACACCACAGTTTTGGTCCAGTCATCCACTCATAGGCACATTGATAGTATCTATAACTTAGCTATTATGAGTAACGTCTAATAGACACAGGCATTCGGACGTGTTTTGACATTCTGGTTTTCATTTTTTCAGATACACAACCAGAACCGGTAGGATTGCTGATACTTATCATAGCTGTTTTCTGATTTAATTTTTAATTTATTTCAGATTAAACACACACACACACACACACACACACACACACACACACACACACAATACATTCAAATCCCAAAATGTCCCAAATTGCTACAACTAGACTCAGTTGAAGTCAGAAGTCATAAGCGCAATCCAGGTATTTCAAGTGGGTGTCCGGAACCCAACCAGCCAAGTCAACAGCATATGTCTCAGGAGACACAGCAGCAGCAAGCTGTAACTGGGAATCAGGTTGGCAATGAACTCATGCTCTCCCAATGTTTCAGAAAGGCTGCTACTCAAATGGAAAAGAGGTTGGTTGTTTTCCAAATACTTTTGTTGAACTGACTACTCATTCTTCATTATATGTTTCTGTCACTTTTAATTAAAACCATTTCACCATATATTAACAGCCTTATTTCATGGCTCTGTATCCTGCTCCATTGGCCAATGTCATTAATGCCAGCCAAACGTCATTCTGACTACCACACCTTGCAACACACTTTAAATCAGTGACCATTCCAAGCACTGCTTTATAAACTTAAGATTGATCTATTTATGGGAATAGATTGCATATATTGCAGTTCTGTACAAACTTTTAAATGTTTATATGTTGTTGGGAGCGGGGTACCAGAGCTGCTCCCTGGAACAGGAAAGGCTGCCGCAGGATAGCGGCTGGCTCAGGGCCAGGAGGCGGGGTTGGTGTCACCAGCAGGTAAACAGGAAATCACAGGGATAGGTTAATGCCCTGGCTGTAATTACATCATTGCTACTGGCCTATCAGGTAGTGCCAAGTGGACCCATGGGGAGAAGTGATTGGTGGAGAGTGGTATAAAAGCAGCCACTAAAAGCTGAAGAGAAGTACAGGGAGAAGCACAGGGCAGCAGAGAGGGGTACAAAAGCAATAAAGACCTACAGGGAGAAGAGTGGGGGAGAAAAGCAGCAGAGAGAGGGCTAGAAAAGCAGCAGAGAACAGTTAAGACCAAGGGGAGAAAAGCAGCAGAGAAAGAGTATAAAAGCAGCCACTTTTTGCAATAAGGGGGCTGGTTACGGTTCTGGCTTTCCCCAGATCCTCAAGAGTGTGCCTTGTAGGTAGTGTCGCTGCTGGCCAGTGACAATATGTTTTGTTAAAAAACACTGGATTTTTTTATGCAAATTGTTGAACAACTACTATGGAAAGTAAGAATTTTTTTTTTAAGTTTATTTATTTTTACTGGAAAACAAGACCAGATTTATTCAGCCAAGGAGAGATGGAAAAATATCTTCCATTTCCTGGTCCACTCTCTAAATGGCCACAACAGCCAAAGTCAAGACAATCCAAAGCTAATAGCCAAGAGTTAGGAGCTCCTTCCAGGTCTCTGACGAGGGTGCAGGGTCCCAAGGTTTTGGGCCATTCTCTAATGCTTTCCAGGACACAAGCAGGAAGCTGGATGGGAGGCTGAACAGCTAGGACAGGAATCCCAGATCCCAAATGGGGTCTGGAGTCTCAGGCAGGCAGGGCTCCAGGGCAGAATGACATAGCACTGGAGAATTGGACTTGGGATCTGCATGCTAGCTGGCATGAGGACTGTGGGTTGCTCAGGGAACTGGGTCTGGCATGTGTGCGAGGCAGGACTGCTGACAGAGAATATGACAGGTGAGGACTCACATCTGGGGTTTCCACCAATGAGGGTACTGCACTTGCAGGTAGATAAGGAGGGCTGAGACCAGATGGTTTGGAGGAGGGTCAAACCAGTACATTTGCCCATGTGGGAGACCTGAGTTGGGCTTGGTGCTACAAATCCACCACTTACCAGCACATATGAAAGCCATGGCTGGGGTCCTGCCATTACAGTGAGTAATGGGGCAGCGATTGAACCATGTCACCCTGGTCCATGACACTGACCAGCATGTAAGAGAACCAGGTCTGGGGACAGATTCTGTGGGGGATATTTTGGCTCATTCCTGTGGGATTGCCATACCAACTAGTCTGCATGAGGACTAGGAGCCATGTCGGGTTGAGCTAGGCAGGACCATAACTGAAGCTGCAATTTTAGCAGCTTCCATGGCCGGTATGCTTGCATCGGCTACAGGCACCCATAGAGAACTTAGTCCCTTGGCATTTCTGTTATCCAAAGCTTTAAATATTACTGCTGTTGCTCTGCATTATTAATTATGAAGTGAGTCAAATTTGAGAAAGAGTGCTACAAAATATTAGGTGGTATAAATTACCATTTGTCATTACATTGGTCAAAGAACATAATGGGTTCTGGAAACTTCCAGATTGTGTTGCTTTAATCTAACAGATAACTCTCTTTTTTTGTATCTTATAAGGTTTATTCCAGTGAGTCAGGAATGGGGGAGGGGGTGAAGGGGAGGTGGGGAGAGGAGGTACAGATCAGTAGGAAAAGGGGAAGGGGAAGGGAGGCCGGAAGGAGAAGATAGAACAGATAATTATAATCAAGAAAGTGATAAATTGAGTCAAGAGATTAATAAGATACATATGTCTTCAGAATTATGGAATAATGAATTGTCACATTTTTCTTGATTCATAGCTTTTTGGGACCTAACATGATTGTAATCTTATGTTTGTTGGATCCCTTATTTTGCCCTGTTGGAATCTTCCTGTTCTCGTTATGACAGTAGACATTAAAAACAAAAATAAATAAATAAAAGATCATGCTACTTACTAGAACAATCTTCAACTGTATTAACTTTTACAGCTAAAGGCCAATTTAGAGGTCAATCAAAATGTACAATAGGTACCAAATATAGCTAACCAGACCCACATGGCTGTACATCCCTCATCTGTGTGAACAACGTTAAAAATAAAATACCTGAAGTAGACACTGGACCTTGTGAGTGATTACACCAGCATCATGTGGCTCTGGGAAACTGCCTGAAAGTTGCCAGGAGAGAACTCTGAAGAAGCTGATGACATCACAATGTAAAACTAAAACAGCTAAAATCTGGTCTAACCTAGGATATTAAAGTTACATATACATGTTTGTATATAAATACATGGCTTACATATGTATATGTATCTATGTGTATACGTGACATGTTTAATATCAAACACAAATTCAAAGGTAATTCGAACATGATGAAGCAAAATACAATATACTGCCATTACTGTAAGAAGGAATCAGTACATGATCAGAAATAATTCTAATAAGACAGGAGATGAAAGGGAAATTGCTGCAAGTAACCCATTAAAATGTGTTAAAACTGGCATTTACTGGTAATGTACATTGAAGATATCAACTTTAAAATATTAGGGTTAAGAGTTCAGCAGGGTATCTTAGTGGCTGAATCCTTGTCTTGTATGTGCCAGGATCTCATGTGGTGCCAGTTCATATCTTGGCTGCTCCATTTGCCATCCAGCTCCCTGCTTGTGGCCTGGAAAAGCACTACAGGATAGCCCATAGCCTTGGGATCATGCATCCATGTGGGAGACGAAGGGGAGGTTCCTGGCTCCTGGCTTAGGATCATCTCAGCTCTGGCTGTTGCAGTCACTTGGGAAATGAACCAGTGGATGGAAGATCTTCTTCTCTGTCTCTCCTTCTCTCTGTATATCTGCCTTTCAGAGAAAATTTTTTCTAAAAATATTTAAAATATATAATGGAATTACATTTTTTGACCAATACAAATTCAGAAATGCTAAACATGTTGTCTCAAAATTGTTGAGGAACATATTGGCCTAAGATGGCTCTGCATTGCTATGTACATGAAGCTTTTTGTGACAAATACCTCACAATGAACAAGTCAATCAGAAATGGCAAGGCTCTACAGTGCCCAAATGGGTTTAGATTATATTTACAAATGCACAGGTGGTAACTCTACATTCATAGATAGCAACAGAAAACACGGGTTGCAGATGTTCTGAAATAAAATGTGATTGCTATGAAAAGGAATGATTAATGATTTGAGCAACAATACAATGACCCTAAGGAGCTTTTCAATTTTATGGCAAGCAATTAAATGTGAAAAAGCCCATCCTGAATAATCATTTTATTTTACTCCTAATATTTATTTTATTTTATAAAATATTAACCCACTGCAGACTTTGGGAAAATGTGATCTTTTTCTACAAATGGTTTGAAGGCACTCTACTAACAGCCTAGGAAGCATCAGCAGAAACCTTATATATTGAGGCCAATGCCGTGGCACAAAGGGCTAACCCTCCACCTGCAAGTGCCAGCATCATTTATGGGCACCAGTTCTGTGTCCTGGCTGCCCCACTTCCAATTCAGCCTTCTGCTTGTGGCCTGGGAAGGCACCAGAAGATGACCCAAGTCCTTGGGAGCATGCCCTAGCATTGGAAGACCCAGAGGAGGCCATTTGGGGAGTGAAGCAGCTGATGGAAGATCTTTCTGTTGCTCCTCTTAGAAAATTGCCTTTCTAATAAGAATAAATAATCCTTTAAAGAAAAAAATTGTTGGAGCTGGCACAATTGCTCAACTGGGAAATCATCCCCTTGCAAGTGTCAGCATCCTACTTGGGTACCGGTTCAATATCAATGCTGAATCCATCACATCCCCTTCAACCAACTCTAAGCTCTGAAATAGATAACAATCCTAGCTCTGTGAAATGATACACCTATTCATCTTGGAATCAAAAATGCACAAATTCTTTTCCTAGAAAAGAATGCACAGTTCTTGCTTGAGAACATGGAGGCCTACAGAGGACAATTAATACCACATCAGAGGTTGTAGGACAGAGCAGTGTTTGGGGAGTGATGCAGCATATGGAAGACTTCTCTCACTCTTTCTATTTTTTTTTTCTTTTTTTTTAAGATTTATATATTTATGTTGCAAAGGCAGATATACAGAGAGGAGGAGAGACAGAGAGGAAGATCTTCTGCCTTATGGTTCGCTCCCCAAGTGACCACAACAGCCAGAGCTGAGATGATCTGAAGCCAGGAGCCAGGAACTCTTCTCGGTCTTCCCCTCAGGTGCTGGAACAGCCCAAAGCACACACAGATACAAGCCAGGGGAGCGGAGTGATGGAAGTTGTGTTCTGGGTCAGCGCTTCAACCAGCAGCAGCTGGGATCCCAATTCAGAAGGGATTGAGAAATAAAACCAGGTCAGAGAAAACACCAGGGCTGCTCTTCTACGTGGCTTTGAATTGAGAGTTCAGCTGGCAAACAATTCCTGTGAGACCACTGAAAATCACAAAACATGTGTTTCTGTGATATCGACTGCAGATGGAAATCAACTCTTAAGCATCGATTCACAGTGATTATCTAGAAAAGCACAGATCAGATCAATTATAGCAGGAGCACCCCTGTTTGCCCACTTCCTTACGTTTTTTTTTTTTAAATATTTATTTTTATTATTTTTTCATTGAAAAGGCGGATATACAGAGAGGAGAGACAGAGAGGAAGATCTTCCGTCTGATGATTCACTCCCCAAGTGAGCGCAATGGGCCGATACTATGCCGATCCGAAGCCAGGAGCCTCTTCCGGGTCTCCCACGTGGGTGCAGGTTCCCAAAGCTTTGGGCCGTCCTCGACTGCTTTCCCAGGCCACAGGCAATGAGCTGGAAGGGAAGCTGGGCTGCCGGGATAGAACCGGCGCCCATATGGGATCCCGGGGGTGCAAGGCGAGGACCTTAACCACTACGCCACCGTGCCGGGCCCACAGTTTAGTTTTAAAGCAGGATTTATTAGAAAAGCTGAGAAAGGAGGCTCCCATCCTAGTGACAGGAGGGAGCTTCAAGAGAGAAAGAATTCATGAAGCAGAAAGGCCCATGAAGCAAGGGTTCGCTCTCTTTCTGGTCAGGTGCTTCCGTTGCTCTGGCAGACCGACTCTTGGCTCACCCAGGATAGGTAATCCCCTGGGCATGGTCCCTGTGTACCGCTTAGATGGGACAATGGATTTAGCAGTGTTATTTCTGTTTTGTGTACTATCAGGAGTTCCAGGAGACATGAGGGCTAGCAGTAGTGGAATGTGGGCAGAGAAGCCAGGGAAAGGTGAATGTCTGCAGCTTTGTGAGTGTGTCCAAGTTATTTGTTGCATGCCTCTTAGGATAGCTTACATTGTTGGGGAAGCTGGGACATAGGTCTTCAGCTTAACGGATGAACTTCAGGGTAATGACCATTTGTTCCTCTTGGGGTTATGTTTGGTTGGATTATGATTGGTTGGATTGCCATATGGACTTGTGACTTGCTATTTCTAGTGTGCTCTATTAGCACCAAGCTTGGTTAATAAAGACTCCTTAATAAACCTTTAGCATGTCTGGTGTGGTCTGACTCACACCTCATAACATGCAGCACAGTGAGATAAATCTACTATAGCATCAGCAAACACCAGCTGAGGGAGCAGAGACTCCAGGGAGCATGCAACATGCAGTTGTCTCTGCGGATATAGTTCTGCAATGAAGACAAAAGAGACAGAGCCTGGGAGGAAAATGCCCACAGACAAGGAAGGATTCCTGCATGCAAACTCAGAAGAGACCCCACAGAGGGAATTAGCATGTGCTGTTAAGAGCTGCTACACAGTGATAATAACTCCTAGATGACAATTGCTCATCTTAACCTCTAAGTTAGTGCTGTCCTAACAGGAGAGAGCTATAACCCTTCAGGCCAGAAGGGCTGAATGCCAAGGTTGGAAAATTTTTTTTAAAAAAACAAAGAAATTCACCCTTGCACATATTGTTGGGAAATATTACATGATAAAATAGTGTCCTAAATGCCTCTCAGGGGAGAGAGTGAGCCAGGGTAATTTCAGTACAAAATGTCTCTTCAATAACATAGTGAGTTAAATGCACAAAAAAGAAAACTGTTGTAACTGCAAAAAAATATGAATAACAAATAAAGGCATTATACAGTAATTAGAGCGAATTACAGGTTTCTTTCATCATGACGCCTGAACTACCAAAGGCAGACAGGCCTGGGAAATAGGGAGCAACTTCAGTGCATACATGCTCCATTGCAAAGAGCTATGGCATCATTCTTTGCCATACACTGCCTGGGAAGGACTCTTGGAGAGACTCCTCTGCAGCCTTATTTGAAGGGAGAGAGAGCAAGCTAGAGAGAGAGAGAACTCATTCATCTGCTGGTTCATTTCTCAAATTGCCACAAGCGCCTGGCTGGGGCCAGCCTAAAGCCAGGAGCCAAGAGCTCCACACTTTTTTGTTTGTCTTTTTTTTAAGATGATTCATTTTTATCGGAAAGTTGGAATTACAGAGAGAAAGAGAGAAGGAGAAAGAAAGATATTCCATCTGCTGGATCACTCTCTCCAAGTGACTGCCGAGATGAGCTGATCTGAAGCTTGGAGTTTCTTCCTTCCAGGCTGGTGCAGGGTCTCAAGATGTTGGGCTGTCCTTGACTGCTTTCCCAGGTCACAAGCAGGAAGGTAGATAAGAAATGGAGCAGCTGCGACGTGAGCCAGTGTCCATATAGGATCCCAGGACATGCAAGGTGAGGACTTTAGTCACTACGAGGCTATCAACTGGGCCCAGGAGCTTTGTCGTGATTTCCCTCCAACGTGGCAGTGACAGAAATATGTGGACCATCTCTGATGCTGCCAGGTGTGTCCGTGATGAGCTGGATCAGAGGCACAGCCTGTGCTACTCCAATTTGGCATCTGAGAATACGATGACGGCATTGTAAGAGATGCCATAATCTGTGGTGCCAAATGGTGACATCCAAGATGTGGGTTTGGGTAACACGGTTTACAGGGGAAATCTCAGCATGCCTACTCAAATACTATGACTCTGTAGAATATGTCATGTCAATTAAAACACAGGTTCAAAAATCTCTATTAAAATAGATTAGGGGGGCCCGGTGGCATGGCCTAGCGGCTAAAGTCCTCTCCTTGAACATGCACCAGGATTCCATATGGGCGCCGGTTCTAATCCAGGCAGCTCAACTTCCCATCCAGCTCCCTGCTTGTGGCCTGGGAAAACAGTCGAGGACGGCCCAAAGCCTTGGGACCATGTACCCATGTGGGAGACCTGGAAGAGGTTCCTGGATCCTGGCTTTGGATCGGCATAGCACCAGCCGTTGTGCTCACTTGGGGAGTGAATCATTGGATGGAAGATCTTCCTCTCTGCCTCTCCTCCTCTCTGTGTATCTGACTTTGAAATAAAATAAATCTTTAAAAAAAAAAAGAAAGAAAGAACGATTCAGGGAAACAAGTGGAAGGACTTCAGTGAAGTAGATATCCCTGAGAACGTGAATAAAGAAAGAAAGCTAAGAGAGAAAGGTAAAATGTCTAGTGAAGCTCGTAGACAAGCAGGAGATGCAAGAAGTTTGTCTCTCAAGAAAAGTGAGTTTTCAGCGTGTGTTTTGTGTAAGCAAGGCTGTGAAAGGAATATCTGAATGAATTTCAATATTTTTGAACCAAATTATAAGTGAATGAAGTTTTTGAAATGCACTAGTCTTGGTGTGACCTCTGTCCAATATAACGTGTGTGTGTGTGTGTGTGTGTGTGTGTGTGTGTGTGTGTGTGTGTGTGTGTGTAAAGAGAGAGACAGGAAGAAAGTTGTTCCATGAAGGTAACCAAAAACAAACAAACAAACAAACAAAAACAAACAGAAACAGGCAATGTAGAGACGTAGTTAAAAATATGGGAGCTCATGGAAAGATGAGTGTATTTCGTCATTATCTTTTCAAATTTCATAAGAAAACCTATTAATAATTACTCAAGGTCATGAAGAAAAAGCAAAAGGCACAGCAGATACCACACAGTTCCAAGTGTCTGTCTTGGAAGCCATGAAAGCCAGTAGCAGGATGCTAGACCCTACCAGGAGGCCTTGTTGAGTCCTCCCAAGACTCCACTTCGAGGCACCCTTCCCTCATTGCTGTAATTTTTAAAAGATCTACTTAGTTTTATTTGAAATACAGATTTTCAAATTATTTTCCATGATACGGTTTTGTAGGCAAATGATGACCCCACCAGCAACTGTAAGAAGCCCACATTTAAGAGGAATGAGTGAAGGACCCTGGTTCCTGAGAAGGAAATTAGAAAAAGATCACCTGTTAGAATTGGGAATCTCTCATCCCTAAAATGCTTCTCAATGGAAAGTATTGTTTCATTACCCAGAAACACCAAGATGCCTTCCCTTGTTGAAAAAACGAGGTGTATGCATTTGGAAAGTCAGTTCATACTATGACAACAATTTCCTCTTTGTGGAATATACTGATTGGGGCAGGTGTGGTGGCTCAGTCAGGTAATCCTTCAACTGGCAGTGCTGTTGTAGAGTTTTGACCCTGAATACGGTGGCAATTTCAATTCTTGTCTCCCAGGAAAGAAGAATTTTCATGCAGACACAGTTTAGTTTTAAAGCAAGATTTATTAGAAAAGCTGAGAAAGGAGACTCTCATTCTAGTGATGGGAGGGAGCTTGGAGATAGAAAAGACCCCAATGGCAGGAGGAGGAAAAAGAGAGATAGCCTAGACCTCTGCCATAGTGGCAGGAGGAAAAGTGGAAAAAAAAGACCCATATTAATGGTGGGGAAAGCATCTTCTAAAGGTTCACCACAAAGATGTTTCTCCATAAACAAAAATGAATTCCTGCTTTCCATGGTACCTGGCCCTGGGAGAAAGGCCCAGAAAGGTAATCACCAACCAACTTCCTTGGTCCCTTTTGCTAGGGTCCATGTGATGGGTGTCAAAGAAAGGAAAGTGTGGTAGAGTATTGTTCCATTGCAGGCAGGGCTGCAAGGAATTTGCCACTATATGGCAGGGCCCTGCGGATGTCTCTACAAGCACCTGAATGCAGCTCCACCTCCCTTTGCATGGACACCGGACAATCATGCTGAGAATTCTGTAATCTATGTAGGCATTGTCTGCCTCTGTGGAGTTAATGTTTACTACCAATGTGAGCTTGGAAGTTGATGTTGCTTATACCATTTTAGCAAAAGGGCTTTTTATTATTGCCACCCCCATTGACCATATACTAATCAAGTGTGTTCCACTTGATTCAAGATTAAGTTGTAGAATGAGGATTGTAGTAGGAATGTGTTACTGATCAATATGCACCATTTATTGAGAACTTCCTGACCGCAGGGTCAGGATGGATAACATCCTGCTTTAAGGTGAAACAAATGGCAGAATTATCCTTGGAAACACCCACTTGACCATGACTGGACTCCAGCACCTTTCTAATGATAAGGAGGCCAGTCTGAAGCCCTCCCTCTTGGCAAAGGCCAGAGACAGAATTGGGCTGACACTTCAGGTATGAAACTGGTATGTTAATGTTGTCCTTGTCTCTTGGGGAAGCATGTTCCTGATATGTTATAAAAAATGCAGAGATGTGCTCTGGTGAATCCAAGACATGGTGGGGGGAAATACCCTTTTATATGTGAGATAAAATGATGACTTGTGGACCCAGAATACACTAACTGCCTACTACCCAGTCTAACTCCTCTCTCAGTGCCGGTGCCCCAGTGGCTGATGGCTACTGCCCTGACTGCTCCACTTCCCGTCTAGCTCCCTGCTTATTGGCTGGAAAAGCAGTGGAGGATGGTCCAAGGCCTTGAGGCTCTGCACTCTCTTGAGAGATCCAAGATGGCTCCTGGCTGCTGGCTGTGGATCGGCTCAGCTCTGGCTGTTGCAGCCATTTGGGGAATGAATCAGCATTTGGGACATGTTTCTTTCTGTATCTCCTCTCTCTGTAAAATCTTTAAATATGCTTATTGTATATACTATATATAGTATCATATTGAGTGTTATATATACATTTATACTGATGCAACACTTGGTTGGCAGCTTTTGTGTGTTAACTTCACCTTCCAAGAGCTGTCCCATATAAAAACATCCACATCTGATGCATAGCATGGGAGGGGGAGACACATCCTATTTTCCAAGGCAGCTGGAAATGCCCTACTCTGCTCCACCCACCATTGCCAGTCTGCCCTAAAAAAATCAAGTGCTGCTACAGTGGCTTTCACAGTCACCACTCCAGTAGCATGTTCAGTTGGTGCGTCCATGAAGAATGGATGGCTGCAAGTAAGAGGCCATTAAAGGATGATGTGTCAGGGACTCAAGAAATGGAATTCATCTGCCTGTAGGAGCAGCGGCCGGAGGACAGAGGGAAGCTGGGGCTGCGTGACTGCCTTTCATTGGAAGTCTTTAATGGTTTGAAGAATGCTTTCTATCATGTTAACTGACGCATGAATAGTGCACACACTTTGGGGGTGCTGTGGGAGGATTATGAGTAATGTCCCATGAGGGTAAACATGCAAACTTCAATCTTGTTGTGGTACTTACATGTAAGCTGTAATTGTCCCCACGTGAGGAAGAGGCCTCTGGCTGTGACTAAGAAGGAGATTCTGTCGCACGTGGGTCAGAATGGAGTGGGCAGTGTAGACTCCGAGTTCCTTCTGGGACAGAGGCCGTGAAACCCCACGAGGAAATGATCACCACAGGGCGAGCCAGGCCTTCCTGAAACCAGTTAACTTCAGAATGAGGAAAAGTGGACCCTGAATTTCAAGCACATTTTTATTTCTTTTTTATACCAGAAAATGAAAAAATAAAATGGCATTTAGTAAAGGACAAAATTCCTCAAAACATTCATGTAAATGCACATTAAAAAAAACTCTAAGTGAACCTCAAATTTTTCACCAAAATTGATTGATCTGTTATGTATATTTTAAAATGAGTTTTATACTATATATTTCAGGTATACAATATAATATTACAACAGCATAACATAAAATATGTATGTTCATAAAGTGTATATATGTATTTTTAAATACATAAATTCAACTTTGAAAATGTTCTCTTTTTTTAGATTTATTTATTTTTATTTCAAAATCAGATATACAGAGTGGAGGACAGACAGAGAGGAAGATCTTGTGTCTGATGATTCATTCCCCAAGTGAGCACAACGGCTGGTACTGTGCCATTCTGAAGCCGGGAACCAGGAACCTCTTCCTCCAGGTCTCCCATGCAGGTGCAGGATCCCAAGGCTTTGGGCCGTCCTATATACTGCTTTCCCAGGCCACAAGCAGAGAGTTGGATGGGAAGTGGAGCTTCTGGAATTAGAACCGGTGTCCATATGGGATCCTGGTGCATTTCAGGTGAGGACTTAAGCTGCTAGGCCATACCGCCGGGCCCAAAAATGTTCTTAACTTGTTGCGACATGTCATACAAGGTTGCGAAAGTTTGTAATAAATGTATTCTTCAAGTCTATAGGCTTGTGCAAAAGACTCTAGAAAATTCACTGCACCTCCTGTTTGCGTGAAGCCATGTCAAGGTTTGGCATTGTCTGGTGAGACCCAGAGCACAGCAAAGACTATCAGCTGAAGACAGCTTCAGATAATGCCTGTTCTGTGACGGTGAAGGATGAAAGAACATTTTTAGGAATGGTACTCAGACGTTAAAACAAGAGTGCCACACAATAAAGCTTCAAGTACATATAATAGAATCCAGAAAAGATCATCCAATTAAATAAAATCTTCTACTTTCCTCTCCCAGATTCTTTTCCACAAAGTTTTCCAAATACCTTCCGACATACACCATTCATCCCTGGTCCCCTGCTGCAGCCAGGGGCTGGCCAAGCAAAGCCTAAGCGTTCCATGAGCATCTCAGATTGGACTGCCTGCCCTTTCCCATTTGTTGTTCTCTCACAATGAATGTTTCAGAAATAGAAACTCTTTACAAACTGCTTGTGGATCAATTTACAGAGGAAGAGAATCACCATCTTCCAGCCAGGCCTCTACATGAACAGGGACCCTCGAACGTCGTCTGCAAGGATTTGGCACTGCCCTGCTCTCTGCGGGCGTAGAAGGACATGCGATATACAAGCGCTGCTCTGATGCGCATCCTTCACACAGAGAGCTGGTGAATGAACTTTGGACATGCACCTGTTGCTGCTGCCTGCGGGCCTGGCAGATGTAATCAAAGGCCTCTTACGTATTGGCCTTGTGAGGCTCAAAACAAAAATTAGAAATGCATCTGTTTGCAAATCTGTTCAGCTCCACCAAAGCCATGGCGCAGGAGAAAACAACAACCACCTTGTGATGGGGCATTGCAAATTACTCTCCACAGCCCTTAGGAAGTGTGAACCAGAGACCATGGAGCATGCGGTTCTTTACCGCATGCCAATTCACTGTTTCAATCCTTGTCCTTCATATGACACTCAGGAAAAGCTGCCTCCACCTTAGCTTCTCAGTAAACTGTGGATTCCATGCTGGCTCTCTGGATCAGTGCACTGAAGCATGGCATTGGTTCTGGGTGAACACAGGGAATGAGGAGAAGTGGGTGATTGCCCCCAGGTCTCTGCTGATTGCTTGGTGGGCAAGCCTTACAGCCTACCTGCACATGACCTGAGGCACAACTTCCTGTGAGGGGAGCATGACCTCTGGCACAACTGGAGCATCAAGGGGAATGGGCATGCCTTCTGCTAATTACAGTCTTTGGCAGGTGGGAGACTGTCAGAAGATGCCCTCCAGCCCTCCTCTTCTTTACACTTATAAATTTGTAATCTGTGCACCATAAATCAGACATTCCTCACCAGTTTATTGCCAGTGCTTTTGTGGCCAAAGAAAACTGTTGCCTCATCCTCGATGGCCTCAGTTCCTGCTGGCAAAGGGTTCCAAAGCGTTCACTAAGTCAACAAGATGGCGACTAGCAGTCAAGGTCACTGGGTTACAGGTGGTGAGAAAGATGGCGGCCAAGGACAGAGCCATGGGCGTGAACCAGGGCAGGGGTCACATTGTTTCAAAGAAAGACTGGCCAGAGCCATTTCACTCACCTACCCTGGCCTACAGGAGGTGGCTTCTGCAGTCATGCTCCTAGTAATTGGCTCCTGGTTTCTCCCCTGCTGGAATTCCTGAAATTCCTGGCCTGAGGCTATCCCTTACCCTATATGAGAATCTGTACTTCCCGAATAAAGTGGAACTGCTGGACAGAGCCCCTGCCCATCTGTTTGTCTCTTGCATGCTGGGAGGCTGGGTGGCGGGCAGCAGGCTCACCCCCTCTGGCAATGGGCTACAGGAGGAATCTGTGGGGGAGACCCCACATGGCAGGAATATGGAAGAGCCTCCTTTCCCTCTTGTGTGAGTGTTAGGGGCCAAGGAAGAGCCACCATATCCTCTCTATTGTATGGTTAGAATGACTGAACCGAACTCTGTTTCAAAATGCACACACATCAGTACGGCTAAATCATATACTACAATTGTGATTATTTAAGCTAAGCTCTCAGAAGGCATTTGTATCTTGACGCATCTGGACATCCCTATAATCTGTAAATTACACTAGACAAGTTCTCACCTCTCACACAAATATTCAGAAGAGTACCGGTTCATGTCCCAGCCACTCCGTTCCCATTCAGTTCCCTGCTTGTGGCCTGAGAAAAGCGCAGAGGATGGCTCAAAGCCCAAGAACCTTGGAGGACTTGGAAGAGGCTCCTGTCTCCTGGCTTCGGATCAGCTCAGCTCCAGCTGTTGCGGCTGCGTCAGGAGTGAATCATTGGACGGAAGATGTTCCTCTCTGTCCTCCGCTCTGTTAATCTGACTTTCCAATAATCAATCAATCAATCAATCAATCAAAAAATCAATATTTTTTTTTTGCTTAAAAATCTACCTTTGACATAAAAATAAATTATCTTTTAATAACAAAGCAATGAAAGAAGGGTGCCTTGAAGTGGCATCTTGGGAGGACTCAGCTAGGCCTCCTGGTAGGGTCTAGCATCCTGCTACTTTCCCTCTAGATGCTGTTTTAAAACAACGTAAGTAAGTGGGCAAACAGGGGTGCTCCTGCTATAATTGATCTGATCTGTGCTTTTCTAGATAATCACTGTGAATCGATGCTTAAGAGTTGATTTCCATCTGCAGTCGGTATCACAGAAACACATGTTTTGTGATTTTCAGTGGTCTCACAGGAATTGTTTGCCAGCTGAACTCTCAATTCAAAGCCACGTAGAAGAGCAGCCCTGGTGTTTTCTCTGACCTGGTTTTATTTCTCAATCCCTTCTGAATTGGGATCCCAGCTGCTGCTGGTTGAAGCGCTGACCCAGAACACAACTGCCATCACTCCGCTCCCCTGGCTTGTATCTGTGTGTGCTTTGGGCTGGATCTTTTAAATAAATGGGGAGCGCTGGACTGCATCTGTTGTTCAATTCAGGACCCTGGTTGGAATTTAAGAAGCCTGCAAAGCTAAAGTTGAGAATGTAAATTGTCCTGGGGTGTTGCAAATGAGACTATTTGAAAGGCCTAAATCAAAGTCAATTTCCATGGAAGAAAGGTCAGCAGAAAGGCCTGTTCCCCTGGTGGCCAACTGACTCCTTCCGCTGGTAGGGGCCCTGTGGCAGCCAAGGGGTCCGAAAGGATCCCAGCTGAGAGGAGAATCCAGGGAGAGGGCTGAAAAGTCGGATTATGAACTGGGAGGGGGGAGGGGAGGGGCAGTATCCTAACCATACTTCCTTTCCTACAGCCACAGATGGGCGAGATGTTTTAAGGGGCACAGTGCAACAAGAACCTCAGATAGGAGTGGGTGCTTGCCCTAGTAGATAAAACACTGCTTGGGATGGCGGCATCACACCGTGCCCGGGATGAGGTGCCAGCCCTGCTGTTGGTTCCACGTCCTAGCAGGTGCAAACCTGGGAGGCAGCAGGTGAGTGGGCCCTGACACCCATGCTGGGAACCTGGATGAAGTTCCAGGATTCCAGGCACAGCCCAGTCCATCTCAGCTGCTCTAGGCATTTGGAGAATGAAGCATTGGGAGGAGTGCTCGCTCTCTCTTTCTTCTCTATCTTTCTGTCCTTCTCTCCCTCTTTATCTCTTTCTTTCTCAACTTAAAATTATAGTTGCAAATATTGTGATTAATAGTATTCCAACATTATACCCTATTTTTTTCCAATTTTATATCAGTTGAAATAATTAGCACTTCATTAAATTATTAGCAACTTATTACAAACCTCCACATTGACTGGCAAAAGTTACAAAATGGTGTACACCTTGTCTGTTAAAATATGTGAAAAGGCTAGTTCTAGTTCCATGAGATGGTGAGTAACCCCGCCATTTCCTCGCCCGTTAGGTCACCGGCTGCAGAAAGTAACTGCAAATACTGCTGACAGTAACCCAAAGTCTAAACTGACACCGGCACGTTTCAGCTTCACCCTGCCACACTCCCCATCTTCTTTACAAGACTGCTTAGGTGTTTTCTGGATACATTGGAAGCCATCTTTGCCACCAGCACCCTGTTAAATGCCAAAGTCTCCTCCCGTCAATTAGCTCAGGAACATGGAGCCCCAAGTACACAGTTCAGACTGCAGCTCCCATGCTGTATTAGCAGTGAGAGAATGACCTGGCATACCATCTTCACTGTCAGCCCTTCAGTGCACAAATCTCTTCACATACGACAGGTGCACAGTGGGGTGATGAGCAATCACATCGCCACTTCCCAAGTTCATCACAGTTAGTATCTGGTTGTTTGTTATTTCTGCTCCTCAGCAGACAAGAAGGTGTGTAACTGCTTTGCTTCCTTGCTTCAGTGATTAATCCATGTGGCATCTTAGAAAAGTAGGCAATTGAAAAGAAATGTACCAGTACATTTACCAATAAATGTGAAAGAGCAGCCACAGGGGGAAAAAAATGCAATAATACAGGAAGTGAAATCTGAGTCAAACAAAAGAATCATCACAAAAGCTGGCCATGGAGATGTCAACACCGCTTCAATGAGAGGAAGTACAAACGCAGTGGGAGCCAGTTGGCGAGAATAAACTCACCAATACAAAAGAGAAAAGAGACACTGATGAAATGAAATTTCCCACGGAAGAAACTTGGAGTTATTACACAACATTAAAGGAACCAAGAACAAGGTGCTGAGAGCTCCATCAGCCTTGGAAAGGATGCAACAATTTCCCCATGCAGGGAAAAAAAACCAGCCATTCTGTGCCCCAACTGATGGGACTCTGAGCAGGCAAAGCAGTTTATACATGCCTAAAAGCTCAGAACACTTTAACACTCAATGTGTTTGCAGTTTCAATTAATACACTCAATAAACACTGGTTTTACCGCTTTTCCAATTTTCCCAAATGCTTGTCCCTGAGTTTCCACCAAGGCATGGACACTGTCCTCCCACCCACCTGGTAACTGGCTTCTCATGGTTTAAGCTCTCTCTCCCTCTTCAAGAAGTTCTCAACAATGTGTATACAGAGTTCCTTCCTGTAGCTTCATTTCTGATGTGTTTTCCAGGTCCTTATTACAGAAGCTAATTTTATATTTTTATAGGTGCATCTTCTCGGGGCTATCTAGTCTAGAAATGCCCATCTGTGTAACATTGGCATACAGCAATTTGGATAGATAGCGAGCAGCTACGTAAATACAAAAACGAATGAACTTGCCATTTTCTTTGTATTACATAATGAAGATTAGTTGTTTGCAATTTTTGTATGCAGAATTAACTTCAATTACCCACGCGTGTTATTCTTCTAAGGTCTACGTTTAATTAAACACACAGCAAGCTGAAAATTTAAGAGTGAATCTAACACATTCCTGTTCTGAAGTCACTGCATTAATTAGCAAGATGCAATTCTTTGGAGATCTTTGACAGTTCAGTGTTTGTGGAGATAAAAGCCAGTTTGGCATGAATAAGAGAGAAAACAAAATAAAGTTGCTTGGTTAGAGATTCCAGATGAAATACATTTAGCTGTAATTGTGGTGGTCCACAGCACCTCTGGCGTAAACAGAGACTTAACAAAACAAACAACTTTTCATTCTATTTGAAAGGCAGCGAGACAAACACAGAAAAGGGGAGAAACTATTCATCGGGTTATTCCCTCAATGATTACATCAATCAGGGCTGAACCATACTGAAGCTGAGATTGCAGAACCGAGTCTGATTCTCCATGTGAACATCAGGGACCCAAGGACATAGGTCATCACCTGCTATCTCCAGGGGATGCATTCATTTTTTTTTTAAGGATATTTTTTTTATTTTGATAATCTTGCATAGTTGATTAGGGCACAAAGGATCAAGAGTTACAGGAAAATGGGTAAGACCATTATCTGGGGTAAGGGGAGAAACCAAGGGAGAAGCCCCAGCCAGCCTCCCACCCATCCCAGGTCCCCAATGTGGGGCATGCTCCATGGGTCCTGCTCATGCAGTTTTGATAGCACAACGGGTCTGAATTGCTGCCAATCTCGCCATTTAACGCAAGATGAAATCTCTTCAGAATCCACTGGCTGACATAATCTCTTTATGGTTGGGGTTCTGAGATCAGCGGTTCAGTTGGAGGGATCTCTAAAGAAGCTTCGTCTGAGGTGATCCCAGACCTGATTCTTGTGTGTGCTTGCAAATACAGGGTACACCACAGTCCATTGCCCCAATCAACTTATGCACATGCTGGTTGTTGCAATTGCTGGGTCAGTTCTGTTTCCAGCCCTGTCTTCCACACGAACTAATGGGTGTTGCAATCCAGCCCGATCCTGCCCACTTCATACTTGGCCCTCCCTAAAACCAGTGGAAGCTACAGCCCAGTTGGGGCAACTCCCCATAACCCCCACCAGACATGCCCCCTATCTTGGTTCCCATGCTTGCCAGTATGTATCTCAGACTTGTTCGGTTTGTCCCACATCCCATTTAGCTCTCATACATGTCAATGGGCATTGAAGCCTAGTTCAACCCAACCAGCCCTACTATCCAGCCCACACACGTACTAGTGGGTGCCTTTCTGTCTAGCCACCCCTGCTGCTGTCCTGGTTTTTGTGCTCTCCAGTGGGAGTGGTAAACCAAGAGGGAGATGCCCACTATTTCCTTACTAGGCCACTCCCACTCCCAGATTATGCGCTCTCCAGGTGGTTCTGGAACTTAACTTAATAGATTTAGCCCCCAGTGCCAACCTCTGCCAGCTGATGATGTAGCAAAGCCCACTCAACCCTCACCCACTCTAATTTTTGCTTACACCAGTCAGAAGAGTCAGCCCAGCCTGGCTTTTCCCTGATCTAGTCCACATCAGGCCCACAGGTGTTGTAGCCCTGCCTGGTCTGGTCTGCCCCCATTCCAACTCTTGCTCACCACTGAGAGTGTCTGTCCAACAAGGGAACCCACATTCTCTCTGATGGCTTTGTCCCCTCCTTCCCTGGTTCTCACCTGTGCTGGTTGGGCGCTGTGGCCACATCTGATCCAGCTCACCTAACTTTGACTGGTATGTGTTGTGATCAAACCTGGCCTGACCCATACTCTGTTCTGGTGCTCAGATCTGCCAGTGGGCGATGTGAACTGGTTCAGCCTGGCCTGCCCCCAACCTATGACAAATATATGGTGGTGGGTATCTTTCTCTGGCCTGCTCTGGGTTGCTCCTTATAGTGGTTCTTGTGCTCACCTGCAGGGACTTTGTCCTGACAGAAGAGTTTCCCAAGCTCCTCCATCAGAACCTCTCCCAGTGCCAGATCTTGCGCATACCAGTGGGTCCGTGGGCAAGCCCTATTTAGTCCACCTCCTGTCTTGGCAGGAACAGTGGCCTTTCCTTGCTGGCCTTCAATGCATTACGGTTCTTACTATTGGATGTTTCAGCCCAGTCAAGGCTCATCCATACCCAGACACTGCTCACACATGGCTCAGCAGGGGCAGAGACCTAGCCTAGTCCATCCTACCGGGGATGCATCAGTAAGAAATGGAAATCCGGAGCAGAACTGTGACTCAGAGCCCAGACACTCTGATGTGGCAGTAGGCATACTATGTGGCTTATAACCAGTGCACCAAGTCCCACCAAAAAAAAAAATTACATCCAAACACACACACACACACACACACACACACACACACACACACACACAGAGGCACACAGAGAACTAAAGAGGAGGCAGCAGTTCTGGACCAGCAGTTTGTCTGGATTGCCAATGAGTCAGTGGTAAGAGGATTAACAGAACTGGAAAAGGAAGGCATTGCCTATAGCACCTATTGCTGGAAGCAGAGAAGAGGAGCAGACAATAAAAGGAGAATTCGTTGAAGACTTCCTTAATCACGTCCATCCAGGCAGAAGCCCACCCTCTGGAAGAGTATCTAAACATGAAATCAGATGCATGTTTGAGGACATGGGTTCTCTAATGAAATTACGTAGGTTAACTAAGATTAGGCACGATGTACGTTGGATTCCTCAGGGCACTCTTCCTTACTTAGCTCTTAAATTCTCAGCATCAAAGTTAGCTACAACAGGAATCCAGAATAATTGCCTCCGATGACTTTGACATACATGCCCATCTGCTGTTGTCAAGCTTGTGCCAGACTTCACCATCTCACTTTTCCTAATGAGTGAGTAACCCTGACAGATATCTAATCCCAAAAGAACACACCACACCCCCTCAAAAAAGCAAAGTAAATAAATGTAACTTCACACAAACAACATTAATACTTCCAAAAGAGGGCCCGGTATGATAGCCTAGTGGCTAATGTCCTCAACTTGCACTCACCGGGATCCCATATGGGTACTGGTTCCTGTCCCAGTCACCCCATTTCCCATCCAGATCCCTGCTTGTGGCCTGGGAAAACAGTATAGGGCAGCCCAAAGTCTTGGGATTCTGCACCCGCATGGGAGACCTGGAAGAGGCTCCAGGATCCTGTCTTTGCATTGGCTCAGCTCTGGTCATTGCGATCACTTGGGGAGTGAATCATCAGATGGAAGATCTTCCTCTTTGTCTCTCCTCCTTTCTGTATACCGAACTTTGTAATAAAAATAAAACAAATATTAAAAATAAACTTTCAAAAAGAGAGGGAAAGATATGTCAGCCATGAAAATTAGTTGCAAACTAAGAGATAAGTACAGAGCACAAAAATTGGTTTAAAAAAAAAATTTTAAGTGATATCACAAATGAGAACCATGTGTGAAGAATAGGATACAAAGTAAAAGTAATCAGAAATGGCAACGCCAAGAAATTAAGAGGTGAAAAAAGAGGGGAGGAAGCAATATCAAATACATAAAAAAAGGCAAAAATTAGGCATATACACAAAGATGTTATTTTTAATTACTAAATTGATTTGCTTGTTGATTACAATGTTTTGTGGTAAATTAAAATTGTGATCATGGAGTGGACACAGGCTATGTGTATTTTCAAATAAAATAAATCAAAATCAGAGGTTTTCCACCACACACACACACAGAGAGAAATAGTCCTAAAAGAAAGAGCACAGTGAATTATCAAGAAAATATTCAAATTTATTCAGATTAAAAAGATTTCTAGGCCCAGCAGCATGGCCCAGCGGCTAAAAGTCCTCGCCTTAAATGTGCCGGGATCCCATATGGGTGCCAGTTCTAATCCTAGCAGCTCCACTTCCCATCCAGCTCCCTGCTTGTGGCCTGGGAAAGCAGTCGAGGACGGCCCAAAGCTTTGGGACCCTGCACCCGTGTGGGAGATCCAGAAGAGGCTCCTGGTTCCAGACTTTAGATTAGCACAGCACCGGCCGTTGTGCTCACTTGGGGAGTGAATCATCGGATGGAAGATCTTCCTCTCTGTCTCTCCTCCTCTCTGTATACTTGACTTTGTAATAAAAATAAATAAATCTTACAAAAAATAAAATAAAAAAAGAAAGATTTCTTCCTAGGATCAAGTGTTTAAATGTGGCAGGTTAAGCCACCATTTGCAACTGGAATTCCATAGAAGAAAGCCAGCTTGAGTACCAGCTGCTCTGTTTCCAACAGGTTCTTGCTAGTGCTCCTGGGATGTCAGCATATTACAATGTGAGTGCTTTGGCTCCTGCCACCTGTTTTAGCAGACCCAGACAGTGTCCTGGCTCCCATCTGTGGATGATCTTTCTGAGGAGACCGGGACCCAAGGTGTGGCAACACTGAGAAAGATTGAGACACAGGGGATGCAAGGTGAGCGAAGCATTGCTTACTTTATTGAACTCAACAGGCTGTATAAAACAGTCAGGCTCCCTAGGCAACCATGGGAAGCTCTAGAGAGTTAGTAACCAAGGAAATGAAATAGCAATCACCATAGTGGCAAAGGAGTAAAACTGTTTTGCAGAAATGGATTCTAATAATCAAACCAATTAATTGAGGAAGGGGATATAGTCGGTTACAAGCAACTAACGAGGAAGGAGACACAGGGAGACACGTTCCCAGCCATGCTTGGCCAGTGAGGCAGTGAGGAAGTCTGCTTCTTGCCAGCACTTTCTGTCTGCTGAGAGTGTATGAGTTCTGGGGTCCTTGAGCATCTGATGGACTGGTTCAGGGGTTCAATTCCACATCACTTCATCCAGAAACTCTGGTGTCCCCAAGAAGAGCTGAGAGGTAGGGACACTCTGGGTCCTGTTTGAAACGTCTGGCACCTGTGTGACATGCTCACTGTGAGGAGAAGCTTGAGCACAGGGTGCGGAACTTGCTCAGGAAGGAGTGGTGCTGTTCCCACCGGGACATTGTAAGGTCGGCCATCTTAGTGTGCGGCTAAGTCACCTCAAGTGCTTGCATGCTAATGTAGGATGATGGATACCGGTCCCTTCCTTGAAACTCCCTCGCTGATCTTAACGGAACAGGTTTCTTCATCCTTTTATCTCTTCACTAAGTGAGAAGATCTTTCCTGCCCCATCTGTCAACAATGTCTTTCACAGTTCTTGCCACTTGGTAGATGAGTGGGAAGTGAGCCACTTAGCTATTATATCTACAGGGAATGTTTTGTTTTGATCTTATTTCATTTTTATTCTAACGTTCTTCTAAAAAAGTGGCTATTTCTGATTCCAATCTCTGCTTTACAATGAGGTGTTCAACTTGAGTTTTAATTCCAATGACACCATCAAGGGCGAGGGACAATCTTATAACCAATGCCCTCTAGATCTTTAATGTTTGCAGACCACAATGTCTTATCAGTCCTGAGCATCTCCTATAGTTGCTTCTTTCTCTATCCACCTGATTCAATTACAATTTGATTGATATTTATTGGGAATGATCCAGCTATACCTTCTGACATGTTTTGACATACTTTCCTGCTTTGTTTTAGCCGCTTCATTTTGTTGTCGTGTCATCCTCTGGGTTCCTGTCCAGGTCATTCTGACCTTGACCTTCAGGGCTGCTCCCATGGGTGGTGTTGGAAGAGGAAGGCATCTCTGAAAAGGCATGGTGTGTTGCATTACAGTGTCCTGTATCAGGTGCATACATCCATGTTCTCTCTGGCAAGGACTTGTCCAAAAATGTAAACCAAAATCATCTTCCAAAAAAGTCATAGTTTTAATAAAGTATTTGCAGAACACTTAAGCTTATTCTTATGTATCTGTAGTTATATTTACATTATTTACATTTCTCTTATTAAGATTTATTTGCTTGTGGGTGCAGCACAGTGGCCCCACAGGCTAATCCTCTGCTTGTAAGTACTGGCTTCTCAGCTGCTCCACTTTCTCTCTGTCTCTCCTTCTCTCTGTAAATCTGTCTTTCCAATACAAGTAAAATAAAGATTTAAAAAGATCTATGTGTTTGAGAGACAAGGTGGCAAGACAGAAGAGAGAGGAAGAGCAGGGTTACATCCTCTAGTTCACTTTGTCATTGGTTGCAAACAGCCAGTGCTAGTCCAGACCACAGCCGGGAGCCTAGAACTCCATCTTGGTCTCCCATGTAGCTATTAGGGGATGAACTATTCTGGAAGCTTTCTGCTGCTTTCCCAAGAACATTTCAGGGAACTGGGATAGAAGCAGTGCATCTGAGCATCGAACCAGTGCTCTGGTATGTGGTAGCGTCACCACAGACAGCAACCTAAGCTGATGCACAAGTGCACCACGGCATTGGCTAAAGTGCTTTCCATTGCCAGGAAGTTTAGACAGTTGTTCTTTTTTCCTGTCAATTTGATTATTGTTAAGAGAGAGACACAGAAAGAAGACATTGAGCTTGCCAGACATCATAACATTGTGATTGTGACTATTGGGCCATGCAGTGAGAGTGACAGGTCTGGCTGACAATGACTTTGCTGTATCTGGAAAGCCACTTATATGGAGAAAGGGAACTTCCGGGGGTATGTCCAATAATCATGAAGAGCTGTGTGTAGCACAATTCTGTGCAAATATCCAGGGAGCCTGGGAAGTTACACTTCCAGTACAGACATGTGCAAACATTAGAACGGGCATGAGAAAGAAAACCAGATGACATCCCTGCAGGCAGTAATCGCACGTGTGATGCCTAACAGGGAGAGTCTCCTGCAGACGAGGATGCTGGTTGAGGAATAACTCCCTCAAAGTCACAGAGCCAGCATGATGGGAAGCCACGAGTCAGACCCTGGCAACTCACCTGCACACACAGGCTAAATGCAGCTTTGTGGCAAATTCATTTATTTATTTATTTATTTATTTATTTATTTATTTATTTATTTATTTATTTTTTAAACTTTTTAAAAATTAATTACATTGCATTATGTGACATGGTTTTATAAGCACTGGGATTTTCCCCATCCCTCCCCAAACCCTCTCCCTATGGTGGATTCCTCCACCTTGTTGCATTACCACAGTTCAAATTCAGTTGAGATACTCTCATTGTAAGCATATACCAAGCATAGAGTCCAGCATTTTATTGTCCAGATAAGCTCAACAGCTTCTTGAGGAGACCATCTCTAGTCTGAAGGTAGAGCTGACAGAGTATCATCCCGATCAATTAAAAGCCCCAACATAACATCAGCAGCAATTTATAATGTTATGGAATTAATCGACATAATACTGAGTAACCAATATGTTAAAAAAAAAAAAAACACAAGTTCTTAACCACATCCTGTGACTTCTTCATTGACATTTCAACTTTAGATTAGGCAAATGTATTTATCATGGAAGAAATATAGATTTTGATTGCTCACAATGCAGAAAGAATGACAGGTTATTACATTTATGAAGACTTAAACTTTGGAATGTATTTAGTGTGAGTAAAAATTAAGACAAAATTGTATGAGCATCTTACGTTTTCAAAATTGCATCTACAGGGCTTGGCACAATGACTCAATAGCACAAATGATACATTTCATCTCCCTACTCCCCCTGACCTACAGCTTCAAGCTCTGGGATCCCATATGGGCTCTTGTTTGCAACCTGGCTACTTCAATTCTCATCCTGATCCCTTCTTGTGGCCTGGAAATGCCACAAATGGATGACCCAAAGTTTTGGGACCCTGTACCCACCTGGGAGACTAAGAGGAAGCTCCTGGTTTCTGATCGGCTCAGCTCTGGCTGTTGAGGCCACTCACTGAATCAACCAGCAGGTGGAAGATCTCTCTCTTTCTCCCTCTGTAAGTCTGTCTTCCTAATAAAAATAATACATATTTTTTAAATATTTATTTATTTTTATTGGAAAGGCGGATATACAGAGAGGAGGAGAGACAGATAGGAAGATCTTCCGTCCAGTGATTCACTCCCCAGGTGAGCGCAACGGCTGGTGCTGTGCCAATCTGAAGCCAGGAGCCAGGAACCTTCTCCAGATCTCCCACACGGGTGCAGGATCCCAAAGCATTGTGCCATCCTCAGCTGTTTTCCCAGGCCATGAGCAGGGAGCTGGATGAAAAGTGGAGCTTCTGGGATTAGAACCAGTGCCCATATAGGATCCTGGGGCACGTTCAAGGTGAGGACCCTAGCTGCTACGCTATCACGCCAGCCCCATGAATATTTCTGAAAAAAAGTTGTATCTTCACAGGTATGTGTAGTGGTATGTCAGGTTAAGTTGCTGATGGTGATGCCAGCATGCTCTATAGGTGTCTATTCCACTTCTGATCCAATTGCCTGGTAATGTGCCTGTGAAACTAGTAGGAGATGAACAAAATACTTAGGTCCCTGAACCCACACGGGAGTCTTGGATGAAGCTCCTGATTCCTTGTTTCAGCCTGGCCCATTCTCAGCCACTGTGGTTTTTGGTATACTGAACCAGTGCTAACAAAGACAACGGAAGGTTTTTGCACATGTTGATTCTAAATCTCCCAAGGAGAGTTGAGGGAGAAAAACTGGCATCATTAATCAAATAAGTGTTACAGATGAAGCAGTTAAATAAGAAGTTTTTCAGCAGAAATTATTATGAACAGTCACATCCACACTTCCGAAACCTGAATGTTTAGAAAGAACTTTCTGGAAAAAAAGTTTGATCCCCTGGAACAAGAAATGAGCATGCAGTATACTTTTGCTTTGGTGTTTCAACCTGGAATGCCTTCAGTGGTGAATTAAAAAAAAAAAAAAAAAACTGGAAATTTACATTAAGCAAAGTTTTTCCATTGCAACTTAAAATATATTGTTCATCTAAGGTATATTATAAATCTGCATTACAATATGAATGCTGTGAACGCCAAGCAAGAAGACTACAGCTATGTTACTAAAAAAAAAAAGTGGCAATATATGTGAGAATAAACATAGGTATTTAACGTCTCATTTTTCTCACTTCTCCATGTTTAAATTACACCTGTTAAGCCAAACATTGTTAAGCCATCATCACTAAACTCCTGACTTACAAACTCAAGCCTAGCCATACTGATAACTTCAGCAGCAGCTGGGTCTGTAGCCACGCCAAAGTCCAACTTGAGAGCAACTAACCAGGAAAAGAGCAAGTGCTCATCATCCTTGTTGAGGGAAGGAAAATAAGAAAAATCGATTGGTTCCTAGCAGCTACATCCATGTAGAAGCAAAAACACAAGTAAGGGACACAGAGTGACAGAGTACCTGGGCTTGAACTGGATAATGTTTGCAGCGGGAACCTGGAAAGGGTTGGAAGTTTACATCAACAACAGCAAAAGGATCTTGGAGGGGCATCCTGAGGATTCAAGGCTAGAATTTGCAGGAACTGTGTTGAGAGCTCAACGTTCACACAGTTCATGAACCTGAAGATCTGGGAGAGATTTGTATTCAGGATCATTGGCTGGAGCAATGATCAGCAACTCCTGATGCCAGTATAATATCTCTGAACTGACCTAAGATCTTAAAAAGCTAAGAAACAGGGGCCAGTGTGGCAGCTCAGCAAGCTAATCCTCCACCTGCAAATACTGGCACCCCACATGGGCGCTGGTTTGTGTCCAGGCTGTCCTGATTCTAATCTAACTCTCTGTTTACATCCTTGGGAAGCAGCAATCTGCTTGTGTCCTTGCACCCACACGGGAAGCGTAGAAGAAGCTCCCTGGTTCGTGTCAGCTCAACTCCAGCCGCTACAGCCATTTGCAGAGTGAACCAGCAAGTCAGTAGATCACTCCCTCTTTCTCTCCTCTCTGTAAATCTGCTTTTCAAATAAAAAGATATAAGTCTCAAAAAACATAGATGATCCCCACTGTGGTCAACAGCCTAGGTTGCATTGTACCCAGACAAGTGTTATACTGCTGGGAGAAAAGCAGCCAAGAGTTGGCAGGCATCCTTGGCCCGGTTAACACCAAATTTGTGTTAAGTATACCAGGGTGCCAGCAAAGTTGCTCTTATTCTATTTTTTTTTAAGATATGTGGGAGATAGACACTGGCACCCCAATAGACTGGGTCTGGCACCTGTGTGCCACTGTGTGTGGGTTCTGGGTGGGTAGGAGATAGGGTCCCATGCTAGCATGGCACACTGCTGGAGACCTGGGCATGATGGGGCTGTGTATCGCTTCGGAAAGCTGGTCTAGAGATATGTGGGAGGGAGGACTGATGAAGGAGAATGTGACATGTAAGGAGTGACATCGGAGGGACTGCCACCAACCAGGTCACTGTGCTTGCAAGAAAGTGAGGGGCCTGAGACTGGGTAGTTTGGAGGGAGGCAAACTGAAGGACCTTTTGAGGCTAGACTGATGCACCAACCCAGGTGGGAGACCTGAGCTGGGATGGTCGGTATTGACTACCATCTGTGAGGATACACGAAAGCTATGACTATGGGCCCTGCCCAACAGGTCTTGACCACAGTACCCACCACTGAGTGTTTGGGCATGGATTGGACCATGTCAGGCTGGGACATGACACTAACCAGCATGTGAGAGAACCAAGTCTAGGGGAAGATTCTGTGGCAGATCATAGGCTTACCTCTTTGGGACTGCCATACCAGCTGGCTTGCTCAAGTGTTTGGAGGGAAATAGTGAGGGGCTGAGCTTGGCATCGCCATGGAACTCAATAACACTCATGGCAGCTGGAGTTGGGAGAAGGCTGGACTGGGTCCAGGCTGCAACACTAACAGGCACATCCAGAAATTGGATGTGGAGCAGGCAGGGCTGCAACATCCACCAGTACACGTGAAGGCTGATATTGGGGCAGTGGGGCAGACTGCTGGGTAAAGGTCTAGCACCGCTGGCACATATGAGATCTAGGTCTGGTGGGAGAACTTAGAGAACTCCCCTGGTGGGCCGTAGTACCTGTTGGTGAGCATGTGAATCAGGGCTAGGTGGTGGTCAGGCCTGGCAAGGCTGCTTCAATTATTGACAAGTGTGTGGGTTGGCTCTGTAGAGGGTACACCAGGCAGGACAAGGCCAAACCATACCACACTGGCATATGCAGGAGACAGGATGGGATATAGGCCATGCCAAGCTAGGATAGACTGCCATACCTAATGGCTTGCATGAAAGCCAGAGATAGAGGCAGGCTGAGCAGGATTAGGCTGCAGCACCCACCAGTGAGAGTTGGGACTGGGGGCAGGCCAGGCTGCAAATATGACGGCAAAGGCCAGACTGGGTGGTGGGTTATGTCAGGCTGGGTTGAAGCAACCACTGGCATGTGCAATATCTGTGACAGGGAGTGAGCTTGGTTGGGGAGCTAAGGGCATGTTCCTGCTGGTCTATGGCTCTCGCTAGTGAGCATGAGAGCTGGAATTGGGGCAGCAAACTTGGCTGGACGTGGCTGAAGCATCCCTCAGCATGGGTGTGGACTGGGCTTGGTATATGCCAGACTGAGCTAGGCTCTAGCACCCTGCAGGGTAGGTGTAGGACAGCATCCATCAGGGTAGGCATAGGACAGGCTGACCTATGTCTCTGTACCCACTGAGCCACGTGAGAGTTGAGTCCGGAGCTGGACCAAGAGTAGCTGGGCTGTAGCACCCAACAATTAGAGCTGTAATGTATGTGAGCTGATCAGGCAAGACCATTGTTCCTGCCAGAACAGAAGGTGGGTCAAGTCAGTCTGGGCTTAGGACCCACCAGTATGAGCAAAATATGCTACTGGGAGGTGACTTGATAAAGGAGCTTGGGACGCTCATCTGTCAGGACACAGTCCCTGCAGGTGGATGCAAGAGTGAAAGCTGGGAGCAGCTCAGGCCAGGTCAGGTTACAATGCCAGCTGGCATACATGTGGGTCATGTCTAGGTGGAAGGCCAGACTGGGCTACTTCATTACACCAACAGGCGAATGTGAAAACCAGGACAGAGTACAGGATGGGCCGTGTTGGGCCACAGTACCAGGCAGTTCACATTAGGGCTGGGACTGGGAGCTAGCTGGGCTGGACTAGGCTGTAGCACCTGCTGGTGGATGCTGAGGGGAGGCGCACCATACAAGTCTGGATTGCAGCACTCACCAATACACGTAATACTGGGAATAGGGGTGAGCCCAGTAGGGAAGCTCTGAGGACTCCCCTGCTAGCTCACTGACTCTGGTGGGTGAGTGTGAGAGCTGGGACTGGGAGCAGGTGAGGCTGGGCAAGGCTACAACACCTGTTGGCCTGCATGTGAGCTGGGTTAAGAGGAGATCTGGGTTGGGATAAGTGACCATATCCACTGGTGGATGCAAAAGCCAGAGTAAGTCAGGCTTTGCTGCAGCATCAGCTGACAAGTGTTGGGACTGGGGGCAAGTGCTGTCAGACTGAACCACCTTGAAATTACAAGATCCAGGGCTGGGAATGGGCCCAAGTTGGGAAACTGTGCATCTCTTTGATTGGCTGCAACTCCCAATAATGGACATGAGAACCAGGGCTGGGAATTGGCCTGATCAGCCAGGCATGAGTGTGGTGGGATACTTGGATTGACTGGGTTGAGCTAGGTTCCAACACTCACTGAAGTTTACAAGAGCTGAATGGAATGTGGGACAGACTAGACTGGTCTGCTGCACACATCACAATACACAGGAACCAGCTCTAATGGCAGGTCTAATGGGAACTGTTGAGGACTACTCTAATTAGGTTGTAGTTCCCACTGGTGTGCATGAGGGCAGAGTGTGTGTGTTGGGCAGTGTTTGGCTATGCCACAGCATCCATTGGTTTGTTTATGAAATTGGACTGGGGACAGAACTGTCCAAGTAACTGCAACCATCAGGGTGTGTGTATGCTGATGTGGGTGATGGAATGAGCTAGACCCCCACACTGGATGACAGACATTGGGAGTCAGCTTGGGTCAACTCTGGTAAGGATATTTTGGGGGACCCTCCCAACTGGATCACTGGACTCAGGATTCCAACCATGGGAAAAATCACAGGATTTGTGGTCTGACCATGGAGTGGATATGTCAGAACTGGGTCTGCATGATTGCTGAGGCCTGTGCAATAGGCAGCATGCCCAAATGCTCATGGCGGACATGATAACCAGTTCATTGAGGCCTATAAAGGATGTCTAGTACTATAAAAGAGAAGAACAAATTAGACAACTCTCTTGGCCAAGTATCTGGTCGAGTTGAGACTCTAAGGTGGACCATGTTAGCCGATGTACCTAGGAAGAATTTTCTCAGCCTTGGAGCAATGAAGTTAACAGCATCTCAGAACTGTCAAAACCACTTAAGCAGTATCTTTGGAATATGGTCCACATCAGGGAACCTGGATGACATTGGGTGGCCTTCCCCATTCCTCAGTGCTGATGAGGCTGTGTTGCTGGAGGCAGCTTTCTCCTCTTTTCTCTCCACTTTCCCCAGATATCAGAAGCAAAAAGGAATTGGAATCAGTTGTCTCATCCACTTTTCCTTATTCCTCAACTCTTCCCACAATAATTGGTGGTCAACATGGGCATGCATCTTTCTCAACTATGTAAACATCAAAAATAAATAATCAAAAATAACACAAATTTATTATTTGAAAAGGGAAAAAAATAGCTCTGAAACTGGACCCTATTAAAAAAAATGCAAGGCAAATGAATCGACAGACCTAGACAAGCATCCAAGTCATCCTCACTCTGGCTGTCAGGTTGGTGGATCTTCAGCTTTAGAAACACAGCTGAAATACATGCGGACATGTTGGTGCTTCAGTCAGAAGACAGCAGTGACATAATTTATAGAGCAATGTGAAAACGTGAAGAATGGCATCCAGGTCAAATCAGGTAGAATAAGACACTCAGACTGCTCTATGTTTTTTTTTTTTTTAAACAAGGACAGTGTGCAAGGCAAGAAAGAAGTGTTCTAATCAACCAGAGGAAACCCTTCAAATCTATGAGCACTGCCTCTTCTCATGACATTCAGTCCTGAAGGAGAAATGAACCTTGACATATCTGTCCAGAAGGGTCATTCTCCCGCTATATTCGCTGGGGAAGACCTTCCCTACCCACCCACCCCCGAGCCTGCTTTCCTGTGAGGACAAGCAAGCTGTAATGTGTGTCTGTGTAGGGGCACAGCAAGATGAAAGAGTGAGTCTGAAGCTGCCATCAAACTGTACCAGGAAAATGGTCCAAGACTGAGAGGAAACAATGCTGAACAGAAAAACTACATAACCCAGAACCATGAAATTACAGAATATTAGGGCAAGTAGTCAACACAGAACAGAATATGCAGCAAGGCACACAATAATGTGGGTGGTGCTATGACCCGTGTGGCAGATAACAATGGATATGAGAAGACTCTGGAACTTTTCCCAAGAGATTGAAACCTGTTTCCTTTCATTTCTGGAGGCTGACAAGTCCAAGATGAAGGCTCTGACATCTGACATGGTCCTGCATGCTGCATCACCATATGGTGGAAGGCAAAAGTGTAAATCCAGCAACTCGGAACCTGCTCCCTCTTTTGTCCCTGTGTTACGGCATGAATGCACTCATGAAGAAGGAGTCATGTAGGAAGGCTCCATCTTCCTACACCTGTTGGGCTAGGGATTACTTTTCCACGTGAAGATTTGGGGAGGTAAGAACATTCAAACGATAGCATTTACCCTTCCCCCTCCATCCGAAAAATGCATGTCCTTATAATGTGAATAATAAAAAAAAAACATTCTATTCTAGTAATTCCAAAAGCCTTCACTCCTTCCAGCATCAACTCAAACATCTGAGTCAAGTGCAGGTCAGATTACATGTGTGATACATCCTGAGGTTGATTCTCCTCCAGCTATGAGTCTGTGAGATCAACAGGTTTGGAACATTCTCCTTCCAGAAGGCAGAAGGCAGAAGAGAAGTGAGTGGCCTCTTCCAAGTAAGTCAGAAGCCAACAGGAAAAGCATGATCTTCTAGTCCAAATCCTCCAATGTGGAAATGGTCCTTGACCATCTCGTCCCATGGAGCAGTGTGTCAGCCTCTCTCTTCTAGTTAATAAAACCCTTTGCCTAGAAAAACAAAAGAACTCCGTCACCTCTGAACTTAATACCAATAAGTCTAAGACCAACAGGGAAAATAACAGATCTGAAGACTTGAGAATAATCTTCTTTGAGTCCATGTCACCCCATGTGGACACCTTAAGGCACTTGGCTGTCCCATCTCCACATGTTCTCTTCTGCAGGTTGTGAACAGGTGTCTAGCTCACCAAAGATAGAGGTTCCACAGGGCTGAGGTATTGGGAGAGGCCATGTCCCCACAGCACCACCAAGCCCTGACCTACTGAGGTTGTAGTGTGGGGCAGCTTCTGCCGCTACTGCTATGCTAAGTTGTTGCCCTAATGGGAACTCTGCAGTGGATCTGCCCAAGGTGGAGCTAGCCACATCCCCACAGCTTGCACATACTGAACACACAGAATTAACACCACATGGGCATTCCCACAGATGGAGTGTGTCTGTCTGTGCAGAGGAAGGCTGCAGCTGCACTTCCTTGCTAGCAAGGGCACACTCGGCCGGTTCTTCTCTGGGATGTGGGGAGCAGGACTGGAGGCAGCTTGGGCAGTTGACCTCGGGTTCCCACCCCTGCCCTGTCCCTTGAGGGAGTGTCTGCCCTTGGGTCGTGCTCTGAGCCTGTGATGCGAGAGGCAGCTACACTGGGCCTCCCAGTGCCCCTCTCCCCTGCTTTATTCATGGCAGCACCTGTTCCATTCTAGCCACAGCAGTCTCCTGCTTCCAGCTGCACCCTCGGCTCTCTCAGCATGCTTCTTCTGTGACCAAGCTGAGCATTTTCCAAATCCAGGATCTACTTTGAATTACAAATTCTATCTGAAAATCATTTCTGGTTTTTCAAATTTTAATACATGTGCTTAAGGGAAGACACAAAGACCTTCAATAATCTAGCTTAGAGAGCTCTTAGCTGCATGCTGAAATGCAGTTGTCACCAGTTCTACTCTCCATAAAGTCCAGGACAATGACATAATTCACCATTTTTCACCACTCCCTCTGGTTTGCCTTTTCTTGTCCCTCAGGGCTCTCTCAGACCTCACCAGAATGGCCTTGACCAGCTGTGTCTACCAACAAGGTGGTCAGAACCACGTCAGTGATCATTAGGAAGCTTCCTACATGCCCTGTGGCCCTTCTCTCCCTTGGAGCCCTCACCAGGGTCACCCTGGATGCCCCTCGATTCCTTTCAGTTCAAGCTTTCCCAGCCTGAGTGTGAAAACTCTTCCAGCCTCTAGCCACCATCAGTGCCAAATTTGCCTCCGCAACACCCCCTCTTGGTGCCAGCTTCTGACTTGGTATATTGTGTGTTGTGTCACGAAACAGTTGAGACTAAATAAGTTACTTAGAAAAAACCCCTTGCTTTCCGAAGCTGGGAAGTCTGAGGGCAGATGGCCCACAGCTAGTGAGGGCCCATGCGCTGCTAGATGTGTTGGGAAAGTTCCAAGTGCAAACTCTCCCCACGATCCCTGACTGTGGTTTAATCCACCCTTGAGGGATGGGATTTATTTTAGGTTTGGTAATTTTACAGTTCAAAGAAGGAGAGGAGGTGACTAGTTAACTAGACTAGTTAACTAGAGAACACTTGCTTTTAAGGGGCAGGATGGGGAGGTGGGTAAACAACAAGGGAAGAGCCTGTCTGGCAGGGGTTGGGGAGTTGAAAGCAGCGATTTTTCTCTGGAGAAGGCAGGTACTTTCTTCAGTGGTTTGCTGTGGGAGGCGCAGAGCACATAAAGGGCCCTGGACAGGTGGGTGGGAGATGTACAGAAAGGCTCTTCAGTGGATGTCACAAGGTGTTGCCTCAGTAATCTACAATGTCTCCGTGGCCCAAAGCAGTATTTCACCAGCCTTTAGCTGAACCACCTGGACACTATTCAATTAGGCTATGGGTTCAGGCCCTGTTTTCCAACAACGAGGGCTGAACCCTTGGGACCCAAACCAATCCCAAATTGACTGCCTCAGCAATGAGAATTCCCCATGACTTCTGGAGGGACAACACGGTTCAAATCAGAACACACTCCATAGACGATGGCAAAACAGGAAGAAAAGTATCCAGGGAATTACAGAATCATGTTGGGTCTTTGCAAAGTGTCTGTGTCAGTGGCAAAAATGGATGAGCTGCAATGGAGATCAGCGGTGAAGTTATTGGAGGGATCCAGGGGAAGGTTCTGACAAAGTGGCAGCAAAAGCCAGGCAGTCCTTGAGGCAGCAGGGGGAGCAGCTGGAAGCACCGCCATCTGCATCACAGCATCCTACATCAGAGCTCCAGTTCAATCAGTTGCTCCACTCCTGCTCCAGGTCCCGGCTAATGCACCTGGGAAGGCAGCAGGTGGCGGCCCAAGCACTCAGACACCAGTCACATGGGAGACCTAGAGAACATTCTGGGTTCCTGGCTTTGTCCTTGCTAAGCCCAGTCACTGAGACTATTTGGTGAATGAGATAGCTAATAGAAGATAAGTATCTCACTAGCTTTGCATTTAAAATAAATAAATAAATCTTTATTCTTATTATTTTAAAGATTTATTTATTTTTAGTCCATAGTCAGATATACAGAGAGGAGGAAAGACAGAGAGGAAGACCTTGAGTCTAACGATTCACTCCCCAAGTGACTGCAATGACCAGACTGTGGCGATCCGAAGCCAGGAGCCAGGAGCTCTTCTGGGTCTCCCATGCGGGTGCAAGGTCCCAAGGCTTTGGGCCATCCTCGACTGCTTTCCCAGGCCACAAGCAGGGAGCTGGATGGGAAGTGGGGTTGCCATGATTAGAACTGGTACCCATATGTGATCCTGGCATGTTCAAGGTGAGCACTTTAGCCACTAGGCCATCACTCAGGGCCCGAAAATAAATGAATAAATCTTTAAAAAATTACAGTCATGCCGGATCCTGCAGTCCCACTGCGTATAGGTGTTAAGGTGCCACAGTGCAGAGATGCAGGATTGGCCATGGTGAAGCACCTGTGCGATGGATCAGCTGGGGAGGGAGGGAATGAGAAGAGGACATTAAGGGTTCTAACACCCTTAGGTTCTAACACCCTGTGTCCTCAGACACAGCTGGCTCAGGTTCCTTACGGAGGAAGTCAGCAAGGTCCCTTTCCAGATCCTTCGTTGGAATTCGTGCCTCTGGGAGAGATTGTGCCAAACACAACCAAACAATTTATGTTGTTTTTCTTAAGGGTAAAAATTAACCCTTAAAAAGGCTGACCTTCCAGGGAATGCCCTGCTTTGGATGGGAGCTCTCCAAGGTGCTGAGCAGACATATTCTCAGAAATGCTATGCTTCAATGGAAACCCAAAGCTGACGCTGCTGAAATAGTCCTGGCTTCCACTCACTTGAAATGCCATCACTCTTGCAGATGGCTTGCTCGCCTGATGCTGTAACTGGTGAAAGCAAACCAGCAGCTGGAGTCTTGGGGTCAGCCTTGGATGGAGTGCAGATTCCTCCTGCCAGGGAAGGGATACCTGAGCTGTCCACCAGGGCCTTCACATCTAACAACCCCACTAAAGAAGTCATGCCAGGATGGAAGCAGCTGGAGACAATGCCAGCCTTCTTCCAGGGCTCCACTTCAAGGCTCAGCCCTGCTCTAGCCCATGACAGTAGGAAGACAGTCCCACCACCTGCTAAGCCCCTCTTCTCTCCCTGTCACCAATTTCTCCCCATGGTCTATTCTTGCCATCCACTACTGAAAGAATTTTTCTTCTGAAAAAAATTATCTGTCTGCTGGTTCACTACCCAGATGATAGCAAGGTTGGAGGTAGACCAGACTGAAGTCAGGAACCAAGAGTTTTTTCTAGGTCTCCCACATGGGTACAAGTGTCCAAATTATTGGGTCATTTTCTGCTGCCTTTACCAAATTATTAGCAGGGAACTGGATGCAAAGTGGAGCAGCCAGAACTTGAACCAGGGTCTATATGGGATGCCAATATCACAGGCAATGCTTTTACCTACTACATAACAATACCTGCCCCAACATGTCTTCTTGGAAATGTCACTATACCATTTTCCTATATAAAAATTTAAATATGAGGCCAGCATCATGGCAGCAGTGCAGAAACCAAGGCAGCGCAGACAACACAAGGCATGTGTTGCAAAATGTTAGTGTGACCTGGGAACACTCCTCTATTTCCTTCAGTCTAATGCAAAAATGCTGAGTTTGGGTTGTGTTACCTCCATGGCCTTCTGGAGTCACGTTGCTAGGAGACTCTGGCTGCAGCCTTGGGCTCCTTGGCAGTACAGCCCTGTGAGGTGTTGGCTCTCTGTAAGTATTCAGATGGCTTACCTGTCTTAACTCAGAATTAAAACAAAACAGAGATCTCCCAATGGAGTCATTAGCAATGTGACCATATTTGTATAGACAACACCAAATATCTCCACCCCATGCCCCGCCTACCCAATGTATCTAAAAGAACAATGCTTATCCTTTAAGTTTTGACATGATGGCATTTAAGGTGAAAACACACTTGGCGTGGGAATTCTTTTTGAGTAGTTCCAGTGTTCCCAGTCCATTAAGCTGATACTGAGCAACTTGCTGAAAGGCAATGAAACAGTGGGCCCAACAAGAGAGGAAGATAGGCACACAGATGCATTTAGAAGAGAGAGGGGGAGAGAGATAAAGAAACCTTCAGTCTAGTGGTTCATTCACAGAAAGCCACAATAGCTAGTGCTACATCAGGCAAAAGATAGGGTAAAAACTTCATTTTGGTCTCCCACATGGATGACAGAAGTCCAAGTTCTTGCACCATCTTGTACAACCATCCCAGGTAGGGGGTTGGATTGTTTCTGGAGCATCAGGAACTCGGACTACCTCTCCTACATGAGACAGCAGCCTTACCAGCGGTGGCTTAACCTACTGCACCACACTGCCAGCCACACATCAATATTTTGGGACATGTACCTTACCTGTTCTGAGCCTGGCTTCTTCTCAAGACACTTTGGAAGTGATGTTCTCTGTCTGGCAGGACTGTAGCAAGCATCAAATGCAACAATGCCTTCAGCACGCCCATTGCATCCTCAGAGCATGTAAGTGGCAGCTGTGACGGTCACTCATCTCTCTGTTACCAAAACCAGTATTTCATTGGCACTGATGAGCCTTCGTCTCCAAACAAAGAGTGGGAGAGACAGAGCAGTCATTTGAGGGTCCCAGAAGGGGCAACCTGCAAAGCATTCAAGCGCAGCAAGCACTGCCGAGTCTGCTCATCTCGCATTTGATCCGCCTTCTCATGGAAGGATCCACAGGCTCGTCGCCTTGTTCGTCCTCTACCAGGCAGAAGGCCAAGTTCATAGGTGGTGTGCAATAACACTTTTATCTCCTCTCTCTTTTAAGGCTGCCTTGGGACGAGAAAATCAACCATTGCCAGGTTGTTTTTGTGGAAGAAAAGTGGCTTCAACAACTGGAAGGAGCTTGTTTAGTTTTATGAAGAAAGAGACTTTGTGGTCTTTCTGTGTTTTGTGGTGCATGCTGAATGAGATCGCATCAAACCAGGAGTGCAGCCGTGCCAGAGAAGATAAAGGAAGGCATCAGAGCTGCCCTCTGCTCACAGTGGGCCTCTGGCTGCTGCAGCTGTCTTGTCACATTATGACAAAGGGGCTCATCCAGGGAGCACCTGTCCAAGTCAGATTCAGGGGCCAATCACTTGGATGGATGGCTTGGGGCTCCAAGAACACTGCACAAAGGCAGCACTAACTAGCAGCAGGAGTAAACAGTAAGGAAGGGATCACAAGACAAATGGCTGCCTAAGGAAGCAGCCTTTAAAAAAGAAAGAAAGAAAGGGCCACTGTTAAAGTGACATGAAAGGAATTGTTACAAAACAGGAAGCTGCAGTGAGTGGAGCCTGCCAATGTGCAGCCCTCACACTGCCCTCTGCCTGCTGTTCCTGCGGGACAGAGGAAGCGTAGGCACCCACTGCATGCTGACACACTGAGAGAGCCAAGCGCAGCACCTGGCTGACTCTGTCTCCTTGGTGGATCAGGGCTTCATTCAGGATCCTGCTCTCTTTTTCTGTCTTGGGAGCCCGTGAAGTGATTCATCTGCCTAGGAAAGAGGCACCCCTTGCTGTTGATCACCAGGGCAGGAGGGCTTCTTCGGCCAAGCCTCTGAGAGGTGAGAGATGCCCTGACAGCCAGAAGCCCACAGGGCAAAGGTGCGGCTGCCTGCTGTGAGCTCAGACACCCAGAGCTCAGAGAGGGGCATCAGGGCAGGGACCTTCTCCACAGCTTGATCACTGACCTCCTTGTTCATCCAGGATGCCCAGGCCAGCAGCGGCCATCAGAGATGCAAGGCACACATCTGGGAATTCCAGGATCAGACCAGGAGCAAAAATCAGGAGTCCATCGGAGACCCAGCACCTCCACAGCTGGCGAGAAAGTTATTGTTTCCCAGGTATCTCAACACCACCACAGCCTGGCCTTCTGTGGCCTGGGGAATGCCATGCTTTGCCTTATGTCCCGTTGTGATTCCCAGAACCAGGGAAGGAAGAGCCTGCTTATCCTGCTTGCATCGGAAACTCCATGTTGTGGAAAAAACAACATAAAAACTATCTTTTTATCATTTTCAAATGCTTTTGTGTGTTCTTTTCCTCAGGAGTGTGTTAGGTAAATGCCACCTTCAAATGGAGGTGATGATGCAGGAGAAGCCATGCCCAGAAGGAAGAAGGCAACAGCGTCCTCATGGCTGTAGGAGGGACCTGGTTGGAAGCGTCAGGAGGAGAACAAGGGTGTCTCTTTTAAGTTTGCCTTTCTCATCTTTACTCCTGAGACCAAGTCCAAAGCCAGATCACAGATCAGTCCAGGAAGACCTTGTGGAAATGACGCTCATTCTGTGCTTCCCCAGACACAGATGAAGAGGAGACTTTGGGGACTCTTCCACAGGCACCATGGCTGAACCAAAGAGGCTGGAATTGTGGAAAACATCAGAAGAGGCAAAGGGTTCATCCTCAGCCTCCCCAGAGCCACAGTGTGCATAGCAGGCATTCCCCAGAGTCCCAAGGCCCACAGAAGGGCAGCAGGGCAGATGGGGTAAACACAGACCAGGACAGCTTCGGGAGCAGGCCACTGAGAGGCACATCCCCCAATTCAAAGGCTCCAATAAGGGTGCAGCCCTGCTCCCCACACTGCAAACACAGTCACCTTAGCTCCTGGTGGCCAGAGGAGGCCAGCCACACCGTGTTGGAGATACTCAAAGGACACAAGGTGACCTGAGCTTTCCCAAGCAACACCCAGCTTCAGCAGAGCCTAACCCACAGTGGGGCATGGGGCTGCTGGTGGGCAGAAGGCCTCTGCTGCTCACTGGCTCAGTGCTGCCCCTGCTCCTTCTGTGAGGCCAGGCTTAAGCAGCTTCCTCCCTGGGAGAGGGCACCATAGCCCATAAGGAAGTCCAGGAGATGGCAACTCCACCTCTACAACTGTCCTTATTTAGGACAGTGTGCCACACACCTCACCCCTCAACAGTGCATTTGGGAAGGAAAGAAGACACACGTTGCTCAGTCTGTAGGAAAGGTTCTTTTCTTTGCTTTAACTCCCATGGTAGACTCCAACCCCTCTCCCCAAGTCTGCCCAGCCTCTTGTTCTGTATTCTGCACCCCTGTACGTCACTCCCAATTCCTGGGGAGAGAGGTGCATGCCAGGACAGAGCAGGTCCTGGCTGTATCTTCGAGGCTCAGTCACACTGAGGCAGTATGGTGTCACCAACCCTGCCAGGGCAGAGCAAGTAGAGCATGGTGCCACCATTCCCCGCCAGGGCAGGCAGGTACAACATGGTGCGACTAAACCTGCCAGGGCAGGCAGGTACACCATGGTACCACCATCCCCTGCCAGGGCAGACAGGTATAGCATGGTGCCACCATCCTCTGCCAGGGCAGAATGAGGACTGGCTACATCTTCCAGGCTCAGTCACATTGAGGCCGCATGGTTCCACCATCTCTTGGCAAAGGCTGTGCAGCTACAGCATGGTCCCACCATTCCCCGCCAGGCTGCGTGTCATTCACACAAACATGGCCATCCACAGGTTTCTGTGAGTCCATGCACACAGCACAAGGTGCTCACACCTCACCTCACTCTGTCCTGCTTTTAGATGGGGCCACGTAAATTTGGAAGGATCACAGTGCTCTGTATCATCAGCTCAAATGTGTCCTGTCAGCACACGTTCAGGAACGTGGTGAGGGGAAGGAGGGAGGCTAAGAAAGGCTGACTAGCAACTACTAGGCGGTAGTGAGGTGTGCTGTTGAACACACGGCATTATAGGTGGCATTTTAGCTGACAATGCATGTTTTGGTTGAAAAGCTGGAAGAAGAGTAAGCGGTTCTGTTAGCATTTAAGTTGTGGCTTGGGATAGTTTCATTGCAAACAGGAAGCTTGGGTTGGACTCCTGGCTCTGCAGGTGACAGATGAAGTAAGTAGGCCCCTGTCACCCACGTGGGCAACCTGCTAATCTGCACCCTGAGAGGGAGCAGGTGACATTTCAAGTATATTGGTGCCTGTCACACATGTGGACAACCTGGACCAAATCCGCAGCCCCTGACTTCAGCCTTGCCCAGCCACAGTTGCTACAGAGTAAACCAGGGAAGGGGGTTGCTCTCAATTTCTTTTTATGCCTGTAACATAAACAAAATAAATTAATGAGTAACTTTTTAAAAATATTTTTGGTATTGTTTTTAAGATTTATTTTATTTTTTATTACAAAGTCGGATACACAGAGATGAGGAGAGACAGAGAGGAGATCTTTCATCCAAGTAAGCACAATGGCTGGTGCTATGCCAATCTGGAGCCAGGAGCCAGGAACTTCTGCCAGGTTTCCCATGTGGGTGCAGGGACCCAAGGCTTTGGTCCATCCTCGAATGCCTTCCCAGGCCACAATCAGGGAGCTGATAGGAAGTGGAGCTGCCGGGGTTAGAACCAGTGCCCATATGGCATCCCGGCACGTTCAAGGTGAGTACTTTAGCAACTAGGCCACCACTCAGGACCCAATGAGTAACTGTTTAAAGCTAGAGCAAAGTATCTTCCATGTCTTCTCCAAAAAAGAAGTGAGGAACACTTGAAGAAATAGACAATGACCAGGGTTTGAATATTATGCTACTTCCTAGGGGACTTAAAGCTCATGGAAAAACTGAATTAAAAGTTCTCTTCTAAGTTTACTTTTGGTATTTTGAAATGTATATACATAAAGTCCTTGAGGTATTAATGGAATAGAGTATACTGTGAAAAGCTGAACATTTTTGCACCAGAGAAGCTCGTCTTTTGAAGGTTTGTACTCATTTATTCGCAAGGCAGAGACAGAGCAACAGAAACAGAGAATGGGAGAGAGCTGCTACTTTCTTTCTGTATACCCAAGTCAAATCCAAGAGCTGAGAGCCATTCAGGCTTCCTACATGGGACAGGGGCCCAAGCACTTTAGCCATCATTATCTGCTGACTCCCAGAGGCAGTGTTAGCAAGAATCTGGAAACAGTAAGGCAGGCCGGGTGCTGTGATATGTGAGGCAAGCGTCCTAACCTGTATCCCAAACACCCACCTGAAAAGTTACTTTTTCAATTCTTTTAGAAGAACCCCTATCTGGACCCGGCGCGGTGATGCAAGTGGTTAAAGGTCCTCACCTTGCACGCCCAGGATCCCATATGGGCACCGGTTCTAATCCCGGCAGCCCCGCTTCCCTTCCAGCTCCCTGCCTGTGGCCCGGGAAAGCAGACGAGGATGGCCCAAAGCTTTGGGAACCTGCACCCGCGTGGGAGACCCGGAAGAGGCTCCTGGCTTCGGATCGGCATAGTATCGGCCGTTGTGCTCACTTGGGGAGTGAATCATCTGACAGAAGATCTTCCTCTCTGTCTCTCCTCTCTGTATATCCGCCTTTCCAATGAAAAATAATAAAAATAAATCTTTAAAAAAAAAAAGAAGAAGAAGAAGAACCCCTATCTGTCTGTATCGAAACAACACAAAGTGGATGTATCCATTGAAAAAAAAATTTTTTTGAAAAGCGTAATTCGGAACATGCATGGTTGTGTGACTTCAGCAAAACAAAACAAAATGAAACAAAACAAAATCATATTGGTTCTTGCACAGGATGGGGGAAGAACAGAGAAGCAGCCCGTGGTGTTCAGTCCAGGGCAGGGAGGCTGTAGCCCCAGCCCAAGGCCGCCCTGCCACTGTGCCGCATGCAGTCCCAGCATGATGGCCCTGCTGCAGTTCACGTGGCACCTGCAGAGCCATGGGATTTTTGCAAGCATCGTAGATGGTTTTGTAAACAGCTCTGTAAATCTCTGTGTTGACAGTCCACTTTACATAACATTCAGGGTCTGTGTCAGCAAGCATTTGAGCAGAGGCTCCTCTCTGTTACTCATTTAATGCCATCCCTTCATCTTAATCTCTATAATCCCGTAATATTATATTTTACCACATATTTTTCCACTTTTATTCTCTTTATTGCTATATATTAATTTATTATCGAACTATTTTTTAAAATATTTATTTATTTTTATTGCAAAGTCAGATATAGAAAAAGGAGGAGAGACAGAGAAGAAGATCTTCCATCTGATGATTCACTCCTGAAGTGACCACAGAGGCCGGTGCTGAGCCATCCGAAGCCAGGAGCCAGGAACCTCCTCCAGGTCTCCCACATGGATGCAGGAACCCAAGGCTTTGGGCTGTCCTCGACTGCTTTCCCAGGACTTTAGCCACTAGGCCACTGTGTCAGGCCCTATTTAACTATTTTTTTGATACTACTTCCTAATACTATCCCTCATTGTTATCATCCTAGTACTATTTATCTATTGCTTAATACACGATTTTCTTAATTCATCTACCACTCAGGACATTGAGTACTACTTAGCGCTTGTTTTAGTTCCACAGTCTCACAGACCAAGGAAAAGAAGCTGGTCCAATAGACCGTCCACTGTTGCTGAATGATGCCTTCTCCCGGGTTTGCTCAAACCTCTCAGTGCACACAGGGCTCTTGCCCACTTGTGGGCTCCATCACTCTGCTGACTTCTGTTGGAGCCTACCTCATCATCCTGAATAGAAAAACCCATACATCCCAGATGCTTTTATAGGCATGGCTTCTCCCTGGAATCTTGCAGTGAGAAGCTTTCATGGAAGACACGGGAGGAGGAGAGAGGCAGACACAGTACTGTTCGAGCAGCAGGCTGGAGGCTTCTGAAGCGCCTCCTTGCGAGTGCTGGACAGATGGCATGGTGGACATCTGTCTCCCTAGAGTCTGCCTGGTTCTGTCTGCTGACACAGTGCACAGGCGATGTAAGGTGAGGGGATGAGGTTGAGGACCCCTGCATCTCCTGATGAGCCCACGGCCTGGGTGAGGACATCTTGTCTCCATGTCAGCGGGCTGACCTTTGCTCAGATGGGAGGACAGACCTCTCCCACTGCTGACAAAGAACGCTCCACACACAGTGCAGGTCTACAGTGTGAGCTTCACTGGGAGTCAGCACTGTGTCCTCGAGCTGACTCCTTCTGCATCCGTGCTCTAAGATTTACGTTAGAAATGGGGTTAAGTGGGCCCAGTGCTGTGGTCTAGCGGCTAAAGTCCTCACCTTGAACGCACCGGGATCTCAAATGGACGCCCAGCAGCTCCACTTCCCATCGAGCTCCCTGCTTGTGGCCTGGGAAAGCAGTTGGGGATGGTCCAAAGCCTTGGGACCCTGCACCTGTATGGGAGAGCTGGAAGAGCTCTGGGATCCTGGGTCCGGATTGGCACAGCACCAGCCATTGTGCTCACTTGGGGAGTGAATCATCGGACAGAAGATCTTCCTCTCTGTCTCTCCTCCTCCCTGTATATTTGACTTTGTAATGAAAATAAAATAAATCTTAAAAAAAAAAAAAAAAGAAGTGGGGCTAAGCAATGAGGTCAGCTTCACTTCAACAATTACAACCTAAAGGATTTGACTTTTGCCAGGGGAAGGAGCGGTCAGATGTAGAGGTCTTCTCTGATGCCCAAGGCAACCATCTAGACACACAGGCTCCAGAAGGCTCAGGAAGAAGTTGTGTCAGAGCACTGGTACCCTGGGTTTCCTAGGAAGGGGGAAGGACCTGTCAGAACAGGCACAGTGTGTGTGCGTGGCTGTATTCTACACAGCTCTCTGTCAGAAAGAGTCTTGTCAATCAAGTAGATGATGGCTTCTCATGGGTCCAGTTCCTCACTTATAAAGAAAACCTGCTCTTTCTTCCCTATACTCTGCCTCTCTACTAGGGCAAGAACCTGGAGTTCAGATTAAGGCACTTGGGTCTACATCAAAACCTGGAGAAGCATGTTGGGCCTCTGGTCAGGTGGCCTCTGTTCCCCAGGAGTGTTCATGTGGCCACCACAGAGCCTTGATGGGATGCCAATAGGCAGGCAGCTAGTAAGGTCTAGGTCAGCTGGAATCCTTGCAGCCTTGCAAAGCTTAATATCCTTACTTGTCAATAGAAAATACCTGCCTTCTCAAATTGCAGCCATGCTCCGTTCAGGGCCAATAAGGGGGAGAAGCCATGGTCATATGATGTTAAATTCCACATGAAGGAGTTATAAAATTCCCAGATACCTTCACACATGCTAAGACGCCACCCCTACCCCAGAAATGAGGCTGAGGGTGGGACAGAGTTCTCTATTTGCCCCAGACCATGATTGGAGATGCACTTAAACAATGGGCCAGCCCACTCGTGATGCATGTCTCTGTGTGGGGACGGCCCACGATCACAGGTGTGTGTTTTATCTTCTGTTGCTCCCTGTCTGTGTGCACCAGGGTGTCCCCACTTCCAGTGTGTGTCTCTGTGGAAGGCCAGAGCCTGGACCACAGGGGGTGACTCTTGGCCCACATCAGCAGGATCTGGAGAAGGCCAGGAAACTCCAAGGATCAGCTGAGAACTTGAGCAAGAGGAGTGCTGAGATCTTTGCAAGGGCAGTCTCCAGGCTTGCTCTCTATCCCACAGAGCCAGACATGGGGACTCACCTGCAGACAGGCTGCAGGTGTAAGGTAGCTGATGGAAGAGCTATTTTGGACAAGAGAGTCCATTCCACTCCATGATTTGCAAATCTAAGCAACTGCCTACTTTGCATATGCAAGAGGGAGTAAGAACAGCATGCTAAATAAAGCAGATTAGCTAATAAAGCAGCAGACTGCCTGAGATCTGATTTTATCTGTTGCAGTCTCACACCTGACTCCATAGGCAACAATCTCCCCAGAGTCCAGTCCTTATTAAATTACCTCTAAAGATGAAGATGAACTCATAAACTGTGAAGAAATGACGAGATGCTGAGGACTGGAACAGAGCTTGCGCCTTTGAGCTCTGCATTTTTTTTTAAAGATTTATTATTATTATTATTATTTTTTATTGGAAAGGCAGATATACAGAGAGGAGAGACAGAGAGGAAGATCTTCCGTCTGATGATTCACTCCCCAAGTGAGCACAACGGCCGATACTGTGCCGATCCGAAGCCAGGAGCCTCTTCTGGGTCTCCCACATGGGTGCAGGGTCCCAAAGCTCTGGGCCGTCCTCGACTGCTTTCCCGGGCCACAGGCAGGGAGCTGGAAGGGAAGCAGGGCTGCCGGGATTAGAACCGGCGCCCATATGGGATCCTGGGCATGCAAGGCGAGGACCTTAACCACTGCACCACCGCGCCGGGCCCGAGCTCTGCATTTTGAACATCCCCTCAACTCAGTCATGCCCACTGGGGCAGGGGAGTATCTGCCCCCTGCTGGGGCAGCTCCTGAGCCAGGGACCCTCAGGGCCAGAGTGTAAGCACCCCATAGCATTCTCACTTTCTTCCAGAGACCAGGGGCCAGTCACAAATCTTAAGACCCAAGAGGAAGGAGAGGTGTGGGAATTTTGCAGAAATTATACAGAGATTAACTCAGGCAAAATGCGTAAAAGGTGAATACACACAGGTCTTACACTTCTGCTGTACACACACACACACACACACACAAAATCAAACTTTACCCACTCAAAAGAACCTCAAAAGGACCAATTCTTTGGAAAATCAGCAGTGTTTTATTTTTGCGAAGTGCTGGCCTTCCTTGATCATTCAATGAGGTTTTGATATTCCATATACAGTTCTAGGTATTACAGGCTGAAGGGATCAACACTGACAGCACCACAGATGAGCCAAGTCTTGTGGCAAATAATGTGACTCCAGAAGAGATAGTCAGGACATATGCCATACCCGAAGCAACCCCAAGTCATTTCTTCATCTAGAACAAACAGAAATATCAAATTCCTTTGCTATTGTCAGAAGAAACACATGGGACCCTGCCATTCCTGAACTTGTGACTACTGGTGTTGTCTGGGAGCTGTGGCATCTGGCCTCTGAGACTGGGTCAGACTCAAGGATTCACAGTTTGTCACTGTCAACCTAGCAGACTGACATCATTTCTAAGCAAATGGATAACTTCGTGGAAAAGGCCTCATGAGAAAGGAGTTAGAGTGGGTAGTAGGCAGTTAGGGTATTCTGGGTCCCCGAGTAAAAGAGAATTTCCCCACTATGTCTTGGATTCACCAGGGCATGTCTCTTCCAAGGGACAGGGGTGCTATTAGCATATCAATTCCCCACCTGAAGTACTGGCCATCACCTCCAGCCATTGTGGGAGGGCCTCAGGCCGATCTCTTTATCATTGAAAGGAGAGCAGGAAGAAGTAATACACATCTGCCCAAGGCCTGGAATGTCCTATGTCTGGTATCTCTGTGACCTTTTGTCCCAAGGCCAGGTACCATGGAAACTAGGAATTTTCTTTGTTCATGGAGAAACATCTTTGAGGGACACCTTTAAAAGGTGCATTCCCTGCCATCAATATGGGTTTTGCTTCTTGTCCTCCTGCCACTATGGCAGAGCACTAGGGTTCTTTTTTACTTTTCCTCCTGCCACTATGGCAGGAGGTAAGTGTCCTTTCTATCTCAAAGCCCCCTCCCGTCACTAGGACGGGAGTCTTCTCAGCTTTTCTAATAAATCTTGCGTTAAAACTAAACTGTGTCCGCATGAAAATTCTTCTTTCCTGCGAGACAAGAATTTGAGGTTGCTGCCATACTCAGAGTCAAAAATCCTGCAACACTCAGATCTCACCTGGTCCATGTCCAAGGTCACCAAGCAACGTCACAAGTGGATGAAGGTCTCTGCCTGCAGAGACCTGAGTGTTTGCTTTAATACAGTTCAGCAGCCATCGCTCCATTCACCCATCTCTTCCCCAATCATCGAGTGTCTCTCAAGCTACGCTATTTGCCAGACGCGATGGAGAAGATGAGTCCACAGCTGCCCTGCATGAGGCATTCACAGCCAGTGGGGCTGGCAGGGGCGAGATGCAGACACAGGTCGGTTGTGCCATCTAAGCTGAGATGGCGGCTAGGGTGGAAACACAGAGGAGGATCTCCACACCCAATGAAGACCGTCAGGATAGGAGTCCTGGAGACAGGGAGGCAAGCAGAGCTCGGTTGTCTTAGCTTTGGCCACCGTGCTAAGTTATCACAGGCTGGTGGCTGACATAATAAGCGTTGACACTTCATGGACTTGTCTGAGAGCAAATTGATAACATAGCTGGGTTCTGGTGGGGGCTCTTCAAGGTGTAGTTGGATAAAAAATCAGGACTAGTCATCAGTTTTCTGGTCTGTTCTTATGGAGGCACAATGCTTATTACTGAGGGCTCTCTGTGGCTTCTAGGAGAAGGGATGCAGAGTTTGAATGAAGGTAATGCAGAGAAGCTGGCAGAAATTGGCCCACATTCCTTCCATGCAGCCAAAATGAATACTACAATTTAAACATAATTATAAAAAGTGCCGCCCCTGTCATCTGATGACCAATGAATACGAGCCATGGATGACTTCTAATGGGTGGGCCTTATCATTTTGTTGGACCCTCACCAAAATGCTAAGAGCTTGTTCTGTGAGATTAGGGTTGCTGCCTAATCATGCACACTCAGTTTCTGTCCAACAAATGTCCTATGCCTGTGTCACCTGGATCCCCATCCAGGGCAGTCCGGCTGTACCTCCTCCTTCCAATGCTACCAATCCCCCAATCTACCCTAGCCATATAGAGCCACACCCCCAATCTATACCTACGGAGTTAATCTGTGTCCCAGTCAAGGGCAGTCCCTCTGCCCTTCCTCCATCAAGGACATTGTCACCACTCCTCCAATTTACACTACATGGTTATTCTTTGCTCCTGTCACCCTGGCTCAGTGACATCCGGTCACTCTAGCTGTTGGTTTGGTTGTCCCTCAGATTGTCATCAGCAGCTTTGTGACTCAGTATAAGCCCAGCCATGTTGAGGGAGTGACAGCAAATAAGGAACAAGCAGTGACTTTGGGGATGGACCCTGAGTCTCCCATACACTATCCCAGTGACATCAGCAGAGGCCAGGCAGCATCTGTCCAAATCCAACTGTTGTTTTCTGCACAGGTGACATGGCAGCACATGTATTTTCCTGGGGGGCTTGTCGGGGAGATGTATCCTCCTATAAGCTCCTTGGGAAAGCGCCTTTGTCTTCCTCCCCACTCTTGTGCTAACCAAGGATGAGAATGTGGAGGAAACTGGTGACATGTATATGAGTGTGTGTGAAGTTCCAGACTCATATTTAAGCACTGAATTGGCACTTGGGCCGTGTGCTGAAGAAGTTGCCCGTGCCTTCAATTAGTCAGCTTTCGTTGCTACAGCAAATGCCTGCCACAGCTATCTACCAAGAGGAAAGCCAGTTTGAGAGATTCAGACTCCCAGACTGGGTGACCCCAGTGGCTTGGACTCAGTCTGGTGCTAGAAGCTGTCATTTTGTAACAACCAGGACCTCCTAGCAGCCAATTCCCTCCCCCTAGTGCCATCCTGGGGACAAGTATCTAACATAAAGGCCTCTAGGGTATCCACATGTGTGCTCACTGAAACACAGCATCCCTCTGGCCATGACTCCGTACAGGTGAGTACAGGTGATAAAGGAGCAACGAGGATGCTCTCACTTGAACTCTCCTTCTAGGACCGCTTAATTCTCATCCAAGCCAGAAGATGGTGAGATATCCCTTCCTGCAGGCCAGTGGCCACTCTGAGATAAAATTATTGACCAAAGTGTGGCATGCAAATTAAGCACACACATCACATAGGACCTTCGCATGGACTAGCATGAGTTTATCATCTACTTATGTATGACAGCAGGGCTTAGATAGTTTTATGTCTCCCTTTCGCAATCACATTCAAATCCATGGCAAGAGTGTGGAAATAGGAGCTGGTGGGGGTGGTATAGCAGGCAAACACCACACTTTTGGTGTTGGGATCCCACATTTGAGTACTGGCCACTCCACTTTCAATCCAACTCCCTGCTTATGACCTGGGAAAACAACAGACAAATGGCACTGTAAGAATTCCCATTTCACATTGAGAAAATGGAGGCAGAGACTGCTGCTGTCACCTGCCAACAGAAGAGCATGTGACCAATAAGTGGCTGAGTCAAGAGCCATGCAGGAGGAATGGCGCAGCCTGTAGACCCTGAGAGCACTCAGCCAGCCAGTGCTTGGACAAGGAAAGTGAGCCACGAGAAGGGGCAGGTCCACATCCAGCCCCAGCAGAGTGAGCTGACTGACAGGTGCATGTCTTGGAGGCAGGCTCGGGGCTCACACACAGGCAGGAGCACTGTGAGCAAGGACTCTGAAACTCCACTCCTGACTGTAAGTTCATGGGCACCTGGCCCCTGGATGACAAGATGAGCACTCACTCTGGGACAATATGGCTCAGTCGGCCTGCCTCCAAACCCAAGATCTCATTAACCTGGGGTTCAGGAGGCTGTGGAAGCTTCACTTGGCTTAAATCTAGAGTATGACTGGCAACCAAAGGCCTGTCTGAGCTCTGTTTATGGGTTTCTGAAACCTGCCATGTTAACAAAGCTATTATCTTTTTCCTTCAACCCTGTAACACCCCAAACCCACTAAACTGTAAACAGTTTTGGTGGTGGTGGTGGGGGGTGGGGGTTAGTGATTCGACACTGTTTATTAACTGTTCACAGGCCAGACTGTTCTTGAACCAATGGTTTCGGCTTGCCTGGGAATGACCTAGATCCAACCCAGTCCTGCTGAGTCAGAAAACTCTGGGCCTGGGCCTGGGTCAGGGTCAATGACCTGGATGGGAGCAAGTCCACCAGGTGACTCTGATGAATCACCAAGAGTGATACCCCGTAACTGGGACCATGCATCAATGCTTAAATTTCACCAGGCATCTCTACTGCTGCAGGTGCAATATCTCGAATGTGTCCCCAGAAGTTCATGTGCTCCACAACAATGATCACTGCAGTGAGGATATGTGTTGCCAGCCGCATCCGTATGCACAGGCCACATGCCGTACCCAAAATGGCACCGGCCGGAGAAGCCACACCTTGGTGCCTGGTGGAGAGTCACGTAGCTTTCGCGGTACTGCGCAGGCACCTAGCGCATGCGCAGTGAGCTGCGGCATGGCCAGCGCGTGAACACTGGGGACTGGCGAATCCGGTCGCCCAGGACCCTGCGTGATCATGACGCCGACCTATCATCGGCGGAGGCGGGGCCAGTCAGCACATAAGAGCAGGCAGCCTGCCGGGGTCTGCGCCCTTTCCTCTTCCTCATCTTGGTGTGCACAATAAAGACTACCGCAGAAGGCTTCACTCGCGTCTGCCTCTTATTGCTGGACGATAGGAGTTGTGGGCGCGACAGATATGAAATCCACTTAATAAATGAAAAAATCTTTAACGTGAACCTGTTAGGATAGCTATAATTTTTGTTCTAGCCAAGCTTTTCTTAATGCAAAAGGATTAGCTTAATAGAAGGCACTTCCTGGGGTACCTAGCATTTAACTAAATAATGCATACCAGTAGGTTACTGTTGAGTGGAGGAAACATCATCACTACTACATGGCACACATGTGGACAAAGGTGGGATGCTGACAGGTTCACCAATCCCTTGCTAATATTACAGTCCATTGATTACCAAATGCCATCACAACTGGAGGATCCACCTCACTCCAGCAGCTGTCTGCCACAGAAGCTGCAAGAAGATACAAGTACTGGCTATAGAATCGCCTTTCTTTAAAAAAAAAAAAAAGATTTATTTATCTGAAAGGCAAAATCAAAACAAGAGGGGCAGGGGAGAGAGAAAAACAGAGAGAGAGAGACTCTTCCATATACGGGTTCACTCCACAGATAACCACAATGACCAGGGCTGGGTCACACCAAAGCCAGGAGACAGGAGCTTCATCCAGGCCTCCCATGTGGGTGGCAGGAGCTCCTGCACCTGGGCCATCTTGCACTGTTTTCTCCAGATACATGGAACGGAGCTGGATCATAGGTGGAGCAGCTGGGACATTTTATGGAGCTCATATATAATGCTGATGATGTAGGTGGCAGCTTTACTCACCATGCCACGGTTCTGGACCCCAAACCATATTTCTAGTTAGCTAGAAAAAGCACATCTTCACATAACCACTTGTGCTAGCTCCTTCTCTCATGCCTGACTGGCTGGCCATGTGCTGCTTCACTTTGGCCCTGTGACTGGAGCGTGTTTTCTGGGTGAGCTAACTTACTCCCTGCCGGAGTCCAGCTCCAGCTGAGTTTGGAACTCGAGAAGGGTGCGTGGATGAGGCTTAAAGAGGAAAGAAAGAGACAGACCACTAGGACTTCACGATCATAATGGACGATGCACAAAAGCTGTCCGCTTTATTTATACAAAATCAGTCAAACTCTGGCTCAGACTTTTTACGTCACAGTCAAGTGGGTGTTTCTAAAGATAACTCTGCCATAGTATTACCTAGAAGTTACTGCTACAATTCTTATCCTACAATTCAATCTTGTATCACAAAGAAAAGGGGAATCTAAAGAATGAGGAAAGAATGAAAGCCTAAATCTGGATCCCTTGATTAGCATAGGCTCAATGGGGACAGCCAAGACAGTAGGAATAATAAAGGGCCCCATTTGCAAGACATTGACCTCCAAGCTCAGGCTGAGCAAAAGGTCAGCCTTGCAGTAGCAAATGCCAGGATGGATTAGAATTCTTCTGTAGGGTGGTCCGGTGTCCATGCAAAAGAAGGTGGAGATGCATTCAGGTGGTTGTAGTGACATCCCCTGGGTGGGCCCTATGGTCAGCGGGAAATTCCTTGCGGCCCTGCCTGCAATGGAGCAACACTCTTCATCCCTTCATGTCACCCACATCTACTGCACGGACCCCAACAACTCCCCAGTGTAAGAGCTCACCAACAGAGATACATTCATCAACACAGTCCTCTCTGCCTCTCCACCTCCAGCTTCACCAGCTCCATGGGGAGGGCCTGTCATCACTCACCATGTTCTCTCCCTGGTCATGGAAATGGGCTCCTTGTCCTCCTCTAGATGGTGTGGCAGGAGGACAGAGGGCCTGAGTGGATCCAGCAACAGGAGCCAGAAAAGCCACCACAAGAGTTACCGGATGGCAACTGCTGTTGGACTAATGATGCAAACCCCAGCTTTACAGGTGGTAGGGTTTATCCATGGGCAAGAATTGGAGTCCCTTCTAAGCAAATGCTGGGAAAGCAAAACACGCCTGGCTTGCTGTTGTGCCCGTTTTTGAAATCCCCAGATAATCATCAAGTCTGAAGTCGGTGCTGAGGCAAAAAGGTGGTTTATTCAGGTTAGCCTAGGTAACTCAGCATGGCTGGGTGGGGAGGGGCAGCCGCAGCCAAGGCTGCAAGGATCCACAAGGAGGACAAAAGAAGCGCGAGCCAGAAGAGCCAAGGGAAGGCCCCGAGAGCCCAAGCCCCCCAGTTCTTACACATTTCAGGCTATTAATTATACAGTCATGACTTAGCAGGCTTCTATTGGTGGGTTTGAAACAAGCAACTTTCAAAAAGTACAAATTGATAAGCTATTGGGCTGTGAATCTTATCAAGTACCAGGTACCTCCTTCCTGAGGAGTGGTCTGCCTACGTGACCTGCTAGCTGTCACGTAGACTATCAGGCCTGAGGTTCACACAGCCCCCAGCCAAGCCATTAAGGCGGAATCACAAAAGGCAGAAAACACCTAGGTTCTTCATTGCCATCAGAGATGATGGGATGCAGTGACCGCCCCATCAACGTGTGACCCTGTGTGATACTGTCACCATCATCTCCATTAAGTCCAAAGCCAGGCAGCTCAAAGGGGACAGCTCAGGGCTCTCATGCGCATGCTCACCTTCTCCAATCAGAGAGCCACATGCTGGAGTCCACTGCAAGAGCAGCTCAGGGCAGAAGTGTGCACCTTCAGAGTGACTGCGGGGAGTATCGCTGGAGGAAGTGCTGAGGACTTGAAGGCAGGGTTTTGTTTCATTTTATTGTTTAAGATATATTTATTTGAAAGAGACAGACAGAGAAAGTGAGATCTCCTTTTTGTTGGTGTACATCCCATACACCCACCCATGTGGTAGACTCTGGTGAAGTTCCTGATCTTGTCTCAACACATCTACAACCCCAGCTGCTGTGCTCATTTGAGGAGTGAACTATAGGATGAAAACCTCTCTCTGCATCTCCCTCTCGATTACTCTGCCTCTATAAATAAATAAATAAATAAATAAATAAATAAACAAATAAATAAAACAAATCTTTCAAGACAAGGTGTAGTGCATTTACCAGAGGATCACTTGTATAGTATAACACATGCAATTTTCATCACCAGTGTTTAATTTTCAAAATCTGAAATACTTATACAATCCTCCTTTCATGTATTAGAAAAGTATGGTACATGGAGGTTAAGTTTTCTGGGTCATATCTTGAAATTGGGCTTGAGCCTGAGGTTTTCTATTCCATGACATGAGCCTGTGTGTTACTCTGGATACTCTGTATAAATTATGGGATAAACCAAAAAACCAACACACAAAACAAAACAAGGGGCCTGGTGTGACAACGTAGTGGTTAAACTCCTCGCCTTGAAAGCAACGGGATCCCATATGGCACTGCTTCTAATCTCAGCAGCCCTGCTTCCCATTCAGCTCCGTGCTTGTGGCCTGGGACAGCAGTTGAGGATGGCCCAAATCCTTGGGAGTCTGCACCCATGTGGGAGACCTGGAAGAGCTCCTGGCTCCTGGCTTTGGATTGGCTCAGATCCAGCTGTTGCAATCATTTGGGAAGTGAACCATTGGTTGGGAGATCTTCCTCTCTGTCTCTCCTCCTCTCCGTATATCTGCCTTTCCAATAAAAATAAATAAATCTTTAAAAAAAAACAAAACAAAAAAGATGGAGATAAATTATGGGATAGACGGTTGAGTGATTGAATAATTGATAATTACCAATACATGATGAGGGTGGTAAATAAAAGGATGGATGATTATCAGACAATATATTATAGAGAAATGTTTTATAGTTACAAACAATAAGAACAAATGGGTAAGCAGACAATAGGCTGGATGACATGAGGAATAGGTAGACAAATGCAAAGCAGGTAGACAGGTGCTGGGTGGATGACAAGGAGATATGATTAACATATCTACTGTTATAGACAGATAAGACAATGGGTGACAGGATGAAGAGATGCTTAGTAATTGTTAGAGACATGTAGACATTTGATAGATAAAATACATGATAAAGGGCAATATACAAGCAGGTAGCCTATGGGTATGATGTAGACAAATAATGAATTGGTAGATGACGGACAGATGGGTGCTGGTGGTAAGTAGACAGGTGACAGAGGGATGGTGTTGATGCTTATAGACATACGGTTGATGGAATATTTGACCACTCATGATCTCTTCATTGTCAGTGGAACTTTCCTGCAAGAGAGGGTGTAAGATACAGCAAGTTACACACAAAGGCTTCTGGTCAATGTGCAGGAAAATGACACATTCTTTGAAACACGGGAAGCTAAAATGAAAGCAGGAGAGAAGGCACAATGCCGTGGCCTTGTGAGCGGTCTCTGCAGTTAAATCTCACATTTCTTCCCTCTCATGACCTGTGTGACTTTGGGAGAGTCATTTTGCCTCTTTAGCTGTCAGATGGTGATAGATGGTCCCTGCCTCTTGGGGTTTTCTGAGGGCTCAGTGAGCCCACACAGGGGCAAGCCATGGAACAGGAGCTGGCATGCAAGGAGCCCTCCATACCTGCAGGTGGACCCAGATGAGCAGGAGGAAGAAAGACCCACTAGGCAAAGGGCACAACCTCAGTGCATTGTTCCTGGGGCAGGCCTGGCCACCTTCTCCTCTTCCACTCACCAAATGGCTACAAGAGCCATGGCTTTGGACCAGACCAAAGCCAGGCACCAGGAACACCATCCTGGTCTCCCTCATGGGTGCCAGGAGTCTAAGAACTTGAGCCATCTTCCTCTGCCTTTCCAGGCACATTAGGAGGAAGCTGGACTCTGAAATGGAATGCAGATATTGCAAGCAGTGATTTAACTTGTTGTGCCATAAACTGGCCCTCTACGAGGAACTTTAAAAAAAATAGCACTCACTTATTCTAATGTGGTTCCTATAGACTTTATAGTCACATTAATTGCTTTCAAAAATCTATCACCATGGACTTTCTCAGCCCCTTCATGAAAATTACATGGATGGTTAGCCTCCATTTGATGGTCCCAGACAGCTCCTCATCTTCTCCATAAATTCAGTTTCTGGTGAAAAATAGATTGAATTGACCAAGGACAGTGAATCCTGCAGGTATGAAGATGCACCAGAAAGCTGCCTATAGCAGGCATGGATTTTCTTTGTCTTTTAATAATTCATGGTAGATTTCCCATGCCAGTGCCGAATGTGTCTGTTTGTTTAATGTAAAAATAGTGGTCCAAAATGCATAGTGGTTAAATGGAGTTTCTTTCCTCTCCTCCTCCCAGCAACAAAATTTAAGCCTGTTGAATTTGGAAGAAGTTCCGTGGTGGTCAAGCTGTATCTTAGACACATGATGGTTGGTGGCAGCTATGTTGAAGTGGCACAGACAGAGCCAACCACATGGGCATCCTGTGTTGCCTCCGGGACTCTATACCCCTGAACAGCCACACTGCCTTACCTCCCAACTCATCCAGCTTCCCACACACCAGCTGAGCTAAGCTCCCAGTGCTCCCCTAAACAAACACTTTCAGAGGGTGGCCCCCGGTGTTCAATAGGACACAGTGGCTCTACTGGGCACCAGGGGCCTGAGTCACTGGGTGTTTGAAATTCGCCTTGGCTGCAGTTGCTTCCCATCCCAATCAAGCCACTGTGGTGTGTGGCATGCTGCCCATGCACTAACAACCAACAGCTACTGACGTGTGCCTGCTGTGCCTCTGTGAGCAACGCTAGATGTGATTTTCTGTTTCCATTTCTGTGTACAAGCTCCTTGTACACAGAAATGTCATCCAGCCCTTAGATTTACCCAATCCACGCACGTCTGAGTATGTGAGTTATCTTCTGCCCATTTCGTCAAAGCAGTACCTGTTCATCTTATGAAATCTGGAGTCCAACCATGTCACAGGACAATCGCCCACCATCGCGCCGCCCAGGAGCTCCCAGTGTGAGCATTTAGAGCTCTCCTTCTAGTCTTCTTTTCTCCACAAGAATTTTATTTAGCTTGTTTTTTTTTTTTTTAAAACAATTTTATTTAGTCTTTTTTTTTTTTATTGTTGCTTACATTGTATTATGTAGTACAGTTTTATAGGCGCTGGGGATTCCCCCCACCCCTCCCATACCCCTCCCCCCCATGGTGGATTCCTCCACCTTGTTGCATAACCATAGTTCAAGTTCAGTTGAGATTCATTGCTTGAAAACACATGCCTAGCATAAAGTTCAGCGTCTTATTGTCCAGATAAGTCCAGTGGCCTCTTGGGGAGACCTTCTATGGTCTGAAGATAGGTCTAACAGAGTAAAGATCCGGTCAGTTAAAAGCCCCAACAAGGCCTCAGTATCAATATACAACATTATGGAATTAATTGACATAGTATTGGGTAAACAATATGTTAAAAATAATGCAAGTTCCCTTCTTCGAAACATCTGGGTTGAGACAGTATCAATGACAGGTTCAAAAAATAACAAACAACCAAACAAAAAATTACAGGTTAAATCAAGGCAAACATGTGGTATCTAATCTTTTGGGATTCGCTCATTTCCCTTAGCATTATAGTTTCCAGTTGTGCCCATTTAGCCACAAAGAACTGCATTTTGGTTTTTTTAATAGCTGAGTAGTATTCCATGGAGTAGATGAACCAAAGCTTTCTTATCCAATCTTCTGCTGATGGGCATTTCGGTTGCTTCCATGTTTTTGCAATTACTGATTGTGCTGCAATGAACATAGGGATGCATGTTGGTTTGTCGTAAAACAGGTGTTTTGGATATATTCCTAGGAGTGCTATTGCTGGGTCATATGGTATGCAGATTTTGAGTTGTTTGAGTGTTCTCCAGACTGATTTCCATAGAGGCTGTACCAATTTGCAGCTCCACCAGCAGTGGAGTAGGGTTCCCTTTTCCCCGCATCCTCGCCAGCAAGCGTCGTTGGTGTTCTTGTTTATGTGGGCCAATCCTACTGGTGTTAGGTGGTACCTCATCGATGTTTTAATTTGGATTTCCCTTATTGCTAGGGATTTAGTTAGCTTGTAATAATAACGAGGCATGGATATTCTTTACACACACCCTTTTTCACACCTCTTTAGAACATTAGCATCTGTACATGATAAAACCCTGAACAATTCCTGAGAATAAACAATAATTGCTACCTCATTTCCAAGTTCCATATGAACATGACAAATGTTAAAAGTGTTTTGCTCCCTGGCTAAGCTAATGTAGAAGAGAGTTCTTTGCAGCCTGTCCCCTCCTCTGCCTTGAAGCAGGACTTCTTGGCAAAGGCCATGTGGGCACTGAGGTGACTGACCTGATGGCCACTAGTGGCCACTCCTGCAGGGAGCAGTGATCAGCTGGTCCATTCTCCCCACAGGCTGCCAGCCTGCATGCAACTCCAGTCCTGGACCGTGTTCTGAGTCCTTGACTGTGGACATGCGTGGGTGGCTGCAGCTGCAGAGGCTCTCAGTGGACCACACTGTTCCCAGGCCATGCTCCCCACCCACCCAGGTCACGTACAGTAAACTCCAGCAGTGAAGATGACTATCAACCTCTGATGGCCAACTGTGTGCACCTGCTGGACTCAGCTCAGGGATGCCCACGGAGTTGGTCAGACATCATTCCAGTGTGTCTGTGGGGGTGTCTCTGCAAATCATCAGTGAGTAGCCCAGTGGACTGAGCGAAGGTTTGCCCTCACTGGTGGGGGTGGGTAGCACAAGCCATTGAGGGCCTGGCAGAGCAAAAAGGGGAGGGAGAGGAATCATCTTTCCCCTGGCGCTTGGCCAACCACTGTCTCCTGTGCAAAGAGCTCCTGGGTTCCAGGCCTTGAACTCCAGGATGAACACACCTGCCTTCCACTCCAAGGTTTTAGGCTTTGATCTCAGATTGCGAGCTGCACCACCAGCTCCCTGGTTCTCAGGCTGTCAGACCTGGACTGAACAACTCCGCTACTTGCTGATTCTCCACCACACTGGGCAGCTATGGGATGCCTTCTCCTTCCTAAGAACTTGAGAAGCTGACATAGTGACACAGGGAGTTGAGCCACTGCTTATGCTACCTGCATCCCATGGCAGAGTGTCCATTCGGGTTCCTGCTACTCCTCTTCTCATCCAGCTCCATGCTAATGTACCTGGGAAGGCAGGAGGAGGTGGTCCAAGTGCTTGGGCCACTGACACACAAGAGAGACCAATTTGGAGGTCCTGGCTGTCACCTTGGGCCTGCACCAGCCTAGCTGGTGCAGTAATTTGGGAATTAAATTAGTGCATCACCGTTCTCTCTCTGCATCAAGCGTGAGTCACATTCTTAGGCCAGCATGGGGACATTCTGTCATTCTTGTCTTTAAGACTTTATTCTTTGTACTGGGCCATGGTCAATGATGGTTACAGTGTGACCTTGTTAGATACAGATGCTTTCTGACATTGCTGGTGTTCAACAGGGAGGGACCCAGGCTATCTCTCAGCGTGGCTGATTTTTTCATTCTTACCTGATGAAACAGGTGCTGTTATTATATTTATATGGTGATGTAAAGCCCCAGTTTAAGATAAGCCTAGAATTTTCTCAAGACACCACAGTTGGAAAGCAAGTGAAACTCTCTCAAAATTCAAAGGCTGGGTAGGCCTTTAGCCTAGCAAAAAATGAGACAGCATGGAATGTGCTTGGACCCACACCCAGCTCTGGTTCCTGACCCTAGCTGCCTGTGCTTTGGGAGGCATCACTGACAACTACCTGGGTTCCTGCCACACACGGGGAGATCTAGACTGAGTTCCCAGCTCCCAGATTCAGCCCACCCCAGTCCCAGCTGCTGCATACATTTAGAGAGTAAACCAACAGATGGCTTCTCTCTCTCTTCACTCTCTTTTTTTCCTTTCTTTCTTCCTCTCCATCTTTACCCTTCCCTCCTTCTCCTCTCTCAATTCTCTCTTTATTTTCCTTTCCCACCCTCTCTCTGCCTTTCAAGTAAACAAAAATAACAGAATTTAGGAACACTGATCAAGAATCTTTATATAAACTAGTATCTCTAAATGGATTTCTAGACGTGTTTGTTGCCGGGGACCAGAGAACTGCCGAACAGCAGGACTGACTCCATTTTGTTAATTCCTCACTTTGTAATGGTCTTGGAATGCTAGATCCAGTTATCCTTCACCCAGTTTCCTCGTAATCTTTCACCTGTAATTGTTCACCCAAGATAACAGTTGTCATGGTGATCTCTGCCCTATCTGGCCCATATCCTGCTGTAAAACCTCCCCCACAGCCTTTGCCTGCTGCTTAAATACTGCCTGAGAAAATAAAGTTTTCGGAGCTTGATCAGACCCCCTGTCTTGCTTCCATTCTTCATGTCTCCTGTCCCCCCCAATCGTCGGTTCTCTCCCCAGGTCTCTGTTGAAGACTCTGTGGGCCGGGGCAGTTTGTTAGGAAGTTATCTATCTAACACACTTGAGTGTATAAACAACTGGGATTCAACAGGGCCTGACAGAGAATTGAGACTGCTGGCCAACCTACACTGGGTTCCTCCAAAGAAGGTAAACACAAAGTTTTGACACAAAGAGTTTCAGCAAACTTCTCAGCAGAACAAACAGAGTTTACATGAACACTCCGTGCAAAACACACTGTGTAATGAGAGAGTGAAGCAGCAGACTTCTACCTGGTTTGCCCACTCGATGCTTAGATAACTTCTTATTGAATTCCAGTTTCATGGCCCATCAGATGCCCGGAGGAAGACTTCGTGATAATGCTGTGAGACTAATGAGTTGTGCAAATTGTTTCTGTAACAGATCCCTTGCATCATTTTTCCTTTTCTTTTCTTCTCTTTCCTCATTTCTTTTTCTTTCTTTATTTCTTCTTCCTTCCTTCTTTCCTTTCTCCTTTCTTCCTTCCTTCCTTCCTTCCTTCCTTCCTTCCTTCCTTCCTTCCTTCTTTCCTTTCTCCTTTCTTCCTTCCTTCCTTCCTTCCTTCCTTCCTTCCTTTCTTCCTTCCTTCCTTCCTTTCTTCCCTCCCTTCCTTCCTTCTTTCCTTTCTCCTTCCTTCCTTCCTTCCTTCCATCTTTCCTTTCTCCTTCCTTCCTTCCTTCCTTCCATCTTTCCTTCTTTCCTTCCTTCCTTCCATCCTTCCTTCCTTCCTTTCTTCCTTCCTTCCTTTCTCCTTCCTTCCTTCCTCCTTCCCTCCCTTCCTTCCTTCCTTCCTTTCTTCCTTCCTTCCTTCCTTCCTTCCTTCCTTCCTTCCTTCCTTCCTTTCTTCCTTCCTTCCTTCCTTCCTTCCTTCCTTCCTTCCTTCCTCCCTCCCTCCCTTCCTTCCTTCCTTCCTCTCTTTCTTTTTGTTTTTTTCCTGTAGTTACACACCTCATATTCATGCAACATGCCCCTGCACTGGACAAAGAACAGCATCCTCTCTTCCTTGAACCTGATGTGTCTCCATCACCAAGAGATATTGATGTTTCAAGTCTTCCAGTTCTCTTTATCTATTCTGATTTTAAATATGAGTTTATTTATTCAAAAGCTAAAAAATAAAGAGAATCCATCTGCCACTCCCCAAATGCTTGCAAGAAGCTGTCAAGGACAAGGCCAAAGGTGGGAGTCAGGAAGTCAATGCAATGAGGTGGCAGGGAACCAGTGGCCTGGGCCTGCACAGCTGCCTCCCAGCGTCTTCATTAGCAGGAATCCAGAACCTGGTGCCACATCCAAGAGTTGAATCCAAGTACTCTGATATGGGACAGGAGCATCCTAACTGAGGTTCTAACCACTACGCAAAAGGTCCATGCCTCAAAGCCCCACAATCTCCAACACCTGTCTGCTCGTGTTTGTCAGAAACTCTGCCAAATGGTCTGTCACCTCTTCCCTCTCTTCATGGACCCAGCAGCCCACACGAAACAGAATCTACAGATGTCCCCTGCTCCATGTCCCAGTGAAAGAGGTAGATGGAACAGTTAGGGTCTCTGGTGAAGTTACCTTTAAAATGTTAATTGAGCTCCCTCTGCTGGTAACAATATCTTTTAAAATGCAAAAAAAGAAAATATATATATATATAGGACTTCCTTCTCAGAGCAAATCTTTCCTCTGGAAAGAGAACAAAGGAACAGAATTAATATCTCAATCTTTGTCCCTTAACAAGGAGACTGACCCGAACTTACTACTTTGGTCACTGCCAAAGGAATTTTTGTTTTTTTGAAGTCTTCAACCTCAGGAAGCTATGAGTCTTACCCTTTGTTTTTGGGTAAACATTACTGCTCATTGCAAACAGTTTTTTTCTTTTTCTTTCCTGCCCTTGGGGTAATTCATGTGAGCACCCTCCCTGAGCTGGTGCATAAAAGGCATTTATGCACCATTTCCACCATTTCTTCAGGTCTCTCCTCCCTTGGAACTGCTCCTATCACTCAGGCAGGAGCTGGGTTTCTCCCTTTCCTAAGTAAATTATACTTTTTAAAAAAAAAGATTTTATTTTTATCACAAAGTTAGATATAGAGAGGACGAGAGACAGAGAGGAAGATCTTCTGTCCAATGAGTCACTCCCCAAGTGAGCACGATGGCTGGAGCTGTGCCAATCCAAAGCCAGGAGCCAGGAACTTCCTCTGTGTTTCCCACGTGGGTGCAGGGTTCCAAGGTCTTGGGCTGTCTCTGACTGCTTTCCCAGGCCACAGGCAGGGAGTTGGATGGGAAGCAGGGGTGCCGGGATTAGAACCGGCCACAGCGCTGGGCCCAGTAAGTCATACTTTGCAAACAGTTTGCATGGAAATTCTTCTGTCTTGTGAGACAAGAAATGATGTTGCTGCTGTGTTTGTTTTTTTTTATATCCAACATCCTACAACACTAGTACCCTTTTGCAGACTGCCCTTCCTGGTGTCTGTGCCAGCACCAACACAGAGGAGGACAGGAACACAGCTTGCCAGCTGCCCAATACTGAGCACCTCCAACCTCCCCCACCCCCCAGAGATGGGCAGGTTTGGCCACCAGGATCCACCAGAGCTCTGGGGTCTCAGGTCTCCTGCTGGAACCTGCAAGCTGATCAGAAGCAGTGAGGTGTGAGGGCTGGGGTTTGTGGAATCCAGTGAAGGAGCCACAGCTGGAGACCAGCTCAGCCGCCTTTCTGCTGAGTCCACTCCACAGGCCAACCCTGGGAACACAGCCAGGGTCAGAGCAGAGAGCTGGGCTCTAATCAGGTCCATTCTCATGTACCGAGATATAGAGGGATGGACACACCAGCATATTCCATGGCCATCAGGAGAAGCAAAATGGTGTGAGAACTAGATAGGATGGATAGAAACGCCTCAGGCTGCATCTCTCTCAGATCCTGCGGGGAGGTCCAAGGTCAAGTCTGTGGGCTTCCAGAGGAAAAACAAAAAAGGACGACTGTCACCTCAGTAACTTTGCCCCCACTATAATGGAGTATTTAAAAGCAAAAAGTGGTTCCAGTCCTGGGGGTTGTAAAGTTCAAGTTCAGACAGCTCTAGTGAGGGCCCTCCTCAATGTATGGTGGTGGGTGGCATCACCATGGGTACCAGTGAGGAGATACAGAGAAAGTGAGAGAGAGAACACATGGTGAATCGCCACGCCAGCAGAACTGATGATCAGACTTGCTGTTTAAATGACCCGCACTGGCAGAAAACAACCACAGAGACCCCTTAGGAAATACAGGTGACAGAAGGTCACCACGCCCTTACCACCCTCCATGAATGCCTCTTACAAGTCATGTAACCTCAACTCCAAGCCTCCATCACCGGAGGTCTCTGGGAGACACACTTGAATCACCCTCAAGCTGTGGCATTCATACTTTACCCACTAAACCAAGTCATCAGGGTTCTGTTTGCAACCACAGCACTGGCCCAGCCCATGTGCGGATTGGGAAGGTGGTGACAGCAGCTGGTTGGAAGCATAGTTCATGAAGGAATAGTGGTGCAGGGAGCAGCCAGGGCAACTGTTGTGGGCATCCACCCCTAAGATGGGGGATACATGGGACGCAGTGCGTGTGCCAGGGACTCATCAGTGAGCATCAGCAGGAGGCATAGACAGGCCACTGAATGCGGAGTGTGAAGGGAGAGCAGGTAAGAAATGCACAGTTTCTACAGGGCCATTGGGAGGGTTTATCTAAGAAATACATTACGACAGTCTTATGGGGGTGGGGGTACATGATGTATCCAGGCTCATAACTCTGAACTGAAGATTAACAGGTTGTCCCAAGGTAAAAGCCCAGTGTGGTAGGAGACACCTGGTCTTTGATTAAGGCATGAGGAAGGATCGCCAGTAAGCACAGAGAAAATATCCACCCCCTTTGTATACTCCCTGTGTGAAGGGCCTACATGTCCTGCTGTTGTAGGGTTTTCGACCGTGAATACGGCAGCAACCTCAATTCTTATCTTGCAGAAAGAAGAATTTTCAGACGGATACAGTTTAGATTTAAAGCAAGGTTTAGTCGAAAAGCTGAGAAGAGAGGCCCCCGTAGTAGTGATGGGAGGGGGCTTCAAGAAAGAAAAGAACCCATACCTCTGCCATTGTAGCAGGAAGAAGAGCGAAAAGACCCTAGAATTTTGCCATAGTAGCAATGTTACAGGGCGTAGCCAGTGATGGCCAGCACCCATTCACAGTGGGCAAATGCAATGTGGCTGTGTCCCCTACCCTCTGTCCTAAAGGTGGGTCCTAATAGCAATAGAGTGTTAATTCCATCCTCAGCCACTCCCCCCACCCCACCACCTAGGTATTCCCTCCTACACACCTGCGTCTCACCTATCAACTGAGACAGGATGGTATTGCATTGTTGTGTAATCACTACCCTCACAAGCCCCTTTAAAAGGCCCATGAGGCAGGGGCTCACTCTTTTTTCTGGTCAGGTGCTTCCGTTGCTCTGGCACATCGACTCTTGGCTGACCCAGGATGGGTAATCCCCTGATTACCTGTGTGCTGCTTAGATGGGACAATGGATATAGCAGTGTTATTTCTGGTTTTTCTCTTGGGAGAAGCTGCTCTGGCGAATCCAAGACATGATGAAAATACCCTTTTATATTTGAGAAAAAATGATGACTAGGGGACTAACTAACCGGCTACTACCCAGTCTGACTCTGAGAGGGCTTAGGCTCTCCCTTGCTGCATATCTCATCAGAAACATACTTTCCCCAAGAGGCAAGGGTGATATTAACATATCTGTCTCCCAGCCATTGCCAAAGGAGAGGGCCTCACACTTGTCCCTTTATCATTAGAAAGGGACCAAGGAATTGGCCAGTGACACCTTTGTGGCCTTTTGTCCCAAGGCCAGGTACCATGGAAACCAGGAATTTTCTTTGTTTATGGAGAAACATCTTTGAGGTAAACCTTTAAAAGATGCTTTCCCCACCATTAATAGGGGTTTCTTTTTGTCCTCCTGCCACTATGGCAGAGGACTAGGGTCTCTTTTTTTTCACTTTTCCTCCTGCCACTATGGCAGGGGGTAAGGGTCCTTCCTATCTCAAAGCCCCCTCCTGTCACTAAGACGGGAACCTCTCTTCTCAACTTTTCTAATAAATCTTGCTTTAAAACTAAACTATGTCCACATGAAAATTCTTCTTTCCTGAGAGACAAGAATTGAGGTTGCTGACATATTTGGGGTCAAAAAACCTTACAACACTAGCAGAGCAGCATTTTGCCCAGGGCTGCACCTGCTTCAGCCACAACTGCTGCATCTGGACATTCTGCTGGCGTTGTACTTGGGGAACAAAAGTTTAATGTCACTGTGGTAGTCACCAAGGGGATGTGAAGGGACATAAGGAGTTTGTAACAAGTCCTAGGTGCGGGAGCTCATAGCTTTGCTGCCAATCCCCAGGGAGCATGACATCATGGGACATCAGGAGGGATCATTCTCCTTTTACACCCTCCTCAGTGGACACCAGTGCCCCGGCTCGCGGGGTCCTCAACGGAGACCTGGGGAGAGAATCAACGATTGGGGGTGTGGGGACAGAAGACACGAAGAATGGGAGCAAGACAGGATGTCTAATCATGCTCCGAAAACTTTATTTTCTCAGGCAATACTTAAGCAGCAGGTAAGGGTTGGGGGTTTCTACAGCAGGATGTGGGCCAGACAGGGGGATATATCACCATGACAACCTTATCTTAACAACATGGTTCTGAGATTGTAGGTGAAAGGTTACGAGGAATCTAGGTGAAGGATAACTGAAACTTGCATGCCAAGGCCATTACAAAATGAGGAATAACAAGATGGAGTCACTCCTGTTGTTTGGCAGTTCTCTGGTCCCTGGCACACCAGGTCAGGGCACACTGTCCCTTCCTCTCCTTTCCCCATCTGGAGGCTCCAGCCTTCATATTTCTGTCCCTGAGAGTCAGGCCTGAACCCTCCCCTTGAACACCCCCACCCCAAGAAGGATGCTGCTCTGTAAGATCAGGATGTATCAGGTGGGTTCCTCCTGGGAGGCTTCCCAGTGGGCCCAGAGCACCTGCTTCTCCCTCCACTGCAGCACATAGCTTGTTATCTTTGAAGGTGAAGCTGCTCTCATGGTAAAGATAATCCATTGATTGGGTGGAGGAAACACAAAGCAGAGGCGCCCTGGTGTGCACACACAGCTGAAAATGAATCTCTCAGATTACTCTGCTAATGCTGAGAATGCATTCCCAGGACACCAGCCTGTGAGCATCTGGAGACCTCATTAACTGCTGCTGAGGGTCCTCTGGCCACTCCAGGGACAGCCAGCAGCAGGAGTCCCACCATCCATCCCACAGGGCTCCTCCAGGAAGCTCAGGTCACCAGGGACAGGAGTTAATTGCAAGCCCCTTGCAAGCCTGCAGTCACACAGCCCTCAGGCCTGCATCAAAGCAATGAGGACACAGCAGGCAGTGTAGGCTAATGAGGAGCTGCCACCTGCTTCCTCCAGGGGGCCATTCTGCACCTTCTGTGAAGCGGGGCAGCTGGGCCCACACCAGCCTGCACCCCATCATCTCTATTTCTGCTCCCAAGGGCCCTGTGGAGTAGAAAATGTTGGTGCATGTCTGTTAATTTTCCTTTGTGGTGAGTCAAGGGTGAACTAATGCAAGTCCCTGGAAGAAAGAAAATTATGCTTATTTGTACTTAAGGCCAAAATAGTTCTTTTCATTCTTATGCAGGAAAATTAAAGACAATGAAAAGTGTATCAAATGAGTCCATGGAAACATCAAAAGGGGCAAGTGTAGGGGGTAAATTATTTGCATCTGGCTTAAATGCAATCCCTTATTAGCTCTCTTTTAATTATGAATTGTTATTTCAATTATTGGAAAAGTTGTTTCTCAATTGCTAAATTACCACATTTCAGCCACTGCAGGAAGAAGAAATAATTGGAACTGACCATGCTTGAGCTCATTTTGTCTTTGAACTAAGCTTTGGCATTGCCACAAAGCACGGCAGAGGAGCCGGCAAGCAGGCTTGTGTGTTCTCCCTTGGTGGAAAATGCCAATTCCTCCCTGTTCCCAGTGGTGGGTGCTGTCAAGTCACCAGGCACATGTTAGCCACGACAATCTTGTGCAGTGTGAGCACAAGTCCAAGATGGGAGCAAGAAGCGGAGCCTGGGTCCCCTTTGTATTTGGAGGACAGCAAGCTTTTGCATTTCCAGGCAGAGTATGGTAACTAAGTGGTTTAGGTCAGCCTGAGCTGCAAATCCCTAGATGTAATTTCATTCTCCAATCTGCAAATCAAAGCACCTGCTTTCCATGCATGAACTGCCTGGAGGCATCCAGGTCCTAAGTGGGAATGGTGCCTGCAACTTGGATATGAATCTCTATGGAAGACTTATTGAGGTGCCCTAAAATTCTCAGGCTGCAGGCACCAATGTTCAACTGGGCAGCACCCTCTTTTTAGCTGGAGATCATGGCTCTCCAGCTCTCTCTGGCTCTCTCTCTCTCTCTCTCTCTCTCCGTCTCTATTTCTTCTCTAGCATTCTTTTCCCACTCCAAATGGGGCAACCTACACTCACATGTGTCTACTTTCTCATCTTTTGAATAATTTCCTTGTGAAAGATCCTTACACACATGTGTGCACGGAGATACGACTTTAACACTGAGACAAGGGCCTGCAGCAGGATTGCCGCACTCTCACTCATAGCAAACCAGGCCACATTCCTTTTGTCTTTAGACAAACTGAGAGAGGAGTTAGACTGGGTAGTATGCAGTTAGGGTATCCTGGGTCCCCAAGTCATCATTTTTTCTCAAATATAAAAGGATATTTTCTTCAACATGTTTTGGATTCACCAGAGCACATCTCCTCGAGACAAGTGTATATTTTAACACATCAGAAACAAGCTTCAAAAAGAGACAAGGGTGACATTAACATATCAAGTTCCTCACCTGAAGCCTCAGACACTGTCTCCAGCGGCCATTGTGTGGGAGGACCTCAGGCTGGTCTCCTTTTCATTGAAAAGTAACCAAGGAAGTAGGATGTCTTATACCTGTCTGGGCCTTTTGTCTCAAAGCCAGGTACCATGGGGACCAGGAGTTTCCTTTTGTCTTTGGAGAAACCCCTTTGAAGCAAACCTTTAAAAGATGCTTTCCCCACCATTAATACGGGTCTTTTTTCCACTTTTCCTCTTGCCACAATGGCAGAGGTTAAGGGTCCTTTCTATCTCAAAGCCCCCTCCCGACACTTGGATGGAGTCTCTCTTCTCAGCTTTTCTAATAAATCTTGCTTTAAAACTAAACTGTGTTCACATGAAAATACTTCTTTCCTGTGAGACAAGAATTGAGGTTGCTGCCTTATTTGGGGTCAAAAAACCTTACAACAGTTTTGGTGCCATGACTCTGATTCTGTCAGTGTGATTTGAGTTCAACTCCAGTTAGCCTCCAGTCATCCACCTCATTGGATGGTGAGCAAAGTGGACTGCTTTCTACCCTGTCTTTTGGAGTCACTAGTTCTCCACCATTAGTAACTCTCGCAAAAAGAAACACCATGAGTCTAGCATGGGTGTCAAGATTCAGGGGCAAGGTTTGCTGAGCTTGGCTAGATTGATCCTCTGGAGTTGGGACACTTTTCTGATCTTTCCTCGCTTCCCCTGGACCAATGTCACAGGAAGGAAAGGGAAGGCCTGGACAAGTAGAGATTCTGGCCAGGGCATTCCCTAGTGTTTCTTGAAAGTTTCTTGGCTGACCCCAGTCCCCAAAAATGCTTGGTGGGCAAGGCTCTGGGAAAAATCTCCCCTTGATTCTATGGATCGGTGCCACAGGAAGGACATTGAGGGAAGACATGGACGACTAGGGGATCTGGCCAGGGCACTCCCTGACATTCTCTGAAAGCTCGATGGCTGATCTCGATCCCCAAGAAGCCCACTGGGCAAGGTGCCTTCAAATACCACTCTGGGGGACTGGCCTTTTGTAAAGAACATGGTGAGAGAGGAGTTAGAGTGGGTAGTAGGCAGTTAGGGTATTCTGGGTCCCCGAGTAAAAGAGAATTTCCCCACCATGTCTTGGATTCACCAGAGCACATCTCTTCCAAGGGACAGGGGTGCTATTAGCATATCAATTCCCCACCTGAAGTATTGGCCATCCCCCCTCTGGCCATTGTGCGAGGGCCTCAGGCTGATCTCTTTATCATTGAAAGGAGAGCAGGAAGAAGTAATACACATCTGCCTAAGGCCTGGAATGTCCTATGTCTGGCACCTCTGTGGCCTTTTGTCCCAAGGCCAGGTGCCATGGAAACTAGGAATTTTCTTTGTTCATGGAGAAACATCTTTGAGGGAAACCTTTAAAAGGTGCAATCCCCACCATTAATACGGGTTCTAATTTTCCTCCTGCCACTATGGCAGAGCAGTAGGGTTCTTTTTTTTACTTTTCCTCCTGCTACTATGGCAGGAGGTAAGGGTCCTTTCTATCTCAAAGCCCCCTCCCGTCACTAGAACAGGAGTCTTCTCTTCTCAACTTTTCTAATAAATCTTGCGTTAAAACTAAACTGTGTCCGCATGAAAATTCTTCTTTCCTGCGAGACAAGAATTTGAGGTTGCTGCCATACTCAGAGTCAAAAATCCTGCAACAATGGGAGAAGGCCTGAATGAGTATGGAATCCGGCCAGGGTACTCCCTGGAGTTCCCTAAAGCCCATTGTCTGGACTCTAGGCCCCTAGCAAGCAGAGGATGTGGAGCACTTCCTGCTGGGAAAGGCACCTAGGTGCTCAGTACCTTTCCTTTGGAATCTCTATGAAAGTGGGGATTCTGGCCCAGCACTGTGGCCTAGCGGGTGAAGTCCTCACCCTGAGCATGCTGGGATCCCATATGGTCACCGGTTCTAATCCCAGCAGCCCTGCTTCCCATCTGGCTCCCTGCTTGTGGCCTGGGGAAGCAGACAAGGAAGGCCCAAAGCCTTGGGGCCCTGCACCCACGTGGGAGACCCGGAAGAGCTCCTGGCTCCCAGCTTCAGATTGGCACATTACTGGTCATTTTGGTCACTTGAGTAGTGAATCATCAGACAAAAGATCTTCCTCTCTGTCTCTCGTCCTCTCTCTGTATATCTGATTTTGCAATAAAAAAAAAAAAAAAATCTTTGTAACAAAAAAAAAAAAAGAAGATGAAGAAGAAAAAAGAAAGGGGAGATTCTACCTTTCTCGGAGACTCTTGAAAAGGAAAATTTAGGATAGAGGAATTTAATTTGCTTTTTTTGCCTTCTGTATCTTGCTTGCTGAGAATAGCTGAATAGGGCTTCTCTTGGTAAATGATTAAGTTCAATTGGAACTCAGGAAACAAAGTACAAAAGTGGTCCTGAGATAGGTATCTCAGGAGGAAACGAGGTAAAAATTGTGAGGAGACGGAAAGTCCCTGACTTCTTGAAAGAGGCTCCAAAGGTCTGAGAAAAGCAAACTCAAGGAAAATTATGATAAGGAACTGAGAGGAACAGCACAAAGCCCCTACCTAGTCTTATGACTTCTGCATCAGCAAAAAGCCCCTAGTCCTATGACTTTATGGTCTTAGCCTTTACCCTTTTTTGTATGTAGTTTTGGCCTATAAAAAGAATGCTGTGTAGTGGCTCAGGGCTGGTGTGCCTACCCTCCTGCGTGAGGAATTGGCCCTAGCCCCAGCATGCTGGTACCTGAATAAAGCCTCATGCGTTTGCATCAAGTCTCGTCTTCGCTGATCATTGGGGAGACTCACTTTCTCGATAAACGGTAAGGTCGTCCCCACTTCGGGGTGCCTTACACTCTCCTCAGCTCCGGGAATGTTGGTTTTGTCCAAACTCAGTTTCCTTTCCCATTGCACGAGACTGGGAGAAGTCTTAGGGTGCCTCAGAAATTCTGGTCAGGGCTATTCCCTGGTGTATTTTGAAAGACCTCTGGACTGTACCCCAAACTCCAACAGCCCATCAGGGTGTTAGGCTGAAACCTGCACTCTTTCCTTCCTTCCGTGGAGATTCAGTTGTCAGTAAGTGAGCCCTGCACTGTGTGCCTTGATTCCCAAGCTGCCCCAGGCACTGACCAATCCCTGCTACCTTTTCTTTTAGGATCTTCTAAAAAAAACTCTTTCTCACTAACTAAATCACCTCAGCCCTTATGGATTCATGTTTCAGTTTTCTTTTACTGGTCAGCATGTGCTAAATATTAATTGGTCTGTGATAGGGAAAAGGGAGAAGGCAGGCAGTTTCTTTCTAGGTCCCTCTAGAGATGAGATCTTAGTGATGGAGACAGACTTATTGAAGAATGGGCTTTAATCCCTTCACAAGGCAGGCGGCAGAGACAGTTCCTCCAGTATAGTTCTTAACAAGTGTAGTTGTTAATGTGAGCGGAAAGCCAGGGTCAACACACGTGCTTTTCCAGCTCTGGCTAACAGTGTTGTTATAGAGGCTTATACAATCAGGCCAAAGTTTGAGGTCAGGATTGTTAGCTCGAGAACAAATTTCAAAGGGAGAGCATATTTGTCCACCAGAAGTCCCGGATGCAGCATGGTGCAGGGGATATTTTTGGCACATGCTGTTTCTGACTTGTATGTTCTCCAGGACACCAGAAAACATTGGCCCAGACAGAGGCCTAGGTCTAGCATGGCACAGGAAACAGGTGCGGATTGTTCACTCCTGGCACTGTTAGGGTTCTTTTACTGTTAGACTTTTACCTTGACCCTTCCCAGTTTTGTCTTTTATCCAGTTTCCCGACTGTACCCGTAATCGTTAGAAATATCTAGCAGGAGGTGGACATTCATTTTATTTTTCCTTGGTCATTGGTCCCAGAAACAAATGGGAAAATTGCTAGTTAATAATGGGTCAGACCCCAGACTCCTGCTCCCTCCACTGGGGAGAATTTAGAATTCATTAAAAGTTTCAATCTGTGAGATTTTTTTTTTTCATTTTACAGTTTCCTCTGCCCCTGACTAGGACTACTTGAATCAACGTGCCTTTTTGTTTCGTGGTGTATCTCACTGTTAGTAACGATGGGTTCATGTGCTGAATCAAGGTTTTTCTGTGTTATTGCGGCTGGCTTCAGCGATGAGCTTTCATATGTCTCGCAATGCTTTCTAAGGTTTGTTGTTGTTGTTGTTGCTTATACACGGGGACTGCTTAGATGGGACAATGGATATAGCAATGCTATTTCTGGCTTGTTTACTATCAAGAGTTCCAGGAGAGGGGAGGCCTAGCAGTGATGGAATGTGGGCAGAGAAGCCAGGGAAAGTTGAATGTCTGGAACTTTGTAAATATGTCCAGGTTATTCATTGCATGTCTCTTAGGATAACTTATATTGTTGGGGAAGCTGGGACATAGGTCTTCAGCTTAACAGGTGGACTTCAGGGTGATGACCATTTGTTCCTCTTGGGGTTATGTTTGGTTGGATGATGATTGGTTGGATTATGATTGGTTGGATTATGATTGGTTGGATTGCCATATGGACTTGTGATTTGCTATTTCTAGTGTGCTCTATTATCACCAAGCTTGGTTAATAAAGACTTCTTAATCAACCTTAAACATGTATGGTATGATCTTGCTCACACCCTGTAACAACCAGAAGTATATACCTGCTGACTTATCTGACCCACTCCATTATTCATTACTGATACAATTGTTACGATCACCTCATTAGAGCAATGTCATTCAACACACATGACATTAAATGTTTGTCACAGTGGGCTTTGCATGCACAGCACATGATGGTTCGAGTACCTGAGGGAAGAATTGTATTGAGTTCCAGGCTTCTGGCTCCAGCCTGAACCAGTCCTGACTGTTGTGGGCATTCTGTGTTATTTGGTAAGCAGAATCTCTCTCTCTCTCTCTGATTCATTTTCAGGTAGCCATACCAAGCAGAGATGGGCCAAGCCAAAGCCAGCAGCCAGGAACTTTACCTGGGTCTCCCGCTTGGATGGCAAGGGTCCAGGTACTGGGCTTATCATTGCTGCCTTCCCAGGTACATTAACAAGGAACTGCACTGGAAGAAGAACAGCTGGAACCTGAACAGAGAGCTAAATTGGAAGAACAGCCAAAAAGTGAACTGGCACTCATGTGGGATGCCAGCATCACAGATGGTTATTTAACCTGCTGTAACACAATGCTGGCCCTGGCTCTGCAGTTTTAAGTGTATGGTTCCTTCCATGATTGGGTGTTGAGCTGAGGAGAATAGAAATAACCTGAGCTGCCACCGATCCCTTGGTGCTCCATCGGTGAACCTCTCCAGAACCCCCTGGGCACAATCCAGCTGCACACCTCCCCCTGGAACCAGCTGCTCTTTCATCCACATTTCCAACCATGGCACCAGCACTCTCACATTCCAAAGCTCTTCTCCCCTCAACATGACACTCACCCCGTTCATCCCTTCTCCCCTGATTACTGCAATGGCTTCCAAGTCAGACCCCAGGTCCAATCACACCACCCGTCTCACCCTTTCAGAATCTGGCACCTCTGCCTAACCCACCGGAGTTCCCCAGCTGCCACACAAGGCAGCCCAAGGACAACTTGTCACAGGGACAGTGCTGTGTTTGTGTGGTAGGGCTCTGTAACCAGGAATGCTCTGGGCAGGAAGGGTCTTTTTTTTGTTTTTATTAGAGCTTCCCCAGCTGCCACACACTAGGACCACTGTCTTGAGGCTGTGTCTGGCTCCTCCATCATGGCAGACAGAGGAGGGATGAGGCTCTACCCACCCTTTCTCCTTAGTGAGAGCCTGGGCATAACACTCACCCAAGACTTCAGTACAATGAATGAATGCTGGAACACACAGTGTCCAGTGGGCAATGCAAAGTGGCCTGAATTGCAAAGGGCTTTGTTTATCTTGCCGGAAATACGGGTTTTTCTCTTTAGACAAAGGGGAATCCTGGCAGCTCTTTAATTAATGAGGCTTCCTTTCAGCAGCAATGCCCCAAGTCCACGGTCAGGGTCTTAGAAGAACAGCTTACATGGATGGGAGGCTGTGTGGGAGCCCCAGTCCTTGTTTAAATTCCCTTGGAAAGCTCCTTTCAGGAAGACATGAAGTTAGCGATTTTTGCTCTATCTTCTGTGGTTTTCACAGAGCTGCCCTTTAGAGCCACCGAAGTGCAATTGTTATGTTGCGATTAAGCCTTTAAAATATTGATTTCCAATGTGAATTCCCACCCTCACCAATTATCTTCACAACGAGATGTATATGTGTGTGTATATATATATATATATATATATATATATATATATGTATTTGCCCCCCTTAGAACCAAGTGAAAAGTTTCTTATAAAGTTGTTTGGCACCAGCTGGTGCTTCTGTCCAGACTTCAGATGGGAAGTGGCCAAGCTGCTTGTAAAATGGGCACCCTCTTTGGGAGCCAGCAGTGCTTGGGGCCCACACCCTGGGTTCATGAGCTCGCTGTGCTTAGGGCCCACAGCCTGCGTTCACCCTGTGTTAGGGAAATCACTCTCACCACTCATGTTCTGCAGGGTCTGTGGTTGTTTGCAGAGGTCTGTCTTTACGTAACCACAGCCATCTTCCCTGCCATCGTCACCTTGACATCTCAGCAACCCTGCAGTCATCCTAAACCATGTAGGGTGACCAAGGTCATCCCAGTTGGTCATTAGGTCTTGGCACAACCAAGTTCCCACCCCTTCTCCTTTGGCATATAAGCTCCCTCACAACCAATGGGGTAAGAGGATTGATGTCTCCCTGCCATCCTCCACTCCCACAAGGCCATGCCTTGTCCCTGAGTCCTAGAAATAAATGACAGTGTGACCACTGATTAGCCACCCCCCCCATTGGATCCTTGCACCTGTGACGTCAGCAGCAGTTTGCACTGTTCTCTGTCCAACCTCCTCCTGTCCCATGACTTCCTGGAATCTGATGGAATCAGCCCAGAACTTGTGAACCAAGGTCTTAGAGAATGTGTTGGGTCACCCCAGGGACTGGCCTGCATTTGGTGCAACTGCCTCATTTGTTGGAGCCATGATGCTTTATGTTTGTGAAGTGTTCTGTGATCTTTGGAGTCTGTTAACAAGAGAGATTTCATCTGAAGGAGGCAAGTCCACAGGGATCTTCTCTATTCCTGGAAAAGGAAGGTTCCTAGCCTTAAACTCCCAGTTTAAATGCCCCACCCCAAGTACTGCTGAGTCCCATTGCAGCCACCCTTGCTGGTCTTCCCTGTCTGGTCCACCTATGTTCATTCACCTAATGAAGCAGGGCCAAGGGGAAGCCTCTTGGGCCACAGAATAGAATGTGGCCTCCAGCAGACAACATGTCACTTCCTGTAAATGGCAGATACCCTACTACAGTTGTTCCTGTAAATGGCAGATACCCCTACAACTGCTCCTACAGTTTCAGCTAATCTGCTCATGGGTGTTTATTTAATGCTGTCTACATCATCAGACTATGTGAATTTTCAAAGTAAGAACTACATCTTTGGTGAAGCCCTACATATGCATGACTTGGCATAGTACAACCCTGAGGATGTGGTGGCTATGCAGGCTGGAGAAGGCTGTGCAGGAGAAACCTTGTCTGAACACCACACCATGCTTGCCTTTATCCAGGTACCTCCCTTCCCAGCTCCTTCCTCCAGGTGTTGCTTGCAACACCCGAGTGTCCAAATCTCTCCAGGGTGGCAGTGCCCATGGCTCCCTGTACTGTGCGTCTTCTTTAGGCCTGGTTAGAATGGATCAGTGTGTGGAGCTTCAAGCAGCCAAATGCTTGCTGTTAGGTTGGGCCAGGCGGAAGTGACTCTAGCAACCGGCTGAATTCAAGCCGACATTCCCAACCATGAGTGTTTACTCCAAACCTGCCGAATCATTCTGACCTTGTCTCTGCGCAGAAGGTCAACTCTTGCCATGATGCTTCATGTCACATGCATGTATGAATTGAGAAGTTGCTACCTTCTCCCACCCCTGCACATAAGGTGTATAAAAGCCTGGTGCTGTCCACCCTGGGTGGCCATTTCCCTGCCATGTGGGAGCAGTCCCAAGTCATTTACCATCACAAGCGTTATTTAATAATGTGTCCACAGAGGCTGAATCAGGAGTCCATAGCCATCCAGTAAGGTGGAACTTTTGATCTGCTCCTCATGGAAGGTGAAACTCAAAGAGGAAAGGATGTAGGACAACAACAGAGATGGAGGATGTAATGAGGGCAGAGATGGACGACAGGAAGGGTCAGCTCACCCTTCCCCTCTGCCTCAGGTTGTCTCTCTGAAACAAGATGCTCCCTCTTCCCGCAGGTGCTCCTGTGGCCAGCAGCTCCAGGTCTTGTGCAACTGCCATCACCCTGGCTGCAAGTAACCCACCTTCCATGGAAATGAGAAGGTAGATGTGAGATGTGGGTTTACAAGGCGGAACTTGACTCTCTCAGACTCTGTCCTTTGAGAAAGCTATGATGGGCAGGGACTACAACTGACCCCAGTATGACTGCAGGAGGTGTGGTGCCTGTCAACACAACCGTGACCCCAGTACAGCTGTGGGAGGCGTGGTGCCTATGAACATGACTCTCTTGCCGTCGCTACTGTTGTAGCTAAGGATTTTCTACAGGGTGAAGCTCTCTGTCCTGGGCATGGGTGTGTGATCCTCAGGCGCCAGCCCTGGCATGATCACCCTCCCATCCTACCCTTCCCTTCTTGCCACTCACTCTGCTGGTCACCTCCACACTGTCTGTCATACCTGCACTTCCACTGTCTGTAGCATTCAGTCCTTCCACTTTTACACTTTTACACTAGCTCATGCTGAAGCCATGACACCTTTTCCTTTGATCACTGGGCAAAGCCCACACCTGTTTTCCCACTTGAATGTGGTCTTGTCTATTGTTATTTTGTTGAACATTTTATAATGTAAACTACAAATATGTCAGCTCAAAAAGAATGGATAAAATATTTTTAAGCAAGGACTCAGCCACAGAGCCTCCCAGAGATCTTCAACCATGGTGTCTATGAGCTTCTTGAACTCCTCACCCTCTGAGGTTCTGCTCACTCCATTCCAGTGTGCTCTGCCAGTTCTTCTCCTTGCAGCCTGGACATTTTGGAGTGTCCTGAGCCCCCTTCAACATCCACACTCTACAGATGTTCCAAGGGAATCCCTGATTGTCATTACCTCCTAAATGATAGCATCTCCCACATGCAAGTCCCTAAGCCTTAACTTGCTCCAGAGTCAAGCTTTCCAGTGAAGGAAGTCCCAGCTGTATTTGGCTTTTGAGAACTCGTAGTGTGGCTAGGTTGAATTGAGATGTACTGTAGGTGGTAATTAGGCACCAGTAGCAGAATGAGTGCGACCCAAATGCAAACCATCCACAATTATTTGTTGAAAGCTGAATACTTGATATGTATGTCATTACATAAAATATGTGAGGGCTATTCCCAATAGTTCATGAAAACTTAATGAAACTCTTTTGAAATCCGTTCATATCTGGATCGTGCTCCTGATCCTGGCATCAGCCTGGCCCCATTGTGTCCATGTGGGGAGTGAACCAAGTGCGTGAAAGGTCAGTCACTTCTCTCCTTCTTTCTCAACAACTCTGCCTTTGAAATAAACAGATTAGCACCTTAAAAAAAGGAACTAAATCATAACGATATCTAAAACCTGAAAAATAGTCAGGATTACAACTTCTAAAAAAACAAAATAGACAAATAGCCACACATGCCTTCAATTGTTTGCTGGCACCTGAAACATTTTCCTTTAATTCCACTTTTCCATGAACTCTTCGAAGAATCTGATTGTCTTCTAACCGTACTTGAACTCCAAGACCTGACACATCCTGCAAGACCCTAATAGAAAAACCCTCTGTAATCTGTCTCTTGCACACCTCCTTGACTTTCAAGCCCCACCTCCCCTGCCCTTTGCCATGCTCCCAGTATTTTTTTAACACAAACTTCGACTTGTTCCTCCAGGTGGCCTTCGCATATGCCATCCTCTGGGTGCCATGATTTCATTGTGTTTTGACTCCTGAACCAAACAAGAGCTGTCAGCCTGAAAGTGAAAGTCAGTGGTGAGAAGGTGGAAACTTCTCCAGCCATGGCGGAGGAGGGGAGGCCCAGCGTAAGGCCCTCGTGCTGCTAGCCACGTGCTCTCCCAAAGGCACTGCTCGCAAGGGCTGTGATAGAAACGCCGGAGTCTGTTCCAGCCCTTCTGCTTCCTGGCTCGTCCTGTACCTCGTCCTTTCACACTGCCCTCTATTACCACCATCAGACACCATGCCATGGGGCATCTGACCTGGGACATGAACCTCTAAAACTTAGAGCTCAGTAAGCCTTTGCTCCGTGTGGAGTTAGCCATTCTCCAGTGTTTTGTCATAGTGAAGGAAGACCCACTGACACACTCAGCCCCATGTGTGCTGTCCCCATCTCCTCTGCCCAGCAGGACACCTTTGGAGGTTTACCTGGAGGCCATGGCTCTCAATCAGCACCCTGACCATTGTCATTCTCTGAAATCGTCCTGTTTATTTACACTGTCAGTGTTGGACAGTTTTCCTTTTGCATCACTTGCTGAAGGCTGGCACCTGTTAGTTTTACTTCTCAGGGTTTCTGTGTCATCCTAAGTGAAACACCCAAGTGGGTTTTAATGTTATTTTGATCCTGCTCACCTCCTGTGTCATCTGCATGGGTCTTGTTTGTGTGTTTGCTCACACGCAGCTCACTTATCTACCTCTCCCCAAAGAGACTCTGCTTGCCAATTCATCTGCTGCTCTCCCAGGACCCAGCACACCCAGTAGCTGCCGAAGCCTCCACCAGCATTTGCTGAATGAGCGAATGCATACAATGCCAACACATTCCTCTGTACCACACAAGTATTTGTGCTGTCTCTACCCTGGCAGCTTCTACTCTGCTTGGACCTCTCTTTGCAGGCAGCTCTTGTCTCTGCTGCATCTCTCAGAGCTGGTTAAATGCTATCCAATGCATCTTCGTGGATCTCCATAGAGGCTGGAGCCCTCTCTGCAGCAGGTGTCTTTGGGCTAACAGCTGCTTGCTCTGCAGAGTGTGCCTCGGTACATGCCAGATCTGGTGGGAAGAGGCCAGACCAAGTGTGCGGAGGAGCTGCCACAGAAGCTGGCAGGACAGGTCTTACCTCCTGGGTCAATCCTGTATAAGACCCAGGTGCGTATCAGCATCAGAGTCCACGTTTCATTTGTTCTTGTTTGATAATAAATTCACTTGTTTTTCTTCGCCCCAACCCTAATGGACACCTGCTCTTTGCAACCATGAATCCTGACTAACACAGGCAGCCGGTAGGAGGGTGGCTCTCGGCAAATGCTGCTCCTCAGCTCCTGGTGACCTTGGGTTTGTCAAATGTCATCCTTCCCCAGGGAGACCTCAGCCTGAGGAGATGACAGGTAGCTCCTGCCTGCAGAATGGCTGGGCCCTCACCTGGAAGCACAGGGTGCCCCTCTCCTCCCACAGCCCAGTTCTCAGACCCAGGGCAGGGGTATTTTCAGCCTTTGGAGACATGGCTAGGAAAAATTCATGTGTATCTTGGTTAACACAAACAGCTCCCTAAAAGCTGTGTGTGAACCACATTCAAACAAATGCATTCCATCTGCTTACTGACTATGGCTACCTGCTTAGGAATCTCTCCAGCTGGTAACAGCACATTTCCCTCCTTCCCCGGCGGGTCATCAGTCCATCCACAGAATTTGCATTCAGAGCCCACTGTGAGTGAGACACTGGCCATGATCTGTAAAAGAACAGGGGATGCAGCGAATGCCTCAGGGAGCCACTAGATGCAAGTCCTCTGTGAAGCTCCATGTTAGTCGACCTCTTCTTTATCTCTGCTGTAATTTGAGCTTTGCTTCCTCTCTCAGGCTTTCTCAAAGAGCTGCCCCTGTGTATGGAGCAGGCTTTTAAGTTACTATAGAAATAAAGAGTCATAAAGGAATGTTTAGAAATCGTAGCGCCTGTATGAGTCCTCCGTCATGGCGGTGACAATTGTTTGGAGCAAACGTTGAGACTATTCATGGTGTGTTCTGAGCGAGAAGCACTGATAACACACTGATTGGCAACCCTAGATCAGGCACAAGCAGGCTAGGGAAGGGTAACGACAGCTTTAGAAGCAAGTCATGTCAGATCACCTGAGCTTTCCTTTGCACCTGCAGAGACTCCTGCTACTGAAGAGCCCAAGTCAACCCCACATCCCAGCAGCCTGGACTTCTCCAAGGCCCTGGCATGTTGGCTGTGGCACCAAGCAATACCATGGCCTCCTCCAACCACTCCTACCCAATTTCAGCAGAACATACCAGAATCTTGCTTGATATTTGTAATCTATCAGGTTCTAAGCAAAGGGTTCTTCTAAAAGTTCACGCAGTGCTACAAAGTACATCATGGGTGTGGCCAGCCAGTCTAGATCATAGCACCAGCCAGTGAGTGCCGAGACTGGGGGTAGGCCATGTCAGGCTGGGCCACAGCACCTGCCAGTGAGTGCTGAGACTGGGGGTAGGCCATGTCAGACTGGGCCACAGCACCTGCCAGCAAGAGCTGGGACTGAGGGCAGACTAGATTGAGCCAGACTCACAAGCACTTGCTGGTGAATGCCAAGGCTGTGAATGGCCTATGCCAGATTGGAATACAGCACCCACTGGCAGAAGCAACCCTGGGTTTTGGAGTGGTCCTGGTAGGGAAACTCTGAGAACTCCTCTTCTAGGTTTTTGTTTCCACTGGTGAGCTTAGAAGCTAGACTTGGGGTGGGTCAAGCCAGCCTGGGCTGCAGCTCCTGCTGGGGCATGTGAGAGCCCAAACAGGTGAAGATCAGTCAGGTTAGGCCAAAGCACCTGCTAGCAAGTGCTGGGATTAGTTGGGAGTCATGTTAGGATATTCTGAAGAACCCCCTGGCAAGTGCAAGAACCAGGGCTGCGTGTGGGTCTCATAGAGGAACAGTGGGCACTCCACAACCAGGCTGCAGACCCTGCTGGTGAGTACTAGAGCCAGGGCTGGGGTGGGCCAGGCTGGACATGGTGGCCAACCTGTCAGAAGAAGTTGTGGGACAGGTCTGCTGACAGGTCAGGCTGAGCTAAGACACAGCATCCATGGGTGTGCACGAGAGCCCGATGGGATGCAGGATGGTCTGCACTAGGCTGCAGCACATGCTGGCTTGTGCTAAAACCAGGGCTGGGTCTGGTCTAGTGGGAGTTACTGGGGCTCACCCCTACTGTGCTACAGTACCTGCTGGTATGTGTGAGAACTGGAACTCTGTCAATTCGAGCTGCGCTTGTCTACAGCACGTGCAAGTTCATGTTCATGATGGGACTGAGGTGAAATTGACCAAGCAGCTGCATTCACCAGTGTGTGTGTTGTGTGTTGGTTGGTGCAGGTGACAGACTGAACCTGACCCTGCACTAGTTGACAAGAGTCAAGTCTGAGGTCAACTCAGTGAGGTTTCCTAGGGGCATGTTATCTAGATGGCTGGACTCAAACCCTAACTGCTTGGAAAGTCACAATATATGCAATCTCGCCTTGTCCTGGAACTGGGCATCGTCAAATGCTGATGTCCATGCAATGGACAGCCTGCTCAGGTATATATGGGGGGACATGACAGCCAGCTTATCTAGGCCAGCAGAGGACATCAAATCCTCATCAGAAGATGGAAGGTAGAACAGGGTAGACAACCCTCCTGGCCGAGCTTCGTGGCAAGTGTCTTTCTCTAGATGCATTGAAGTGGATCGGCCAATAGACCTTGGCAATATTTTCTCAACCCTGGTTCCACAAAGCTGCACAGGTGTCAGAACTATGAAAATCAAGCTCTCTTTGCTGAGTAGTTTAACAGCAAGGATAAGCCTCTTCCACTACCTACATTTATACAGAAGCAAAGCAGAAAAAAAAAACCCTGAAATATTTGTCCTATTCCCATTCCTCCCTCCATACATCAACCTTTCCAATCCTAATCAGATGTCAATATATCCCTCCCAAGTATGTAAACAATATTAAAATTTTTTAAAGGATTTTTTTGTTGTTTTTTAAGTTGCTTACCTGGGAAGGAAGAGAGGAAGAGAAAGACAAATAGAGCTCCAGTTAATGGATTCAGTCTGCAAAGGCCCACAGTAACCAAGGCTGTGACAAACAGACGTTGGAACTAGGAACTCAACCTGGGAACCCCATGTGAGTGGTTGGGAGTCAAGACCCGCTTCCTCCCAGGATGGACATCAGCAGGAAGCCAATAGTCAGAATGGAGCCGCCTCTCAAACCCAGGCTTTCCAATGTGGGACAGGTCACTCAACATGTGTCTTGATCAGAAGGGTCAAGCATTTGCCTTTATCAGAGCTCTCAAAACTAGAAAACCCAGATCAGATCAGCGGCAGGATTACTGCCCTCTTGAGCTGCTGGTGGCCGCCTCCTCCCTGTGTGTGCTTGTGGCTTTTCTTGGGCACATGGATGAGAAGAAAGGATGCAGTATGTCTGATGACTCTTCCTACAATCCCATCATAAAGACCATAACCCCCAGGACCCACCTGCACCTAATTACCTCCTGAAGACTCTGTCTCCTCATACTGTCACACTGGAAGTCAGAATTCCAGCATTTTAACTTTGAGAGAACATAGTTTGACTGAAGACAGTAGATATTCAGAAGAGCAGTTTGAGACTCACCACCACGGTGGATGAAGAAGAGCATCTAACACAAGCTAGGCTGCAGTTCTGAGTGTCCCCGCTGCACAGCTCAAACTGAAGGCACATAAAAGTAGATGACACAGAGCACCCTCTTCTAGAGAAGGACCCCAAACTAGGCTTGTGGCATTCTAGTGACCAAAGGCCAGCTAAACACCAGGGATGGGACATGGATGCTGATGAGACTAGCCACCCACTTCCACATGCATTTCCTAGCTTTGCCCAGTGCTGTGATCTGGAGGGATTTCTACTCGGCCCATGCTGAGAGAAGGTCTGATCTGAATGGGCGAACTTGAGCAAGCATGCATCCTAACCATCCCTACAGCCCCCCTCATCTAGTGACCTTCAGTGAGAGAAGAGGGCTGCATAGCAAGCTTCAAACCAACAGAACCACACAGAGGTACTAAGTTGGGCTTACCTTTATACAGCTGAGGAAGTTGAGGCACCGAGAAGCCAGTTACCCTTCTCAAGGCCACAATCCAGCAAGCAGCAGTGAAGCTGTTAAAATCCATACATGATACACGTAGCAGCCCATTCCTTAAAATTCTCCAGAGACAAAAAAATCGCCTCACTGGAGCTTCAAAAAGAGACACCTGGGCGGTGCCTCTTCTCCTGTAACGTAATCCAAAAGTATTTACCACGTGAGGCAGGTGGGCCAGGAGGGGGCACAGGCAGCACAGTGGACACAGATGGCATGGGGTGGGCTCTGTTGTGTCGATAAAGGTCATTGTACAGAATGCGTGATGATGTTGAATAAGCATGTGAACAAATGCTGTAAGAAGAGCCTGAAGGGCTTACCAATGCCTTCTGAAAGGTTGAGAGCTGTTCATTGGTTTCTCTGTGTGAAGCTCACAGCATGTACCTTCCTCTGTCATTGTTCCTCTCTGCCAATCCCCACTCACTCTGCCATCCCTTTACTCACTGGAAGCTGCTATGCGCAGTTTGCATGCCCAGACTTTGCGGCAATCCCAGGCAATGCTTGCATCCGCACCTGTGACCCCACACAGGGTCTCCTCGCGACCAAGGGTATCGCTCTGTCTCTGTGCCCTTCTCCATAGCAGAATTTCAATACAAATGTGAATCTGTTGATTCTGGTACCATTGTTGCAAGCACTTTGGACCACTTTCTCTTTGTCTTCCTCCCTGTTCATCCAACCACTCTCACTCTATTAACAACTGTAATTTCTTTGCTATTAGCTGTCTATTTGCTCATTTACTAATTCTCCTTGGGCCCCTTGGTCCAGGACTACAATCATGTTTCTCTTCACGCCTTATCCCCTGCTCCGTCTACTATTATTTTACCCACGTCTTGTAGACAAAGCCCAAGTGTATGAATTATCCTGACCCATTTCCACTATCTGATCAGAACAAGCCAGTCAGGGCAGCTCAGTCCACCACCCCTGCTTCCATCTTAAGGGAGCCTTCACTCTGAGCAAGCCTAGCACATCAATTGTCCCCCTCTCCACAGAGATTTTTTTGCAAAACGAACTCTTCAGTGCCCATCTCTGCTTACCCATCCACACTTCCCTCTCAACATATGGCACCTGCCTCCTAATTCCCATAGCAACCATGTGGGCACCAGTTCTTATTCTTATTCCAACTGCCCCTCTTTTCTTTTGGCTCCCTGCTTGTGGCCTGGGAAAGCAGTCAGGACTACCCAAAGCCTTGGGACCCTGCACCCATGTGCCCAGAAGAAGCACATGGGTCCTGGTTCCTGGCTTTGGATCAGCTCAGCTTTGGCCTTTGTGGCCACCTGGGGAGTGCACAGGCAGATGGAAGATCTCTGTCTCTCCTTATCTCTCTGAATGAATAAAACCTTCCAATAAAAACAACTGCAAAAGTTTTCAAAGTATGACTGTGATCTATTTTTTAAAAAAAGAGAAGAAGAGAAATGAAAAAGAAAAAAGTATCTTCCCTACCACACACACAGACTTTGCTATCAAGGCCACCACTCCTCCCTTCCTTCCTCCTATCATAGGACAGCAACAGTGATCACCCTCTCCCATCTTATGGTCCCAGCATTTTTCACAGCTTTGGCGAAGCTCCCATCACCATCACTAATTTTCCTGATACTATTCACAAGCTTGCACTGGCTGATCTTCCTGCGCATGTGTGTGTGTGTGTGTGTGTGTGTGTGACATGTAATGAAAATTAAAAGGGAATTGGATTTGTGGAGACCCAGAGGAGGACATAGCTGCTTACAGCTGGGAGTGTTGGCCTACCATCAGCATTGAGTTCCCATTACAGGAATTGTCCCATCTCCCATGTCCCTTTACAGTCAACCTTGAGCAGGAGCTGTCTGCAGTCACTGTTGCCCTCTCATCACCCCCATGCACCCGGCAGTCACTCTGCTCAGAACCCATGCCCCATCATCCCACCTAATAAGCCCTCCCTAACATCTCCAGCGAGGTCCGTGTGGTCTCATGAATATTCCTCCAGACCTCACCTAGACTGTCCGTTCAATAGCATAGCAGTCACCACTGTTGATCTTTCCTCTTTACCAAAACACTTCCAGAGCACGCAGGCACCAACATCCTGATGATTCTGCTGCTCCCTCTCTAGCTATCCCATCGTCACCTCCTCAGCAGATGTATCTCTTCCTTCAGCCCTTAACTAGGGGAAGCTCTCAGAACCTTCCCCCAGCATTCCTTCCTTTATATGTTACCCAGTCTTTCACGCTGTCATATTAGTTACCACCTTTACAAAAATGACTGGCACGTTGCTGGGACCAGCCCAGTCCATCTGTTGAGTTCAGGTTTCTAGCAAAATTAGCTGTTGGGACCTGCTTTAGGATATTCCCAATCATCTCACTCTCGAAGCTCCAAGAACAAACTGTGCATCTCTCTGCAATCTCCTCATTCTGATCATCCCCAAGGACCTCAGTCAGCAGCAGTACCAAACACCTGTCAGTCAAGCCAGAAGATAGGCATCCTCCTGACTTAGACCTGTCCCTCGTGTGCTGGGTTAAGAGTAGCAGCAGACTATCAGCTGTCATCTCCAAGGATCTTTTGAACCATTCACTTCACCTCCACCACCGTCATAATCTGTTTCCCGCCTTAGCTACTACTAAAGCCATCCACACAACAACCTCCCCATAAGGAGTCCTTCACTCTGCAGCCAGAATTATTTTGCCACTGAATATAACTGTTCAAATGCCCTACTGACCTTTCTCCTTGCCCTGGCTTCGAGTTGGAGACGCATGTGCTCCTCCTATTGCCACACAGGATGCACAGTCTCATGTAATTTTCTTTACACCACAAAAATATGCAGCACTGCCCCTGTGAACTGCTTGAGGCATGAGTTATGTCTTAATTCATTCTATAGCCTTTTGGGGTGCTCAGGAAGAAGCATGGAAAGGAATGAACTCAACTGAATTGGATTGAAGCCATTCATTTTTTCACAGTTGAAACTCAGAAGCTCCTGTGTCTCCTTATACACCAACTTGTGCCTATTTTTCAGTATGTGAGATCCCAGTTGATGCATTGGCAAGCTTCTCAATAGTTCCTAAAATAGTGTCTACATCTGCTCTGCCATGAATGTGAGTGATGGAATAGGGCAGAATCCATCCCAAAAGGGGCAGCAAGAGAAATGGAATGGCTGGTGGTTGCTGGTGGGGACTGGAGGTGGGATGACCCTCCTGGGCCTCAGGGAAGGAGGTAGGAGAACAAGGGATATTACTGTGCTGGAAGCGAGGGTTTTCACTGGATTCTCAGCTCAGCCTCCTTTCTGCTAATGGCTTTTATGAGCCCCTACATGTAGCACACAACCTTTTCCTTAGCAGCAGATGGCAGTGGCATTAAGCCACACTAGCAGCCTAAACAGACAGGTGTTGGGTAAATGGGCTACTTCTCCAACTAAAAAGAAATCTTGTCTGGGTGATGAGGCAAATGCGATGGAACCACACACATGTGTGGTGTACATCTTCCAAAATGATTCCAACAACTCTATTCGTGGATTAGTGTGTCTTTTCAGATGTGGCCAACATTTCTGCAACTGTGGAGCTGGCTTGGAGTTCCCTGTGGAATGATCAGCATCTCACTCTGGATCACAGATGACTCCAAGTAAGCCAAAGATGCTCAGAGGTGTCCTTGCCCCCTAGCGGCACCTGCTCACTTGCATCCCTGCATCCCGAGTACACTTGGCGATTCCATACTGTCTGCTAACAGATTCATAAGTATCTGTTCTCTTTCCTCCACTACACTACCGCCCCCCAGTGTTTATCAAACTGTCTGATGTTTAATATAAGGTTTTGAATAAATTTAACAGAGCAGCATTAAGGAGACCCTGACTCGAACTTGTCCTAGGCTAAGCATTCAACTTGTGTAGACATCTGCTTCTTTATTTGTTGACATGTGCACCTGCAAGGGCAAGTACAGGAGTTTATACTAGCGGAACGCTCACATATCCCAAAAAGGCACAGAACTAGCACTAATTGATCAACTCCCTATATCGAGTACACTTGAAGTGTTGCTATGAAACAAGGTTGAGTAATCCAGAGAGCATTGAGACATTTGATACTTACGAAGAAAGAAGATTGATAGAAGGACCTGTCGCATCCCAAGTGTTTTAACAAGAATATCCCTCCGTTCAGCTCTGTGTTCAGAGCCTTCATCATCCCATAGTCCAGAAGAGTAAATTGAGGCTCAAAGAGGTTCTGGCTCTATCCCTTCCATAACCCAAGTTACCATGTGAATATCTACCTACACATTTGTCTCCTGAGTGGGAGTGCAAGGTCTTTGAGGACACGGCTCACACTTTTACCCTCATCACCCGTCACAGTGACGCATGCACAAACACAGCTCAACAGTTTCTGAATGAATATCTGCCACTGCATTCCCCATCAGGAAACACACAAGGGCGACGCATGTCCTTGCTATTTGTATAAATTCATAGAATGCAAACAGCAAGAGGCGCCTTCATGTACTACAGCTACAAACTTCAGCACACATGTGTAAATGGTGGTCCATCAAGCTTCCAAATGTGACACTGTGGTTTGGAATGTTGACATTGGGGAAACTACGCTTGTGTGACGTAGTGAGTATATAGGAAATCTCTTTCTCTCAATGTTTTGATCGATCTAAAATTAAAGAAAAAAGGTGAAAACTTTGAGGGGGGTCACCATTTTCTTCCCATGAAGGAAAGGCACTTGGGGGAATATCCAGGAAGCAGGAGAATAGCACAGACTGCCAACAATGAACAAGTGACCTTGATAGTCAAATTAATATTGCAGAATTCGGGCCCGGTGCGATGGCGCAGTGGTTAAGGTCCTCGCCTTGCCTGCCTGGGATTCCATATGCGTGCTGGATCTAATCCCGGCTGCTCCACTTCCCATTCAGCTCCCTGCCTGTGGCCCGGGAGAGCAGTCGAGGATGGCCCAAAGCTTTGGGAGCCTGCACCCGCGTGGGAGACCCAGAAGAGGCTCTTGGCTTCGGATCGGCATAGCATCAGCCATTGTGCTCACTTGGGGAGTGAATCATCGGACGGAAGATCTTCCTCTCTGTCTCTCCTCTCTGTATATCCGCCTTGCCAATAAAAATAAAATAAATCTTTAAAAAAATATATATACCGCAGAATTCATGAAAAAAAACGCCAGTGGAAATAAGGCAGATTGCATCCGGAATGGCTGCCAAGGAGAGCATCAAGCATTGCCACACAGAGACGGGCCCCTCCCGCAGTGAGCAGAGCCCAGCGTTGCCTCCCTGGCTGGACAGCAGCTGCCCAGGAGGAAGAACTTGTGGGCTGCGAAGAAATCCTTACTGGAAAGTCAGTTATCATGGAGACAGAGCTGACACGACTGCTGGTCAGCCACTAAAGCAAGAGGAATGAGACCAGCTACTGCAAGGAAGAAAAGCAACCGATACCTGACACTAACGTTTCTTAGCCAAGTCTTCTCAGAGACGTGGAGCATCAGGCACTGTGGTACAGTGGGTTAAACCACTGCCTGAGACATCAGCATGCAGAAGTGCTGCTTCAAGCTCCTATTGCGCTGCTCCAAGGTAACTTTTGCTTAGTGTGTCCTAGGATGGGGCAGGTGATGGCTCCAGAGTCTTGGTCTCTTCTCCCTACATGGGAGACTCTGGAGTTCCAGGATTCTGGCTTGAGCCTGACTCAGCCCTCAGTGTTGTGAGCACGTGGCAAATGAAGCAGCAGCTGTAAGACCTCAGTCTCTCCCCACACTGTGTGTGTGTGTGTGTGTGTGTGTGTGTGTGTGTGTGTGTGTGTGTGTGAGTGTGTGTGTGCACCTTTCAGATCAATAAGCTTCTTTACAAAACAAAGGAAAAGATGAGCGTGGAGGGCTTCCTCAACCCTGCCCCTGCCTGGTGGGTGTAGGTACTGCAGCCAGCAGTGGCACCCTCAGTCATAAGTGTCCATTTGTCCAGGGCCCTGTCCGGAACATTCAACATGCTACTGCTGCTGCTACCCACTCAGTTAGCTTTCCAGCAGTTTCTTTTATTTCTGGAAGCTCACACCCAGTGGAAAAAGTCTTTGCACCCTGGGTATGATGCCACAAGTGCCAAGTAAAACTGGATCCTCGGGCCTGGCACAGTAGTCTAGTGACTAATATCCTTGCCTTGCACACTCTGGAATCCCATATGGGCACAAGTTTGTGTCCCAGTCACCCTGCTTCCCATCCATCTCCCTATTTGTGGCCTGGGAAAGCAGTTGAGGATTGCCCAAAGCCTCGGGACCCTCCACCCATGTGGGAGAGCCAGAAGAAGCTCCTGGCTCCAGGCTTCAGATCTGCTTAGCTCTGGCCATCGTGGACACTTGGGGAGTGAATCAATGGACAGAAGCTCTTCCTCTCTGTCTCTCCTCCTCTCTGTGTATCTGACTTTCCAATAAAAATAAAATAAATCTTTATAACCAAAAAACAGCTCCTCCAACAGCCATACTGGCTAATTTGTTACCACCGCGGTACCTCTTTCATTTACTCTTGGTATTATGCCAGTGTATCCATTGCAGGAAACATTCTTAAGAAGAAAGACTTGATTCAGAAATAAATTGCCTTCATAGATCATGACTCAGAGCATGCAGTGCTAAGGTTTAACAGGCCAAACAAGATATAAGCAAGATCGATGATCCGTCTCCAAACAGCCAAATCACATCATGAGGACACGTCGACTTGTCCCTTCTTTCTCTTTTTGGCAAAGCAAAAGTTACCATGTCTCCTTGCTACTGTGCAACTTCACCACCACTCCAGAGATGGTAGTGGCCCTCCACCTCCTGGCCCTATCCTGTTGTCCCTAAGTGACCTGTCTGTTCCTCACTCGGCACCCAAAGGTGACCCTGGCAACCCACCCTCCATGAACAAGAGACTCAGAAAAAAGGGGGACAGCCTGCATGGTCACTGCCCAAGGTGCCCCTTTGCCCTCTCTTCTTGTCTCCAGGAACCTTGGAGCTCCTCCCACTCCCCAGAGAGTCTAGTTCCCAGAGCCCTGAGGGTGCAACTGAGCCTCCTGAGTTCCACTGCCTGGCCCACTCAGGACACTGCTCAGTGCTGGTTCAGGGGTGGTCCTGACTCCCCTCTGACTGCAACTTCCCGCGCTTGCACATCCATGGGGCAGCAGGTGATGGCCCAAAAAAGCTCAGGCCCTGTCACTCATGCAGAGTCCTGTACTGAGTCCCAGCACATGGCTTGGTTGTGGGCATCTGTGGGATTAAGCCAGGGCCTAGAAGATTGGTCTTAGTAGCTCAGGTTTTCTTTCAGGGCTTCCTTTGTGTGTGTGTGTGTGTGTGTGTGTGTGTGTGTGTGTTTGCCAGAATTGGGTGGATGGTGGGTGGTTGTCTTTCAAGTAGAAGAAGTAAATAGGGGCTAGAAAAATGGCTTAGTAGGCTTGTGTTCTGTCTGCAGTGCCAGCATTCCTTGTGAGTGCTGACTTAAGTCTCGGTGGTTCTACTTCTGATCCGGCTTCCTGCTAATGTTTGTGGAAAAGTAGCAGAAGATGGCCCAGGTCCTTGTGCCACTACACCCATATGGGAGACCCAGAAGAAGCACCTGGCTCCTGGCTGTGAGTTGGCTCAGCATGAGCTCTTGTGGTCACTGGGAGAATGAACCAGCAGATGGATGGTTCCTTTGGGATCCCTTTGTTGCATTCAGCTCTGTCGCAATACACTGGCCTTTGTTTCTGCATAGAAACTGCCCAACTACCTCAGTCTGAAGATGAGCTGGGCAGCTGTCAGATTTGATGAATACATGACAATGAAGTTGCCTAGCAACGCTACTCCCAGAACCCGCCTCCACTGTTAGGAGGCCTATCCCCCTACCCAGTGTTCGCAGTAAGCTCTTTAGGATGAGACCCCCACCCCTGAGTTGCAGATGTACGACTGGGAAAACAAAGTCACAACCTGCTGAGGGATTTCAGTGCCCACCCCGTCCTCAGGTGGCAGAGAGGAAGCCCGCTGTGACCATTGGTACAGGCCAGGGAGCAGGCTGACCTGCTCTTCATTATCCTCCGCTGGGAGCTTATTGATGGCAAAAGCATTCTTTATTTTCTCTCTTTTTTTAAAAAAAGGCTTTATTTTATTTTTATTGGAAAGTCAGATATACAGAGAGGAGGAGAGACAGAGAGGAAGATCTTCCATCTGATGAATAATTCCTCAACTGAGCACAACGGCTGGTGCTGTGCCGATCTGAAGCCAGGATCCAGGCTTTCTGCCATCCTCGACTGCTTTCCCAGGCCACAAGCAAGGAGCTGGATGGGAAGTGGAGCTGCTGGGATTAGAACCAGTGTCCATATGGGATCCCGGTGCATTCAAGGTGAGGACTTTAGCTGCTAGGCCACTGTGCTGGGCCCATGGCAAAAGCATTTTTGCTGAGAGAATAGACGCTGCATATTGTGAATGGGGTTCTGCTGTATATGGTGCCAGCACAGGTGACTCAGGCTGGTGGGAGGGGTAAGGACAAGGAGCCATGCCTAAGGGCTCCACGTGAGTACAGCAGCTCAGAAGCCTCTAAGCCAAGGGACCTCTCACAGGGCCGCACCTGCTCTGTGCATATAGCAGAGGAATGTTCAACTCCTGCAAGGCAGAAGTGGGTTGTGCTGCATGACAAGCTTGCTCCAATTAGGAGACAGTTTGAGGCCAGCCACATCCATTTGGAAAGAACTCAGAGGTACAAGGAAAGCAGCCCGCAGCTCTCCTGCCTCCAGCTTCACCTGCTCCTCCCCAGGGTAACTCATCCATGCTGGCTGGTCCCAGCCCCTACCACATCCATCCGCTCCTAGCAGAGCTTCCCTCTATTCCCACGGGAGCAGCTGCTCAGGCCAAGCATGTTAGCAGTGCCTCATGGGAGTAGCCGCTCAGGCCAAGCATGTTAGCAGTGCCTTTGGCCTGTCTCTCACCCCACACCCTAGAAATCAGCATGTGCAACAGACTCAGAACACACCTGATACTGGAATCCATTCCCTGTTCCCGTTCTAACCAGCCCAATTTCTCCTATGGCCATTCAGGCCTCCTGACCAGTGCCCTCCCTCTTGTCCTTGTCCCTCCCACCTACTACCCACAGTAGGGAGATCTGGCATCCCAACCCTCCAAAGCCGATCAGCTGCCCAGCTCCCACTGTGTAGAATCTGAATTCCTTGCCGAGACCCGCAGCCTCACAGCCTCACAGTCCCCACTCTGCTCCAGCCACAGCGACCTCCTCCACATGGCTGGCCTGGCATTGGCTCCCTCCTGCCTCATAGCCTTGGCACTGCAGGTGCTCCAGCTGAGCCCTGCTATAGACCTCTGCAGGGCTATGCCACTCAATCCATTCCCTTCCCTGACCAAGCCCACCTCCTCAAAAGGCCTCTCTACACGAATTCCCTCCACACTGCTCCTTTGTAGCACTCAAGTCCCTCCTTCCGCTTGATGATTCTTCACAGAATTCACAACAGTCTACCATCGCAGCGTATTTGCTTTCTTTTAAAAAGTTATTTGTTTGTTTGTTTGCTTGTGTATTTATTTGTTTAGAAAGTGAACATTACAGAGAGAGGGACAAGAGATTCTCCAGTCACTGGTTCACTCCGTGAGTAGCTCTAATGGCCAGCACAGAGCCAGGTCAAAGCCAGGAACTTCATCCAGGTCTCCCGTGGGGTGGCAGGGACCCAAAGCCTTGGGCCATCCTGTGCTGCTTTCCCAGGCCATGAGCAGGGAAACGGATCAGAAGTGGAGCAGCCAGGACTTGAATGGGCACCCATATGGAATACCAGAACTGCAAGTGGTGGTATTATCCACTTTACCACAATTCTGGCCCTTACATATGTTTCTTTACTTGTCATCTATCTAACCAAAATGTTAACTCTGGGAAGAAGAGAACTTGTCCTATCCATTGATAGGACAACGTATCCTTGATGTATCCACATGCTCATATGGACATATGGCACACAGGCAGCCAATAAATGTTCAAAAATGAGTCAGCAGTTGCTGGAAAGGTTATGAAGAAAAGAGAAATCATGTACCCTACACATGGGGGGGCCAAGCCTGCTCAGAAGGCCTCCCTACACCTCCTTCTCCAAAACCACACCGCTGTAGCACTCCAGTCGTCCCCTCTGCTTTACAATTCATCACAGAATTCATAACAGCCTAACATTGCATTGTAGTTGCTTTCTTTTTAAAAAGAGTTATTTAGAAAGTGAGCATTGTAGAAAGAGGGAAAGGTTCTCCAACCACTGGTTCACTCCTTGAGTGGCTGTAACAGAAAGCAGAGTCAGGTCAAAGCCAGGAGCCAGGAACTTCATCTGGATCTCCCAGGAGCGTGGCAGGGTCCCAAACACTTGGACTACCCCGTTGATGCCTTTCCAGGTCATTAGCAGGGAGCCGGATCAGAAGTGGAGCAGTTGGATTGTGAACTGGCACCTGTATGAGATATTAGCATTTTGAATGGTGGCTTCGCTCATTGTTGAACATGGCTGGCTTCTATGTTTGCTGTCCCATGTGCCATCTATTTAACCCAAACGCTAACTCTGTGAAGGCAGGCAATTCTTTTGACTTTCTTGGTTTAAGGAAATGGCCTCAGCTCTTGAACATCAGAATCTAAAATGAGTTTTCACCTGCCTGGCAAAACCATGGAAAACCTCCCTATGGAATCAGTGAGGTGGAAAGTACATTTACAGCCAATAAGCCCAGTTCTATGCCTCTTACTGATGACACCAAGGTATGGGAGCTACAAAGTAGGAGTCAAGGTCAATCACTCACCTGTCTAAAGCACACTCAGGTAGCTACCAACTGCTTCACCTGTGCCTGAACCAAGCCTGGGGAGTACCCTGTGGTCTGCACTTGAGTTGGCTGTGACATGCACCACCTTCAACAGAAAATTTCCTGTACAACTACAGGATGACCATATCCCATCCTGCCCTTCACAGGGTGGGCACCCCTAGAGGTGTCTCTGCTGAAGCCTGCTCTGCATCCTTGGCTACCTGTCCGTGTTCCCATGTGTGGCATCACATGTTTAAACACGTGAGCACCCACAGCAGAGCTGCCTTCTCCAATGCCCACCCCCTCCACCATTGTGCGTGGGTTCTGAGAACATGTGTATGCTGCTCATAGCACATAGAACAGTGTGAATGACAGGACCCTGTCGTGGAGAAAAACACATAGGGCCTTCAAAAAGAGAATGGAAATACATATGATGAGTTTTTTAAAAAGTGGATTTTCTTTGTTTTCTGCTCCCCCCAAGTCAACATAGTTTCAATTTTGTATTTCAAAAATACCCTTATAAATGGACATAGTTGCATCACATTTTGTTGACTATGAAATTTACATTTGCATTTCCAGATAAAAATTTAAATAAATAAATAAATATATAAATAAATAAATAACTGTGTCATGATGCTGGACCTCCCACACCTTTGAGGGCAGGGGCAAGGTGCCCAGTCTGAGCATTTCTGGTTAGAACCGAGAAATGGTGGACACTACAGCAGCCTTCATCCGATGAAATGTGACACATTTCTGAAGGGTGTGCATCAATGCCTTCTCCAAAGAAGAAAAGACATACTTCGAAGTATTTAGCTCCAGGGGTGGAAGCAGAAAATGAGAAAAGAAGCTTGCACTTTCTGTTTTCTTCCAGCCTGACCCTGTTCGACTTCTCCAAACTGAATAATGCAGCAGCCGTTGGGGGCTTATTCTCTTTTTTTGTACTCCAACAGCTTTAAAAGGGCTTAGATCAGTCTCTGCTTTTCAAACAGCAGAAAAATAAATGAAGTAAATAATTCATCTTGTCATCCTAACTTTTGATCTGTCTCACTTTTGGCTTATTTTTTTTTTTTTTCATTAACTAGAGAGTAAGAGAGAGACTGAGGGCATGCCTGGGAGGGGACAGGAGCATGGAGTTCAAGACTGAACGTGTGGGGACAGCACCCCAAAGCAGCAAAGCTCCCAGGAGGATGATTCCGTTGCTCTTGGCTTCAAAGCTTTCTTTTACAAAACTGTGAAAATAGAGCAGTTAAACCCTTCAGCGTGGGACCAAGGAAAGTCACTGTATGATCTTATCTTGAGGAATATTTCCATAACATTTAGAAACTCCATGCATAAAAATAATTGTGCAATTTCTTTGAATAGCAAAATTCATAGACAGCCACTCACATTTATGGCTAAGTGAAATAAGATGCATCCATTGAGTGGAACTAAATCCACAATTACATGTTAAAAACTTGATTAAGATCGTGTATAAGAATTAGACTGAATGTTCCAAGCAGGGGATAAATCACATCTTTAGTTTGTTAAGCCATTCTCTGCTTTTTAATGCAGAGAATGTAGAATGTTGAGATCTACAAGTGAATTTTCATTGGAAGAATATATGTGATCCATAGCGTGGAGAGGGGATGCTCACGTTCATTCCTGTTAGGCTAAACAGCAGCGACTCCTGAAGGAGTGGAGTGCATCAGAGGACAAAAGCCAGGAACACCTGCTGACCTTGGAGCACCAAGCAGCAGGTGGGGCAAGCAGTCTCAGGGCTCTCTCTCTCCTTCCTGCCTCCCTTTGGCCACCAACAACAGAAGACAGCATCCCTCGCCCCAATGTTATCTTTGCTGAGGCCAAGCAGACACTCTCATCCACGAATGTTTCCAATGCCAAGTCTGCACAGAAGATCAACAGCCACCCTTGAAGATCAACACCCACCATGATGATGATGTGTCAGTCAACAACGCCCATGATGGTACATCACAGTCACAAGCAGGTGGAAACTGAGGAGTGTAGCCGTCCCCCACCCCCCACACCTAACGTGTGTAAAGCCCAATGCTGTGTACCCAGGCAGCCATTAATCACGTGGGTCACCCTGCCATCATCATCACCCAGAAGTAGCTCTGGACTGTCTCTCACCAGGAAGCAGTCCATCAGTCTCTCTCTCTCTCTCCCTCTCTCTCTGCCACCTATCTTTCTGCTCCTTTTTCTCTCCACAACCACCTCCCTTGCTGAAATAAAGACCTCCTGTGTAACTTATTGTGTCTCGTTCTTTTCGGTTTGTGGCAATGAAGGCCAACGATTCTTTCCCTCGTGTGTATGCTAACGCTATGGGTTGTGCACTGAACATGAGCCACACCACATGCTGTGACTTGAATAAAACATACATGTTTCTTGCCCTTGAAAACATCAAACAGCTTATTTCCCTGAAGAGATTAATAGAGTAAGAAGAAATAATTGAAAACAAATAAATCGTCTAATTCAAACAGCTAAACAAGGGGCTGATGCCATGGCATAGCATATTAAGCTTCTGCCTGTGGCACTGACATCTATATGGGCACAGATTCAAGTCCTGGCTGCTCCACTTCCGACCGAGTCCCCTGCTTATGTCCTGAGAAAACAGTAGGATTAAGACTCTTTGCATCTTTGTACCCATATAGAATAGAATAGAAGAGGATCCTACCCCTTGGTTTCACACTGGCTCAGCTCAAGCCTTTGTGGTCAATTGGCAGAGTAAACCAGTGGATGGAAAAATCTCTCTCTCTGTCTCTCTCGCCCCCATATCTCTGCCTTTAAAATAAAAATAGAACTAGTGGCTAGATTCCTCACCTTGCAAACCCTGGGATCTCAGTTTCCATTCAGATGCTATCCTAACTGCTCCACTTCCCTTCCAGCCCCTTGTTTGTGGCCAGCGAAAGCAGGGGAGGACAGTACAAAGCCTTGGGACCCCGTGCCCATGTGGGAGACATGCAAGAAGCTAATGGTTTCTGGCTTCGGATTGGTTCAGCTCTGGCTGTTGTGGCCTCTTTGGGAGTGAGCCAGCGGATGGAAGATCTTTCTCTCTGTCTCTCCTACTCTCTGTGAATCTGCCTTTCCAATAAAAACAAATACATATATTTTTTTTAATAAAATGAAGCTTTAAATAACAGACAAACAACAGTGAAACACAAGGAAGTATTAGACAAGAAAATTGAAACGGCAACAATGGATTGAAAAGAACATGTGAAACCACAAACAACACAGACACGAATTTCCAATGTTTATTAAAATAATTTAAAAGAGCAAAAAAGAGTTGAAAACACAAAGAATGGAGAACTCAAGGTTTCCTGTGTTGTGTCAGATTTTGAGATCCACAGAAAATCATTGAGTCTGAAGTCGGAGCTAATGCTTAAACAGTTGCTTATTCAGGATAACCGGGGTCTCCCAGCGGGGCTGGGCAGGGGAGGGGCAGCTGCAGCCAAGGCTGCAGCAGGAAGAGTAGGGCAGAAAAAAGAGAGCCAGTTTGAGCAACACAGGGTTCTTATCATTTCAGGCCAATTCCATATAATATACAGTCATGGTTGGTCAGTTTAACTGTTAACTTTCAAAAAGAGCAAGTTGGCAGGCTTCTGTTGGTGGGTTTGAAGCAAGCAACTTTCAAAAAGTACAAACTGATGAGCTATAGGGTAGTGAATCTTATCTAACTGCAGGGACCTCGTTCCTGAGGATTGCTCTGCCTAAGTGACCTGCCAGGTGTCCTGCCAGGTGTCAGGTAAGCTGTCAGGCCTGGAGTTCACACAGCCCCCAGCCAAGCCATTAGGGCAGATATCACAAAAACAGAAAACACTCAAGTTCTTCATCTGTCCCTTGTGTTACAAACTTACAAGTTGTCACTTAGACCCTCTGAAGCCAGGAGCCAAGGACACTGAAAATCAGCAGGTGTTCTTGGAGCTATCAGAGAACTGTGGCTCTCAGCAAACCCCTGGACTCTAACCTGAAGGCTGGACAGGTGGGGCCAGGGAGTCACAGCTTACTGCTGTGGGAGAAGGGAGGCTCCAGAGCAGAAACCTGCCCAGGAAGCAGCACCAAGGCAGGGCGCCTATGCTCTCATTGACCAACAATGGCAGACATGTGTGTGGGCAGGTTCAACAGGCTTGAACCCCAGGGCAAGCAGGGTTGAGGCCCGATGCCCTTGTGATGATGCCTACAGTGGTATGAGGCTGACCTGCAGTAAAACACTCAAACTCTCACAGTGAAGATGACAGAGCTGCTTTGACTCACAGCAGGCATTCCGAGATGGGTCCAGGAATTCTGGTCTCAATGATTTGCCAGGAAGGCTCTCAGCCACTAGCAGGAATGACTGTTTCTTCAACAGAAAAGGAAACTGTGTACAACCATGTGATAACAGATTCCAAAACATCACTGTGGCATGCCAGCTTTCAAAGGCACAGACTGAGGGATGGGAATTTGCTGTTGTGGCTAAGATGCTCCTGAAGACACCCACAGTGCCTGTGTGTCAGGTTCAGAACTGGGTAACCACACAGAGTATGGTTCTGCTCAAAGCAAGCTTTATTGGGACCATACCCAGGCAAGATTCATTGGACTGGTAGACAGTGGCCCAGGGAAGTCACATTTGGGGCTTGTGGGGTCTGGCAGTTTTATATGGAGGTCAAAACAGGAAACAGTGGTGCCTGGCAGACAAAGGCATTTGGTTTTTAAGGTGTTGTGGAGTGCTTCTCATTTTGGCAAGTCCCTTCTCATTTTGGCAAGTCCATATGTCACTGCTGGGCCAGACAGGGGCTTTCTTGTGTCACAATACTCTGCCCCATTGCATCAGCCATCCCCCTCAGCCATCTTTTCCTTCCTGCCATCTGTCACCCACCCAACTGGACTGAGTTCAAGTACTGGCTCCATTCCAGATTTCAGCTTCCTACAAACTGGCACCCTGGGAGGTGATGGCTCACCTGGGTAGATCCCTGGCAGCCCTGGAGGAAACACAGACTGATTTTCCAGCTCTTGGCTCCAGCCGGGTCCAAGTCCAACAATTGCCGGCAGTTTTGGAGTGAACCACTGAATACATGGTCTCTCTCTCAATCTCTCTCTCTTTCTGTCTCACTCTATATGTATTCATGCCTTTCTAATAAGTACTTGAAACATAGATACAGATTCATAACTCTGATGAAATAGGAAAATGTGAATGGAGAGAGGCAACTATATGGAGAAATGGGGTTTCTCCTATACTTCTATAAGAAAGGACTTCACATCTGTCTTAGAATGCAATTTGGAGATCTGTGTCAAATGCTGCAAATAAATTATATGAAAATATATCCCAGCTACATAGTGAATGAACACAAAATAGCATTCCTCCAAGGGCAATAGCATTTGTCAAGTAACTCAAACAAGAAACAACTTATGCATCCAACAATGCAGTCTTGAACAATAAGATGCCACACGTACAAGGAAGCTGCTACCCAGGCTGTGGGTACTTATTGGCTCTAAAAAATGCTCAATATGTGTCAGTAAGCCACAAAAAAGATAATTGCCAAACAAGACATGATGTGTGATCACTTATTCGCTTACAGAATGGTATGTAGAAAGACCACAATAAAACTGTTATCAGGTCTTAACTCTGGGGACACGGATCATGGGGATTCTTCACACTTTTCTTGATATTTGACAATTTTTTCTAAGCTTGCATGTTCGTTAAGATAAGTAATAGATGCACACAGAAAAGCCACAAAACTGAAATATGAGCGTTGTTTATAGTGCTGCAAAATGAACATCTTTTAAGTATTTTATTTTTGATTGACACATAATTGTGCATACAAGGGTCGTTTGAAAAAAATTTGTGAAAGAATACATTTAAAGGACAAGTTTGGAGAAGCTGTTTGGCCTGGTTAACAAGATTCCTGCATCCTTATCAGAGTCTGTACTCAATGCTTGGCTCAGCTCCTGACCCCAGATTTTGCTCTTGTGGATCCAGGTAGACAGCACTTGTGGCTCAGCACAATTGGGTTTCTGTATCCAAATAGGAAACCTAGATTAAATTTCTGGGTCTAGTTTCAGTCACAGCCCAGGGCTGCTGCAGTAGACCAGTGGATGGAAGATCCTTCTCTCCTTAACTTTTTTTTTTTAAATTTCATTTTATGACACAGTTTCATAGGCTCTGGGATTCCTCTAACCCCTCCCAAATTTCGTTAACTTTTAATATTGCAAAGTGCGAGAGAGATTACACTGGACACAAGTGTAGATGTTAGGAGGAGTCTGTATTACCCACTTGGTGACAGCGACTCCTGCTACACTACAAGCACCACTGCCCAGGGTGGGTGAAGTCAGGGGTTTTCAAGCTCTCAACCTTCAACTGGACTGAGAGCGGCATACAATACAAAGTTTCCATACATCCTATTAATTAGCAGGAAGGGAGGTAGGAAGGGAGCTGCCAGAGCCCAAAGTTTCCCTGTAGTTCACTAACCTAAAGTAGCACACTCAGTAGGAGGCAGGAAGGGCTGGGTGCAGAACCTCCACAGCCATTTCAGCCCTGTCAATTAATTTGAAAGCATGGGAGGCAGGAAGGGCAGGTGCACACTGAGAGTCCCTGAAGCCAGTTTTGTGCTTTTAATAAACACGAATGGTGCAGGGAGGTGTTAGGAAGGGCAGGAGCAGAACCTCCATTTCAATGCTGTTTAGGTTGTTAACTAACCCAGCAACTGGGTGGTAGCTATCAACTGGCTGCACCCCATTACATCAAGATATTTATTTTAATGTGAAAACATTTAAAATCCATGCCTTTTTTTCATAACATACCATTTTAATGAGTTTTTTTGAGGGTCCTGTGTAGGCATAGATTTTTTTATCTACTGGATCAAAGTAAGCTAACCTTTTAATTATACCCTCTGTGAATCTTTAAGTACTTCCATGCTTGTGGAACACAGGCTGATGTTTTGTGATTATACGCATCATGTAACGATCAAATCAAGCTGAGAAACAAATCTGTTTCCTCAAACATACATCGTTTCTTTGTAGTGAGAATGCTCAGATTCTGCCTTGCAGGTATTTTCAACCATTTCAGCATAATACAGTACTAACTGCAGTCACTCTACCGTGCAACAGCCGAGTTTCTTCCAATGAGATTTGCCTAGCTCTTTGAGCATTGATCACTGATAAATAAACCTGATCAGCAACCACCACACCTAGATTATCCCCATCGTTCTGCTGCTAACAACATGAACACAGCTCTCATAGCCTGATTTCAGCTGGGGCAAACCCTCACAGGGCCATCCTTGTCAGTATCCTGCAGTGATAGACTTGGTGCATGGAGATGGTAATAACACATGTGAACTACTGACTGATGGTCAATAGCCGAAGTTTATTAACAGCTTCAGACTTTTTTTTTCTTCTTTTTCTTTTTTTTAATTACATTGCATCATGAGACACAGTTTTACAGGCACTTGGATTCCCCCCTCCCCTCCCCAAAACCCACTCCCCCGCCATGGTGGATTCTTCCATCTTGTTGCATTACCACAGATCAAATTCAGTTGAGACTTTTTTTTTCCTTGCAAGCATCTACAAAACAGAGTCCAGCATCTTATTGTGCAGATAAGTTCATCAGTTTCATGGGGAGACAGTCTCTGGTCTGAAGGTACAGCCGAAAGAGTATCATCCCAATCAATTGAAAGCCCTGACATTACATCAGTAACAATTTTATAACGTACCAGAATTAGTTGATATGATATTGTGTAACCAGCATGTTCAAAGAGAGAGAGAGAAAACAACAACAACAACAACAAAAAAGAGTACAAGTTCTGAACCACATCCTATGACTTCTACATTGACATTACAATTATTAGTTTATATACAGCTGGGTTCTATACACCTTAAAATGACAGCTTCAGACTTTTTAAAGGAGGTCGTTAAGTAGGCATCCAGGGAGAGGCTTGAATCATTTACATCTCAACAGAAAGGTACAGTTCCAAAAAACCCAACTTGTTTATACCTAAACCTGTAAACCAGGAGGTTAACGTTCATTCATCCCCACATCAATTGCTGCTGGTGCCTTCAGGGGAGATTCAGCTGGCCATGTCTCCCACAATAGCAAAGACTCTGAATGTCCTTCTACACCATCTTCCATGCCCGCCTTGGGGTGTTTGGCCCAAAGCATCAGCTCTGTTGTCTGGTGCCTTTGGATCATACCGGGAATATCTACAACTGCTACTGCAAGCTTGGTACATGGTCACTTTAAAAACAGACTTAAGAAGAACAAAACCACAAATAATCTCATTTGTTTCATTACAACAATCTATTAGGAATAATCATCAAAAAAATGGAAAATGTCAAGTGGGCTATTAGAGTCGTCCAGCAGAAACGGATGAATCTGGGTGCAAATATTAAATGAGAACAATCTCAGGAAGGAAAACAGAAGGGCATGCTGGCTGCACCAGCTCACGCACCACTGCTGCACTTCACAGTGGAACACAATGTATTCCCCTAAGGGATTAATTACAGAGCAATAATGCACTTAGTCTGAAGAGGGTACTTTACAACATCCTGCACAGAAAAAAATTTAAGGATCATATTTATTTATTTATTAAAATACTTTTCAAGGACTGACTGCAATACATAATTCTCCAAACCAAAGGATGAAAATATGAAATCTATGGTCCAGGATACCATAGCCTGATTTATGCAATACGGCAGGCCAATTTTTACACTAGAAACGTAGCAGAGAAAACTTTGAATGAAAAATTATTCAGGGAGTGTATATTCAGAGTTCCTGGGGGTGGAATCTTGGAGCATCAGATCTTGTTTATGAAAACTTGTTCCAACATCAGTAGTGTACTCAGTAGCTCAGCAAAGTTTTCCTTCAATCATTCAGAACCCTGTTGTGTGCCAAAGTAATGAGCAGTATCTGGCCAATTTTTCAATGTAGTTCCCCAAGTCACCTTCCATATGCTGAATCTGCTGCCATTTCCCACCATGATAACCTTCTGAGCCATGATGATAGAAATACTAATAAGATAAGCACTGATCTTAGAGAAACCTAACCATGAGTAAGTTCTCAGGTACTCTCAGGTTTGCCGTAAAAGTTGTCTAGGCCTTGAGGATGCCAGGAGAGGGGCTGGGGACCGCAATGTGGGGTTGGCAGATCTAGAAGACAGACTCATCCACCTAATTCACATACGCCATGCCGTGTGCAGCAACAATGATAATTCTCTCATTTCCCCCTCTCCCCTCCATTTCATTTTGTGATGATGGATACTCCTAGGACCTCCAAACAGGATACTCTTGAACTGCACTTTGCAGCACCAGGAGCTGGAGAGCAGAGCTGCCCAGAAGTGGGTTGATTAGCCTGCACAGCCAACTCTTGTGGAGGCACAACTGCCCAGGTGCCATGACAGAGAGCAGGTGGCAGAGCTAACAGCAAGGAGCAGAGGAGAATTCTGCATCCAGAAGCTGACATGTGGGAGGGTCACTGGTCCAATCCCCCAAGGAAGCCAAGAGGACAGAGCAAGGTGCAGAGGGTGGGGCCAGCTCTGGAAAAGACTAAGTGATGCATGTCCAAGGCATTCTGCTCAGGCTCATATTTATTTGCTTGATTATTTATCTGTTTATTTTTGAGGTTAAAGGATACTCTACCAGTGCCCATAATGTACATAGCTGGTCAAAGGCTGAATCCAGGAACCTAAAACTCCACCCAGGTCTTCCACTGGACCCAGGAATCCAAGTACTTGAGCCATCACCTGCTGCCTCCCAGGCACATTAGCAGGAAGCTGGCGTCAGGAGCAGACTTACGTTTCAATATGGGCTGCAGGTGCTCCCACCAGCATCTCAACCACCAGGCCAGATGTTGGTCTCCTGTGCATTTTTGTAAATGCTTGGTGGACACCCTTGGGTATCACACAAGACAGAAGGAGCAAAGCAACAGGTCCACAGTCTCAGCGACTCTGGGTGATCAGAAAAGGGGTGTGAAGATGCTACATGGATCCACTCAGTATGAAAGTGCATGTTTTCCAGTTCTGGGCTTGTACTTGTCTTTCCTTTATGCCTTCTGTAAGCTACCTAATTCTGTAGACTGACATTCAATCCTTCCATGAGCATGTGTTTGTTCTACCATGCAAGACTTCCCTGTTAGCCTCTAATGTGAAGCTCTTCCATGGGGAGTGTGTGACTTCTTCCAGCTCTCCACTGCCCCTCATTTCTCAATGACGAAGCTTCACCCTGAACAGGCTTTATCCATTGCTGAGTGGCTGAGCCACAGCTGGAAGCCAGGAGGTCTGGCAGGGTGCAGCATCTACGCTAGCCCGCTGTCCATTGCATTGGCATTGCGGCACCTCTTCCTGCTGCCTCCCAACCCTTGCTCACTCCCACAGTGGCTACAACTCTCCTGGGAGCAGGTGCACAGCCTTGCTCTGCTGACACCACTGCCTGGCTTTGCTGTTATCTTGGATGCTGGAAGTCCCTCTGAAGGTCCCCATATTAAAATCATACTCCACATGCAGCATTATTGGGAGGTGATGGAACTGCGGCAACTTGGTCAGCTGGGGTTGTGCCCTTTCCCACAGAGAAGGCTGTCAGAGAACCCTGAGTTTGGGCCCAGCCTCTGCCTCTATATGCTCCACTGTGGTTGCCTGCCAACACCATCAGAAGCAAAGGTAGTGAGGCTGCCTGATCCTGCACTGGGGGATCCTGATCTGCACCCAATCCAGAGATGGGGACTGCACAGACCCCTCCTCTTCATACAGTCCACTCTTTGGGTCTTGACAATGGCAGTGAAGTGCTGGCAGGAACAAGCATCTTAAAGCATCCCCTCCGGACTTGCTGATGTCTAGCTGACAACCTCCTCCAGCCACCCCCACGTGTACTGATGCTCTCCCTTCTTGCCTCAGACACTTTCCTCTGCACTTTGCTCTCTCCCAGCAGCCTGTCCTTGCTGCCTGCATTCCCATCCCTTGTCTTAGAACAAATTAGGAAACTTTCCTTTGCTTCTTCTGTGCATTTTTTTTTTTTGGATTGTCTTCGGAACAATGAGCCTTCCCTGGGCTTAAGGAAAAACAAAAGCAGCAAAGAATTTGAAAACATCCAGTTCAATGCAGCAGGGGAAAAGGTCTGGCAGCCTAACCATAGGTTTAATTCTCCCCAGACACCAGCATTTCAGAGGCTCCTGTCGTTGTCCATGGAGCTGAGGACCAGCAGGTTAACACAGCACCTGGGCGGATGCTGCAGTTTTCTCACTGCAAAATTTCTCTGGCTTAGACCTCAGGTTTGAGTGTACCTGTGCACCTGCTCGTGAATGTCTGTGTCAAGAACTGTTCTCTGGATAGATGTGTGCAAAGAGAATCCAGTCTCAGTGAGATCTCCAAAAATTCAGATACTCAAACATATTCACTATGAAGTAACTGCTGCCTTCCCCAGGTATCCCATCAGAGGGCAAGGCCTGGCAGCACTGGCTCAGCCTTAATCTTCTCCCATTGGCCCAGTCCATGTAACCACATCTTCCAGTCCCCAAGCCCATCCTGCCCTGGCATTTCAGCATCAATAAGGCTCATTACCTGAGATAACAGTGAGAGGTGGCTCCCTCCTTGGAACTGTCTTTTCTCATGTACACAGACTGGCAAACCAGCATTGAGAATCAGCATTCCTCCTATCCCAATCCTTGTACCTAAATCAAGACTCCCGGCCAGGCAAAGAACAAGGCCACTTACCATAAATTTCACCATTTGCAATCCTGGGCAAAAAGACACCTACTGGGCTTGGCGGAGGTGAGCAGAGGAGAGAATGAACATCAAAATTCAGGGGGCAAATCAACCGAGCAAGGCAATTCTGCAGCTTACCATCCCACAGGTGACTCAAAATGCATGAACTGGCAGAACTGGCAGAGGCCCAAACAGCACCATAGCATAGTAACCTATTCAACTCTGTGCCAACCCAACCGATCCATGGCTAAAACGTCTTTTCTGTGTAACTTAGCTTGCTGCAAAGTAAGGCAGCAGAGTAAAATAAAGGCTGTTTTCTCTAAGATCTAACTCTTTTATTTCTACAAAAGACAGAGTGGTAAAGAGAGGAGAGGAGACTGAAAGAGAGAGATCTTTTATCCACTGGTTCCCTGTCTAAATGGCTACAACTGTCACAGCCAGACCAGGCTGAAGCCAGGAACCAGGAGCTACATTCAGGTCACCCGTATGGGCAGCAGGAGCAAGTACTTGGGCCAGTTTCTACTTCCCTCTAAGCTAGATGGGAAGGGGAGTGGTCAGAACATGAGCCAGAAGTCACACGGGATGCCACCATTGTCTCAGGACCATGCGTTAATGGCTGCATTGCTTAAGTCTCAAGCTAATGGTGACATGAAGGTTGGCACTTAGTCTGGTCAAGCTGCTTAGAGGTGGAGCTCCCAAGCAGTGATCCATTGGAGCATGCTGTTAGGATGGAGCCAGCCAGTTAGATCACCCTTGCTTTGGGAGGACAGACACAGGCATAAACATTTGCTCCCCCTGCATGGATGTCTGATGCCTCACGGGAACATCACCACCAGATGCTGAACCCACAGGACCACCTGTGAATCTGCCCAGCCACGAGACAAAATAGACTTCCTACTCAGGCAGTTGGCTTGGTGATGGCAGCTTCTAACACACTGACCAGACAGTCAGCTGAGTCTCTGTTTTGCCCAGGCTGAATCCACCGCACCTATCTGCCTACTATGATTTAGCATCTTGCAGAGGCCCAGCCTTGCTTAGCCTTTAAGGGAATAGCACAGGACGTGCTGGGAGCCGACAGGTCTCCAGAGAGGAAACGCTCCCATGTAATCTTGTCTTGCTGAGCCAACAGGCCAAAGGCAGATCCGAGCAAAAACATCACCAGAGCCACAAACAGCAGATGCAAGGGGAGAATGCAACAGAAGCTGTGGTGCCTTGTGGCTAAAGGACATCCCTGCAGGGCCTCCACCATCAGGGGGTGTGGCTCACTGCCACATGGGTCCCTGGCAGCAGGTGTTCTCAGACCTCTGCTTCCCTGGCACATACCCTGCTCAGCTGGCTTGCTGCTTATGCTGGGCAGAGATGCTTCAACCTCCTGTCTCTGCCAATCAAACCTGCACCTAATAGGAAGAGGCAGAAAGTGTGACCCTGGCTGTGCAAATGGATTGTCCCAGTGCCTGATGGCCAGCTGAGGCTCCTGGTTGAGAAGCAGGTGAGCAGCCTAAGGCCTCAACCATCCTCCTAGTACCTCACCAAGGAAGCCACTCAAGTAGTACGGGCCAGCGTAGAACTTCCAGAGGTACTGTGCATTGTGACTGAGCTAGGAGTACCTGAGCTAGGCACAGCTGTGCTGAAAACTGAGGATGTGCCCAGGGTCTTGCAGATAGCAGCTGGTCCTCCATGCAGAGGGTTCCTGTGCCTGCCTCATGGATGCACTGTGAAAAGGGTGAAAAAAAGGGAGGCAAGAGACACTTGCCATCACTCCCCACACCTGTGACCAGTTTGCCGACCAGACGGGTTGAACCCATAAGTTCAACCTAGCCGCCCCAATAAGCAGGGCTTTAGGAGTGCCTATGGTGTTCCAAAACACACTCACTCCCGTTCTGGTGATGACTGTACACAGTTCAACATGATGCTCAGCCTTCCTTCCACCTTAAAATGGGGCTTCTGCTCTTAGCTCAGACACAAATGGAGGATGAGCAGGAGGTGGCCTCCTCGCCTCGCCTTGTCCCTCAGCCTTGCTCCTCAGGGCTCTGCCCCCTCTGTGATGGACCTGGGAAAAGGGGATGCAAGGAATGGAGACCCTCAGGAGAGTTCACCTAGTTCTAGGTGGATGCTAGGGCATCACAGCTAGAAAACAGTCAGTTCCTGAATGCATTTATCTTTGATGATAAAGTAAGCACTTTCCATAATATTGAGTGATTGTAAATTGCATGGTGAGTGATATAGCAAGTCATTTCATGTACTGCCAGCTACCCATTGACACCATGGACGTTCTCGCTCTCTCTCCCTCAACTTGATATATTTATTTATTTGAAATGCAGAGTTTTAAATGGAGGAAGAGAAACAATGACATGTCCCATGGACGGCTGAATCATGCTCTTCCTTGTGCAGCCACAACAGGTAACAGAGGATAGCTTGTTCCGTAAAGTTAATTTGCTTCTCCTTTTCAGCTATTGAACCACTGTGATCCTGATTTCCCTCCCACCAATTTGGAGAGAGATGTGACTATTTTGAAGGACAGCAGGCAAAGGAGGCCTGCCAAGTGTCCCCTGAGGAAGAGGAGCACTCTGAGTGCACAGATTCCTGGGTCGCATAGAGAAGCCTCTGGTGCAACAGTGAGGTCTGCAAACATACCTGGACATGTGAATTGGAACTTCAGCTCAGAATGGAGGCCCAGGGCTTTTCATCCAGATTCTCTACGCAGCCACCACAGAGCAAGAGACCAACACTAGGGCAATGAGCAGGTACAGCCATTCATGTGCCCACCTGCCAGTATTGGGAAGAGATTGACAGTCAATGGTCCTGGTCCTGCTGTGCTCTCCAGGTGCTTTGGAGGAAGGAGCCTCCAGGATGTCACAGGGAGGAAGCTGAGCTGGGCTGAGCAGGTATAGCCATGTATGGGCCCACCTGCCGGTGTCAGGAGGAGACAGTAGATGCCCCTGGTCCTGTCATGCCATCCAGTTCCTGGGGAGGGAGTAGCCCCCATGTAGTCCCGAGAAGGAAGCTGAGCTGAGCAGGTGCTGTGTGCCCAGTGCTGCTAGCTGTGGAGCACAGCACCCTGGATTCAGGTCTTGCCTCTTCCTGCCTGCCCCCTGCCTCCTTCTTGGCTCTCTTCTGCATGGCCTTTGTCCTCCTCTGGCTGCCCTGCTGCCCACCTGAGTGGCAGCACCTGGCTCAAGGGAACACTTGGCTGACAGTCATTGATGAGGCTTCCCAGGGTCCCGGGAATTTCTAGCTCACCTTGAGCTCAACATCCAGCTCCAGGGCCCACACTGGCACAAGTTACACCTCCTCTGTGACATGAGCATTCTGTTTATGCGAGAGTTCAAATCCTGGTTGCTCTAATCCAGCTCCCTGCTAACACGCCTGGCAAATCAGCTGAGGATGGGCCAAGTGCCTGCACCCTGGCCATCCCCTCGGGAGCCTAGCATGGAGTTCTAGATGCTGGGCTTCAGCCTGGATCAACCATGGCTCTTGCAGCGATGTGGGGATTATATCAATGGATGGAAGAGATATCTCCCTCTTTTGATCAATACTCTTTTTCAAATGAATCTTTAGGAAAACAAAAACAAAAACAAAAAATCCTGACACCAGTTGCCTGCTAAAAGCACATGCTGGCACACAGCAGGAGCTGGCTCAAATAACTGAGAGTCCTGATGCCCCAGATGGGGGACCCTTATCGAATTCCTGGGGCCTAGATTTAGCTGCAGCACTGCCCCAGACGTCACTGGCATTTGGGGAGCACACCAGTAGGTGCCAGCCTCTCTCTGTCTGTTTGCAACTCCCATAAGTCATTCTAAAAACATTTTAAAATAATTGCAATTTGAAGTGGAAAAGTGGCACTGTGTGGTGTGCCTTTGTGTTGCTTGTCCTCAAGTATAAACCTTCTAATCAGAAATGACAAAGGGCTGTGTAGTGGACTGCATGTTGCACCTCAGTTCCTTCCGAGCCTGATCGCTGATGATATTCACCAATGATGAATCCATTCTTGCTTTTTATTCATGCAGTAAGAATTGATACTTTAATTATAGACTGTATAACGTTATTCCTTTTATGTGTCCCTTCAAGGCCCTGCAGTTTGCTTAGATGCAGACATGCGAGGGTTTTTCTGTCCCCTGAAGCAATTTCTCTTTTAAATACGTTCAGCCATTTAGTCTCGTTAGAGCGGTAAGCAAGCCAAGCAGATGTAGCATGAAATCACTTCCCCTCTCTGAAGCTTTTGTAATTGAATAAACATGTGTCATTTGGAAGCCAATAATTCTTGATGGGAGAATTTTCTGGAGGAGATTGCCGAGTTAAAAGCATTGACACTCTTTCTGAGGAGTGGTCGGGTCAGAGAGAGATCAGGGAAACTCTTTGCAAGGAGCGTGGGTCATTATTCCTGAGAATGGGAGCAGTGCACGTCTTTGTAGCCTGGTCTCAAGTCAGCTGGCCACTCCCACCAGGGCAGTGTCCCTCCCTCTCAGTGATCACTTCTGCGAGTAAGGATGCTAACAGCTCAGAGGCTTTGGCAGTGATTATACAGGATTACACGGGATTGCACAACGCACAGCCTGTCAGAGCTGGGTGTGACGAAGATCGGTGACAGCAAGGCAAAGACAGGCAGTTGCATCTCAATCAGATGTGGTCCCCAGCATCTTTTTCCTTATGGAAATGATAGCGATTACTGCCGGAGTCCAGCTCCAGCCGAGTTCGGAGCTCGGGAAGGGTGCGTGGAGTCGGCGATAAAGAAAGACACAGACACAGACACTTGATGCGTTCTCACAACAGCCCAGGAAAAAGCTGTCCTTTTTATTTACTCAAAACCCTCTCAAGCTTCTACACAAGCAACTAATTGTTCTATTTTTTACTTTAAGACTAGGGGGGCATGCACAGACATTCGGTCATTCTGTCTGCACTTCAGGGCTAAGCAGGTGCCCCTAAAGATAATTCTGTAAAATACTGTATTCATAGTCTTAAAAGCAAGCTATTATTCATTCTTCAACAGTAGCCATGGAGCAACAGCCAGGACTCCAAGGCCAAGGCACATGAGATTACCTGCTAATCAGTAGTACATTCCTACCACATTTCTATTTCTACAATTTATCCCTTATTTACTGGGAAAATAGGTTACAAGGGAAAAACCTAAAATCTAAAACAAAACTTCAAATATTAAATCCCCCTACAACTATAGACCCCTACAACCCCATAAACAATAAAGCAATAATCAAAAGCATTTTTTATTAATAAAAGCATCCTTAATTCCTCTAGCTAAAATTATAAAAGCAGCTAAAACAATTACATATTCTAGGCTCCAAAAAATTGCAAAGGCAGGCTAGCCTTTGAGATAACAATAACTATATTTATTGCCATAGCAGTTTCAGCTCTCACTCCCATCACTTGCATTAGTATTTAAGACATATATATCAAGCCCCTTCCCAGAGGGTGTGCTGTATGTCTGGGCCAGATTCTGAGGCAATAATTAGCACACAATAAGGTGTCCAAAAATGGCATGGGCTTAATTGTGCTCCTGTGTGTAAATTGTCAAAGGCCCACTCACCAAGACATTATCAGTGACGTTAACTCTCAAGCTCACATCGGTTGCAAAAACCTGCAAAAACTGTCTCTCAGGGGCAAACAACAATGCCTCAATAGAATACAGAATTCTTAGTGCGGTGCTTGAGTGTCCATGCAGCCAGGGGGTAAAACAGCATCAAAGGGGTCGGAGAGACTTCCACTGGGCCTTGCCTAACAAACAGCTGGAAACTCCCCTGGGCCTTGCTGCACAGAGGAGCTGTTCTCATCACACCCCCGTGTGGTCCACACCCACTGCGCAGACCCCAGCAGATTACTGCAGGCTCAGACTATGGTTGGCTCACTGAATAGCTAAACATGGGTTTTGACAACACCAAATCATGCCATTTTCCAGGGCAAGGTTTTCAGCATCAGCCATGTTTAGTGGTAGAGAGAAAAGCACCCAGGAATGAAGCCACACCAAACCTTGTTGCCAGTGGAGTATTGAGAAACGGGGCAGTGGAGCCCAGCCCTGGTTTGCTCCTCTCTGCTCACTTTGGTTTCTCCCTCTCACTCTCCTGCCATGGGACACAGTGCTGAACTTAGTTTTGCCCTTAGACCAGGAAGCGTGATCCCACACAGCAGCTCCCTGTGGCAGCACTGTTGAGCTGGGGAGCAGAGGGCAGGTCTGTCCGGGGTCAGCAGCCAGCACTGGGCGTTGTCCTTTGGCACTGTACACTCTTGTCCTGGTGCAGGTGCTGCCTAACAAAGATGACAGCTTCACCCTGGGGAAGACACAGGATGTGACCATCGGGAGCAGGCAGAGGGCAGCCCATGCTCCCCTCTTCCCAGGCCCAGCAGCTACGGGCTTGCCTCTGAAATGGATGCACACTTACCCCTCCATTCCCCAAGCCCATAGATCAGGCAGCTGCCGTGGGACGTCAGGACAGGCATCAGGCCAGCTAAGGGAACCCCAGAAAACCAGATAAAAACTTCAAAGTCAGCCCAGGACCTTTCTCTGCATCCCACTCCCATCATTTTCCAGAACACCTGTTTGGTGGATCCCATGCCCCATCTCCCTCTGTCCCAGCTACTGCCTTAGCTTCACAGCTTTGTTTCCATCTATCTTGATGGATTAACTTAAAAGACAGAGTTACAGAGAAGGAGAGAACCAGAGAGATCTTCCATTTGCTGGTTCACTCCCCAAATGGTCACAGCAGCCAGCACTGGGTCAGGCTAAAGTCAGGAGTCCCTTCAAGTGTCCCATGTGGGTGCAGAGGCCCAAGCACTCGGGCCAACGGCAGGTGCCTTCCCAGGTGCATTGGGAAGTGGAGCAGCCAGCCTGCAGCTTAGCACACTGCACTGCAGCCCCCCTACTCCAATCTACCTTTGCAAATGACTTCTTTATTCCCTCTCATCACCATAGTTACACCTGCTCCACCCAGGGAACACCATCTCTGGCTACTCCATCACCACCCTTCCATGAAGCCAGCAGCATCTTCTTTGCTGCTCAGTGTTCTGTGCACCTGCTGATACCCAGAGCTGGGGTCTGCTCAGGAATTCATTCTTTTCTGTGGCTGCTCTGTGCCATGGATGAAATCAGGATTTCCAAGTCTGTCAGGGTCCAAGTGGGAGAAAGCAGCAGTCATTGTAGGCAGCACCGCTGGCTGGAGAGCCTCTGGTTAGAGTCCCTGAGAGGATGGTCCTTCTTTCCTGAAAGGCAGGACAGCTTGGCACAACTGTTACCTGCAGGGTTCCCAGCCTGTCTTGCTAGGGCGAGGATTCCAGCTGCCACTCAGGCGAGTCCCAGGCTGGGGATGGGTGCAGCCAGGTCTGGCAAGGGAGCGCTGCCCAGGAGTTGGGATGTGGTGTGCTTAGACTCCCAGTGTGGGAACATCTCCATTCATGGCTCAAGGAGAGTTAGATGCAGGCCACAGCAACCCTGGGGACAGTGGCAATGCACATGTTCATTACAGCACCAACCATGGGGATATGGATGCCAGGGGCTCGGGCAGAGGCAGGAAAGATTGGTAAAGGCCCAATCCTGGATACAGGTGAAAAATGAAATAATGCAGGAAACTCACTCCAGGAAGAGCAAGAGGCATGGATGAAGCCCAGCAAGGCCCAGCATGGCAGCTGGTGCATGCTGGAGCAGCTGGTGGGAAGCTTGGCCTTTTCCTCTGGGAGTTCCTGCTCCAGCTGAGGAAAGCTCCTGGTTTAGAGTCAGGATGGCACGAAGCACACCTCTGATACCAGCAGCAGCAGAGAAGAGCTGGCATCAGGGGGACCATCACAGAGGAGCGGCACCTGCAAATGGTGGGAAACTGGGACAGTGTGTAGGTTTCCCTACAGGCATCATTTTCACAGACAGGCAGATTGAGGCTCGGATGCTCACGACATTGTTGCTGGTGAGCTGGCTGGTGTGTGGGTCTGACACCTGTCCTAGAGGGACTTCACTGTCCACTCCTGGCCTTAGTTGCAGACAGCCTAGCACCAGTGAGCACTCTGCAAAAGCTGAAGCTCTGACTGCTAACCTAGTGAGCATTAATCATTACTAGTCCTCTTCCAGTTCTGTCTTTCCGATTTCCATACCCAATTATCTTTTGGTAGTTTCCTATAATGCCCCTGAAATCCTTTCATGCAGATAAGATATATCTCTTTTTTTGGACAAAACCAATAATGTATGGGCAATGGTAATGAATGATATGTTGATAGTCTCTGGCAGGAATCAAACAATTATCTAGGCGACGTAGATCTGATTACAATATATCTTCCAGTGTCTTTTGTAACTTAATGACTTTCTCCTTCTTGCCAGCTACTCATTTGAAATCACTCCTATTCGTTGCCTGGACTGGGGTACCAATAAAAGTAAAATATGAAATTCTTATTGTTTCTTCTTCACCTAGAGTGTACTGAACAAACAGAGGTACATTTTTTACATTCTGAAACTTAACAAGGCCATCTTCTTCAATGTCATCCTCTGACAGTTCCAGAGCTTGTTAGTTCACTCCTTTTTGCCTCTTCAAAATCCATAGATGGCGATAGATTGATAAAAAATTTTTAAGTATTTAGGAGCCTGGCTGTCATCTAGCCCTTGAAATTTCATGGGATAAATTGTAACAGGCTGGTTAAATGCCACATCAATAAGTAACTGTTCAGCTTCTAAAAGGGTGAGGTCTTTTCATAAGCAATTGTCAAAATCATGCTCATCCCTTTCATTAAGGCATTCATGGCCAACTTTGTTAATAAAAGCCATGAAATCCATGTAGCCGTTTGGGGTGTCCGTGTCCTTGTTGCTTCCAGGGTCATTTTGGCAATACTGTTTGACCTTTTTTTTTTTTTCTTAGCTCCAGAGCATCTGCTCCTTGGTGTTGATCGAATCTCACTTTGACTTTGTTGGAAAAAAAAAATGTACGTGTGGCTGATATATTGTGGACAGCTGTTCCCTGGCAATGACGTACATCTACTTTCAAAAAAAACAACCTGGGGATAATTACTACTCATAGAACTGAATGCTGGGGCAATCCTCAAATATGATCCATACCCTCGTATGGTGAACTTGACCATGAACAGTCTGGAGGCCTAGCAGATCAGTGGATCAGCCCTTGCTGGATAGCCCATTTGTTCTGGACTGGCTTCACATTCACCATTCTCAGAGAGCCCAGAAGGGGCACCCGCTATGCTACTGTTGGACCAGATTTTGAGATCCACAGAAAATCTGAAGTCAGTGCTAACACATAAAGGGCAGTTTGTTCAGGTTAACAGAAGTCTCCCATCACCCCCCGCCCAGCCTAGCAGGGGCTGGGCAGGGGAGGGGCAGCTGCAGCCAAGGCTGCAGCAGGAACAGCAGGGCAGAAAAGAGGGAGCCAGTTTGAGCAACACAGGGTTCTTATCATTTCAGGCCAATTCCATATAATTATACAGTCGTGGTTGGTCAGTTTAACTGTTAACTTTCAAAAAGAGCAAGCAACTTTCAAAAAGTACAAACTGGTGGGCTATAGGGCAGCGAATCTTATCTAGCATCAGGGACCTCGTTCCTGAGGAGTGCTCTGCCTAAGTGACCTGCCAGGTGTCCTGCCAGGTGTCAGGTAAGCTGTCAGGCCTGGAGTTCACACAGCCCCCAGCCAAGCAAGTCGGGCAGAAATCACAAAAACAGAAAATATCTAGGTTCTTTACCACCAGCTTGGAAATTGAAGGCAGAGAGAATGCGAGAGAGAATCACAGGTCGGGGGAGTGGGAGTGCAAAGTGGGAGTGCGAGGCCTGGCCAGAGGTGGTGGCAGCGGCGGCCTTGCCCAGGGGCTCCTGATGCAGAGTCACACAGTGGAGCTAAGCAGCCAAGGGGACGCCTAGTTCAACCCAACCAACCTATTATCCAGCCCATACACCTACTGGCAGGTGCCTTTCTGTCAAGCCACCCCTGCTCCTAGCCTGGGTTTCGTGCTGTCCAGTGAGGGTGGTAACCCTGAGGGAGGTGCCCACTATTTCCCTACTAGGCCACACCCACTCCCAGAGTATGCAGTCTCCAGGTGGTTTTGGCATTTGACTTGACAGAATTAGCTCCTAGTGCCAGCCTCTGCCAGCTAACGCTGTGGCTAAGCCCAAACACCCCTCAACCCACTCTAATTTTAACTTGCACCAGTCAGAACAGTCAGCTCACCGTGAGGCCCACAGGTGCTATAGCCCTGCCTAGTCTGAACTGCCCCCATCCGTATTCACACTTTCCAATGGAAGTAGTTATCCAGCAGGGGTGCCCACGTTCCCCTGTTGGCTTTGCCTCCTCCCTGATTGTCACATGTGCTGTTTGTGTGCTGCAGCCACATCTGGTACGGCTCATCTCACCTTGGCATTACTTGTGTACTGGTATGTGTTGCAACCAAACCCGGCTCGACCCACACTCTGTTCTGGTGCTCGGATTCACCAGAAGGTAATGTGAACAGATTCAGGCTGGTCTGCCCCCAACCCATGCCATGTGTATGCCAGTGGGATAATTTTCATTGCCTGTTCTTGGTTGTTCCCTATTGTGCTTCTTGCGCTTACCTGCATGGGACTGTGTCCTGCCAGAGAAGTTGCCCAGGCTTCTCCACCAGAACCTCTCCCACTGCCAGTTTTCGCGCATACCAGTGGGTCCAGAATTTCATGTATTTCACATGCACCAGATACATTTACCCTTAAAGAATTTCATACAGTAATTTACTACTTCTGTCCATGAAATAAAATTTTGTGGTGTGGCATTTTCCACGTGAAGCATCACGTTAGCGTGCAAAACGTTTCAGAGTTTGGAGTATCATGAGTTTAGGGCTTTCAGATTATGCAGAGAGAGCGAGCAAGCAGATTTCTGGTTTTTCATAGGTGCAACTTGAAGCACATAATAATACTTCAAAGTATTTACTCTTCCCTCCTCCTTTCTTCCTTTCTTTTAATCTTTACAATAACTTACATTCAATTTACACTATAGTCACAGGCTTAATCCTCCACCATAGAAGGACATTCAGCATGTTTGCAGTTGAGGGAGACAGAGCCAGTTGAATCTCCTCTGAAAGGCCAGGGAAGGAGATGAATGACTAGGAAACCTCCTGGTTCACAGGTTTAGATAAAGCATCTGCTAAAGGAACAAGTTGTGTATTGGGAGACTGTCCCTTGCTGTTGAAATGTAAATGGATCAAGCCCCTCCTCTCCGGATGCCTACTTGACAAACTTTCTTTAAAAATCTGATGCTGTTAATAAACTTCGGCTATGGACCATCAGTCAGTAGTCCACGCGTGTGTTATTACTGGCTTATTGCACCAAGTCCATGACTACAGGACAGTGGACACTCCACTAAACAAAGAATTCAGCATGCTGAAAGCAGAAGTACCACTGCTCTTCAAAAGTGCAGACAAGGGCTCTGAACAATGATGGAATCTCAGGAGACCAGGCTATTTGATTCTACCAACAGTATACTATGAAGTCTTCTCCAAACCTTCTCACCAGCATTTGGAATCACTTCAAAAGCGAATAATAGTCATTCTACCAGGGCTGAGGTTTGCATTTGCATTTCCTTGGCAGCTGGTGGTTCTGAGCAGTTTTTCATGTATCTGTTGGCAATTTGTGTTTCCTATCCCTTGAAAATCTCAACTAGAAAATCCCAGAGCTCTTCGCCAAGTCCTCACCTGGAGCCTGCTCTGTGGAGAGCCACTGCAGAGGACAGGGGAACACCGAGGGATGGGGGCAGATGCACCCAGGACCATCGGGAATCTCCCAGGTGGAGCAGGCTCAGCAGCAGGTCATTGCTCAGAAACCTACTCTGCTGACCTTCACACCTCAGTGTGATGCAGACTCACGCACCTGAGGGTGGGAGACCTAGGAGTGGGTGGGAGATGTGCAATGGCCAAGGAAGACAGCATACTGGGTGCTTGACCTGTGTTCAGGGAATTTCTCTCAACCTCTCATGGATTAGTGGAGGAATAGGGTCAGCCTCGGAGCCAATTCACAGCAAGTCACACTGGTGGAAGCCATCAGCTCAGAATCCAACTCCCAGTGTTTCACATTGCACATGCTAAAATTGATACCTCCAAAATATGGCCCAGAACACTGAACCTTGCAAAATTAATGAACAAAAAGTAGCTCCTTATAAATAATAATAATAAAACTGGAAAACAAATTAAACATCTGCAGCAGGAATTTTATGAAAAACATTGATTTAGATAAAAAATAATTTCAGGGAAGCAAATGTGGAAATAATTGAAGGCAGTTAAACAGCGTTTTATAGAAAATTGAGCAGGAAAATAAATTGGATAACAATTTGCTTTGAGAAACACATTTTCAATGAATATTCTCCATTAAGTTATAATTCTTATTCAAATATTTGTATTCAAAACCTTGAGTGGAGGAACCCCAGGGAGGGGAAGGAGAAAGGCAGTTCCTGGGGCAGAGTAGATGGTTTGGCATCTGTGACCAAGCCTGAAGCAATGCTGTATACTTAGCTAATGGTTGCACAGCCACTGTTTGCTTATCTGAGACCCTCTGGCCTCCTTGTCAACAAACTCCCATCAGAATACTCCTCTAGGTACACATCTATCCCACTTTGTTCCTGGTCCAGGCAGAACAGAGCAGCAGCTCCCCACTCCAACCTAATGCCTTCCCTGTGTGATGATGCCCATTCACAGCAGGAAGTGATGCACATCTGTCAGCTAGGATTTCAATCACACACACATGATCTGGATACCTGTGGGGAGGGGCCCAGGATCCAACGCTTGGCAATGGATTACTGTGGGCCAGTTGTGCTGGTGTGGAAATTCAAGATTTTAAAGTATTGGGAAAATGAATAAGTCTTTTAGAATCTTCATTATATTCAAATTTAAAATAATACATATTTGTGAAGATTTTCAAATTTTCTTTGTAAGGCAGAGAAACAGATTTCAGCAACTGTTTATTTCCCAAATGACCACAAAGACTGGTGATGGGCCAGACTGAAGCCAGGAGCCTGGAACTCCATCAAGGTCTCCCACTTGGGCATGGTCCCAAGTCCTCAATTGCTTTTGCACGTACTTTAGCAAAGAGCTAGATTGGAAATGGAGCATCCAGGGATCAAACTGTTGCTTATATGGGATGTCAGCATCTCAATGACTTAACCTACTACCATAGCACCAGCTATTGAGATCACATATTACTTAATGTACATTACAGTCAAACGCGTAATAGCAAATCAGGAGATCAACAAAAGCATAAAAGATGAAAGGGCCACAGTCCAGGCTGAACATCAGCAAGGACTTTATAGTTATTATTGTTCATACAATAATCAAATGAAAAGATGCTCACCTTCACTCATGTTTCAAATAGTCTCAGAATTTATACCGCATTATGTTTCATGTTGCACATGGTAAAAGTGATGTAGTATGTCACATGTAATTTCTATCAATGTTTGACAAATACTTAGTTTTCACAAAGCACTGTTCTCATAGTAAAACTACAAATGAGCATTTCTATTTTTCCTTAGAGAGAATGAAAAACAGAGATATTCAGTCACTTGTTCACTTCCCAAATGGTTGTAACAGCCAGAGCTGAGCTGAGCTGAAGCCAGGAGGCAGGAGCCTCCTTCAGGTCTCCCACATGGGTACAGGGTCCCAAGGACTTGGAGTGTGCTCTGTTGTTTTCCCAGGACATAAGCAAGGAGCTGGATCAGAAACAAAACAGCCAGGACATGAACCAGTTCCTATGTGGGATGGTAAGGTAGAGGAGTAGGCTGTTGAGCTACCAAACTGGCCCCATTCATTTTTTTTTTTTAGCTCCAATATCTATGAAGAGGGGTGTTTCTGAAGCTCCTCAGAAGTCTTGGCAGACACATGGCATTTTTCTGTGCTCACCTGCCACCTCTCCCAAGATCTGTGGGTCCCTGGAAGACCCCCTGGTCCCCCAGCCTTGGACTCTGCCAAACACACTACAAACATATGCCTCTGTTTCTTCAAAGAAAACAAATCAAAGGCTTCAGAGAAACTGACGCCAAAGACTCACATTTCCTTAACAAAATGTGTTTTCTTCCAAAAACATATATGGATCTAGGTAGCTGCATCAACAGCATTGCAGGCCAGTTAACATCTACATGCAGAGCAAGCAGGCGTCCCTGGGACTCACACACCTGTTGTGGGAGCCAGCCCCAGCCCATCTTCCCCTGGAAGGCTGAGAAGATCACCACTACTTCACAGATGTGTTCTCAAAATAGGACAGACTGATGTGGCTGCATGGCTGCTGTCCACCTTGGAGCAGGTGTTCCTGGGACTCAGGCACCTGCTGTGGGAGCCAGCCCCAGCCCGTCCTGCCCTGGGAGGCTGAGAAGATCACCACCACTTCGCAGATGTGTTCTCATAATAGGACAGACTAATGTGGCGGCTGCATGGATGCTACCTACCTTGGAGCAGTTTATCCGACAGAACGTGGCCTTACCCTCAGGAAGGTGACTGGCCCAGGTAAGATGAAGAGTAAGTCCTTGTCTTTCTTGTTTCTCAACTGGATCTTCCATCCGTCATGTGGGAAATGTCAGGATTTCATTCCTTGATGCCTGAGTAACATCCCTTCGCATATACACACTGTTGTGTTTTCCAGTCATCAGTCAATGAACCTCTGGTTGATTCCACCTTGGCAGTTGTGGATTGGGCTGCAGTGACCGTGGGACTTCAGTACCACTTCCACGTGCTGACTTCATTTGCCAAGTAGGTGACAGCTGGGACAAGGAGATCTGCTTTTAGTTCTTTGAGGATTCTCTATCCTGTTCCCCATATGGTTATACTAACTTGTGTTCCCATCAACATGGTACCAGGGCACTTTCCTCTACAGCACTGACAGTATTTTTAAAACTCACTCTATTTATGTAACAATCTACCCTGTCTCCTCACTTTCTGATCCTTGTCAGTGATCCTACCTCAATTGATATTGATATATCAATTACTTTCAAGAAAAATAGTGTGAATGTGTGTCACATTTACATATGAAATAAATATGGCAAAATGTTAAAAATTGTTCAATCTAATCTATATTTGTAAGAAATAAAATCTGATTAGTGACTCCTGATCAGTGTGGTCATTTCCAGAACACTGAGGCTTTCTGGTCAACAAGGACAGTCAAGCTCCTCCCACTGAAGCCTGGGCTGGGCGGGGCTTGGTTGAGCAGGGGCCATTGTGATGATCAGAACACTGCACATGTCACTTCTGTTCTCACAAAGGTGGGCGTGTCACCCAGTGCCCAACCCTGCCCATGTCAGTACCAGGGCAGTCTCCAGCAGCAGGATCTGGACAAGGCAGAGCTGGAGACCCTCAGAAACCTCAGTCCTATTTCCACAGTGTCTCTAAGATAAAGTAGAAGCATCCTGGTTTGCCCAGAAATGTCTCTGACCATGACTGGACCGTGGCTGTTTAGTGAATTCAGTATTTGGCAGCAGATCTGATGTTCATCCCATGGGGCCCTTGAGAACAGAAACCACAATACATCTGTCTGTGCCTTCATCCCCTAGCCCAGAGCCTACATGGTTTGTGATCCTTGAACCGTTCCACCAGAAGCAGATTCCCCAGAACCACATGCCTGTTATACAGCAGCGTAACCCTAGAAGAGTGGAAGCAGATCAGGGCATTTTGTCCCTCCAGATAGTCCTCTGGCATGCTTGTCAAAAGCTAGGCCAATTTGGGGTTTCTGAAAAATACAGAGATGCCCTGAAATCTATGTGAAGTCACACCTGAAGATCAAGTGGACCCATTTTCATAGCCACTGTGTGCTGCGTACCTGCACAGGGACATCTCAATGCCAAGAGTCCAGTGCATCACCTGAAACAGCCAGAAGATCTTGGTCCTACCCCACATCACAGCAGCGCAGGTGGCTAACGAATGACCCAACTGAGCACCTTAAATCCTGTTCTCCTTGGAGCACTGGTGTTCAGAACGCCACAAAGTGAATTTCTCTGTCTTCCAGGCTTCATTGAGAGAGGTTTGGGGAGTTTGGGAATGAAAATAGAGACCTAATTATTGGGATATGCCTTTCCAGGGACTGTCCCAGCCTCCTGAATGAAGAGTAGTTGAGTGTTCACTTGAGCAGGTACTTTTTTAAAGGTTTGGAAGTAGGAACACATCCTGGGACACAGCTGTGTTTAGAGTGCAGTGTATCATGTGCAATGTGTTCTGTGATTGGGGAACCTTTAGCCAATCTGCTTCTCTGCACTGTTCATCTCCCTTTAGGCAGGGGGTGGGGGTGTTAGGATGGCTCTGCCCAGTATGGCTGAAGTCTCTGAGGGATGCTGGAGCTTGCACCCAGTAGCTGTATTGTTGGCTAGGGGAGTGCTGTGCTCAGGACCTCCCTCTAAGGAACTGGGAAAGAAAGGAAGGAAGGCATAGGAAAATTCATAAAAAGGAACTTAGAAGTGGCAGTTTTTTTCAGGAAGGAGTGCATACTCTTGTATTCAACTGTGAATCTCCAGAATTTCAAAATAGCCATAACTCTGGTGTCATTTATTTACATAGCAAGTCACAGAATTCTACAGGGCCCTTGGTGACCCATCGACTCATGGGCAGCCATTGGTCTGCATGATTGTTAACAAGTTCATCAGATGATGATGCCAGGGCTCAGGGGGTCCCTGGCATCCCTTGTCTCCTACTCCTGGCTTGTATATGCCACATGACACAGCCCCACAGAGCCTGGCAGGGGTGATGGTGCTCCTAACGCCCCCATAAATACTCTCAGAGGCCTCGCTCACCTGCTACTGGGGACTTGAAATGGGCATGGGAGAATGAAATCACATGGTAAGTGTACGTTGAGGCCCTTGCCATCATTTAAGGAAGTAAACCAGGGATGGAAGCGCTTTCTCTCTCCGCCCTCCTCTTCATCTCATCCTCTCTCCCCCACCCCATCACTCCAACTTTCAAAGATTAAATAAGTCTTTAAAAAGACAGAGTTTGAGTGCAAATAATGTTGGAATCCATACATACAAAGCATCTTCAAAAAGTTTGTAAATCATGGGCATTAAGCTAGCTGTTGGGGCACCAGATAAGAAGACCACCTACCATACTGGAATGTCTGCACCCAGCTGCAACTCCTGCCTGGTGTTTCCTGTTAACACAGACCCTGGGATACAGTGAATGCACCTCAAGTCGTGCCACCCATGTGGGAGACCTAGTTTGAACTCCTAGCTTCTGCTTACTAGCTGTTGTGGACACTGGGGAGTGAGCTCATGAAAAGGATCTTTCTATCGCCTCATCTCTATCTCTTTGCATCTCAAATAATTCATGTGAAATGTGTAGTATGAACACATATGATTTTGACATTTTTGGTATAAAAATAAACTTATTTTCCAATTTGATTTGTCCACACATTCTGAAATCCACTCATACACACTACACATTGTGTTCAACTCAAGCTCCTGTTCACACGGGTCCAGCACCTGGCCAACACTCACATGCCAACAGGTGGTCAGTTAATCCATAACAAGGCTACAGATAAGCCATTTCTTTATTCACAATCACGAACACGTTTTGGATTCATGCCCTGTGCCATGTGCTGCTCCTTATGCTGGATTCATACCCAGCAGATCATGAAGCAGGTGTGCTGCTTGTCATCACAGAAGTGATGCTATTCAGAGGAGAAAGGCAATAAGCAAATCAACAAATTAGCCCTAAAAGTGACAGACACCTGTATATGCCTGTCAAACGCACACTGGTGGAGGGCCTGGAGAAAGACGCTGTGATAGAGCCACCGATTGCTTCAGCAAGGGCAGGCAGCAAGCCTGGTGGGGGGGTGGGGCCTCCAGGATCACAGGGACTCCTGTGCATGGGTGGGAGGCATTGGGTTGTTCTGGGCTAACCAAAGCTGTTGGAGTCGCAGGTGGACTGCCATGTCTGGCACTGTAGCATGGTCCCTCTGTTTATTATTTTGAAGGTGAACTTTAGGCAGAAGATGGAAACCCAATTAGCCAGCCTTTGCCAAAAGCAGCATTATGAGATCTAATCTCACAGCAACAGCATTAGGAGTCTCTTGCTATCATCTTCCCTTCTCCCATTCCCTCTGTCTTTCAAACACAATGAGGATCATAGCAACAATAAGAAAAGTTTTAACATTTTGCTATGAATCAACTAACAAATGATGGCATTAATATTAAGCTCATACTGTTCTTTGGATGTAGATCTCATCCTCCTCTACCTTACAGGTGGAAAAGTTGAGGCTTTGTAAGGGTAACAGACTCAGCGTCCCACCCTGGGTCTCAGATTCCATTCTTACATAAGGACCATGGACTCCCTCCACCATCTGCCTAGTTATACTACTTGAAGGAAAGACAATTAGGAGGAGATCATTTGCCCATTCCACACAGCTTGAGTGGAGACGTAAGGTGCAGCAAGAGGGAAATGGCTTGGAATCTCTTCTGGGGGCTGGGTGTCTGCCACTGCTGAAGCCTCCCAGAACTGGGACAGCTCAGTGTGGCCAAGTTAACAGCTGCATTGAACTCTTCCCAAGGAGCAGAATCTGGAAGAGGGAGAATGATGGACACCCTCCACTGCGAATAACAATTGATATGGTATAATCGTAATGATGAGCTTTATCAATTTGCCCTTCATCTGGGATAGGCTGAACTTCATAGCCTTTTCCTGGAAAACGTTAGAGCAATGCGCCACAGCTGCCACACCAACAGATCGCTGCCTTGTCCTGGGAACAGGGAGGGGTTATCTCTCATATGGCTCAATCACACCTGGAGGAGGCTGTATAGCCCTCATCCCCATGCCACAGTGTGTCAAAACAGGACTGCAGCAGGGTGGAACACAGCAACCCAGACCCAGTGCTCTGACACTCAGCATGCACCACTCTTCCAAGTGTGCCAGCCATGATCCCAGAGTGTCTCATGGCACTCAGTCTCCCAACAAAAGGATTAAATACATTTCAGTGTCTGTAGGGGGCAGGCTGACCCTGCTACTGAGAGAAGTTGACAAGGCCAGCTAGCTGGTGAAACTCCACAGACATGCTCCCCTTACCTTATCAGAGGTCAGGCTATCTCAGCAGGCCAACTCTTGCCTGAACTTCCTGCTGCTCTGGTCAATGATCTCACTTGCTCAGCTGGTAGATGACATCTCTGGACCCCAGTACTCTGCCCTCTAGCCCTTCAAAAGAAGGCTGGGCCAAAGGACACGTGACAAGATATCAGGTCAGCCCATGCGCACATGGGATGGACCTTTGTATTTCCAGGAGTTGAACTCAGCAAAAGGAAACACAATACCACAGTGGAAAATGGATGATTTTTAAGGGCAATGGGAATAGACAGGAGGAACCTATAGCACATCAGGCAGGCGAGGTGAGGATGCACAGCCTCTGTTAACTGGGAACAGCATATGGCCCCACACACCACAACATTCTACAGCAAGATTCATCCACCCACCAGGCCAGGCTGCGTGGAAAGGTGACCAGAAGATACTTGAACATCTCATATTCATGTCACTCCAAAGAACCTTTGGAGACTGCAATCACATGGACAGGTCATCCTTGGATTAATAGGATTGTAGTGAAATTCAGAAAGAACCTCACCATGAACAAGAGCCCCAGCCACTTTTCTGGGAACCCTGGTTCGGATAGGCACTAACTATGATTGAGGGAACCTTTCCTGTCTTACGTTCCTACATGCTAGCTTTTGTAAAAGTTCCTCTCACACAGTGTTGAATAAATACTAGGTCTTCCCACTTACCTGTTCTCATTTTTCTATGTAGGGAAAGACAAAGATAGCTGAGATCCTTTCCAACATCTCATCTTTTGTCTTGATTTATTGCGTTTCAAACCTTTGTGATCGCATTTAAACTTCTAACATGTGCCAGTGTATCAAGAATTGATGGGTGATGTATCACGGAAACGGACACGTACACATGTTATTTTCATCTGTTGGGGCGTGATCGAGTGTAATTGACCGACAATCCCCATGTCACAGCTGAGCAGTGGCTGTCACCTCCCACACACTCATTGAGCACGAGTCCACATTTGGGTCTTTGGTAGCATGATGGAAGGGCAGCGTGTTCACCCATGGGACCTGGTTATCCAAAACCACAGAGATGCCCTGTGCAGTGCTCAGAGAAGCATCACATTCATCTTGGCCCAGGACTAATGCCAAAGCTGCCATCCAACAAGGGAACATTGATTATTTCTGGGAATTGTCATAATGCTATCTCTCTAGCTCACAAATCTGTGGCTTCTCCTCTGCCTTGCTGTTGACTTCACACCTCCTAAAACTTCTGGAGCCAGGTGCCAAGAGGCAGTGTTGGTAACAGTTGTCACCCCAAGCTCCAGGCTCCTAGCTTGGCCCAGCCCTGGCTGTTGTGACCATCCAGGCAGTGAACCAGCAGATGGATGATACATTCTCTCTCTGTCTCGGTTTCTTCGTTCTCCCTCTCCCTGTTCTTCTCTCTTCCTCTCTCTCTGTCTCTTTCTCTCTCTCTTTCTCTTTCTCTCTCTCTCTCTCATTTCCTTTGTAAACAAAGCTTGTTAAATAAAAAGTTACTTTGTGTCCGTGGGGACTGAGCAAGATGGGGAACATTGGGAAAAGGAATATTTCAGCAGCTCCTGGTGTTTGCACTTTAAGGAAAAGCAGGTGCCTTTCCTGGTATTGATGTATAGGTCACCTCCATAAGAAAATACTTGAAGTGAAAGACTTTGTGGAGAGGTCTACTTGGTTGGTGTTTCAGGAGATGTGAAGTCAGCTGCAAGGCAGGGAGGGAGTCTAACAGATGTGTGAGCTGGAGAGCTAGCCCTTTGAAATTTACTGATTTTAAAACATTTGATATAGCTACAGAGCAAAAGAATTACAGATTTTCCATCCTTTGGTTCACAACCCCAAATGGCCACAACAGCCACTTCTGAGCCAGAATGAAGCCAGGAGCCACAAACCCCTTCTGGATCACCCACAAAGATGACAGGTAGCCAAGCAGTTGGGTAATTTCCACTGCTTTCCCAGGCACATTAGCAGGAAACCTAGTGAGAAGTGGAGCAGCCAGCATTCTAACTTGGACTGTATTATAGGATATGGATACAGCCATGCTTCTTGAGCTGTGGGACGCTGCAGCCATGCTTGCTGAGCTGTGGCAGCCACTCTTGCCTTGTCTTCCTTTTGTGACGTGGACGTTATGTGGTTACACTTGGCTGCCATTGAATAAAAGACCTGAGTGAAATTTTTGTCCGCTCTACACAAGTTATCATATCCCATTTTATTGTGTATAGCAATAATCACACAGCAGCTGCTTTTAACAACACAAAAATGGTATTTCCCAGCAGCTGCGGACCAGGAGTCCAGGCCATCAGCTCCCTTCCCTGCATGGGGCCTCTCACCCTGACATCCAACATGAACTTGATAGTCAGTGTCCTGGATTACTGTATAATTGACTTCCCAATAAAAAAATAGATTTAAAAAAATAAAAAATAAAGTAAAATTAAAAACAGAAACCAGGGAAACCCTTGGTATTCAGTGTCTAGGATTACAAGGGTGATGGCAGTGGGCTGCTTGAGCCTGGAGCACCGACCCAAGATTTCCTGATATTTCTGCCTTCCATCATGTTGCTGTGCCCTGCTGTGTTCACAGATCCAGACACACCCTCTTTAGGGATCTGGGAGGTGGGCAGTCATGCTGCAGGCTCTCTCCATCATCCAGAAGGGTTGGTAGGGAGACTCAGTTGTTGTTGGGATCCCAGTGCCATGGGACACAGGAAACCCCAGGCTGAAAAGAGCCATCACCCAATGGCACTTATTGAACACCTGCTACCCGGTGAAACAGAAGGAATCCTGGGAGGTGGGCTGAGTGAGACAGCAAACTTGCCCTAAGTCTGTTTGGTGCAAAGACAATTAGTCTTGATGGGTAAGTTAATAGACAAATTGAGTTGCAAATTTCTTTCTTGCCAAAGGCCTTCAATAGATTTCACTTCCTGTTTGTTAGGGACACAATAGATACTTTCCAACTGGAGAAGCTTGCCAAGCAGTAACTTCAGTTACTCCTACCACACTGTCCTCCAGTCTCCATCTCAGAGTTCACCACACTTCTGTTTTTATCCATTAAACTCCTCTCTGCAGCATCAACTATTAACAACAGTCACACACACAAAAAAGCAATTTCAGGATGGGAGACCTTGTAAATGTGAAAAGTTAAAGTGGTCCTGATGCTGCCCAGAGGAAGTTGCCGCAGGCCATTCCTCTCTGCCAACACAAGACTCCACTCAGCCGCGTGTTTGTTGCTCTACAGGGGAAGGGAGACAGGGAGCTCTGGGAGAAACCAGGCAGCCACTCCTGAGTAAACCTTTTGAACTTGAAAGACATAAAAAGTTAAGAGTCTCATCCCCAAAGGTTTTTCTATGAGGCCGAAGAACTGGGTCTGTGTGTGTGTTCATGGTGGAGGTGAGGAGAAGCAAGTCTACCAGAATTTTCACTAAAGAACAGCAAGAACTGAGTCCTACCTCTGCTTCAAGATCTGAAGACAGCAGCAGCTTACCTGGCACTGACCCCAGAGACTGCCGTGTGGGAAGCCATCCCCTGGACAGGGACACTGGGCCCTCTCTGAAATGGCACTGACTCACAAGTTGGCTGTAGAGGAAGAGCATCCCCTGGACAGGGGCCCTGGGCTCTCCCTACTGTGCCCGGCGGTGGCTACCCAATGCTTGGACTCGCGAGCAGGGAGTGTTCACACTGATCAGATCCAGAGGGGATGTGCGGCCTCACCTTCTCCTACCACTACCCAGCCAAGGCAGAGCTATAGCAATCAGACAACACTCAAACATCAAGGTCCAAGGGTACCCCGAAGTCAAATCAATGAGCTCATGTTTCTCTTTTGGCCCCCTTTCCCCTGGACAGTCCTCTCTCCCTGGACCTCTTGTTATCTTCATAGCGGACACCAGACTGCTACCACCATGGAGGGAGCCACCGTCCTCTCCTGTAATCATGGATCCTTCTGGAAGGTGGCTTGTGCCTACACGTTCAGCTCTGGCTCTGCAGTGCTCCGTTGCTGTTGCTGTAATAGGTCACAGTTGCTCTCCTAGCACTCACCAGAGTTCCATAACTCAAATCCTTACCAGGAAGGAGGCCCCAATGCCTGAGGAGCTCCCACCAGGCTTCACCTCTCACAGACTCACCACCTCCCAGCGTCATGATGCTGAAGGCCAAGCCTCCCATATGTGAGCACTTGAAGGACACCTCAACCAACACCCCAAACACAGCAGCCTCCCTCTCCAAGGAGCCACCTCTGAGAATTCCAAATGACCACCTCTTGCCCACAGGGTAAGAGTACATCTCTCACAAATGGTTATAGCTATGGACAGCTTCTCTCTACTGCTCCTCTGTGCCAGGTGATTGCACCTGTCAGGTGTGGTAGGCAACACTGGGTACACAAAGCCAAGTGACCTGACACCTCCTGCAAAGAGTTTACTGCCCCAGACCTGCACTCTGACCTGCGTGTGACACACTTGTGGGGAGGGAGTGCCTGAGAAATCCAGGATCAATGATGCTGTGTGCAATGGATAGGGACTGGGCTGTCCAATAGGAGGATAGCAGCATCCACTCAACACATGCTCATGCTCTGAGCCCCACCCATGTTGTCTGGTGGCAGCAGCTACACAAGAGAAGACTGGAAAGAGTTGAAGTGCTTGTGTCTAGCTGGATGTCGTTTCTTCATTTGGATGCCTGTGAAATCTGGAAGCCGTTTCAGCCAGAGGAGAACTGCAGTTCCAGCAGGCGTGCTGGTGGCTCTTGGGAGGCTCTCTGGGGATCATCCAGCATCCTGCAGTCAGGGCGAGGATGCGGGGGCTGCCTCAGGAAGGGGCGGCCTTGCCCAAGCATCATCCACGGAATAATTCTGCAGCTCAGACACAAAGCAGCTGTCAGTCCATCCAGGCAGCCTGCTTCCTCTGCTCCTCAGCTCCTGGGGACACTGCAGAGGTGCCCTCAGCTCTGTCTTCATCCATCACGCTCCATGCATGTTATTCCTTGCTGCCTTGGCTGCTTGGCGTTGTACTCACCCAGCTGCGCCAGGAAGAGGCTGCGCTGCATGGTTGCTCCTTGCTCCAAGAGGCTTCCTCAACTTCCAGGCTTCCCACTGCTTCTCAAAGGCACCTTCACCTCTGTCAAGGTCACCTCCCCCTACGTGCATATACAAACACTGACTGTACAGCCATCTCAGTGGATGCAACAGTGACTGGCTCAGAAATTACAAATACATTTTTGACAGGCAAGCTAAAAGGTATTTTCTGCTGTCTACCTAGATACCTAAGGACGGACTTCAAAAAATCCTAGGAGGGGTTGGTTAAGCGGCTCAGTGGCTAAATCCTCGCCTTCCATGCATCACGATACCATATGGGCACCAGTTCTAATCCCAGCTGCTCTAGTTCCCATCCAGCTCCCTGCTTGTGGCCTGGGAAAGCAGTCAAGGATGATCCAAAGCCTTGGGATCCTGACTCCATGTAGAAGACCCAGAAGAAGTGGTTCATCTCTGGTCACTTGGGAATGAACCAGCAGATGGAAAATTTTCTTTTCTGTATCTCCTTCTCTCTGTAGATATGCCTCACAACTTAAAAAAAAAAAATCTTAAAAGAAAAAAAGTCCTAGGAAGGGCATAGTGAGATGGCTGACTTGGCTAATTCTCCCCTTCCAAGCGTCAGCAATGTGTTTTACATTGTTAGCTGGAGACAGATGTGTGACTTTTAAAGATTAACCATTCGTTAAGAAACAAAAAGAAAAAAAAATAATTGGGAGGAGCCAAACAGGGCTTAAAGAAGGATTTCCGATGATTTCCCCTCAAACTTTTACAAACTCACCTGTGACGGGAGTGGGCAGGGCCGTTGTCATGGTGGAAGAAAAAGCCGCAGCTTTCCCTGGTTTATTTCTGCTCAAGCTTTGGTTAAGATTCTTGTAACACTTTCCTAATTAAACAACAACAAGAACAGAATATATTCTTCTCTGGCTCACCAGAAAATCAACAGTGCCCTGAGAGTCTGATAAAAAACAAAACCTTGCCACTAGACTTGCTCTTTATGGTTCTCATTGCCTTGTCTCTTCTAGCCATATCTGTTGTAAGGCTCTTCTCTCTGTAGTCCTGCCACCATCCCCTCAGGATAAAGAGAATGCCATAATTTTCAAAAGCTCAAGGTGTTCATTCAGAAAGTAGGAAGAGCCTAAGCTGCCACCCTATGTATAACCCGACATGTTCACCTGCTACCAGTTCATTGACATGTATTGAGAGAAGACATAGGCATCTTGGCCAGGAACAAGGGCCATTCATGTTGCTTGGTACAAACTAAACCAAGTGCAAGCTCTTGCACTGAATTCCTCAGTCCCATTTTCCATGGGCCCAGGGTGCCTGTACACAGGGGTACAGGGATGCTTCTCAGGAGAGAAACCTCAAGGCGGAGAAGCTCAGGGAGAGGGGTGCCCAATAAGCTGTGTCAGCTCCAGTTGTTGAGGCGCTGTGTTGCTCAGAAGACTTGGACAAGCAACCTGAGAGCTGCAGGGCCTCCCAGGACAGGCCTGTGCTGTGTGCTCCCTGACATGCCCCAGGACGTGAGTCTAACAGCTGTAGGGCCTCCAAGAACAGAACTTCCTGACACTCTCCCAGATGTGAGCCTGAGAGCAGCAGGGCCTCCCAGCAGGGAGCTCCCTGACACAGCCCCAGACATGTCCATGGCAGCTCCTTGGAGCCCTTGTACAGGACCCATGTCCCCTCACCAGGGCTGGCCCCTGGGAGCCCAATCTCAATAGTCCTGTCCCACCAAACACCCACACCACGGGAACCATGCCAGGTGTTTTTGGGATGCCACCTGGGGTCCTGCCACAACCCCATGAACTGGGAGCTGTCACCATGAAAACAAGGGCTCGGTGACTGGAATGGAAGGGTCCCACACATTTCTGCTGTGCCAGTGCCAAGGATTTGCTTGGGTTAACATCAAGGTCGAATTCGTCCTTGTGCTACACACTGTTAACTATAAAGAATAAAGTTGACCCTGTCTGAGCGAGACAGCCTTTGAATAATCACAATAAGGAACCCACATTTTAGAAGAAGATCCAATTTAACTTAGGACAAGATAAAGTGAACAAGCTCATTAGCTCAAATGTTATGCTACCTTCGCTACAAAAAGAAATTTTAAAAATCGAAGAGCCTTAAGGAAAATGAGAATGGCATCCATGCAGCCTCTTAGTTGTATACGCTAAACTGAACCACAACATCAAGATTGCAAATGTCGATGTTTCACAGAGAAGAGCTGTGGCCTTTCCAGGTACCCAAGTGATGGGGCGTGGTGAAGGGCAGCCATGGGTGCTGCAGGGGTCCCTCCGAACTGCCTCCACCACACCTGTCCCCACCAGCCCTGCACGCCAAGCTGGCTCACAGAGGAATGCCCAGAAATGTTGGCCTTTTGATCAAGGTTTGTAGATCCCAACCCTCCAACCAGCAGTCCTCTTTCTCGGGGTCAAAGCCATTGGTAGCACCTGCTGGGCACTACAGTAAGACTGATTGGAAGCCATGAGACATCTGCCAGCTAGAAAGATGGGGCTGCTCCACTCATGCCACCTGTCTGGGAGCCTTGGGGATGTGGCTGTTGCTGTAGTTCAGAGCTGGGCAACACGAAGGCTGTGCATGCTGTTCTGTTTCGTGGACCCGTTGGCAATGCGCCTTCACTGGGTGAGGGTGTATGGGAGCACCAGACTGTTGGGGAGCTTGTGGGCTGGCATGAAGCACAGTGCGAGTCCTTGCTCCTTCCCCTAGGGGGAGCCCCACCTCTCCTCTGTGGACTCCCTGGGTGACCCTGTGGTTGGCTTCCTGGATAAAGAAGGTTATGAAGAGGGATGTGCATGATTCTCAGGCTTCAGCCGCATCGCCTCCTGCATCAGACAGTCTCAGTGAGGACGCTGCAATTCCTGCCAGAGCGTGTTCAAGTGAGAATCGCTGCTCTGTGGTGGCGACAGGCAAAATCTCCTTAAGAACTTGACCTACTTACCCGTGGGACCTCACAGGAGAGCTGCCAGAGCAAGGACCCTGGGCATCTGATCTTCCGCCTGACAGTGCATTGTCCTCTCAATGGGTGGGCTGTGCAGCGATGGGCTACAAGCTTGGAGTGTAGCTTCTAGGAGCTAATTTAAAACACATTCCAGTGGCCTATGTCCGCATACACTGATTTGAGATTTTTTACAGAATTCTGTGATTTCTCCTTGTATCTTCATCCATATAATTTTTTTTTATTTTTAAAAGACTTACTTATTTTTTTTTTATTTACTTGAAAGGCATAGTTATATGGAGAGAATAGGAGGCAGCTAGAGAGCAAGATAGAGACAGATCAAGATTTTTCTCTGCTGGCTCATACCCCAGATGGCTGCAACACCAAGAGCTTGGCCAGTCTAAAAGCCAGGCCCTTCTTCTGGATCTCCCACATGGGTGCAGAGGCCCATCAGCCTGGGCTGTCCTCTGCTACCCTGGTGCATAAGCAGGGATCTAGATCAAAAGCAGGGCAGCAAGGACTCCAATCAGTGCCCATACAAAATCCCATCTTTGCAGACAGTGCCACAATGCTGGCCCCACTCCACGTGTTCCATAAGGAGAGAGAAAGACAAGAGATTTACCAGTAAGTTCTGTCCAGTTCACGCCAATTGCCACAAGTCAGCAGTGACCCCATCTCTGTATCCTAACAATGCAAAATCAGGCCCAGGATTTTAATGCTTGTTGGAGGGAGCAACGTGTGGGTAAAGCAATGACGTCAGAGTGCGGGAAGCTGACTCTCTGGTGTGAACTTGCCTGTATCCGTGAAGTGTCTGTGACCTGCCCCAGTGCACACCCACACTGCTGACCACTGATCCTGGCCCAGTCTAGAAAGAAACGTTCCTGGCACCGAAGGAAAGCATATGGGTCTACTAATCATATGTTGCTGTGTAACTGCAACCTGCCTCTGAAAATAGAAACCTAGATTTCACCTGTCTCTTAAACAATGAAAACTCATGACTGTTTATAACCCTGTCCAGTTACCGTTTTCTCAATGCTAAAAGCTGGTGGAGGGTGGAGGACAGCTGGGCAGGAGGAAACACAGGCAATTATCGAAATTAGTCATCTTGCCTTGTTTCCAAAGCAATCAGAGTTGGCTCCAGGTCACCCAAAGGACACACCTGTGCCAAGTCACCATGGAACACAGCTTCTGCCAGCTCTTCTGTAGAATTTAAGAGATTCCCTCCCAAGGGGGACTTTGAGAAGCTGTTGAAAACCATTTTCAGGGTGGCAAAAACCAATTTCAAGGAGAAGTGAATGCATGGGTAGCAGTATAGGCACGTATGTTTATCTTAATGTGATGTTGATGTGGAAGAAGAGGAACGAGAAACCATGGCAACTATGCTGGCTGTCTGCCGGAGCTGGGAAGGAAGAAGTTGACACAACTGGGAATGGCTGCCTTCAGCCTCCCAGATCCTGGAGCTCACGCCACACTGTGGAAAAGAGGTCACCCACCACTCACCAGAAGTGAGAAAACATTCCAATGGAAAATCCTTTATAGGAGCCACTTGAGAAATTCATCCTTTTTTTAAAAAGATTTATTTTTATTATTTTTTTTATTGGAAAGGCGGATATACAGAGAGGAGAGACAGAGAGGAAGATCTTCTGTCCGAGGATTCACTCCCCAAGTGAGCGCAACGGGCCGATGCTATGCTGGTCCGAAGCCAGGAGACTCCTCCGGGTCTCCCACATGGGTGCAGGTTCCCAAAGCTTTGGGCCGTCCTTGACTGCTTTCCCGGGCCACAGGCAGGGATCTGTAAGGGAAGCGGGGCTGCCGGGATAGAACCGGCGCCCCTATGGGATCCCGGGCGTGCAAGGCGAGGACATTAACCACTGCGCCACCGCACCGGGCCCGAGAAATGCATCTTGTATAGCTTTGGCCACAATTTGTTTCTCCTTTTATTGTATGCGTCTGTGCAAGGCACAGTTATGCCTTTGTGGGAAGAAGCAGGAAGAAATCACAAAAGCATTTAAGACAATCAAATAATTGGATTTATGCCAGTTACATATAAGGATCCTATTTTCAAGACCCTGAAATATGGGCCTGTGTGGTAGCCTAGCATCTAAAGTCCTTGCCTTGCATGCACAAGGATCCCATAGGGGCGCTGAATCATATCCCAGCAGCCCTGCTTTCCATCCAACTCCCTGCTTGTAATCTGGGAAGGCCGTGGACAATGGCCCATTGCTTTGGGACCCTGCACCTACCTGCGTGGGAGACCTGGAAGAAACTCCTGGCTCCTGGCTTCAGATTGGCTCAGTTCCAGCCATTGCGGTCACCTTGGGGAGTAAACCAATGTGCAGAAGATCTTCCTCTCTGTCTCTCCTCTCTGGATATCTGATTTTCCCCCCCCCCCAAAAAAAAATTAAGGAAATCTTAAGAAAAGACCCTGAAGCATGTAACATAAAGTATGAAGAACAAGCTATGTAACATTATCACCAACAAACTTCTGTTATAATCATCATAATAGAACAGTGACATTGAACTGGACTGGAGATCCAACCAGCAGGAGGCCTACCTGGTGATGCATCTGTGTGTGCACTGTGCTGGGGTCTGTGCAGTAGGTGTGGATGGCACGAAGATGTGAAGAGAACAGCTCCCCTGTTTGGCAGGGCCCGGCGGATGTCTCTCTGACCACCTGGATGCGATCTCACCTTCTTTTTGCATGGACACTCAAGCACCCCACTAAGAACTCTAATCTATTGAGGCATGGTTGTTTTCACCTGTGAGTTGGTTTTTGTAACCTATGTGAGCTTGAGAGTTAATGTCACTGATAATGTCTTGGTGAGTGGGCCTTTGACAATTTACACACAGGAGCACAATTAAGCCCATGCCATTTCTGGACACCTTATTGTGTAATTCCGCCATTGTCTCAGAGTCTGTGGCACATTCCCAGACATGTGACACACCTTCTGGAAAGGGCTTGATAAATATCCTAAATATTAATGCAAGTGATGGGAGTGAGAGCTGAAACTGCTACAGCAATAAATATAGTTATTGTTATACCCATGGCTCATCTGTCATTACAGTTTCTTTGGCGCATTGAAAATATAGCTGTTTTAGCCACTTTCATAATTTTTTAACTAGAGGAAATATAGGGTGATTATATTAACATCATAGAGATATGCTTTTGATTATTGTCTGATTGTTTATGAGGTTGTAGAGCCTGCAGTTGTAGGGGGATTTAATGTTTGAAACTTTTTGTCCTAGATCATTACTTTTTTCCTCTGTGATGTATTTCTCCCACTAAGTGATAGATAAGCTTTGAAAATAAAATGTAGTAGGAATGTTTTACTGATTAGTAGGTAACCATCTGTGCCTTGGCCTTGGAGTTCTGTCTGTTACCTAATGGCTACTTCTACTTCTGAGTAACGGCTTGCTTTAAAGAAACTGACTATAGTAACATACAGAATTATCTTTAAGCGCACCTGGTTGACCATGAAGTAAAAATTAATTGAACATGTGTGCATGCTGGCTTAGTTCTAAAGTTAAAGATAAAAAAAAATCAAACATTTGTGCAGAGGCTTGTGATGTGTCTGAGTAAATAAAAAGGGCAGCTTCTTCTTGAGCTGCAGCAAGAAAGTGACAGTGTCTGTGTCTTTTCTTATCATCGACTCCACGCACCCACCTCGAGCTCCGAACTCAGCCGGAGTTGGACTCTGGCAGCACTGAGGGAGGTTGTGTGCATGAAGCCGGCACACCTGCAAGGAGGTTTCCAACACACTTGAGCTGTGGATTGTTTTTTGCTCAGAGGACAACCAGCTGCTGTCTTGTCCACATCTGTGTCTCAGAGCTGGGCAAGGAGAATGGGGGGCCACATCACCTCCCCACCCCAAGTGCCCAGATCTGCATCATAGGGGTCCCAACCACCCCACAGCTGCCACGGCCCCCCACTGGGCATTGATGTGTTATCTGTATGGTGAAGCAGGTTGTTTAATAGTTAGAGATGGGGTTTAACATCTAGCAGGAAAGGGATTAGCTGGAAGGATTCTAACATGGAATGAGGAATTCCCTGGTGAGCATCCCTTACTTGTGACAGGCACCCTGCCTGTGGCCTCCTCTTCTGAGAGCAGCAAGGGCCTTGATCCCAGGCTGCCGACTAATGGTCACCATCCTCACCCAGGTCCCACCAGAGTTCTGCATTACAGATCTCTGTCCATGCTTGCCTGATCCAGATTATTCACACACTCTTATTATTATATTATATTAAATATATTATTTATATATACATAAATAAATTTAAAATGTTAAGTTAGAAACAGAGACAGACAGAGAGAGAGAGGGAGAGAGATCTTCCACCTTCTGATTCAGCCAGCTGAAGCAAAGAACCAGAAAGTCTACCCAGGTCTCCCTCATGGGTGGCAGGGGCCCCTGTACTTGGGCCACCTTTCTCTGCTCTCTCAGTCACATTAGCAGAGAGCAGGATCAGAAGCCAAGCACCAAGGACTCAAACTGCTGCTCTGGTATGGCGTGCTGGAGTCCCAGGTGGTAGCTTAGTCCACTGGGACACAGCATCAACTCTATATTAGCGTTCCAGCCACTGTTTCTCATCCCTTCTGTCAGCATTTGGGGTTCAGGGTGGCATTCACAGAAGGGGCACTGGACTAGATGTAGTTGGAAAGCACTGTCAAAATCCAAGACACCAAAAGTAATATTTATTTATTTATTATTGGGAAGTCAGATATACAGAGAGGAGGAAAGACAGAGAAGAGTATCTTCCATTCAATAATTCATTCCCCAAGTAACCACAATGGCTGCAACTGTGCCCATCCGAAGCCAGGAGCCAGGAGCCAGGATCTTCTTCTGGGTCTCCCACGTGGATGCAGGTCCCAAGACTTTGGGCCGTCCTCTACTATTTTCCCAGGGCACAAGCAGGGAGCTATATGGGAAGTGGAGTCACTGGGATTAGAACCAGTGCCCATATGGGATCCTGGCGCATGTAAGGGGAGGACTTTAGCCACTAGGCTACTGTGCTAGGCCCTGAAGGTAATTTTAAATTCCTTTCATCCACAGCAGGCAAACAGATGAACAAGGTGCAGCATTTTGGAGGGCAATGTATCACTTCCAAATCTAAAATAGACACACTCTTCCACCTGGACGCTCCCCTTCCATTGGCCTGACTTAGGGGATCCTAGCATGTGCATGCACAATGTCATGTTTATTTGCAGCACCATTTGTGAAAGCAAAAAATTGGAAGCATCCTGAAACCCATCCTTGGCAAAGGTGACTAAGGAACCAGTCTGTCCTCTGCTGAACTGAAACAGAATGGCATTGGTCTGGGTGCGTTACCAGAAACATCTTAATGCAAATTCATTTAGGATAAGGACCAGCAAAGTTTTTCAATGAAGATGGAGAGAGACAACATTGATACTGCAGGGTCACTCGGTCTCTGTGAGCAACATTCCACCCCTTGGGAAGGCAATTGTGGATGAGATAGTGACAAAATCCACTTCATTCGCCAATAATTAGGGGGAGGGTGTTAGCTTTTATCCACAAAGTCAAGGCTCCAGGCACACAGCAAGTGATCCACACAAGAGGCCTTTATTTCAGTGATGGAAGTAGCGTGAGGCAGGGAGAAAGTGAGAGCGGAGCAGAGGGATAAAGAGCAGAGGATAAGAGCAGAGAAAGACAGCAGGAGGAAAGGAGAGAGAGGGGGAGAGACAGAGACAGCAGAAGAGCAGAGACAGCACAAGGAAAGAGAGGAAGAGAAAGAGCAAAAGGAAGAGGCATCTTCACAGCCTCCAGGTGGGTGTGGGGAGTGCAGGGCCAGGGCTCAGCAGGTGCAGCTGTTAGCAGAGGCCAGGGATAAATGCCTCAGGGCATTGATGGAGCACACACACACACACACACACACACACACACACACACACACACACACACACACACACACACACACACACACACCCCGAAGGTCACTAAGCTTAATTAGGCAAGTGGGCCTTAACGGGGTTGAGAGCTAGGAGGTTTACGGTAGTGCTATGTAAAAGGGTATTTAAGGGAACTGAGACCTAGGGGCTTAAGGCAGAACTGGGTAAGCAGGCTTTCCAGATGGCCCTGAGTCCAAGACAGTGGGGTCAGTGTTCAGAGTCCCTCCTTACAGAGGGCAGCACTGTGGCACAGCATGGTAAACCACCATCGAAGACCCCCGTATCCCACATGGGAACCAATTCAAGTATTAGCTTCTCCACTTATCACCCAGCCGCTTCACTCACTTGGGAGATCTGGATGAAGCTCTGGCTTCAGACTGCAACGTGGCCGAGCCCTGGCCATTACAGTTATTTGGGGAGTGAATCAGCAGACAAAAGATCTCTCTCTCTCCTTATTTCTAACTGTACGTTTTAAATTATGTATGTGTATATGTGTGTGTATAAACTGGTTTAGGACTGGATTTAATCCATGGATTTGCATCTGAGGATATGGAAAAAAAAGCTCATGGAAAATTGAATTAAAACACAGAGGTGCTTTTAAAGATTTATTCTTTTGTAAATATTTATTTTTATTGGAAAGGCAGATCAGATATATTGAGAGAAAGAAAGATCTTCCATCTGCTGGCTCACTTCCCAAGTGGCCACAATGGCTGGAGCTGAGTAGCCAAGAGCTTCTTCTGGGTCTCCCAAATGGGTACTGGGTCCCATGATTCTGGGTCATCCTCTACTGCTTCCCCAGACCACATACAGGGACCTGGATAGGAAGTGGAGCATCCAGGACATGAACTGGTGCCCATATGGGATCCCAGGCTCGCAAGGAAAGGATTTAACCACTGTACCAGGCCCAGGATTTTATTGTTTTGAAAGGCAGAGTTAGAGGGCATAGAGACAGAGCTCTTGCATCTGCTGGTTCACATCCCAAATGGCCACAATGCCCTGGGCTGAGCCAGGCCAAATCCAGGGGCCAGTTACTGCATCTGTGTCTCGCACATGGGTGGCAGGGACCCAAGCACTTGGACCATCTCCTCCTGCTCTTAGCTTGTAAGCATTCCAGCAGCCAAAAATAGGAATTGTTAAGAGTCTTTAAAGGCAGTTCATGTGTGGCATTAATTAAAATGCAAAGTACTCCAGGATGGCTTCATTTGATGGCACTTGCTCCACGGTCTTAGAATATAAAGCACTTGGCAGGCTTCGGTTTGGCGTCAGCAGCACAGGTGCTCACAGGTGAAAGCTGGCTCGGCTTGAAAATAGCCCAGGGGACAGTGAAGGTTGAGCGAGGCCACAGAGCTGTCCACAAGAGCCGCTTCTGCCTGCAGGAAGGTGAGGAAGAAGGGGGCTGTGAGCAGGTCCTTTGCAAGATGGAGCTTGTCCCCATGGAGAAAGGGATGTAGCACACAGTCCTGTGAGCCTGCAGGCTCCTGATCCTGCCTGAAGTCAGTGAAGAAAGGGAAGAAGTGAACCAGAGAGTTTACCATTTCTGACTGTTCTTTATTCACTAAGTTCCTTTGAGCCACCCATTTTGACGCAGGTCATTTGCCTGCTCCCCTGTTAAGCTCAGAGAGCCTGGCTCCTCCCTCCTGCGTCTCTGTCCCCAGCCCACACTCCTGATTTCAAACTGTGCTAACCCATACAAGACTCACCTCAACAGGCAAGATACTGACCACATTCCCCCAAGTCCTACCTCTTAAATTTCCATCAAGGCATCTCCCTCCCTCCCTTTCTTTCTCCCTTCTTTCCTTCCTTCTTTTCTCCCAAGATTTATTTCATGGATCTGAAAGACTCAGAACCAGGGAGAAAGAATCTTCTAACTAGTGGTTCACTCTTCAAATGGCTGCAATTGCCAGGACCGGGCTAAGTCAAAGTCAGAAGCTTCATCTGGCAGCTTCATCTGCCATCGTATGGGTGTCAGGGGCCCACAGTGATTTCCCAGTTGAATTAATAAGGAGCTGGCTCGCAAGCAGAGCAGTCGGGACTCAACCAGGCCTCTGATGTGGGGTGGAAATGGCATAAGTCAGTGACTTCACTGGCTTCCCCAGGAGGCCAGCTCTGCAGTGTCTCTCTCCAACACAGATGTTCTGGCAGGAAGGCTCCAGATGAAAACATCCATGTGCACCTTGCTCTATTTCCCTTTGGCCCTCTCTCCAAAGGACTGACTCAGCTGGAAGGCCCAGATGGCCCCTGGCCACCCACTGCCTATAGCTCTCTGAGCAGCTGTCTTGTGCTGGTGACAGCAGATGAGCTTGGTGTGGTACACAAGGGTCAAGGGCTGCAGGACAGGCATGTTCTCCTTGTCACTGGGGGATGTGCCACCCAGGACCAGGCACATGCAGGGTGGGATGCACTATGCTACTGCAAGGTGTGAGGACAGAGGGAGCAGAGCACATGCTGTGGCCTTGCAGGAGAAACAGTTTGTTGGTAAGATCCCCTGCTTCAGCTACATAAAGACTAAAACTCTCCATTCAGTCCTCAGTGGGGACAGACCCCATCACCCACCCAAGGGTGATCATGAACACGTTTGTTGAATTGTTCCTTGTGGTCACCTTGTCTTTGCACTTAGGACTATGATTAAGCCTGGGGTTAAGGTCAAGGTCTTGGTTAGGATTAAGGTTCAGGACAGCTGCTGGTTAAAGTTAGGGTTAGTATGAGGTTAGGATTAGGGACTCCTGCCAGTCCAGCTGTAATGAGTGAAAGCATGTTGTACACCAGCAGCAAGTCCTTCAGAATCTGGAAGAGGCACCTAGCTCCCAGCTTTGGCCTGGACCAGCTCAGGCTTTGTGACCATTTGGGGAATGAACTAGCAGCCTGAAGACCTCTCCCTATCTCTCCTTCTCTCTATAACTGCCTTTCAAATAGAACTAAATCTTTTAAAAGTTTAGTTTTCAGCAATGAGCTGACAACTATCAGGTATCACACTTTACAGACAAGTAGCAAGCTAACCGAACAGCTAGGATGCATGCACCTTAAATTTTTCAGGCAAGCAGAAGTTAGTAGACAAATCAGCTAAAATAAATTTTGGGACGATTGTAACCCTGTAGTACTCAGCCAACGAGGAGCTGAGGAAGGAACCTACACTCCAGGAAATAAGCAGCTCCCTGGGAACCACCCCAGGTGTGCTGATCTTGTAAGATTATTAATAAAGACCGAGTGTCACTGCACTTCCTGACTCAATCCATCCATTGGGTCGACTGCCGAGGCTCTCACCAGGTCACTTCTGATGGCCACATAGCTGGCCAGGGCAGGGCGATGATCCCAATGCCAAGAGACAGAAACTCAGCTCTGACCCAGCCGAACAAGCCTTTGCAGCAGTCTAGGGGTAGCTCGCTAACCCACCTGTCTATAAACTGATGGACTAACTAATCTGTCATGAAAGCAGAGCCCTAAGTGCCTCCTGGTGTTTCTGCATCATATGTCACCATGGAGATGGAAGGATGACGATGGACCTTCCGTCGTCGGGATGCTCCTGACTGGTCTCAGCCTCCCTGAGTCCTCATCTGGCTCTCGCTCTCTACAAAGCAGCCCACATTCGGTGTCAGGTGGTGGCACGAAGGTCTGAAATCTTCCCTAATATGAAGAAAGGAATTTAAAAATACAAGAAGAACCCAGAGCTACTAACAGACATGACCAGAAAAATACATTTGCCACAACACATTGCAGTCAAAACACAAAGAAAATTTTCTAAAATGTGTGAGAGATATGTGACAGTGTACCTTAAGAGGATCTTGAACATCATCTCAAGATTCTAACAGAGAGCAGTGCCACCCTGGTATCAAAAAAGAAAAGGAACCTGAACACAAAAACTGTTAAAAGAAATGAAGAATAAAATTACACAATGATTAAGGGATCAATTCAACAGGAAGTGATTATACTAGATGTGTATGCAACCAATTTAAGGGCATTATATATATACACACATGTATTATGTTATATATAACACACATGTTATATATAAATTCATATGACATGTTAAAGGAGCTACAGACTCCAATGCAATAGTAATGGGGAACTCCAACACCCCACTTTTATCAATGGACAGACCAACTAGACAGAAAATACACAAAAAAATTTTACATGATGGGTTAAATAGTCCTAATGGATAATTGCAGAGCATGTAATCTCACTGCAACGGAGCACACATTTTTATTACTAAATTTCACTAGTGAATGAAACTTTCTCTGGCACAGACCACATGCTAGGCTATAAAGTATGTCTCAAAAAAAATCAAGCAAAATAAAACTAAAACATGTACTAAAAGTAAAAAGAAAAAAAGGAAAATAAGAGAGAAAAAAGCAGGTAAAACCAATACCACACAAATAAAAATAATCAGGAATTGCTACAAACAGCTATGTTCAAACAGATTGGAAAATCAAAATTTGGATTCCTGAACACATATGATCTATCAAAACAGAAAACATACATAAAAAATTAGTTTAGCGTTATAAATATGATTTTAAGGGTCTGTGGAAAAAAAATGATCTCATGAACATCCTAGATAGGGAAAGAAATATTAACTTAGTTTACAGTACCAGAAAAAAAAGTTTGAGCTTGGAATGATGCCCTAAACAGCTTTTTTTTTTTTTTTAGGATTTATTTTTATTATTTTTTCATTGGAAAGGCAGATATACAGAGAGGAGAGACAGAGAGGAAGATTCTTCCGTCCGATGATTCACTTCCCAAGTGAGCGCAACGGGGCGATACTATGCCGATCCGAAGCCAGGAGCCTCTTCTGGGTCTCCCACGCGGGTGCAGGTTCCCAAAGCTTTGGGCCGTCCTCGACTGCTTTCCCAGGCCACAGGCAGGGAGCTGGAAGGGAAGCGGGGCTGCCGGGATTAGAACCGGCGCCCATATGGGATCCTGGGCGTGCAAGGCAAGGACCTTTAACCACTTGCGCCACCGCGCCGGGCCCAGCTTTTTTTTTTTTTTATTTGGTGTTTAAGGAACAGAGAAAGACTGTGTCTATTAGTGCAACCCTTGTCCCTTGTGATGGAGGCTCTAAATATGAGAGAATTGCTGAACCGGAGTTGATGAGATTTTGGGTTGGTAGTGCATAAAATATCCAGATCACCAGTAGGTTTCCTTGGAGTGACACCACTGCTCGAAGGTCTAGGAATACCCTTTGGGGACGTCTCTTTATGGGTTGGCTATATTTCCATGTGTGTAAATTTTTTTCCTGTGTCCTTAGTGGAACATCAAGCCATGTACAGTCTTGTGGCCGATAATCAAGTTCTCTGGCTGTATCTTGCCCTCTCTCTTCCAGCTTTCTTTGCTCTTTACATTTACTGTAGTGTAGACTTATATGTGCATTGCTACAGAGAAAAGGATGAGGTATACTTAACTTTCTCATTCCCGTCTCCTTCTGAATCCACCCGACTCTGTGGAATTACTTGGTAAGTTCTCTTCCTTAGTTACACACATAGACTCAACCTGGCTCTGAACCCTGAATATATTTCATTGACATGTTTTTTTCCCTGAAGAATTTTTTTTAAAAAATTTAATAACCTTAATGTGGTTTATTCTGGTTTTTACCTTTTACAATATTCTTTAGTGAAATTTTCCAAATTTTATTTTACATGGTCTTTATAATTTGCTTGCCATATGGAATAAAAAAAAATATTCAATTTGGGCTAGTAGGCATTGAATTTATAAACTGATTTGAAAAAAAAAAAACTAATCAGTGTACAATAGTGAGTTTTCCCACCCATGGGTAAGCACACCTTTTCAAATAACATTTTAACATTTTACGTTCTTAACGTGGAATATATGCGCCTTATTTTATATATAACATACATCGTATTATGTAACTTATATGTAAATCTATCACTTACTTATACTACATATAGATGCACAGACTATGCATACCACAAATGCAATGCAGTTTTGTGGTTGTATATTTTGGAGGGTTAATTGATACACCGAAGGGAACTTTATTCCCTGACACATTTCAAAAAGGATGCTTACAGTGTTAAAGAGTGCACACTGCATTAAATCTTCACATCTCGATATGATAGTCACTATTATACAGTTAGTATACCTCCCCTTAAACAAAAATACTATAAAACAAAATCAACAGCAGGAAGAAAAATAGAAAAGTTACAACAACATGAAGTTAAATAGTATGCTACTGAATGACCAATGTGTTCCAGAAGAAATGAAAAAGAAGATCAAAAATCTTCCTGAAGAGATTATGCTAATGTGTGACCTATGTATCCCTGAATAAATTAATAAGAAAATCTAAGAGAGAGCCATTTTACAAGAAGATGAGTAAAACAAACTTTTAGACAGAGTAGCAAAGAAAAGCAAGAGAGAATAAAAAACAATTTAGAAAAAAAAGCAAGCATTATAAGAAACTAGCAAGGTGATCTTGCCTTGCTGAATAGATCCTTTGATCACTATGTCGTGTCCTTCATCTCTTTTAATAATTTTCGTGTTAAAATCTACATTATTGGGCCCGGCGCGGTGGTGAAGTGGTTAAAGGTCCTCGCCTTGCACACCCGGGATCCCATATGGACGCCAGTTCTATCCCTGCAGCCCCTTTTCCCTTCCAGCTCCCTGCCTGTGGCCCGGGAAAGCAGTCGAGGACGGCCCAAAGCTTTGGGACCCTGCACCCGCGTGGGAGACCCGAAAGAGGCTCCTGGCTTCGGATAGGCATAGCATCGCCCCGTTGCGCTCACTTAGGGAGTGAATCATCGGACGGAAGATCTTCCTCTCTGGCTCTCTCTCTCCTCTGTGTATATCCGCCTTTCCAATGAAAAAATAATAAAAATAAATCTTTAAAAATAAATAAATAAATAAAATCTACATTATTTAATATAAGAATGGCTACACCAGCTTGTCTTTCTTTCCCATTATCCTGGAATATCTTTTTCATCTTCTCACATTGTTTCCACATCTTTGTTGAAAAGATGTGCCTTCTGTAGGCAATAGATGGGTTATGTTTATTGATCCAGTTTGCTATTCTATAATGCTTGATTGATGAATTTAAACCATTTGCATTCAGAGTTATATTGATTGGTAGTAATCTGATCCTGTCATTTAAACACTGGGTTGTTCATTGTTTAACTTAGTCCTTTGTTGCTGTTTTCTTGTGATGTTCTCCATGTTTGCCTTTGGTTTTGGTAAGTGCTATTTTTTTTTTCTGTCAATAGAAGATCATTAATTAAGACAGATCTGGAAGAGGTGAGCTTTTTGAGCTTTTTTTTCACTGTACTTTTAATTTGTTCTACTGTGTTCTTAATTTTTGATACACCAGCCTTGATTTGCTTTATTGCTTCCTTAAATTCTTTGAACTCTTGCATGAGCTTCTCATTGTTGATAAGAATCTTTAAAATGAGTGTTATGGATTCTGTGTCCTCCATTTTCTCGATGTCTTCCTCAGTTAACTCTGAGATTGCGAAAGGATTTTGCTCATTTGCAGGGGAGTTTTCAGTAATATTCATTGTGCCTTTGTCTCTTCATTTGCTCTGGATCATTGTACTTCTGGTTAGCAGAGTCTTCCCCTTGGGGCAGGTTTCTAAGCTGTATCACCCACAGGTCTACAATGTGATTTTACTTATTGCGGTTGGTACACAACTTTTTGCTTGCAGCCACTTGTGCTACAACCTCCAGCAACTTCCAGGTCTGGGTTCTTATGTTAGATTTACACCGTGGTCCCAGCTCTTGGCTCACCACTCTCTACCTCCTGTGATACCGTGCTGAGGCTGCACTGTTGTCTCTGCACCTTTCTCCCACTCCGGTTGGAGCAGGTCCCAGGATTAGAGAAACCAGGTGTCCTATATAATTAGGTTGTTGTTGGTGCTGATCTTGTCGGAACCTGTTGGACGTTAGGTCTGGGTGCCACATAGACCTATTTTGACTCATATGATGCCATAGTTGGTATTATTTTCCTGTGGGACCAGTGCAAACCATGGACCTCCGCGAGTTCTCTGAGCTCAGCACATGCGCAGTTCACTGTTGGCCCCTGCAGTCCCAAAGCAATTGCCACAGTGTGCAAAATGGCACCTGATATGCCACCACTACAGTTCTTGATCTGCTGGCCATCAGATCCGAGGACTACCCAGACTTGTCTTGGGTGGAACCCATAGAATGCCATGTCGACGCAGTTCACTGAATCAGAAATGAGCTCACTCCCAGCTCAGCGCATGCTCTGTCCCTTCCCTTGCCTTTTCCTCCTTACACAAAATGGCACCCAATTCAGCTCTAGGGGGTTGACTGGGCTATGGACTCCACCCTGTTCTTACACTGCCTGTCTGAGATCTGCTGCTCTGTCTCTGCTCCTGATCAAATCAAATGGACCAGCAGGACGGACTGTTCTTTGTCTGGGTTCACCTCCCAAGCTCCCATTGAAAGACCCTTCCCACCTGGTTGCTGGTGGAATTCAGATTGCTGTGCTGGAGTATCAGTCACTGCAATACCACACTGCTGTGCCCGCTGCTTTCCTGTGTCTGTCAGTCTCCAGGTACCCCTCTGCTGTTGTTCTGTCCTTTCCTATTTCCTGAAATATGTCCTTTCTGCTTCATCCTGATTAAATGTTTTTCTTTTAAAAGTGTGCTTACCCTATTCCACCATCTTGATTCGCCTTGAGCTTTTCTTTCGTGTGGAAGAATTTTCTTTTCAAAGAAAGGAGAGCTTTGCTGTATAAGTTATTCTGGGCTGACTTTTTTTTTTATCCTTTTAGGATCTGGAATATGCCACTCCATTTTCTTCTGGGCTGTAGTGTTTCCTTTGAGAGGTCAGCAGTGAGTCTGATTGGAATTTCTCTATATGTTAATTCATTTTTTCATGTGCATATTTAAGGATCTTTGTCCTGCGTTCAACTGGAGAAAGCTTGATTATCATGTGTGGTGAACATCACTTTTGGTCAACTCTGTTGGCAGTTCTGTATCCCTTCCCAATTCTTTCTTCAGATTAGGGAAGTTTTTCTTTATCATTTCATTGGATATATTTTTAAACCCATCTTCTCTTTCTGTGCCTTCTGGAACTCCTATAACTCTATACTCTGCTTGTTAATAGTGTCCCTTAATTCTTGAATGCTTTTTCTTAGCTTGACTGAGTTCATCTTCCAGCTTTTTGATATTTTCCCCATTGTTGAAGGATATGTCTTCCAATTCTGAGACTTTTTTCTTCTGCCTCAGTTGTTATATTACTGAGGCTTTCAACTGAATTTTTAATTTGCTCCATTGTGCCCTTCCTTTCTAATAAATCTACTTGATTTTGTTTCAGTGTTGGTATTTCCTGTGTGACTAATTGTTTAAATTATTTCAATTCCTTTACGTGCTACTCATTGTTAAGAAACTTTATAAAAAGCTTTTAAAACCGTTTATCCCTCATTTTCTTCAGTCAACTCTGAGGTTGACCAAGGCTGTTGCTCCTTCGTGGGAGTAGCCTCAGTAATATTCATTGTGCCTCTGCTCTTCTTTTGCTTAGTCATTGCTATTCTGGTTAGCAGAGTCTTCTTAGATCCAGATTCTAAGCTGTGTTGCCCACTGGTCTACTAGTCAAATTCATTAATTTTACTTTTGAAACCTAGATTTTTATTTGCAGTTACTTATTTCATTCCATCCAGGAAGTTTCAGTCCCAGACTGTTGTGCTAGGCTTCCACTATCGTCTCCACAGCCCAAGCTCCTGGTCTACCACTTTCCATGCCCCTGTGATCTTATGCTGTGTCTGCATTGTTGCCTGAACAGCCTTTCTTCCACTCTTGGTTTGAGCAGTGGTCAGAATTAGGGAGACTCCAGCTGTCCTAAATCACTGGGTTGTCAGTGGTGCTGGTTTTGCTGGCAACCTACTAGCTGTTAGGTCTGAGAGCCACCTGGACTTAACAGGGTGAAACTCATAGGATGTGAAGTTGGTACTATTTTTCCTGTGAGATCAGTGCAATGCATTGAGCTTAGTGCATGTGTAGCTTTCCGTTGTTCCTCCAGCCTCATTCCCAAAGCCTTTTCGTTAGTACACAAAACGGTGCCCAATGTGGCACTGGTGGAGGTCTGAGCCTGATGGTCCTTAGTTCTGGGGGCCACCATGACCTATCTTGCATGGAATCTGTATGATGTTAAGCTGGTGTTGTTTTTCCTGTGAGACCAGTGCAATGAATTGAGTCAGAAATGAGCTTGCTCTTAGCTTAGTACAAGCACAGCTCGCTGTTGTCCCTCCAGCTTCATAGCTTTTAACTCAGCACACAAAATGGTGCCAGATGTAGCACTGGTGGGATTGTAAACTATGAAATCCACCCTGTTCCTGCACCCACCTCCTTGAACTCTGCCACTCTGCCTCTGTTCATGGTCAAGTGAAGCATATCAACATGATGGGGAGTTGTACACCTGGGTTTACCTCCTGAGCTTCCCGTGAGCTCCCCTTCCCATCTGGATATTACTGGAGCTGCAACTGTCAATCGTTGACCACAGCTGGGGTATCTGGTCACTGCCACACCACTCTGTTGTCTTTGCTGCTTCCCCATGTCCATTTGTCTCCAGGTGTCCCTCTTCCATTGGCCTGTCCTCTCCCATGTCCTGGGATGTGCCCTCTCTGCTTTACCCTTGAAAACATATTATTAAGCTCACTGTAACAAACCAATCCCCAAAGGACAAATATCATATGTCCTCTCTGATATAAGGCAACCATCAAGTAAACTACAAGATCAATAGATATATAGGTAAACATACATATACATATATGCATCTAGAGGAACTTTATAACTGAGACAAGCATACCAAGAAATGACGATACAGTGTAGTATGCATCTCTACACCTGAATAAAAGACGGACTCCCAATGAAACTGTTAAATATACCCTGACAATAGGATGCTACCCTTTCTGCTGTTGTCTTTACCTACAATATCATGATACACTTAAGTAGCAGAATGGCAGACTTGTGACTGTTGCTGAAGGAGTATACTATTGTAATAATATGCGGGAGGATGGGAAGGATGAAAGGGGAAATCTCTCAGTCTATGGAACTGTATTATGAAAAATAAAAATTAAAAAAGGAAGTTATTGGATAGAGTGTAGAAATGGAAGTGGCTGTAGCTGTTAGAGCATAGCATGAATGATCCTTCTTGTAATGGGAATGTCCTTAACTGCATGAATTTGAATATTGCGATATTCTGTTTTTGGTACTGGAACAGAGTTTTGACAAACGTTACTATTGGAGGAAGTGAGGTTAAAAAGGACAGAAGGACATGAGAATTTAGGCACATACACACACTCAAATACTTGCTCTATGAGATAAAAAATACTAACAGCATTATAGCAATTTATTTTATTCTGTAAGGCTAAGATTTTAAGCATTAGGAATTTTTTTTAAACAAATACATATCAGCAATGGAAACTTAGAATTTGTGTTAGTGCAATTATATCCAATTAGATTTGGAAATCTTGGTAGCATATAATTGTTTAGCCTTGTTTAAAATGTGGTGATCTCTGTATCCAGGCATCTTGATAGTGTCTGGAGAGACATCCTGGGTTCAGTTGGTGCACACCCTCCTCCATAGCTGTGTGAACTGATTCAGCTTATGTAGACAGTAAACGTTAATTCACTCTCCATTCCAATTGAACCCTATGTAAACATTCAATGTTTGTCGAATTGTACATATCAATAAATCATGTTGTCTAAAAAGAAAATGAAGTTTAAGGCTGGCTTCTCAGTGTGTGATTCAGAATGATTACTATGCTATTAAAATGTTAATTCATCTGATTCACACACTCCTGTCAATACTGCAAGACTGAGATTATCTCTTATGATGAGGCTAGATACACGAGTTAGGATTAGTTTCCTGTGTTTGTTTTCTTGCTTTCTTTTTTTTTTTTTCATGTTAGGTGATACGTTTCATTAGCCATTTTCTATTTGCCCTAGATTTTAAGTTACATGCTAAAAATATTTCTAACAAAAACATGATAGAAACGTTTGGGGAATTGCAGTGCATACAATCTCCAGTGAAACTACGCAGTTTGCTTTTGAAGTGAGACAACAATAAACATTGCACACAGAAATGAGAATGGTCTGTCCCAATTGCCCACAGATTTTATTTCAAATCTATGCTCTAAAGAACATCATGCAGTTTTTAATTAGCTGAAAATTGCTAGATCCATGAGTCCTCATTTTCTTTATCATTTATCCTCACACTCTGGTTATATGATTTGTAATCAAAAACACTAATAGAAATGGAGAATCATGCTTAACATATATAAAGAATTTTGTGTATTCCAAATATGTCTCCATTTTAGCCTTCATGTACCAGACATTAGGCAACATTTTAAGCAGGTATGAGCAGGCAGGTCCATATCTAACCTATCAGCTGCACAGGATGGTGTCTTTTGGAACTGAAGACTCAAGGTGGATCCTGTTCTAACAACCTTATTCTCAAACCTACATCCATTTGCTGTTATCAATTCCATCTTCTTGAGTCTGTTCCTGCTTAGACTCTAAAGACACGCAAAGTTTTCATACACATCTGTGTTCTCAACAGTTGATCTTTTCACTTAAAAAGGAATGCAGCACCACCAGAGCTCTGTACAAGATCCAAGATCTCTCTTGGATCTCTACTCAGCTTAATTCCATAGTTGGTCCAGTAAGTTTTTGTGGGGTTTAGCCATGGCAATATAAATTCTAAATTATTATAAAAAGATTGAAAAATGAAAGTCTAAAGCTAGGAGGTACTTACAATAATCTACTGATAATAATATCTATAACATACAAGGAAACATCAATACATAAAAAGAATATCAAATTAGAAGAGAGACTATCACAGTGCATAAAAAAAAGGTCAACATAACTAATGCCTCAAAAAAATACATTTTTAAGTGTTAAGACACATGGACTAGATGTTTTTCAGAGGATAAATATTTTTACATATGAAGAATAAATCGAGGTAACCTATTTTACAATATGGTGATTCTACTTAACAACAAAATTTTCAGCTGTGGAAAGCCGACTGGGAGATTAGATATCAAATTTTGTGATATAATATAGATGGGAATTAGCTTGTCTTTGCCATGCCACATCCTAAATATCATTTCTAGTAGACAAATATGTTCAGTTTTGCTAACTTTACAATTGCAAGTATTTTAAATAAGAAATTAAATACATTAATCATAATGGTATGTGATAAACCACTGTAACACTAATTAAAAGAAACAGATTAGCTGCATTCATTTTAACCTAATTGGGACTTTAGTCAGGAAATTACCATGGTTACTGAGATTACATAATGATAAAAGAGGCTGTTCTCTGAAAAGGCACAACAATCATTAATATGTATGCACCTAAGCAGAGCATAAACTAGCATAGAATAGGTGCAGGTGCACCTGGCAGCAGCTACCACCATTTGTACCACTTGTGGGCTTGTAGTGGTATGGGGTGTGGGATTGCAGGGAACCTGGGGGTTGATGCCAATGGGAGCATGTAAAGACCTGGGGGCTCATGTCCAGGCAGGCAGGGCGATCAGGTAATGCTGAGGTGACACAGGCCATGCAAGACTGAGCTGTGGTACCCAGCAGCACACAGGAAATCCATCAGGTGTGTGTATGTGTGTGTGTGTGTTTGGGAGAGGGCTAGTGTGTGAACCTAGTAGTGGGCAGCAAATGCTCCTTGCTGGGCCACTGTTCCTGCTGGTGAGTATGAGAACTGGGACCTAGGCAGACCAAGCGAGGCGTGGTTACAATACCCATTGGCCTGCATGTGAACTGGGTTAGAAGGAGAGTCAGAATGAGCTAAGCAACTGTATCTGTTGGTTCACGAATAAGCTAGAGGGATGGTTGGGCTATGGCATAGCATTAGCTGACAAGTGTTGGGACAGGGACAAATCTTGTCAAACTAGACTCTAGAACCACCTGGAGAATGCAAGATCTGGCCCTGGAGTGGGCCCAGTATGGAAATGGTAGGCACCTCTCTGATGTGCTGCAACTCCTACTGGTGAATATGAGAACCAGGGCTGGTGGTGGGCCTTGCTAGACAGGCAGTGCCACCTGCTAGCATGAATATGCAGGGAGAGTGGGATTGATTGGGTTGAGCTAGGATTCAATGCCCATTGATGTATATTGGGGATAGACTGGACCAGTCTGCTGCACATACTGGCTAGCACAGGAACCAAGGCTGGGGTTGGCCTGGTGGGGTTATTGGAGATTGCTCCAACTAGGCTGAAGTTCCTGTTGGTGTATGTGAGGTCAAGTTTGTGGAGGGCAGGGTGGGGTTGGGATGCAGCATCTATTGGTTTACATAAGATACAGTGCTGGAGCTAGATCTGAGCCAGCAATTACAACTACCTGTATGTGCATAGGCTGATGTGGGTGATGGACTGAACTGCACCCCATCCTGGCAAGCACACACAAGATTCAGGTCTGGGATCACTTCAGAACAGATTTCTTTGGGGATTCCCAAACTGAACCACAGTACTCAGAGTTTCATAGGGAGCAACATGGGAACTGTGGTCTGACCGTGGTTTGTGTGTGTCACAACTGGGCCTCCTCAGTGACTCAGATAGTAGACGTCATACTCAGAGGCACATGGAAGATATAACCATCCATTGGGGCCTACAGAGGACATGTAGCACCAAAGCAGAAGAATGGCAGAACAAATTGGACTGGTAGCCCAACCAAGTGTTGACAGCAAATATCTGGGTGAATAGAAACTAAGATGGACTCTATCAGTCAATGGCACTTGAAAGAATTTCCTCATCCTTTGACCGGTGAGATTGACAGCATTTCAGAACTATGGAAATCACTCAAGCAGAACCCTTGGAACATGCTCCATAGAGGGAACCCTGGATGACACTGGGTGGCCGTTCCATTCCCAGGAACTGACACTGTCTCGAGGCTGGGTGCAGCTTCTCCCCTTATCTCCTTCCTTCCCTCAGATACAGGAAGAAGAAAAAGAAAAACTGAAAACAGTGGTCGCGTCTACTTTCTCCTAATCCTCGACCATTGCCATCCTAATCAGTTTTGTAAATGTCATCAAAAATAACAATTTTTAAAAATGACATAAAATAAAAACTTCCATAATTGCAAGGAAAAATACAGCTATATTATATGTATATATATATGAAACAGGACTTGGCTTTATCTAGATTCAGAGTTGGGTTAGCTCAGAAAGGCTGTGGAACTGATCAAGTGCCATTGGTTCATTTGATAGTCAGTCCATTGATGTTCCTGTTCCTTTTGCAACTTAGTAAATTTCAAGATTTCAAGATCTCTGCTTTTTCATAATCATCATCATCCCAGTCTGCTTTGGTTTAGTATAAAAAATGACTGATTCAGTAATTACAGAAAAATTTTCTAAAATTTTGGGCTAAGAGTAATCAAATAGCAGCAGGATATAAAAGGAGACCAACACAGGGAAGGCATTCACTTCATACCATTGGATTGTTTCATGAAATTTTAATACTGGTTATCAGGAAATAAAATGGAGGAGTCCATTAACAGACCATTAGATCTTTCCCTCAAGAATGGATGACAACACACACTACTGGATTCTCTAAAATGGGGTCTGCTATGAAAGTGAAACTGGATTGTGTCACCTGCACACTCTTAAGTCCCTGTTATTATGTCCTGGCAGCTTCAGGGCTCTGCTAGATAGAACTTTCTCTCAACTTTAGAGTGTAAATTGCAGCTAAAATAAAACTGTTTTGTCTTACCCAGTTGGTGTCATTATGTTATTAGCAATCAAAATGGGCTCATTCCCTAGGAAGAGCTGTACTATCAGGTCCTGAGATGGAAACCTCGGGGGGTTCAGTTACGTATTATGGGGACAGAGTGACAAAGGAGCAGAGTGGGTGCAGGAAGCAGCTGTCACAGCATGGACCTCAGGTCTGAATTTTGGAATTGATCTCAGGCAGTCACTACTGTGGCTAACTACATTCCAGCCTTTTCCATTTCCACTTGCTACACTCCTAAACACACACAACGTTCAGCCCCATTCACTCACAATTTCTTGGATTCCACGGAGTCCAGACTCCTATGCTGGTCTTGTGTGAGGAAAGGCCACGTGAGGCACAGCCTCAGCTCTTCACACTACTAGTTAACAGAGCCCCTCTGTAGCCATGGCTTCTCCTATAACGGTAACACTCCAGGATTCCATGTTATTATGACAAGTCAGCTGTTGACTGGACGGTTTGCAGGGTCATGGAAACCTATGATGTAACAAAATACACAGCCAATCAGAATCTTCCTTGTCACTGGTAGGACCACACAAGGTTGATACGAAACAAGAGCAAGGAGAGAAGTTGGAGCTCAGGTCTGCACCCGCTGTTCCTGTTTGGTCCCAGTTCTTCCTGAACTTGGTGCTCAGTCACCTTCCTGTTGGCCCTAAAGGTCCATGTTCCTGCTGGCAGATTGTGAGCTGGAGCTTGCCATTGCCGGTCGCAGCTGGGGTACATTCCACTGACTTCTCTTTGTAATCTCCATTCACTTTATTTTGAAGATTTATTCATTTTTATTGTAAAGACAGATTCACAGAATGAAGGAGAACTAGAAGGATCTTTCATTGGCTGGTTCATTCCCTAAATGGCCACAATCGCTGGAGCTAAGCCAATGCAAAGCCAGGAGCCAGGAGCTTCTATGTCTTTGCTCTTGTAAAGTGTGATATAGGATTGCAGGTTGCTTTCTAAAAATCCAGATTTCATTTCCTTTGGATATATTCCCAGGAATGGAGTAGCTGGGTCATACGGTATATCAATTTTCAGTTGTCTTACCACTCTCCATACATAAGTTCCATAGTGGTTGCACTAGCCTACACTCCCACCAGCAGTGAAGGAGGGTACTTTTCTCCTGACATCCATGCCAACATGTGTTAGTAGAATTCTGAATGCAGTCCAGTCTGATTTTTGGTTTTTGTTGGTATTTCTCTAATAGCAAGGAAGCCTGAGCATTTTTCATATGCATTAGCAATTTGGATTTATTCTTTTGAAAATTGCTTGCTCATTTCTTCTGACCATTTCTTCAGAGGGTTGTTTGCTTTGCAGCTGTTGAGTTTCTGAAGCTCTGTGGAAATCCTGTGTGTTAGTCCGCTATCTGTTGTGTAGTGTGTAGATTTTTTTCCCTATTTTGTTGGTTGCTTTTTAAGTTTGTTGATTGTTTTGCTATGGAGAAGCGTCTTAGTTTGTTATAATTTCATTTGCTTATTTTGGTTTGACTGCTTGTGATCTTGGTGACTTTTTTTTTTAGATTTATTTATTTTTGTTGGAAAGTCAGGTTTATAGAAAGGAGAGAAAGAAAGATCTTTCACTTGCTGGTTCATTCCCCAAGTGGCCACAATGGCCAGAGCTGAGTCAATCCGAAGCAAGGCGCCAGGAGCTTCCTCCAGGTCTCTTACCTGGGTACAGGATCACAAGGTTTTGGGCCATCCTCTACTGTTTTCCCAGGCCACAAGCAGGGAGCTGGAGGGGAAGTAGAGAAGTAGGGACACCAACTGAGTCACATATGGGATCCAGGCACATGTAAGGGGAGGAATAGTAGCCACCAGGCCCCTTTGGTGATTTTTCTAAGAAGTCTTTACTGACGCCTATGTCTTACAGAGTATTTCTTGTGTCTTATGATTGGTTCTGGTGCAGCTTTAGATCCTTGATCACTTAGAGCTGACTTATGTATCAGATGAGGACTGAGGGTCTTGCTTCTTCCTCTACAGGCTGCTATCCAATTTTCTGAACAGCATTTGCTGAAGAGACCAACCTTTTTCCTAGATTATTTTCAGATCTCTTTTTTTTTTCTTTTTATTGTTGCTTACATTGTATTATGTAGTACAGTTTTATAGGCGTTGGGGATTCCCCCCACTTTTCAATGTTGGAACAATGTTGTCAGACATGCCGAGTTAGTCTGCTGTCAAACAATGTATGCCCACAGGAGCTGAACTTGAAAATCACTGAGTCCAAGTTCCCTACATTGATTAAAACATGACCTGGGAGTGCTTATCTCATGTCAGGTGCTTCATTCAAAGTTCTAGATTCCCTGAGGGCTGGAACAACATGCCATCTCCAACCCACACTGGCCATGAGGGTGAGTGAGGAGTGCCCATAGGCTCTGTGAAGCTGGCAAGATTGGGGTCCTACATGACCACAGCCGTGCCTAGCTCATCCTTACTGCTACAACCCTCAGTTTCCAAAGCAGTAATATGGGAGCTACTTAATCACTGCCAGGCTCTTTTGAAGCTTAGCAATAACACAAGTGGAGTCATTGGCACAACATCTGGAGGTGTCATGATGACTCGTTTGCTGATTTCACTAACAGGTCAGAGGTTTGCTGGGACACAGATACAGCAAATCATCGCAAGATGCAAAGCGGATACGAAGTTTGTTGAAAAAGTGGCAGAGGGGAAATGTGTTCAGGCTCATCTTCTTCAAGCCTCCACATTGACCTTGCTCAGTTGCCCCTCCTGTCTGTGCAGGCTCTGGCTCCCCGAGGAATGACCTCTCGTGTCTCTAACTGGGGAGTGCCAGCCACTGAGCTTGTCCTTTGTAGGGACCCTTCCGCAGCTCTGCTCAAGAATGATGGCTCGGGCCCGGCGCAGTGGCGCAAGTGGTTAAGGTCCTCGCCTTGCACGCCCAGGATCCCATATGGCCGCTGGTTCTAATCCCAGCAGCCCCGCTTCCCTTCCAGCTCCCTGCCTGAGGCCCGGGAAAGCAGTCGAGGATGGCCCACGGCTTTGGGACCCTGCATCCGCATGGGAGACCTGGAAGAGGCTCCTGGCTTCGGATCGGCATAGTATCGGCCCGTTGCGCTCACTTGGGGAGTGAATCATCGGACAGAAGATCTTCCTCTCTGCCTCTCCTCTCTGTATATCCGCCTTTCCAATAAAAAATAATAAAAATAAATCTTTAAAAAAAAAAAGAATGATGGCTCTCTTGAGTTTCCACTTGGATTTGAAGAGTGTGGGTCTTCTGTTATAGTTTATGTTGCCAGGGCTGCAAGGTGGGGTGACTGTCTATGTGCCTTGCCATGCTGTCAGTGGTGCCTGGGACAGATTTGGGGAGGACCAGAACATTGGGTTTTCTGGCTTAGCTGTCATGTGGCTGTCTCTGTACACTTGCTCTTGCAGTTCCTCTGCACTTGGCTTTGCAGTTTCTCTGGCCACATGCTCTCACAGTTTCTGCTTCTCTCGGTGCCGCTGCTTCAGTCAAAGCAGATCTTTGCTAAGTAAGAAATTCACATTCTTTCCTACGTCTTTGCAGCTCTTGCTTTTGGTTCCAGGTTCATTATTAGTTGTGACAATTGGGGCAGAAGGGAGCATCATTTTGTAGGAGCAGATGGTGGTGGTCTGCTCTGCTCTCAGGCTTAGGGCAAGTTATGTGGCTTCATGGCTTGGGAAAATGACAAATGCCCCACTGTGTCCCATAAGACCTGGTGAATAGCAAAGCTGTTATCTGAATGCCTTTACTCACTCATCCCAAACAGCTCACATACCCTCTGATTCTCTCTTCTCCTTTTTTTTTTTTTCCTATTTATTCTTTGGTTCAAAATGGCTTTACTGAAATAGTTCCATGCCATACACTTCACCCATTTGTGGTGTGCCAGCCAGCGGCTTTCAGGATATTGTTAAGTTACCCATCTGTCACCACAATCAATTCTTGAACACTTTCACTACCCCTGAATGAAACCCTGTGCCCATTAATCAACACTCCTCAGTCATTCCCATCCCCCCCAGCCACAGGCAGCTGTAAATCTACGTTTTGCATCTGCCAGCTGGCCTCTTTTGACTTCCCAGGCAAGTGCAGCCACACAGCCAATGATCTTTGGCATTTTCAAGGTTTATTCAGGTTATGATGTTTTATTCCCCTTTATGGCTGAATCATTAATCATTGCATGAATAAACCACTTATTTGATCATTAGCGGTTGGCTATTTCATCAGCTTCAACTTCCTTATGAGCTTTCCTGTGGACTTAGCGTTCCCCTTCCCTTGAGTATACACACCCAGGAGTTGAATTATTTTGTCAGACAGAAACTGCATGTTTGATGTTGGAGAAATTGTGAAACTGATTTCCAAAGTAACTGTACTGTCTCACATCGTAACTGGTAGCGTGTGAGAGCTACAGCATCTCTGGTACCACCTAGCTGATGTGTGTTATCTCTTACCCCTCAGCTCCATCTCCTGGAATGCTATTCCCTGAATCTCCTCCCCAGAGGAGCCTGTGGCCTGCATGTTTGTGTCCAGCCAAGGGCATTCAGCTGGGAGAGGTGATTAGGTCACAGGAGTACAGCCTGATGATTAGGGTCCGTTTCCTTATAAAAGGGACTCCAGGACCTGGCACTGTGGCATAGCAGATTAAGTTGCCACCTGCAATGCCAGCATCCCTTGTGAGTACCCTTTCAAGTCCTATCTGCTCCTGCTTTTGATCCAGCTCCCTGCTAGTGTTTCTGGGAAGCCAGCAGAGAGCAGAGCATAGTCCAAAGTCTCCTATCTGCTTCTGTGTTTGATCCAGCTGCCCACCGCTGTCTCCAGGCCCCTGTATCCACACGGATTTACAGGACCCTGGCTTTGGCCTCATCAGACGTTGAATCCACCAGGACCTGCCACTTCCCACCCTCCGGAGCTGTGAGAGACAAATCAATGTTAAAGTGAATATTGTTTTATGGTAGTGCCTCCAATAGGCTTACACAACCACTGGAAGGGTTAGCTGAGATGCTTTTCATTCTGCAGAGATGAGGGAGGGACAGGATCTGATAGTGTTCTCTGGCCTCTGGCCCTCAAGGTCCCAACTGCTGCAAGGCAGTTTATATGGCCATTCATGGGGAGTTGCACAGGGTCCCACATCCTTCTAGGGTTCCTCATATGGGCCAAAGATGGAGTGAAAAGATGGGGAAGAATAGTCACAGCTTTCCTTCTTCCTTCATTCTTGCTCCTCATGGTATTCCAAGGTAGGCATGAGCGAGGTGTTATTCTACCCCCTCCCTGTATGGCAGCTGCTGGGGCCTGGCTGTCCCATGCTGTGGCTGTCTATCCTTCCCTGGGTGTGGGGCCACAGGGAACTCCAAGCGATGGAGTCTCCAGGCTCTGCTCTTGGTGCACTGAGCCCGAGCTGCAGAAACTCAAGAACAAACCCCTTCTAAACCCAGGCATGTGGCTTTGTTGCATCATGTTCATCATGCCAAAAGTAGGCTCTCACTCTCTTTGTATTCTGCCCATAATAGATCTGAATCCTCAATGAATTAGTACACCTGGCTGACCGGGATGAGGATGCTTAGCGTCAAAGGACAAAAGGGTAAAGCACAAGTTTTCAAGTGACTCAAGTTATTTCTGCTACTCTGTTATCACTTCCATGTTTGCCAAACATTTTGGCTTGTTGCGCTCTACTTGAGAAGAGTTTAGTGTACCTTTAATGGTGTAGTTTTCATTGTGATCATGTCTTTATTCCCCAAACAGAATTATTTAAGATAACATTTTTAATTATGCAAGTATTTATTAATACATTAGTACTGTAAATAAAGTTCAAATAAAGCTAACCACCATCTTAAATCCTATCCCCAATTTCTAAGACATATTATAAATATAAATATATATATATATAACACATAAATATATATTTACTTACTTTTGTGTGCAAGGCAGATTTTTACAGAGAGAGAAGGAGAGAAAAAGAGAGAACTTGGCTCTGCTGGTTAACTTCCCAAATGTCTGCAACACTCAGAGCTGAACAAATCCGAAGTTGGGAAGCCAGGAGCTTTTCCCAGATCTTCCGCATGGATAGAGTGGCCCAGGGACATAGGAATTCTCTGCTGGTTTCCAGGGCTGTGTCAAGAAATAGGATCGGAGGTAGAACAGCTGGAACACGAACTGGCACTCATGTGGGATGCCGGCTCTAGCAGGTCAAGGATTAGTGCACATGCCACCACATGAGCCCTAACAGTGTGTGTGTGTGTGTGTGTTTGTGTGGTGTGTGTGTGTGAGTGCATTTGTTTGAAAGGCAGAGACAGTGGGAGAGAGTGATATCTTACATCTGCTAGTTTGTTCCCAGGTGGCTGCAGCAGCCAAGTCTCAGCCAGGCTGAAGAAGATCAGAAGTCAGAAGCCAGGAGCCAGGAAGCATGAACTTTATCCAGCTGTCTCCTATGTGGATGGCAGAGCCCCACATACTCGGGCCATGTCCTGTTGCTTTTCCGGGTGTATTAGCAGGACTCCAACAGGGATTCTAATGTGAAAGGCTGGGATAAGAGGTTTTTGTGTGTCATGCTGGGAGAGACCACCAGCCCTAAGACACTATGAGATAATTATGAAGTGTTGTATCTGGTGCCCTCCTTGGGGGTCTTTTTATTTGCATTATGCACTGACATCACCATCTATAGAAGTAAATAGATCTACTTTCTTTCTTTATTAGCTTCATCTTATTTGTTTGGAAGGCAGAGTTAGAGAGAAACTGCCATCCTCTAATTCACTCCCCACGTGGCCACAACAGTCACAGATGGGCCATGCTAAAGCCAGGAGCCAAGAGCTTCTTCTGGATTTCCCATGTAGGTGCAGGGAGCCCCAACACCTGGGTCATCCTCTGCTGCTGCCTCAGGCACATTAGGAAGGAGCTGGGATAGAAGTGGGGTAGCTACAGCTTGAACTGGCATCCACAGGATCCTGGTGTTGTAGGGGGCAGCTTTGCCTGTGATGCCATAGCGTCAGCCCCTGCTCTTCTTTCTACATGAACTATTCTTTTGCATTTCATCATTTATCAAGGACCTTGAAGGTGTTTCACAGCCCACCATCAGAGGCCCCTCTGGTCAGGCATCTGATGGGGTGGAGGAGGGTAGTACTGGCAGACAGACAGCCTGCTCAGTCCATGTGGCCTCTCCTTAGAAAGACTCCAAAACTGGATCACCCGCTCCACTCCAGCTACTCCACCTCATCCCACCCTTTCCCAAGGGCCACACCTTCAGACACAATAACTGGGACAAAGCCCTACGCTGTCAGCACTACGAGTCCATGGCCCATGACTTTGAGACTTAACCTGCACCCAATGGAGTGCCAAATCCTGCTTAAGGTTAAAGGACCACATCACTGTCGATAGCTTGACATCACACTTTGCAGTGATGTAGTGTTCTAAGCTTCTGCCTGAGGCGACGGCTTCCCAGCTTCCTTCTTTCTTTCTTAATTCACTCTTTCTTTCTCTCTTTCTTTCTTTCTCTCTCTCTTTCTTTCTTTCTTTCTTTTCTTCTCTCTCTCTCTTTCTTTCTTTCTTTAGATTTACTTATTTTTTAAAGGCTTATTTATTTTTTATTGCAAAGTCAGATACACAGAGAGAAGTAGAGGCAAAGAGGAAGATCTTCCATCTGATGATTCACTCCCCATGTGAATGCAATGGCTGGAGCTGCACCAATCTGAAGCCAGGAGCTTCCTCCAGGTCTCCCATGCAGGTGCAGGGGCCCAAGGCTTTGGGCCATCCTCTACTGTTTTTCCAGGCCACAAGCAGGGAGCTGGATGGGAAGTGGAGCTGCCGGGATTAGAACCGACACTCATATAGGATCCCAGCACCTGCAAGGTGAGGACTTTAGCCAAAGGCTACCATGCGCCTGGCTCAACAGTGCTGGTTTCTGTCCTGACTGGTCCACTTTTCATCCAGCTCCCTGCTCATGTGCCTGGGAAAGCAGCAGAAGATGGGTACGCGTGCTTGGGCCCCTGCAGGCAGATGGAAGGCCTGGAAGGACTCCTGATTCCTAGCTTTGACGTGGCCAAGCCCTGGTTGTTGTGGTCATCTGGAGAGTGAACAAATTACTGGACGATCTCTCTCTCTCTTTCTCACTCTGCCTTTTAAGTAAATAAACAAGTAATTTAAAAAAAGATAAATAGCTTCACTTCATTTTCTTCTAACGGTTGTGCAGTCTGATGTGACAAAAGTCCTGAACCTGTCCAGTGCACCATAACACTCTCGAGAGAGCTTTTTAAAGGATTTCACATAGCCTAATTCCCTACCCTTGGGGCTCTCTGATTTACACCTCTGTGTGGGTGCAATCAATGTGTTTTCTCAACCAGAGAAATCTCCACGCAAAGGCTTCCTTCTAATTGAGGAATAAAGCACATTGTTTTATGCTGAAGCAATTTTAGGCACCAGTGAGCAAGTGAAGAATTTGGGGGTGTGTGGCTTTCCTGTACCCCTGACATTCCTTAGCCTGGCTCGGGGAGTGGGCGGGGAGTTGGGGGGGGGGCGACTCTGCTGCCTAGCATCATGGTGAGAACCTGCTCTCCTTCCCCGGCAGGGGGCGCCCAGCGACCAGGCAACTTTGTGCACACAGAGGACTTCAGAGACAAGATCTTTCCATGCCATTGCTGTTTTCTCCTTGCACAGGGCTGAAGGAGAACTGGTGGAGCAGAAACTTCCAGGACCCTGCTGGGAGCAGATACAACAGGGACCCGAGAATCCCAGCACAGCAGGAATGGGAGACAGAGGGTCAGGCCCAGGAAGAGGCAGTGCCAAGGAGAACTGGATAGGCAGGAAAAAGGCAACCACCAGAGAGAATCCAGCGTGGGCAGTGTTGGCTGTGTGGCCCAATGAGGGCTGGCCAGCTTAAGGCTCAAGGCTGTGTGTGGGGTGGATAATGGGGCTAGAGCAGGGCAGAAGAAGTCCTAGGGCAAGGAGGTCTCTCTCATAGCAGCTCTGAGAGCTGGATGCTCACGGGGCTGAAAGCCAGCTCAGGGCTGTGAGGGCTCCTGCGGGCAGGAGCCTGGGCAGTGTGTCCACACTGGGGACTGTGAGGGCTCCTGTGGACAATGTGTCCACACGGGGGACTGTGAGGGCTCCTGTGGGCAGATGCCTGATCAGTGTACCCATACTGTGGCTTGTGGGGGCTCCAATGGGCAGTATGCCCACACAGGACTGTGAGGGCTCCTGTGGGCAATGGCCTGGACAGTGCCCAAGTTCACACCTGCTGATCAGAGGCTCAGGTCTGCTTCCCCACCTTGCCCCAAGCGATGGGTTTATCTTCCCAAATGCCTGTCTTCATCACAGTGAACACCAGGGATGTGTAGCCACATGTGTTCACTGACCATGAGGGCTGCACTTGGGAGAATCACAGTCAGGGGAGACGGGGGTGCCCCTCACTCCTGGGGTGTTCACCTTGGACTCCTGACCCCAGGACAACAGAGCTAAGGCATGCCCACTCTCCTGCACTTGCCTATCGTCCTGCATATGCAGCCCATCTCACACACGCTGGAGTCAAGCTGGAACTCAGTCCCAGATGGGTGGCAGACACTCAGGTACTGGAGCTTCAGGTTCCTGGATTAGACTTGGCTGTTGCTGCCACTCTAGGAGCTGAGCATTGAATGGAAGATCTCTGTTATTCTGTCAAGCAAATAAACCTTTTTTTTTTTTTTTTTAAAGAAAAGTATGTCTTGGGCCTAGCGGTGTGGCCCAGTGGCTAATGTCCTCACCTTGAATGCGCCAGGATCCCATATGAGCACCGGTTCTGGTCCCGGCAGCTCCACTTCCCATCCAGCTCCCTGCTTGTGGCCTGGGGAAGCAGTCGAGGACGGCCCAAGGCTTTGGGACCCTGCACCTGTGTGGGAGTCCCGGAAGAAGTTCCTGGAACCTGACTTTGGATTGGCATAGCATTGGCCGTTGTGTTCACTTGGGGAGTGAATCATCGGACGGAAGATCTTCCTCTCTGTCTCTCCTCCTCTCTGTATATCTGACTTTCCAATAAAATAAATAAATCATTAAAAATAAAAAAGCATATCTTGTAATTTTGTCATATTTAAATATAGTTAGGCTGTTTTTGCAGCATTTTGTGTCCTTGAGGGTTTGTGAAGAATTTTTTTCAAAGTCTAACTTTCACTACTGCTTTTCCCTTCGTATTTCAATTTCTGGGCTTATATTTCCTCTTCTGTATTTCTGTATTGCCGGGATGATTCTGTCCCTGCCAAATGCCTGTTGGGATCAGGTGTAAATGTCTCAGCCGAGATAGGCACACACGCGTGTGAGGGAGAGCCTGGGCAGGTGCTGGGAGGTGCTGTTGTTGTGCTTTGCCTGTTTGTAGATTATACCGCCTTCCTTTCTTCCCCAAGAGCATGCTACAGTTGTAGAAGGAAAATAACAGCAAGAGAGGCCGTCAGTGAAAGGAGCTGCAAAAGAAAATTATCTGGCATTTCTTAGGGTTAGTAGCGTCTTATCTCAACGTTTGGGATGAATCTGAAGCCAATCACATCTGCTTTGCTGTGTTGGTTAGGCTTGCTGTGTTGCTCACCTTTGGAGGGATTTAGAACTTGCATTGTGGCCAGCTTGCTCAAGGCCAAATTCTTTTCTGCTTGTTCCCTTAGGAGCTGTGACAGACAGTGGGTCTGCAGTCAGGCAGAGGCAGGACCAGTGGCTGCAGGATGGCTTGCAAGGTAGGGCAAGGTGTGAGGTGATTTCCTTTCCATCCCAGCCTTGACAGATGTCTGAGTCTCCGGGGGTGCTTTCAGATTCACAGGGGCCCCAGAATTCCCTTCCCTAAGGATTCTCAGGCATTCGTGCTGCTAAAAAGCCACCTTGTTGGGTCTGCAGTTGATGCTTCCTTCGCCTCTTCCTTTTGCTTTAGGGAGTTGGAGATCTGCCTACCAGTGGTTTTGTGCCTGGAAATGGCTTTTCCCCTTTTAAATGCTCGCTCTACTTCTGTGTGTCACACTGATTTGACCAATTCCTGGCAGGATTAGCATTTCCAATGCTCAATTTTACATATGCAAGCCATTTTTCTTCTAGAGAGCAATTATAACATGATATAAAACTCCATATAAATTGTAGACAGCTTTGTTGAGGACTAATACTTTTGTTCTGTAGGGGATGCCATTTTTCATATATATTTTATCATTATGAAAGTAATATGAAGTGAGCTAGAGCTGTGGCATGGCGGTGTGCTCCAATTCTAATCTGTTAGATGATGACCACCGACTACCTGCCCGCTGGTGGAATAATATTGGCAAATTGTTCAGAGTTGTGATGGAAGCTTTATTGGAAAATCCGCTCCTGGGCCCCCTTCGCACAGAGGGGAAGGAAGAGGGAAGCAAAAAGGGCTTCTGAGATACGTGTGGAGGAGTTTTATACCCCTCTCTAGACACGTGGGCAGGCAAAGGGGTTGTCCGTGCCCCAACTATGTAAGGAATGTCCATTCAGGTGTGCCATTGGTCAACTGGAATCCCGCCAGGTCAGTGACGTAACGGGCTCCTGTGGCCCCTCCTGTTCCAGAGTGAAGCCTAGGAGACATGATGGGTCCGGAGCAGACCAGCCCCTCATCTCCACTGCCCTGGGCAGCCATCAAAATCCACCTCCCTACTAACAGCCTGGAAAAGCAATGGGGAATGATCGAAGGCCTTGTGCCCCTGCACCCAAGTGGGAGATCTGAATGACGGCACAAACTCCAGGATTTGGATCAGCCTGCCTCTGGCCATTGCATCCACTGGGGATGGAAGACCTCCCTCGCTGTCTCATGACTGCTCCTGGAGTTTGGGCTGTGAGCAGAGTGCCAAGGAATGCCTGGGCCTGTGATCTAAGAGAAGGATGGACACCTTAGGATGGGGGACCAGCAGGGACACTGAGTTCCAAGGGGATCCCTCTGGCAGAACATGGATTGTCTGGGGTGTGAGACAAATCAGAGTTCTCGTGGGACTGACTGGGCAGGAGAGGGAAGACATCTAAGTGGCAGGTGGTCCTGGACCGTGTGTAGGCGGTGTGCTCATGTGTGGACTTACATATCTGTGTTTATACATGCAGGGTAGGTATTTGCATGTTTCAGGTGGCCCTGGGCCATGGGTAAGTGTGTGCGTTGACATGTTTGTGTCTACACATGTGTTTACTTGTCTTGAATCAAGTTAGGACTCATGAAGGCACCTGTTCCTGGGCCCAGGTAACTTGTTGAACCGCACCTGTGACTGATGGCTGCCTGTGTTCCTCTGTGACTCTCCAGGACTCGGAGGATGTCTGCCCCACCCCTCCTCAGAAACTGCCTCTCATAGCCAGTCTCTGGTGGCTGCTCGGCCGTGACTCCAGTTTCTTGCCCTAGTTTCCACACAGGCCAGCCCCAAGGCAGGCGACAGGAGGGTCTTCGGATCCCAAGATCATAGTGTGGGGGTGGGAACTGGTAGGGCTGATGAATGGGGGTCACCTCCCACCTCTGCTTTTCCCTCTAAAACTTGTGTGGAGGCACAACCAGCCAAATGATGAAGATTATTTGAGATAGTGAGGACGGGTCCAGTATGACATTTCTCAGCATAGATCTGGACCTAGGAATTCATTGGTGGGGGGCTCACGCCATGAGGACATGGGAAAAATGGTCCCTTCAACCCTGGATTTCACATTCTTATGTGTGAATGAACCTCTGTTCAGTACTGGTCTGACATCCTCCACCCCTCTCCCACCACATCCATCACATCCTCCCAAATCTCTCTCCATGCACCCCACATCCCCCATGTCCCTCTCCCTCCTCCCTTATCCTCCCCATCTCCCATGACCCCAGTCTCACTTCCCACACCTGTGACTTTACCTGGGCTGGAGCCTGGGCTGTAGGCCACTTGGTTTGTAGTTTCAGTTCATTGCTAGGGTTCTTAGCAAGCAAGAAGGGAGTTACAGAGAGAGAGAGGACAAAATGGGAGAGGTCTTCCACATTTGCTGGCTTACTCTCCAAATGGTCACAATAGCTGGAGTTGGAACAGTCTGAAGACATGAGCCGAGAACCTCTTCCAGGCCTCCCGTGTAGGTGGAGGAACCCAAGGACTTGGGCCATCTTCTGACGGTTTCCCAAAGGACCTCAACAGGAAGTTAGATTGGAAGTAGGGCGGCCAGTGCTGGAAGTGGCTCCCATATGAGATGCTAGCATTACAGGCAGGGGCTTTATTCCCCGGAGCTGCACCACCAGCCCTTGAGACTCCTTTCTTTTCTGATAAACGAGGATACTGACAGTGAGCTGGCTCTGCCTGTGGTCCTGCCATGGCTGAAGTCAGATGTGATGTTCACGGCGGCTGCAGCCTTTTTGCTTCTATGAACTGACCAGGAGGCAGCAGTACCCTAAGTAGGGAGTGTGCAGACATAGGAGGTACTGGGATGGCGCCTTCTTACTGCTTCCCCTGGAGTCTCCAGTGCTCTCATCCAAGGCGTCAGCCTTCCTTTCTTCGATGTCACACAAGGTAAATGTGAACCTAGAGCTGCAGCTGGAGGTGAGCACATGCGGCAACAAGCCAGCATGCTCAGATGTGCAGGATGTGCTGGAGGCCTGAACTGGTCACACACATATAAAAACAAAGAGGCAGAGTGAACTGGAGGTGAAGGTGGATGAGGCACGATGAGGGTTGTGGGGCTGGGGACCAGGCTTCCTGGAGGAGATGGAGGTTAGGAGAGAACCCGAGGATTCCAGGGAAGCAGGTGAATGAACAGCACTGGAGGACAGCATCAACCTACCTGCCCCATGTTGTCTCTCCACCCTGTACCTACATGTACTGTCTCTCGACTCTACCCCCACATCACTCCTTCCCATCCCCATGTCACTCTACCCCATCCCCATGTCACTCTACCCATCTCCATGTGTTACTCCATCCATCCCTCTATGTGCTGTCGCTTTACCCTATCCCTTCTCATTCCACCCATCCCCCTATGTGCTCTCATTCCACCCTGTCCCCCCACACTCCACCCATCTTCACATGTGCTGTCACTCCACCCCATCCCAGTTTGTCACACCACCCATCCCCCATGCCCTGTCTCTCCACCCCGTACCCATGTCTCTTCATCCTGGCCCCTTGGGTGCTCTCACTCTACCCTATCCCCTCTCATTCCACCCTGTCCCCTCTCACTCCACCCATCTTCCTTTGTGTTGTCACTCCATCCCTTCTTGCTGACTTGGACAGATGTCTGGGTGAGTGCGTGACAGGTGGCATTGTGGCAGCCTTATCAGGGTTAGAATTTCTTCCTGAGGGAGGGGCTGAGAGGATTCTTCCTGGGGAGACTCCCCAACAATGTGGTCTCCCCAGTCCCCATATTGCTTGAATCTCCCTCAGAGTCTCCTTAATGTTTCAGGAAATCAGCCACTTGAGGTTGGCTCATCAAACATACACGCTCTGGCCATCAGACACCTCTGGGTCTCTAACCTGCCCTTCCAAGTCTGTCTTTCCTAAGTGCATACAGTCCATGGTCTTGCTCCTACGGGCAGAGCCTGGACACCACCTGCACTTGTCACTGTGTGCACCCAGCAGCCACTTGGGGATGGATCCCTGCCTTCCTCAGTGTGTTCCTTTAGGGCCTGATGCCCCAAAAGGGCATTTTCCTGGTCAGGAGCTTAGGATGTGGAAGCTGAATGGAACAGGGGTTGCGTTGCCTTAAAACATTACTGGAACAGACGTGCAGCTGTAGCTGCTCCTGATGAAGTCTACAGGTACCTGCAGAGTTTCATGCTGGGCTGAATAATTCATCTATGCTTACTTAATATTTCACAAGTGTTGAGCAGAAAGCCTGATTAAAATTTTATGCTGCTATTATAAGCTAAACGGAATGTGAAGTACATCTAGGCTGTACGGGTGGCTGGGGTGCAGGATTTGCACACCCAGGCCACCAGAGCCAGACACCTCTGTCCCACAATTGCCCCAGAGGCCCTACCTCCCCTTGGGAGGGAAGAAGCTGCACTGGGCTGTGCTGTGATCTGCCAGGGGCCACACATGTCCACTGCACACACGTAAGTTCCCTGTGATCACTGCCGGGGTCCATCAGTACAGCATATGGCATTCCTTGCCAGCATTCAAGCCTGTGGGCAGCCCCAACGAATTGCTGTCCACGCTGTACCTGAGTGTACTTCAGAGAGTTCATGGAAAAGAAGATCAAAGGATAACTTAATGGGGCTGGCATTGTGGCGTAGTGAGTAAAGCTGGAGGTTGCAATGGTGGAAATCCGTATGAACACTGATTCAAGCCCTGTTCCAGCCCCACTTCCAATCCAGCTTCCTGCCAATGTGCTTGGGAAAGTAGCACAAGATGGTCCAAGTACTTGGACCTCTGCAACTGCATGGGAGACCTGGATGAAGTTTCAGTCTTTGACCTAGCCCAACTCTGATTGTTGTAGCCATCAGGGAGTGAATCAGCAGATAGAAGCTTTGTTTCTTCTCTCTCTGAAACACTGACTTTCCAATAAATAGTCATCAAAGGAATTCGAGAAACTGACTTACGCCCGCCATCGGTGTCTTACTTTGCACCACCAGCAGAATGTTCATAATTGTGAGAAGAGGCCTGGGAAGGTTGTCTGATGGAGTCAGGCAGGAGGCACACTGCAGTGGGGAAGGAGACCTCAGAAGCCTCTGTTCACTTGCAGAGGCTCCCCGTTTGCCTGCTTGTTGGGGTGCAACTTCAAAGCAGGTGTTCCCAGCATGGGGTGAGCAGCCGAGCTCTGTGTGAGCATAGGCAGAGTTGGTCCTTGTCCTGTGGCTGATGGATACCCCAATTCATTTCCCGGGGGCAAGGTATAGCAGTAAAAATGTCAGGTCTGCTCTCTGTTTACTCTTATTTCCATACTGCAAAAGGCTTTCACTCATTACCACACCCATGCTTTTGGATTAAGTCACCTTACAGTACGAGAGAGGGATAGGGTTTCATCTCTTTTCATCTAGGCCTCAGCAAATGACCCTGAACTTGTGCTTTCAGCAACTTAAATGCCGGTTTTCAGCCAAAGCAAAAGGTAGCCTGTTGATGAAAACCAGACAAAGCTCCTTTTGTGTCTGCCTGTGCAGGGTCCAGAACACCCCAGGGATGGATGGATGGATGAAGGGTGGGGTGGTGGCAATACAGTGACTGCTGTGGCAGATCTTGGACTGAAGGTGGCTGACTTTGCAGAATAGGCAGGTGTCATCTGGGATGAGTGATATTCACTGAATCTTTGGCTGGCTGCATCTGTGTTTTTATCATCTGGCACTGACAAAGCACAGAAGGTTAACCTGCCATTTGCAAAGCCAGTATCTGGAGCACCAATTCTTGTCCAGCTCTCTGCTAATGTGCCTGGGAAGGTAAAGGAAGGTATCCCAAGTGTTTGTGCCCCTGCTACCCATGTGACAGACCTGGATAGAGCCTCTGGCTCCGGGCTTCAGCCCGGCCCCACCCTGGATGTTTGGAGAGTGAATCAATGAATAGCATCTCAGTGGAAAATTGACATAACTCTTCACAAATATTCCATTATCCCCTAAAAAGACAGTTGAAAGACTAATTTATACTTAAGTTGTTTAGGCTTAATAAGTGCCAACATATATTGATCATCATAGTGCTAGCCAACTTACATATACCTCATTCAGATGTAACTTTCTAAAAATAGCACTTTATTTTTATTTGAGGGGGAAAGTGAGAGAGAAAGAGATCTTTCCTTATCTGGTACACACACCACTTGGCTGTCACAGTCAGAATTGAGCTGGGGAAAGCTGGGATTCAGCATCATCTGGAACTTTATCTATGTCTCCCCTGTTGGTGCAGGTGCTCAAGCACTCGGGCCATCTTTTGCTTCTTTCCAGACAGATCAGCAGAGAATTTGATCAGAAATGTGGTAGCTGGGACTTGAACCAGCATCCAAACGGGATGTCAGAGTAACAGGCCTCAAGCTAAGCTATTAGTCCACAGCGCTTCCCCAATGTTTAGTGTTAACAGCAAGCCGGTACAGAACTCCATGAGTATCCTCATTTCCACTCAGAACACGGACCGACGAGGGAAAACAACCTTCCCAAGGTTACACCCTGGAGGGTGGCAGAGCTAGGAAGAAATCCCCAGATCTCGCCTGGGCCCTGTCCTCTGACCCTTGTCCTTTTTCTTTATTGTGCATAGATTTCAAATTCTTCATTTAAAAAATAGATTTTTAATGATGTTTACATAATTGAGAAAGATGCATGCCCATGTGGACCACTTATTAGGGTGGGGAGGGTTGAGGATTAGGGGAAAGTGGATAAGACCACGGTCTCCAAATTTTCTTTTACTTTTTCCTTTATCTAGGGTAAGGGGGAGGTAAGGGAAGATGCTGTACCAAAGATCTCAGCTCCATCAGTGCCCCAGAGATGGGGAACAGCCACCCAATGCCATCCCAGGGTCCCGTATTCAAAGCCCGTATGTAGATCCCGTAAGTGGTTTAGATGATTCTGAAATGCTACTGATCTTGCCAATCCAAGGATGAGGCAATCCTTCTGAGGTCCATTGGCTGACATAGTCTACCTTAGAGTCTCCATTTGCCCAGAAATTCACTGTCAACCTTGGTTAGGGTAGTTGTCCAATTTGTTCTGCTCTCCATCCTCTACTATGGTACTAGATGTCCTCTGTAGGCCCAAATGGACTGCCATATTCTCCATGTACATTTAGTCATGCTGTCCACTTCTCCATTTTAGCTTCTGAAGAGGCCAACTTCTGACATATACACTCCATAGTCAAACCACAGATCCTGCAATTCTCCCCATGGTAGGAGTTCTGAGTCCAGTAGTCCAATTGATGGGTCCCTAAAGAAACTTCATCTGAGGTGACACTTGTGTATGCTTGCCAGTACAGGCTCTGGCTCAGCTGGTTACCCACATCAACCTACACACATTAACCACCACACTGGTGGCTGCAATTACGGGGTGAGTTCTGTCTCCAAACCCCTCTCTTACACAAGCCAAAGGATTCTGCTGCCCAGCCCAACCCTACCCACCACACACTCAGCCTTCACATACACTAGCAGGAACGGAGGCATGTCAAAACGGCCCCAACATCCTTCACTAGGCCCACCCTCAGCCTTGGTTCCTATGCATGCCAATGCATGCAGGTCCAGTCTGTCCTGCATCCAATTTGGTTTTTTACACACCAGTGGGTGCTGCAGCCTACCTCAGCCCAACCAATAGCATGCTAATGCAGGTGGGCATCACTGCTTGTCCAGCTGGGCCTGCCCCCAGCCCTGCTGATTCTCATGTTCACCATCAGAGGGATGCCCACTGCTTCTATACTGGGCCCACTCCCAGTCCTGGATCTTACACTTTCCAGGTGGTTCTGCAGTCTAGCTCGACAGGGCTTGCCCCAATTCATAGCACTTGCCAGCTCATACTGTAGCAAAGTTCAACAAGCCCGCACCTACTCTGGCCCATGGATATAGTCCCTTAGCCCAGCCTGGTTCTCCTCCTAACTCATGTCACATGTAAGCTAACAGGTGTTGTAGGCCCCACAGCCTGGTCTGGCCCCAGGCCCAATTCTCAAGCTTACCAGTGGGAGCAGTGGTCTAGCAGGGGACCCCATGCTGCTGCCTTATTGGGTTCACACTGCCACTCATGGGTCTCACATGTGCTACTGGTGGGTGCTACAGTTTATTCCACCCAGCCAACCCCTAGTTCCTAATGTAAACTGGTTTGTGTTATGGCCCAACCTGGCCTGCCTGGCATCTCATCCTGGTTCTCAGATCTGCCAGCAGGTGTTATACACTGCCCCAGCCTGGCCTTCTCCCAGACCTGAGCCACATATATGCTGATGGCTGTTGTAACCTAGCCTGGTCTGGGTTGCTACCCGTCTTGAATCTTCCACTAACCTGCAAGGTTGTATACTAACAGAGGAGTTCCCTAAGCTCCTCTATCAATTCTCTTTGCAGTGGCAGATCTCACACATATCAGTGGGTCCTTAGCCCAGAAGGACTTAACCCTTCTCTTGTTCTGGCAGGAACAGTGGCCTTGCACAGCCGGCATACTCCCATTCCGATTCTCATCATGGGATAATACAGTCCAGCCACACCTGGTCCATGCCCAGACACAGCTCTCATATGGTTCAACAGGTGTTGAGACCTAGCCCAGCCTATCCTATACCCGCCATGATTCTCATGTGCACCAGCAGGTTTTGGAGCCTAGCACAGTCTGGCATACCCAAGGTCCAGTCCATGCCCATGCTGAGGGACACCACTGTCAGTCATGTCCTACCAAGATGGCCACCTCCATTCCAGCTCTGATACTCACCTCTTTGATACTCATCTAGATGGTGTGTCTCCCTGGCTCCCCAACCAGGCCTGTTCCAGGCCTGTTCCTGGCCTGTTCCATGCCAGTGGTTGCTCTGACGAAGCTCAGTCAAACCTTTGCCCATTGCCTGCTGCATCCTGGTTTGTCCTGGCCCATACTCAGTCCCATGTCCCGCTAATAGGTGCTGAAGCCTACCCCTGCCTAGTCTGCCCCCAATCCTGGCTCATGCAACCAGGCAGGTATGATAGCCTAGCACGGCATGACACATACTCCATCCTGGATCCTGCACATGCCTTGGATCCTGGCCCTGTCCAGTCCAATCTTTCCCCTCTAGAGCAAACCCATACACTTGCTGATGGGTGAACTGTCTTACCTGGCCTAACCAACACCCAGGCCTGAAACACATGCTCCCCAGTGGGAGCTGTGGTCCACCAGGGAAGTTTCCTAAGTTCCCCCACCAGGCTCACTCTCAGACCCAGATCTCACATGTGCCAGGGATGTTAGGCCTTTACCCATCATGGTTTGTCCCCTATTTCTTGGTCTTTGTATGAGCTGGTGGATGTTGTATCCTGGCAACCCCACATCCTACACTTGGGTATATTTGTGGGTTTTTGCAACCCAAACCAGCCCTGCTTATTCCCAACCCCAGTAACCATTATTGGCGGAGGGTTCCATGGTCATGCCTATGTTAGCCTATTACCACCTCCAACTCTTAAGCAAACCAGTAGAAATTGCAGTTCCACAGAGCTGAGCTCACATACCCCTCATAGTATTTGTCCCTGGCTGGTTCTCTTGCATGCTGGTTAGTGTCATGGTCCAGCCCTTCATTACCCATGGCCTATTATGACTCTCACTGGCAGGTCTGTGATCTAGCCCCCAGCCCTAGCTATAATATGTGCCAGTGAGTGGTGGTCAACAGTGATCCATGAGAACTAGCCCAGCTCAGGTCTCCCACATGGGCTGGTGCATCAGTCTGACCCAGAAAGTTGCTCCAGCTTCCTCCTCCAAACCACTCGGTCTCAGCCCCCTTGCTTACCTGCCTTGTTGAGGGAAGTCTACCAGAAGTCATTCCTCACCTGAAATATACTGCCTCAGTGATCATCCCTCCCATGTATCCCCTTACCCTCTTCCCTGAGCGATGCACAGTTCCTGTGCTGTTGAGTACATGGGTTCCTAGCCCTGTCTTCCAGTGGGGTGATGTGCTGAGCTGGAGCTCTATCTGGCCACTTGGGTCCCAAGCTCCTGGCCTGGGACCTTACTCCTCTGCCCACTCAAGATCCAAACCCATTCAAAGTTCCCCAAGCCTGGTTCACATGCATACCAAGCCAGAAATGTTGAGCTAGGGCTCTCCCCTCCTCTCCCCTCCTCTCCCCCATCTGGCCTGGGATCAAACACATGGGGAAATCCCTAGGTTCATTCAGCTGCCTGGATGTGACCCTGAAGGTCTTCATGGGCTCCCACCAGGGTCATCCCTAAGGATCCCTGGATGCCTGCACCCACAGGCTTCTAGGAGCCCATCACCCACAGTAGTACAAAAGGCAACAGCCTGAACCTTGCCCTTCACTGTACCAGCAAGAGCTTCTACTGCCATCGGTCCAGCAATGGTTACAGTTTTATTTTTCTTAAGATGTACTTTTCTGTTTTTTTCTGAATGAAAGGTTTACGTAATGATGGAGAGACAGAAAGACCTTCCATCCACTGGTTCATGCCTCAAATGGCTGCAATGACCAGAGCTGTCTATCTGAGGCCAGCAGCCAGGAGCTTTTTCCAGGTCTCCTACGTGGGTGCAGGGTCCCAAGGCTTTGGGTCATTCTCCACTGCTTCCTCAGACCATAAGCTTGGAGCTGGATTGAAAGTGGAGCAGCTGGGACACAAAGTGATGTTCATATGGGATCCCAGCACTTGCAAGGGAAATATTTGCCAATTGAGCCATCATGTCAGGGACAGCAACGGCTACATTTGAAATGGATCAAACATTGGTTAAGGACATAAACTGTGATGAGAGATAGGGCACGTTAGCCCAGAGCTGTCTTTTGGTGCCCATGTGTGAAGTTTGTGGGTGAGCCCTGTTCATGAGGGGCCAAGGTCAGCTGTGAGCTGTGTTAGTAGCAACTGGGAGGAGCCCACCCATCCTCTTCTCTCTAAGCACTCACATTGCCTACCCTGCAAAGATTCAGTACATCTGTAGTTTTTGGAAAATCCAGTGTTGGGCAGGAGCCTTCAGTCTGGGCATACGAGGCACATCTTTACAAACACAAGGTAACCTTTCCAGGGGGAGTTGCCATGGTGTCTGTGGGCCCAGAGGCCACAGTGAAATGGAGAAGTCAGGGCCCACTGGGGTGGGATGCATCCCTGCAGCGGAGTAAGCAGATTGTATAAGCCGTTTTAAATATCCCTAGGGACACTCACTCATGTTAGGAATGACAATGACATGTGGGCTGAAGGTGGCGCTGTCTTCAGATGTGAATCTTACACTCACCCAGATGGAGGTTCTGAGAGAGTGGTGAGCAGGGAACTGGGCCTGCGTCTACAGGCAGAAGCAAGATTGGAGCTGGTGTTGGGGGATTAGGAGCAGCAGTGGGGAACATGGGACTTTTTCTAATACCGCTTCTCCCTGGCTAGGCAACCCCTAGGATAGGCTGGGAATGGTCAGGAATTCATCTGAAGCATGTACCATTGTGCACAGGGACATCAGACAAGGTCACTGAACAAGAAGACACTGCACAGCAGGAGGCTCTTGCCCCTTTACATAGATCTAGAATTGCTGGCCCAAAGGCAGCAGACCTTTCATTTATTGAAAAGTAAGAGTGAAATTAGAATGGACATTATATATGCTTATTAAAACAATAGCTATTTTTTGGAAAGAATATGGAGGGAGGGAGGATGGAGAGATGGAGAAAAAGAGGGATGGGGAAGAAAGAAAGGAAAAGAAGGATGTAAGGCATGAGAGAAAGAGAGATTGAGTGAGAGAGAAATGTCCCCTCTGCTGGCTCACATCGCAAATGAAGCCAGGAGTCACAGACTCTACATTCTCTCTCCTTTGGATGGCGAGAAAATCAAGTTGCTCAGCCACCATCTGTTGTCTCCCAGGTGATCAGCAGGGAGCTGGATTGGAAGCGTGGAGCTACTGGCGCTTGAACTGGCACTCTGACATGGGGTGCAGGCATCACAAGCGGCAGCTTAACCCGCTGTGCCAGGATGCCAATCCTAGACTACTACACCAAATCTCCTACTCCTTTGTTTTATCAGTATGCCGATGTTGATCTCACATTCAGATGGTTCTTATTTTAGATTCATTAATTTTATCTGAAAGGCAGATTCAGAGAGAGAGAGAGAGGAGAGAGAGGTGGAGAAGGAGCACTCACACATACACAGATCATCCATCTTTTGGCTCATTCTCCAAGTGACTGCAGCCACCAGCACTGAGTCAGGTGGGAGCCAGGAGTCAGGAGCTTCATCTGAGTCCCCCATGTGGGTGTCACAGCCCAGATACTTGGACTGCCTATCACTGCTTTTCCCAGGCTAGTAGGGGCGAGTGGATTGGAAGTGGATTGGACTGGAGCCCTGGCGTGTGTGGAATGGCAGCACTGAAGGTGGCAGCTTTACTTGCTATGGCACAATGCCAGTTCTCTCAGGTGATCTTGAAGTAAATTCCAGCCCTTTTATCCTTTTGTAAATAAATATTTCAAATTGTGTGTATAAATAGCGAAAATATCACAATATCTTCCTTATACCCCAATAATCAACAGCAATGCTTCAGTACACTCAGCTACCCACTGTTCAAAGCTGCCTGATGGTCTAAGTTCATTAAGCCCCCTTCCCCAATTCATTTGAATCCAGATGAAACACATTTGCACATGGCTTCCTTGGCCAAAGTGGCTTCTCTGCTTTCCCGTTACGGTTTGCTTGTTGAAGCAGCTCAGTGATCAAACACCAGATTCTCAGGCTGGACTCGCAGGACACCACTTTCCCATGCTTTGGTTGACAGCACGGTGCCTGGCCGTGTTTCTATACTGTGTTTTAAGGCACAGTGCCTGGCCACGTCCCGATGCTGTGGTAGAGAACATGGTGGTTGGCCACTTACCCATGCTGTGGCTTATGGCACAGTGCCTGGCCATGTCCGGATGCTGTGGTTGAGGGAATGATGGTTGGCCATTTCCCTGTGCTGTGGTTGAGGGAATGGTGGTTGGCCTTTTCCCCATGCTGTGGTTCACAGCACAGTGCCTGGAGGTTTCTGGTCAGCAGAAGAAGCTCTACTTTGAGCTTACTCCACAGGAGATGGTTGGTCATCTTCCAGGGCACACATTGTCTGCCCTTTTCTCTTTTCTGTCACTGAGCTCTGTTACCCAGACCTGTCCCTGCATGAGAAGGGTTGCTAAATCTGTGCTGGCTTTTTGTTCATTAGGTAGAATACTTCCAGAGGATTCCCAACTCCCTCACTGACTCTATGGTTAATCCTGAGATATGTTGCACACAGGAAAGGCAGGATAAAACCTGGATTCTTTCCTCTTAGATATTGGCTTTGGAAATAACGAGTTGGTTTCTCCTCAACACCCCCAAGGGTAAACAATGAAGCCTTTATTTCCTTTTTTCTGGCTATAGCAACATTATGTGTAATACAGATTTAAATACGTTTGATGTTTCAATGTATCTTATGTGTATGGTTGAAGTATTGGATACAATTGATGCAAGAAAAGAGGAGAGAGGGAGGGAGAGAGAGAGAGAGAGAGAGAGAGAGAGAGAGAGAATGTCTAACAAGCAAAGAGTCTTTATTAGTCTCCCTCTACAGCAAGGTGCATTGTTCCAAGGAGAGACATTGGGCCAGTGGAGGAGCACCCTTCTAGGGTTATTTGGGGTTGATATAGGTCCTGAATTGTCAAGTAGGTGAAGGCGAAGCTTTTGTAGATGGGATTATTAACAGGTCATCATGAACTTTGCAGTAGATTGATTTGGAGTGTTTGAGGCCAGGCTCCTCCCCTGTGACTGGGAGAGGTGAGGAAGTTGTCCCAGAGGTTTGGTTCGTGCTTGTCCACCGTGACCAATGCCCCTTCCCCAGTCAGCCCCACATTATCTTAGAAACACATCACTGGCATCTTTCAGTGTTAATAAAATTCCACATGATCAGTTTTATTTTATTTTTCTTCATCACTTGATCAGTTTTAATGGTTGCATGGCTTTCCATTGAATGGATGTGTGATGATGACTTTAACCATTGTTACAATAATCATTGTTCATTGTAGGGTAATTTATGCTCTATCCTTTCTGATTTAGCATTCCTACTCAGTCTTGTTTTTACAAATATATATTGAAATGCATACATATTCAAGCACATATACGCAAAATATATACTACTTACATATTGTAAATGTATATAAGTATATTTATTTTACATAGACATGTATTTTTGCAAAGAAAGGTATTTGCAAAGGTGAAATTAGCAGATTAATTTTTAATGATGATGATTTTATGGAAAGGACTCTGGTTTGTGAAGCAGACTTATATAGAAGCTTGAAATGTATTTTTTGTTCTACCCATTTAAAATATTCATAGCATCGATGAGAGAAAATTTCTCTTTTTTACCTCAAGGGTTGAAGGAGTTCTTCAAGGACAAAAGATAAAATAAGAATACTGTGTTGTGATCTTAGGCAGCTAGTTCGGGGTCATGAACTTGAAAGTCACATCTCCCCCACCTGTGTGGTCCTTTCTGACCACCTGTGATGCCCCGCTATTATTACCTGGAACCAGAGAGGGGGCAGCATTGCATGGTTATGAAACCACTCCCCTTGCAAGTTCCCAAAAAGGCCCGTGACAGGAAGGGGATCACTCGCTTGGTCGCATGCTTCTGCCACTTTGGCACTCCTACTCTTGGTCTCCACAGTACCTGCTTGCTCTCTGGCTGCCTGTGGACAAGACTATGAAGACAAGCAACCCCTGACCATGACCGTTGTATGTCTATACTCCTCACTCTTCTGTTCACTGCTTGTGCAAGGCAGTGAAGATGCAAATGCTAAGATGCTTTATAGCTCTAACTGGTATACTTCCAAGAGTTCCAAGAGAGGTGAGGCCTAGCAGTAATGCAGTGTAAGCAGAGAAGCCAGGGGAAAGTGAAGGTCTGCAGCTTTGTAAGTGTGAATGGGTTGTTTGCTGCATGACTTTTCGGATAACTTATATAACTGGGGAAGCTGGGACACAGGTCTTTAGTTTAATGGAAGGGCCTCAGGGTGATGACCATTTGTTCCTCTTGGGATTTTGGTTCAGACTGGATTGCTACATGAACTTGCCATTTGCTTATTTCTAGGCCCTGTTATCAACAAGCTTAGTTAATAAAGACTCCTTAATATAGCCTAGACTTGTCTGGTGTGATCTCTCTCACCCACAACAATTGCGGTACACTCTAGGTATGTGCCATTTTTGTCTATCAGTTAAACTCTCAGGCTAACAGTTAAGCTAAAATGAGGATGAAAGTGTTGAAGAGATAATGGCAGGATACCCTTTGTGTTTCCGTGCTGGTTTGCATGCTTTCCACTCTTTATATCACTCATTAACCGAAGTTCTGCCGTTGGTACACAGAGTGCTAGCTTGGTTTCCCACGTTTCAGTTGGCTGGGGTAATGCACTTGAGGCAGTTCTCTCAGTACAGGCAACTGAACCTGACAGGTGTCCTTGGGGGTGCTGCTGGAAGTGCAGCATACCCCCATGGAGTCTGCGTGTTTTTATCAGACTGCACCAGGCTGCACAGGGCTGAGGGAGAGCCACGGCTGAGTAGGCGTTCAGCAACCGTCACAAGTTTCATTGGAATCAATTATTACTTGGGAGTAGAGATGTGTATTACAAAGTTCTTCACTTCTCAACGTGCTCATCTCCATTACAGAAATCCTTTAGGTGAATATACGTACATACATATGTACCTATGTATCTACCGATCTTGTCTTTCGCATGAAGGTTGCCTTATATTGGAGAAAACATGACATATGTCCTCTTGGAATTGGTTTATTTCATTGAGCATAATAGTCTACTTGGGCGGCCTGGAGGCATGGCCTAGCGGCTAAAGTCCTCACCTTGAATGCACCTGGATCCCATATGGGCACTGGTTCTAATCCCGGCAGCTCCACTTCCCATCCAGCTCCCTGCTTGTGGATTGGGAAAGCAGTCAAGGACGGTCCAAATCTTTGGGACCCTACACCCTGTGGGATACCCGGAAGAAGTTCCTGGATCCTAGCTTTGGATCGGCACAGCATCGGCCATTGCACTCACTTGGGGAGTGAATCATCAGATGCAAGATCTTCCTCTCTGTCTCTCCTCCTCTCTGAATATCTGACTTTCCAATAAATAAATAAATGTTCAAAAATTAATCTACTTGGGACCATTTCTAGCAAATGCTAGAATTTTATTCCTTTTCATAGCTGAGTAGCATTTAATGGAATAGATGTATCACAGTTTCTTTATCCATTCCTCTTTGGATGGGTGCCTGGGGTGTTTCCATGTTTTTGCTATAAATATTTGATTACAGGTCACTTTTTCATATTCAGATTTTGCTTCTTTGGGGTATATTCCTAGAAGCAGGATAGCTGGGTCATACTGGAGAGCAGTTTTCAGTTGTCTTAGCGCTCTGCAGACTGACTTCCACAGCGACTGTACTAGCCTACACTCCCACAAATAGTGAAATAGAGTAGCTTTCCCCGCCCCGACATCTGTGCCAAAAAATGTTGTTAGCAGAATTCCAAATGTAGGTGAATGTCACTGCGGTTAGGTAGAACCTCAATGTGGTTTTTATTTGTGTTTCTCTCATAGTTAGGGAGCCTGAGCATTTTCTCATATGTCTAATAATGATTTGAATTTTTTTCTCATTTTTATGATTATGTTAGCCTGGGTTATGTATACAAAAAATTTACACACATACACACTCACTTCAAAATAGCAAAACATATCAGCCGATCCTCAAACTACAAACCTTCATCTCAAAGGGTGACAATTTTTTCCTGAGAGACAGCACAGCCGAGTGAGTGAGGCCAGATGTGTGTGGTTAGAGGTACCGGAGATCATCCAGATCCATTCAAGGTCAGACAGCTCTTCTTCAGGACTGCCGTATCAAGTGTCCAGTGAAGGAACTGGTCTCAAGGGGGACAGGATCTTGCTCTGCATTTAGTCAACTAGACCATAAACATGTAAGAAAAAAATGTATTTCTAGCTCCAGTGAGTACTCAATTTCTTCAAAGCCAGTAATAAAATGATGTGAAGTACCATGTTTTAAAAGCACGGGAACATAGTTCACCTTTGGAACTGTAACATAAGCCAGTGACCTGGAAGCCTGCCGAGCCTCACTTGAACAGAAAATGGGCTTTGGCTTCGTGTGCTACAGATGCAAAGAGGAGCAGCATGGGTCAGAGTGAGTGGAGAGGCGACAGATGGATTCCACAGTGTACATGAAACTCCAAATGATTCAACAGTAGGGTGGTCTTCTTAGAATTTTTGTGTAAAATAAAAACCTGGAAGCAAAGCTTCCAAAGCAGCTAAGTTAGGAACTGCTCGTTTTGGGGAGGAAAACAGCATGTCTTTATTCTCAAACTATGGAACTGCAGGGACAGGAAAGGCCCTGAAGCTGGCACAGCTGGCACAGCTGGCACAGCTGGCACAGCTGGCACAGAGCTTCAGCAGGTGCCTCTTGACGGTCACTGCTTCCTGCAGCCTCCTACTTTGGCTTGGTCGCTCACAGACGTCTTGTCTCTGTCGGCTGCCGACTGGACAACTGGACGTGGCCCTCTGCCTGGTCGCCAGCGTAGTTGGGCTTGCTGTACTTTGAAAGGATTGATTTGAACTGCATCAGAGGCGCGTGGGTGCAAACATCCATTGGGTCAAAGTGAGTCCAACTTACTCGAAAGCCTGCTTGAGGTAGATAGCATAGAAACTTATTTAACATCGGCATATTCATTCCTTTGATGCTGTGCCTGTTGATGTTGATGTTGTCCCATGTTGACGTTGGTCTTTTGTTTCTTGGTCAAGTTTGTGCTGATTTCATTGCCTTTTCTCTTCCCTTCTACAATTGTAATTACCTGCTGTGCTTTCATCCGTAGTTTTAGTAACTCCATTTTCTTCTTGCTTGTTGACACTGGAGGGTGCATGAACTGAAAACTGGCTCTGCAGAGTACACTCTGATTCAAAGATTCATGTCTTCATTAGGGCCTGAGTATCATCCAAACCATGGTGAAAAGAGTCAAACAGCATTCTTTTGAGGAATTGAGTATTGAAAAGGGAACTTGACCACAGAGGTCCTAGTTCTATTGCTGTCTTTCCTGGCATGCTTCCGTGGCAGTCACAGGGCAGCTGCTTGTAGGGGTTGCTTGTACCATATCAGCATCCTTGCAGAAGGCCCTCTCTTCACACCACTGACAGTGGCTCAGGTGTTCAATCTTCCTGGCCGTGGCCTCTGCTGAAGTCGGCCCCCTAAGCATGCGCACTGCACCAACACGAAGTGCTCCAGGGCCACTACCAACAGGATTTCGGTGCCTTTGTTGCGCTGGGCCGCAGCTTTGGCCATGGCAGCCATGACGACTGGCAGCGAGCCCCTTGTAAAGTACTCGGTTCGGACAATGTTACAGCCGTAGTGACGCTAGGCAACGTGCAGAGTGTTGGCATATAAAGAGCTGGTGTCGGTAGAAATCACCGACCCTACTCTGAGGTTCGTTACATTCCTGAACGCAGACTCTAGATAGTTGACAGAATTTCCGAAAGGGTCCAGGTGTATGAAATCCAAAGACCTCAAATGCATCCATACGTTGACGTCCATCTTGATCACCTTAATGTCGCTAAGGGTTTCCTCTCCTTCTGCCAGAGTCCCTCACTCTTTCCTTTCTCCTTACCGTCCAACTTCACTTTCAGTTTGTTTAAGTGGCACTTCTCCTGAATCAGTGTCACGGAGCTTTCATTTAAGTCAATAATTGGAACTCTGACGTCTCTTCCGAGATGTTTTGCCCATTGCAATCCCATTATCCCTGTGGCTCCAAAAGGCATCCAGACAGTCCCGCGGTTTCCGCTCCTCAGCCAAAGCAGCTAACGCACAGAACTCCAGCTGCTGATTCATATCGGGGTGAAAGTAGGAGCTGCTTTCTGGGGTACAGTATAGTTGGGACAAACTTGCACATCCATGACCGTCTCCTTCAGAGTTTCAGTCAATACTTTTCAGTCAATACAGCAGAAACAGCAATACACCCGGATTTCATCTCTATTCTTATGGCGCCTAACATGTCAGTTCTCCTGATGATTGTTGCTGAACAAATAACGCAATGATAACGGGCACCCATCTTACCAGATACCTGCTCTCCAACAGTATTCGGTTTCACCGGCAACAAGGTACATGACAGATGCACATCCTGTGACCTTCACATTCAACTTGAGATTTTCCAGCGTCAATTCCGAAGATGGCGACGAAGCTTATGGCTATTACAAGCTTTGGATTTTTCCTTAGGGCGCCATGGATGAGCCTGTTTGTTTCCTGTATCAGGGTTATCGGGGTTCAATGAGTTGGCAGATTCAAGACCTCCCTCACCTCGGAAGGCTAACTTCTACAGATCAGAAAGCTGTCTCTGAATGGAGATGTGTCTCTCTCTTCCAGCCTCCTCAGGGTATGAGGCTGGGGTGGGCGCTGAGGTTGCAGTGGGCACCGGTGCGTACGGAATGGGCACCTGGGCCACCTGCTGTCGGGATCACCACTCCTCTTCCACCGCCATGTTAGGAGTCTCAGCCTTGGAGAACTGACCTGAACGCCCACCCTGCCCGCATTCCTCAACAGCAGGTCGAGGCCCAGATCCTGCCAGTGCTTGGGCAGCTTACCTGCACGTGCCGGCTTGGTTGCCCATCCTGCGCCCCGCTGGGCTGTGCACGGTGGCGGGCCGAATTTATTCCTTTGAAAAATGCTTCACCAATGTCTTCACAGGATTTATTTTGCTGTCATTGAGTTTCTGCAGCTCTTTGTAGATTCTGGATATTTGTCTCCTCTTCATTTGGTACTGTGTAAAGATTTTCTTCCATTCCGTTTTTGCTTCTTCACTGTCTTGATTGTCTTTCTTTCTTTCTTTCTTTCTTTCTTTCTTTCTTTCTTTCTTTCTTTCTTTCTTTCTTTCTTTCTTTCTTTCTTTCTTTCTTTCTTTCTTTCTTTCTTTCCTTCTTTCGGCAAACACTTCTTACAAGTCACCAACAGCACAGGCAGCCAAAGCTGAGATAAACAAATGGGACACTGCCAGCTCTCTTTGTAAGGACACTAATTCCCTTGCTGAGAGCTCCACCCCCTGATCTCACTGCCTCCCAAGTCCTAGGGAGTTAGGATTTCAAGATATCACTTTAAGGGTTAGAATTTCAAGATATAGATTTTGGGAGGACTCCAGCATTCTTTCCATTGTAGCAAGGCCATAACTTGGACTCCTTGGGCCCATGATTCATCCTGACTGGGAAGTAGCCTGCAGGCGCTGGGAGCATTGGAGGACAACGTTGCTGTGGCTTGAGTATGGGTTTGAATATCCCCTTTGCCTGTGGTAGTATTGGCAGCTGGTGAAACATTTAGGAGATGGGGCTGGCAGGGGTCCTGAGGTGCTGGGGCACTGCCACAGGAGATGTCACCGGAGGGTTGGCAGGGGTTTTTAGGTGCAGGGCACTGCCATAGAAGGTGGTCGTCACATCAGGGTTGGATGTGAGTCATTGGGCCCAGCCACTCCTTCTGCTTTCTGGGTCACTATGTTACCCTCTTTAGGGACTGGGGCAATGGTGCCCCATCCTGGACTGAACCTACAGACAGTGCCCTAAGTAAACCCCTTCTCTTTATAAAGATAGCTACCTGAGGGACTTTGATGTGGCAATGAGTCTTGATTCAGGCTCACAAATCTTGTGTGTTGTATTTAGGAAGTCAGCATTTGGTGCATGGTGTGACCTGGATGTTATTGAATGCACCTGCCAGTAGAGGTGCAGGTGAAAACATCTGAGAAGTCAGACCCTGCCTCTGGTGTGCAGGTCTATGAATAGACGATTCCAGTGTTGTTCAACCAGTCCTGGGTATAGACCAAAGCGAAGTTGTGTTGTACACGCACACAATGCATCTTACAGCTGAAGTAGTATTAGCAAAACAAGGTCTCCCAGGATTACCACGCTGCTGTAGCTACCTGTTATGTGTGGCTGCTGTGTGCTGAGCTGTAGTGCTGTAGTTCTGTAAACCTGTCAGGTCTCTGCTCTCCCTTACGAAGGGGACCCTAAGTCTGGAGGTTGAATAACTCGCCCAATACCACGTCAATATGGGACCTTACATTCAGTCTGTGGCTCTGCCATGCACAGAACTGCTCTCAGCTTTAAGACAAATGTCTCAGGTGAATGCAAGTGTGGGTTTTTTGTGGTAGCATTAGGTAAGCTTGCCTTGACTTGGGTCCTCTCTCCTTGTTCAGTTTTCATTTCCCATGGGAGGGATCAGTGTATCCAGTCAGGGTCACAAGCTGAGGTGATGGTGCCAACTGAGCATTAGAACATCATCAAAGCCAGCAGATCCCTGACTTAAGAACATGAAGATACACTCAGAATTGTGAAGGTTGGGATCGGAGCTGCCAGGTTACAGAGCCGAAATCATTGTACTTAAGTGAGACATTCCCCTTACAGTTCTCTATTCCAGCTCCCTTTGACCTCAACAACCTCCCCTCTTGGGCCTGGCTAACGGCAGGTGTGGTGAAGAGTGAGGCTGTAGGAGCTGGGAGGCTGGTGAAGTGCCGTGCCCTGTGAGTCAGGGGGCTGATTTGGTCTATCAGCTCACTGCCAGCTGTATCATCTGCCACTGAGTGATTTCCAGCCCCTTGTCTGTGCTGCTGAGAGGCTCCCACGCTCACTGCCGGCTCCCCAGTGCTCAGCCAGCAGCTGGCCCCAGTAACGGTGCTCAGAGAACACTTGTAGATGGCTCAACTCTACCTACAGTCACTCTGTTAGTGCTGCAAGCTTTGTCCTCCCTACATTCTTTCTTAACGATTTATTGGAAAGGCAGATTTACACAGAGAAGGAGAGACAGAAAGAAAGATCTTCCATTCACTATTGATTCCCCAAGTGGCCACAATGGCCAGAGCTGAGCCAATCTGAAGCCAGGAGCTTCTTTCAAGTTTCCCATGTGGGTGCAAGGTCCCAAGGTTTTGAACCATCCTCCACTGCTTTTCCATGACACAAGCAAAGAGCTGGATGAGAAGTGGAGCAGCTGGAACAGGAAGCAGTGCCAAATGGGATCCTGGCAGATGCAAGGTGAAGATTCAGCCACTAGGTTATCACACCCATCCCTGTCTCCACATTCTGGTGTCAAAGCCTCAATGGGACAGTGCTAAGAGGTTATCAAGTTTATGCTTGATTGTGACAATGACCTTATCAGTGCCCTAATGAGAAGGGAAGTGTATTCTTTGTCTCCTCCCACTTTGTTCTCTTCATCCTCACCCTGCTTCCTTCATGCCTTCAAGCAAGGACTGCAGGAAAGGCCAGACAGTGAGAAGGTAGGTGTCTGTAGTCCAGGAACTGATATCCTTACCAGCAACCAGGTCTCCTTGGACCTTGGCCTTGGCTGTCAGCCTCCAGAACGTTGCAGTCTTGTGTCCACTCAGTCAGAGGTGTTTTGTCACAGTAGTCTGAGCAAGCTGAACAGGAAGTGTGACTATCTCACATGAGATGGTCCTGGCTGTGAGCCTGCTGGGAGAAGACCTGCTTGGGGAGGGGTAGGTGTCCTTATCCCAGCAGGCAATAGCTCCTCTCCCTTTCTTCGTCTGCCTTCCCATCTTAAACTTACAGCCTGGGCGATGGGCAGAGAGGGTGAGGCAAGTGCAGATTTACTTCCTCAAGGTGTCAGGGTAGTCTTTCCCATCAGCTATGGTCTGCACCGGGGACCTGAGAGCAGCCTGTGGTCACCTATATAACAAGAGAGGAAGAGAGTGTGTGTTGCACTGGCTTTGAATGCTGCGGTGCTGGTTCCATCTTTCCTACCTGATGAGGCTCAGCCAGGTCGACAACCTGCAGTCGTCATCCTGGAGGGGGTAAGCAGGGTTGATATTTGAGTGTGAGTCTGTGTTGGGTTTCTTTTCCATTTTCCTGTTCTAGAGATCCTCAGTGTGTGAGAGGGGATGTGGCTTAGTCTCTTTTCTGTGGCTGTGACAGAATAACAGAGACTGTGTCATTTATAGAGAGTGGGTGCCTACTGGGCTCATGGTGCCCAAGAGTGTGGTGTAGCAGCTGCTCAATCTTTGGTGAGGCTCTCTCACAGAGGCTATCAACTGGGCAGAGTGAGAGAGCTAGCCATTAACTGGGCTCTCCCTTCCTCTTCTCATGAAGCCATCGTGGCGGCCCCAACTTCACAACCTCATCAAGTCCTAACAACACCCCTGGGTTGTTGGAGTCTCACCTGCAAACTCCACTAACATAGGGCTTTGGGGATTACGTTCTCAGCCTCTGAATTGGGGGTATCTAGCTACTTTATCTGAGAACTTGTTGCAAATGAAAATATCTAGGCCCAGCCCCCAGATCCGCTGAACTGGAAACCGGTCTGGATAGCTGCCTGGCCTGCCAGGTGACTCTGCTGTGCCTGAGGGCCTGGGCATTGCTACTCTTCACCAAGAGCCTTGGTTTCTGGTCTGTCTAAGAAGGACCTTTATGTGTCCTGCCTTGACTTGGACATATTGCTTTGTCAGCCTGTTAACCTGCCTCTAAGGGGTCAACATTTTGTCTTTTAAGTTCAGTAACTACGAGAGATTTCCTGCAGGCTCGGTCCTTCATGATGAGGCTGGAGTGCATGTCAATGCTTTGCAGGTTCACAGGCCCATAATAAGACTCAGTAAGTGTCAGGTATTTTAGCCTCAGCTTTTTTAGTTGAAATTACATTCTCTGTGGGTAAACTGTACTTCCGGGAGGTTTAACGGTTTTAGGTAGATGGATCTGTTCTGGTCTGATTTACTCTATGAGATAAGCACCAGTGATTCTGTCGCTAGAGGCATGGTTTTTGTGTATCTGGATTCACGCGGATTCAAACATAGTGAGAAAACGCAGATCAACAGAAGCTATTGGTGCTACAGATTGCAAATGTACTGTTGAAATGTCGACGAAGGACAGTTCCCGATGTTGTCAATACATTATGTAGTTTTCCTCTAAATGAGCTTCTAAGTCTTCTCATTTAAACTACTCCAACTTGATGAATTCTTTTAATGCATTCAAATCGTCAAAGAAACACCTCTGAATTCTGTCCTTCCCACTCTGTTCCCTGTTCTGTTCCCACTGCTCTCCAGGGTGACAACTGGTACCTTCAGGAGAAGGAAGAAGAAGAGCTCTTGGAAGGGCCCCTGGGGACCCTCCTGCCTTTGGTGTGGGGTGGGGGAGGTCCCTTTCATCCAATGTACACTCCCATAACCTGCTCACTTTTCCTGTTGGATCTCTTCTTTGCAGAATAACTTTCCAAATTAAATTTTTTTTTTTTTTTAATTTTTGATGATGTTTACGTAGTTATTCAGAGTGGGAAGGATCAAGGGTTAAGGAAAGGTGGGTATGATCATTGTTTCCAAATTTTCTATTTCTTCCTGTTTCTGGGGAAAGGGGAAGATAAAGGGAGAAGTCTTACCCAGCCTCCCAAATGCCTCAGTACCTGGGGATGGGTAACTGCCGCCTGATATCAACCCCAGGGCCCAGATGTGGTGCATGCTCCGAGAGTTCTTTCTAAGTGGTCTGGATAGTTCTGAAGTGCTGTTGATTTTGCTGATCCAATGATGAAGTTCTCCAAATGACCATTGGCTGACACAATCCACCTTAAGTCTCCATTCACCCAGATATTTGCTGTCAATGCTAGGCTGGGGTAGTTGTCCAATTTGTTCTGTTCTCCTTCCTGTGCTATGGTACCAGATGTCCTCTGCAGGCCACAGTGGGCTGCCATATTACATGTGGATCAGAGCCTGCCATTAATTGCTCTGCCTTTTCCACTGAGGAGGATATGTTCTTATAGTAGGGCCCGAGGACCCAAGCCAACACCTGTCCCTGGGGCTCAGGGAACCAGCACTTGTCTTGTAAGTGGGCACAAGGACCTGGGCCAAGTGACTCAGGCACTGCTGGATCCCCCACTCTTTGGGCTCACGGTACTGACATCCACCAATTAGGCAGGAACAAGGACTGGACCAGGGGACCCAAGCTCCACTGGAACATCTGCCATTGGGTTCATAAACACAGTACTCACCTTGCTTGAAGGCACAGGGACCCAGGCCAGATGAGCCAGGCACCACAGGATCCCCCAACCCAGGGCTCATAAACCTGGCATCCCCCATGCAGGTGAGCCTAAAAACCTGGGACAAGCTACGCAGGCCTACAAGAACCCCTGCCCCAGGGGCTAATGAACCTAGCACCCCTGGTATGGGCTAGCTCAGGACCTGGGACAGGTGACTTGTTCCCTGCTGGACTTCCCTCCCTCAAGACTAATGAAAACAGTGCCTACCTTTTAGGCGGGGACGAGGACCAGCATGAACCCTAAGATCACTGCTCACCTTCACCTGTGCATCTCCCAGACGCCTAGAAGCTCACATCCCCTCCTTCCCAGAGTATACTTCCTGGAGGTCCAAGGGCTTTGCCCAGTGACATTGGCAACAGGGCTGCCTGCCTGGTAGGCAGGGAGAGGTCCCCAGCCCAGCCTGAGCAGAAGCTACCTGAGGGAGCCGCTTGAGGGGCAGGGAAAGGTTCCTGGCCAGGCTTGATGCAAAATCCATTTGAGGTAGCTGCATGAGGGGTAGGGAGAGGGCCCTGGCCATGCCTGATACAGGAGTGAGTCCTGCAGAATAATTCTTACAGCCCAGCCTCCCAATCCTCGTCCTTGATGTATTACTTAACAAATCCACTCTCCTTTTTGTTATATTTTATTTTTTTCCAGCCTGGTGTCTTGTTAAAAAAAAAAAAAAGTCCTGGTCTTGCGAATGAGAGCTGAAAATAGAAAATGAGTAGGTGGGGTTAATAAGCTTTAATTTAATATTGGCAAAATATTATCCCTTTGACTGTTTTGGAGATGAGTGAGACCCCGGCCACCTAAATGGCCACATTAAACTGGGATAATGGCCACGTATGAATAACAAACAGAACGAGAAGGATCAACCAGATGGCTCAAAACTAATACAGCAGTGAGTGTTGGAGGCAGTCACAGTAAGTGATGATGGGACTGTTCACTGACAGTACCCACAGGGGAGTCACAAGAACAAACCATGCAACTGTTAGAAAAGATCAGAGAGGGTGTGTCAGCATTTGCACTCACTGAAGCTCCCACAGGGAGCCAGGCCTGCCATGGTGACTGCTCTGCTACCAAAGGCCATCTCCCTCCAAGCAGAGTAGTTTTGTGGGTCTAAAATATTGTCAATCCATTTAAAGCAGAGCTTAGTAGTCTAACTGCCAATTTTGTCTTCTGTAACAAGTGCTCAGCTTGCTGTGTAAAGAACTAAGGTAAAGCCATGGCAAGTTGTAGGACAGCCTAAGCCTAAGTTTCAGTTTCCTAGAATCGATGCAACCACTTCCCCAAAGTGGGTTGTCACCGCACTAGACAGAGCCGACCAATCAGAAGTGACCTGGAAGGTCCCTGGTTAACAGGTGATCAAATGTGATAAAGATCGACCAATTATAAATCCTATCCACATCTGTGTAGAAGTAATCATCTATTCTTGGAATTTAAAGTTATATAACCAGATCCCTATAAAAACCTGATGAGATGTATGAGGGGGTTCCTTGTCAAGACTCCACTGGATTGGATGAGACCTGGATTTTAGCTGGAGCTAGCAATTAAGTCTCTTTGCTTTTGCATTGTTGCTTGTGGTTGTGTTGTCTGTTTGAGGCTGGGGGTAAATTCCGGACCCAACAGTTTGCCATGGGAAGGCAAGACCTCAACCTTCAATTCTAGGGAGCCAGTAGCTTGAACCATCAGCCCTGGTTTTATGCCCACTGTCGGGAGCTGCAGCCAGTCACAGAGGTGCCCACAGGTACCCCAACAGGCCCACTCCTAGCCTTGGATCTTGCGCTTTCCAGGCGGTTTTGCAATCTAGCTTGACAGGACTTAACCCCCGTTCCCAGCACTTGTCAGCAGATATTGCACCAAAGCCAGACTAGTCCGCATTTACACTGGGTTATGCATGAACCAGTGGATATAGTTGCTTAGCCCAGCCTTGCTCTCCCCATAACCTAGCTCACATGCAGGCTAATGAGTGTTGTAGCCCTGCCTAGCCTGGTCTGCCTCTGCTTTCTATTCTCATGCTCACCAGCAAGAGCAGTGACCCAGCAAGGGGTCCTCATTGCCCTGTATCAGATCCTTTCCTTCCAGATCTTAGATGTGCTAGTGGGTGCTACGGCCCAGTCTGCCATGGCATGGCCCACATCATGTTAGCATTTGCTGATGGGTACTGCAGTCCATCCCAGATTGGCCTGCCCCCAATTCCAGTTCATGCTGGTGAGTGCTGCAGCCTTGCCCAGCCTGGACTATATCTAGTCCAAGCCCTAATGTGAGCTGACTGGTATTGTGCCCCAACCTAACCTGTCCTCCACTCCATTCTGATTCTTTTTTCTGCCAATGGGTGATATGGATTGGCCCAGTCTGGCTCACCCCAGACCTGAGCCACACGTATGTGGGCAGTTGTAACCTGGCTTGGTCTGGGCTGTCTCCAGGCTTGATTCTTGTGCTTATCTGCAGAAACTGCATCCTGAAAAGGAGTTCCCCAATATCTGTCAAATGTTCTCCTAGTAGAAGATCTTGTACATACTGAGGGTCCTTGGCCCAGACTCACTTAGTCTACCTCCTGTCTTGACAGGAACAGTAACCTTGCCTAAATGGCCCACACCTATTCCAGCTCTAACTGTGGGATGCAACAGGCCAGCTATGCCTGGTCCACCCCCAGACTCAGTTCTCATTTGGTTCAATGGGTCCCGAGACCTAGCCTAGAGTGTCTATACACCTGCTGGCTCTTGAAAGCACTGGTGGGTGCTGGGGTCTAGCCCCGTCTGGCGTATCCCAGGCCCAGTGCACACCCATGGTTTGGTATATTACAATGATAGCCAGCCTAGTTCACTGTTCTCATTCTGGCTCTTGTACTCACCAGTGGGGACTATAATTCAGTTAGGGTGTCCCCTTAGCTCAGAACCAGGCCTGAACTCAGACATAGATCTTGTGTATTCCGAGGGTTGCTCTTACTCAACCCAGCATAGCCCATTTCCTATCTTGACCTTTGCTATCAGATGCTGTAGCCTAACCTGGCCCAGCTCACCTCTGGTCCCAACTCTTGCTAATGGGTGCTGCAGCCTAGCTCTGCCCAGTATTCCCCTATTCCTGGCATTCAAGCAAACTGGTAGGTTCATCATGGCTTCTGTACATGCCAGTGGGCTAAGGCTTGGCCAGGCCTTGCCCAGTCCTTTCCCCACTCCTCCAGAACCAGCCCATGGACACTTGCCAACAAGAGGAGCAGCCTTGCCTGGCCTGATCCACACCCAGGCGTGAATCATAGGCTTCTCAGCAGGAGCTATAACTCACAAGGGGAGTTCACCAGGTTCCCCCACCAGGTCCACTTCCGTACCGAAATTTCATGTGTTCCAGTGGGTGATGGGTCCTACCTGGCATAGTCTGTCCCCTCTGTCTTGGCCTTTGTAGTACTGGTGACTGGTGCAGGACTTACCTTGGTTGTGTCTATGGGTGATGCTGCTTGGACCATTCTTGCCTGTCCCAACCCCAGTAACCGTGAGTGTCAGGGGATTTCATGGTTATGCCTAGCTCATCCCATCACATATCCCTCACAAAATCTGCTCCCAGACATGGTTCTCTTGTGTGCTGGTGCTATGGTCCAGCCTAACATGACCCATTCCACATTCTGACACCCATGGGTAGGTACTGTGACCTATCTGCCAGGTAGGCCCCCAGCCCGATCTTTAGTGTACATCGGTGGGTGGCAGAAGGCAGTGGTCAATTTTAACTAGCCCAGATCAGTCTTCTATGTGGGTGGGTGCATTGGTCTGACCCAGAAAGGTCCACCAGCTTTCCTCCTCCAAACCCTTTGGCCTCAGATCGTCTGCTTACCTGCAGGTATGGTGGGCATGTAAGCAGAAGTCCCTTGGAAGTTACACTTCACATACTCGCTCAGCAGTTCTTCCACTCACATATTCCATACCCACTTCCCTGATCAGTCCTCAGCCCCCATGTCTGTGAGCACATGGATCCCCCAGCCTGGTCTTCTGGCAGAGCGCTATGCTGGCCTGGAGCCAAGCCCACCCACCTGGGACCCCACATCCAGTCCTCATGAGCCTATCTGGAAACATACCCCTCTGCCCAGCCGGGACTCAAGCATGTTAACAAGTCCCCAAGCCCAGCCCATCAACACACAGCATCAGCATGCCAGCCATCAAGCTGTTGGGTCTGGGGGCTAGGGGAGTAGGGGTCAAAGGTCATGCCTAAGGGAGGCATCATACAGCTGGGAGGGAAAGGCAGAGGGTCCATGGAGAAATAAAATTCTTTACTCAATTTCTTTCCTCTTTTTTTTAAAGATTTTTAAAAATATTTATTTATTTATTGGAAATTCAGATATACAGAGAGGAGGAGAGACAGAGAGGAAGATCTTCTGTCCGATGATTCGCTCCCCAAGTGAGTGCAATGGCTGGTGCTATGCCGATCCGAAGCCAGGATCCAGGAACTTCTTCCGGGTATTCCACAAGGGTCCCAAAGCTTTGGGCTGTCCTTTTCTGCTTTCCCAGGCCACAAGCAGGGAGCTGGATGGGGAGTGGAGCTGCAGGGATTAGAACCGGCACCCATTTGGGATCATGGCACGTTCAGGTTGAGGACTTTAGCCGATAGGCCACGCCTCTGGGCCCTCTTATTTATTTATTTATTTATTTATTTATTTATTTTAATATGGATTTGGAAGTCAGAGATACAAAAGGGGGTGGGGAGAGAGAGAGGAGAGAGAGATCTTTCATTCTCTGGTTCAATCCCACACATGGCCACAATTGCTAGAGCGGCACCAGGCCAAAGTCAATGGCTTGGAACACCATGCAAGTCTCCCATAGGCATGACAGGTCCCAAGCACTTGGGTCATGCACCAGTGCCATGGTTGCAGGGAGCTGGTTGGGAAGTAAAGAAGCCAGCACATGATTTGGTACTCATATAGGAGCCTGGTGTTGCAGGGTGTGGTTTTTCCTGCTACTTTACAATACCAGTGACTTTTTTCCCTGTTCGTTTATGGACACCAATGACTGCGTCTGGCTGCCCAGCATCTGGACTGACCCTTGCCCGTGTGTAGGGAATGTTCCATATCATGGGGCCAATCTCACATCTCCAAAGCAAAGCTTTAATCCTGATTCTGACATTCCCTGCCTTCCTCGGCACCAGGGCATGGTTTTGGACTGTGGCCTTGGCAGTCACAGAGCTTCCAAGGACATGAATGAGAGTCAGGGAGCATGCCTATTGGGGTGGAACTGGAGAAGCTGCCTGCATGGGTGCAGCCTGAACTGGTTCTCTCACTCACAGGTACTTCTGGTCAATCACCCCATATCCTTGTGTATTCCTCAAGCAGAGTTGAAATTCATTCCGAAAGTTGACAAAAGGGTTTCAATCTGGAAGCTGTTTTAGAACATTTCAACAAAATGATTGAGAAATAATTGTCAGCTTCTCATGGGATAACAAAAGACAAAGTCTTGATTTGCATTAACTGTGAATTTATTTGTTAAGGAAAATACACAGCAGTGAATATGAACATACAATCAAGATGAGCTTCAAAATCAAGAGAACTTTTTTCCAACAGTGTGAAGCCATTTGCATTAAAATCTCATGTATATCATGTATTTATTTCTCCATCTGTTTGGCATTGGGCCTTTGTGGTTGTTTTGTAATTGGTGTGTACTTTGATTTACCTTTCCTGGAAATTTGTCCCTTTATTCCCTGCCCTCCCCTCCCTTTTAGTGTGTAATTGTAATCAGCTAATAACTCTTCTTGTTTTGTTTTGCTTTTTAATTATTATTACATTATTTTGATGACCTTTACGCAATTGATCAGGGTGCAAAGGGTCAAGCGCTTCCTTCCTGTATCTGAGGGAGTGGGGAGATAAAGGCAGAAGCCCCACCCAGCCTCCCAACCATCTCAGGGTTCCCTATGTGGGGCATGCTCTGAGGGTGCTGCTCAAGTAGCTTTGATAGTTCAATAATTCTGAATTGCTGACAATCTTGCTGTTCCAAGCACGATGAATCTCTCCAGACTCCAATGGCTGACATAGTCCACCTTAGAGTCTCCATTTGCCCAGATCTTCACTGCCAACACTTGGCTAGGGTAGGTGATCGATTTATTCTGTCCTCCACCCTCTGTTGTGATACTAGCTGTCCTCTGCAGGTTACAATGGGCTGCCAAATCCTCCATGTGCACCTGGATGTGCTGTCCACTGTTCCACCTGAGCCACTGAGGAGGCCCAGCTCTGACATATGCACTCTATGGTCAGACCATGGAACCTGCACTTTTCCTCGTGGCTGAGGCTCTGAAATCATCAGTTCAGTTGCGGGGATCCCCAAAGAAACTTTGAAGTGATCCCAGACCTGATTCTTGCGTGTGCTTGCCAGCACATGTCTGACACAGTCCATCGCCCCAATCAGCTTATGCATATGCTAGTGGTTGCAATTGCTGGGTCAGCTCTGTTTCCAGCTCCATCTTCTACACAACCAATGGATGTTGCAGCCCAGCCCAGTCCTGCCCACCACATACTCAGCCTTCACGCAAACCAGTGGGAGCTGAAGTCTAGTCAGAGCAACACACAATAACCCCCATCAGTCCCACTACGTGCCCTGGTTCCTGTGCCTGCCAGTATGTAAAGCAAACTGGTCCAGTCTGTCCCACATCCCATTCAGCTCTCATACATGGACATTGGAGCCCAGTCCAACCCAACCAGCCCAACTATCCAGCCCACATACCTGCCAGCGGGTGCCACTATGTCTAGCCATGCTTGTCCATTCCTGGTTCTCATGCTGTCCAGTGGGAATGGTAACCAAAGAGGAAGATGCCCACTATTTCCTTATTGGGCCCACTCCCACTCCTGGATCTTGCACTCTGCAGATGGTTATGCAGTTTAACTTGACAGAATTTGCCCCTGCTCCAATGCCAGCATCTGTAAGCTGATACTGAGTCAAAACCCCACCAAACCTCGCCCACTCTGATTTACGCATGCACCAGAAGGAACAGTCAATCCAGCCTGGCTTTCCCCTGATCCAGCTGACATGAGGCCAACAGGTGATGTAGCTCTGCCTGGCTTGGTTTGCTCTCATCCCAACTCACACTCTCTAGTTGGAGTGGTGGTCTAGCAAGGGAGCCCCATGCAGCCCCGCACTGACTTTGCCTTCTTCCACCTGATTCTCTGTGTGCTGGTTGGGTGTTGTGGCTCAATCTGGCATGGCCCACCTAGACTTGGCATTTGCCAGTGGATGCTGTAGCCTGGCCCAGCCCTGCCCACCCCCATTTCCAGCTCACACTGATGTGAATTACAGCCTAGTCCAGCCCAGCCAGCACCCAGTCCCAGCCATAATGTGTACTGGCATATATTGCAATTGAACCCAGTCTGATGCAGACTCTATTCAGGTGTTTGGGTTTGCCAACAGGTGATGTGAACTGGTTCAGCCTGGAGCATTCCCTTCCTGCACCAAATGTATGCCGGTGGGTACCATTCCCTGGCCTTGTCTGGGCTGCTCCCTATCATGGGTCTTGCACTCACCTGTAGGGACTATGTCCCGACAAAGGAATTTCCCAAGCTCTTCTGCCAGAACCTCTTCCAATGTCAGATTCCGTGCACATGGCTAGGTTCATGGGCCAGCCTTCTTCAGTCCACCTCCTGTCCTAACAGGAACAGTTTCTTTTCCAGACTGGACTTCAACCCATTTTGGTTTTTATTGTTTGGTGTTACAGCCCAACCAAACCTGATCCAAACCTAGACACAGCTCACACATGGTTCAGAAGGGGCATAAACCTAACCTAGCCCATCCTGCACTTACCCTGGTCTTCAAAATCACTAGTTGGTGCTGCAGTCTAGCCCAGTCCAGTGTGCCTAGGAACAGTCCACACTTGTGCTGAGGGACACTGCAGCCATCTGCAGATGAAAATGCAGCTCCCTCTCCAGCCCCTGCACTCACCGATGGGAACTGGTGAGTATCCCCTTAGTTCCCCAACCAGGCCTGATTCCAGCGATAGCTCTTGCATTATCAATAGTTGATCTGACCCACCTTGGCATACTCCCTCACCTGTCTTAACCTTTGCCTTTGGGTGCTGTAACCTGACCTGACCCAGCTTGTCCCCAGTCCTGACTCTCGCTGGCGGGTGGTGGACCCTGGCCCTGCTCAGTCTGCTCCCATCCCTGGCTCATGCAAATCACTAGGCGTGACAGCCTAGCCCGGCATGGCCTGAGCTCCAGCCTGGTTTCTGTTCCTGCAGATGAGCTAAGGTTTGTTCGGCCATGCCTTCTCTAAGCCGCTGGTGACCACTGCTCACCAGTGGGAGTTATGACCCACTGGGGGAGTTTCCCACATTCTCCCACTTGTCCCACTCCCAAACCAAGATCTCCTGCATGTGAGCAGGTGTTAGACTCTTGTCTGGCATAACCTGCCCCTCCATCTTGTCCTTACATGAGCTGGCAAATGTTGTAGCCTGGCCCACCCCACACCCTGTTTTAGGATGCACATTTGAATGCTGCAGCCTGGATCCACCCAGAATGTTCTCCATCCCTGTAATCATGAGTGTTGGCAGGTTTCATGATCACACCTAGCTCAGCCCATCCCCACTCCACATATCCTCCCCAGAATCTACCCCTGGACCTGGTTCTCTTGCATGCCCTGCCTAATGTGACCTGCCCATGCCATGTGCTAGGATCTAGTCCTGCTAGCCAAGCCCCCAGCCCCAGGTTTTGCATTGACTCGTGTGTGGTGGTTGGCGATGTTCCATGATAACAAGCCCTACGCAGGAGTCACATATAGGCTGGTGTATCAGACTGACCCATACAACTCATATGGTCTCTCCTTTCCAACTCACCAGGTCTCAGTCCCTTGCTCAGCTGCAAGTACAGCAACCCTGTCGTTGGGAGTCCCTCAGGATTTACTACTCACATGCACAGTGACCTTATCCATGGGTGTCCCTAGGCAGCAATTCCACACCCCCAGGACTGCAGAGCTTGCTGCTGGATGGCCAACTGACACCAGGCTTTGCCAACTGGCTGCCAAAAAGCCCAAGACTCACTGACTACGTGGCAGTGGTGGCTGTGGCTAGTACCCCAAGCATTGAGTCAGATCTGACTCAGGTACCCCCAGCAGCCAATAGGCTGCTGGAAGTTCCCACCACCCAAGCCCCAGATAGAACTTGTAACTCTCATACTGCCCCTACCAAATCATTAATTTCTTTTCTCCCAGTAACCATGTAATACACACAGTATATAATCACTAATATATATTATACATAAGTATTTTTTTTTAATTTGAGAGGAGTTATAGAGAAAGAAGATGAGAGAGAGAGACAGAGAGATTGAGGGATTTTCCACCTACAAATGGTTGCGATGGCTGTAGCTAGGCAGCTCCAAAGCTAGAAGCCAGGAGCTTGTTCAAGGTCCCCCAAGTGTGGGTACAGAGGCCCAAATCCTTGGGTCATCTTCCAGTGCTCTCCCCGACACATCAGCAGAGAGATGGATAGGAAGTGGAGCAGTCAGGACTCCAGGTGGGTCTGTTTTTATTAGAATTAGCACTGCAGAGCCAGTCCCACCACCGTATATTTTAATTCATCGCATTGTATCCCTTTATTGCATTTAGCTTTTCCACTGTGAGATCATCAGCTCCCTCAGAATTCTCCCAGTTGTCATGACAACGCTCAGACACACAGTCCTCCAGAGCTGTGGGAGCCCAGTCCCAGAAAGCACCTTACCAGGTAACATCCTTTTCCTTTTCTGGACTTCTACGGAACTTTGGATTCACTTTTGACTTTTGAAGGTTTCAGTAGAGTAGGCCTACGTACTGGAATCTTTCTTTACTGTTATTTTCCTAAGGGATGGTTTATGTTTCCTGGAAATTTTCTCGTAGGGTCCTTTTGTAATATAACCATATTGATCGAATGTCAGCAGTTGCCCTCATATCTGTTTGCTACTCTGAAAATTCCTCTACAAAGTGAATGAGTTCTTCTCGCAGCAATGATAAAGTTTATTCATAACATCAACATGTCTTTTTATATTGATTTAATATTATAGATTTATAAATATTGCTTGTGTATAATATCTAATATTTTTTAAAAATATTGTTAAGATTTGAAGTATTAAGTCTTATTTTTTGTTTGAGGGAGAGAGGGGGAGAGAGGAATCTGTCACCCAGTGGTTTACTCCCTAAGTTACTTGTCACTGGGAAGTCTAGGCCAGGCTGGAGATGGGAGTTAGAATTCATTTTGTATCCGGCATGCACGTGTCAAAGGTCCAATTTCTGGAATCATCACTTGATGTTCATTAGCAGGAAATGGGACTCAAAGTCAAGCATTTTGATGTAAGATGTAGGCATTTTAAAAGATGTCTTAGCTGCAAGGCTAAACACTTCTCTCTGTACATCTAATATTCTGGTCGAAGACTGAGTGAAATAAAGCGTCTGGTCACCTTGGTTGGCTCACACGTGGTGAGGTTGTGAACCCCATGCCGGTTCTCTGAGGCGTGCACACACCCTTCATGTACCCGGATTCTCAGAGCCCTCTTAGGGGGCAGTCTGACACCCACCTTTCTAGGGAGCACATTTTCTACCCAATTTAGCACAGCCTTTCATTCGAGGTCTCTGCCAATTATAACCCAGCCTGTGATGCTTGAGTCTCCTGCTGACCACAGACACTGCAGCTGAGTGGAAAGAAACTCAGTTTCTCAACTGGAAGTGGGTGTGATAGTGTAAGGATTCAACGAGCTGCAGGGTTGGGAGATAAGATCACGTGTGGAAAGCTGAGCTGTGATTGCCACACATGTGGAAACTGTCAGAAGCAAAAACATGTGACTTTTAATCAGCAAGTGTGTAACCAGTCTTTAAAAAGAATGTTGTTGTTATCATCATCATCGTCGTCATCATCATTATTTGAAGGAGAGAGAGAATCAGAGAGCTTCCATTACTGGTTTACTCTCCAAATGACTGAACTGGTTCAAGGCTAGGAATCACAAGCTTCTTGTGGGTGTCCCAAACAGGTACAGAGGCCCAAGGACTGGGGTTTTCCTCCATTGCTTTCCTAGGCCATGAGCTGGGACAGTGATGAGAGCAATTGGAACTACAACTGTGCTCATATGGGATGCTGGCACTGCAAGCAGAGGATTAGCCTGAAAGCTGCTGTGCCAGTCCTGTAAGCCATTCCTTTGGCTCCTCTTGTCTTACCTTATGTCTCCACAAGGGGATAATTACCACTCTACCTTTCTCCAAGTTCGCACAAATGTCATACAGATGAGGGGGTGCTTGATGGAGTATTACGTGAATATAAACAGTTTCTATTATTTTGATGGGACCCATGCTCTAGCTCTCACCAGCTCACCCTGATCCCCGGAGTCCATGTCATGGGTCAGTTGTGTTGGGATGAGAGAAACAAAGACAGTGTTTTGGGGGGCCAAATGATGGGAAAAACTCTTTTGAAGATTAACATTTCACAATGCTTTACTGTACCTGTGAAGCCAGAAGGAAATCCAGTATCCCATCTCAATAGCTTGACTTGATTTTTTTATGTGTTAAGATGTGCGGACACATCAATCTACCGATCTCTACTGTGCTTGCCTCCTCTCCCTCTTCTTGTCTGTCGCATGCGAAATGGGAGAAGCAGCAGGTTTATAAGGCGTGCAGATGCAAGGAAGCTGCTTTGCAGGAGTACCTCACAAAGAGGTGTTGACCGAGCAGGCAATGACAAGGCCCAGAGCGTGAGAGAGGTCCTTGGGGAGGTGACAGCTTGAAGGCCACTGCACCCCTGGGAGCAGCTGTCAGAGATTTTAAATCACAGGTATCTGAGGTGTGAGCAGCAAGAGTTAGCCAAGTGAGGGTGCGAATGCAAGCAAGGCTCAGATGTATGGAAGATTGAGAGGGACTCGGAGATGCTCCACAGTCCAGTGGTCTGGCCAGCAGTCTGGAGGATGTGCTGGAAGAGACCTCGTGGCAGGCAGGAGCACCACTGTCCCCTGGGCAGGTAGAGCAGTGAGGGAGTGGTAAGATTTAGTGATGGCTAAGCCCAGGACTGTCCTGGTAATGGGCCACACAAGAAGGGGTCCAGGACAACCTGTGGACTCGGAGGCTGGTAGTACACCTAGCTGGAATGGGGCAGAGCAGGGAGAGCTGGGTTCCAGGAAGTGGGAGAAACCTAAAGGGGTCACCTTGGGGTTTGAGGTGTTCACAGACCCTGCTGAGGGGAGTTCCCCTTGCCTTACTGTAACCCTGCTACTATGCTGTCTTGTATGTGTGCTGTGGGGTAGCTTTCCCTCTGACTGCGGGCCACAGGTCAGCGTCTCAGGGCACAGAGTCCCCAGCACATTTCAGAGAGGTGTTTAATTTTGGAGCCCTGCATCTCATGGTCTTCTGAGGAATCCTGAGAGGAGACAAGCTGAAAGGGGGTTCTGAGCTGGCAGAAGTTTGGAACATGCTGGGACCCACAAAACAAGCACTTTCAGGGGATTCCCAGAGGTTTTAGTGTGTTTGTGTGTGTTGTGTAGACATGTGTCTGTAGGCACATATGTGCGTGTGTGTGTGTGCATTCATCTCTGTGTGTGATTTATGTCTCTGTGTGTAGGACAGAATCCTCCAGAAGGGAGAGCTAAACATTGCTCTTTCCCAGTCGTATCTGATCATGGCATCCTTTTAGGGAAAAGCACGTGTGATATTGATGTTGTTCTGGAAGTCCTTCAGGGACAGTGATGAGAGATGGCTTCCTCAGAGTGGCTGTCTAATTGAAGTTGGCTGACAGAGCAGACCTCGGGTGTCACACAGACACACACACACACACACACTCAGATGTTGAAGGATGTTTTAATGGATTTGATGGCTGTCATCATCATCATACAGTGCATACATAAATCAAATCATCACTTTGGACACCTTGAATCTATACCGTTTTCAAAAGATTTATTTATTTCTATTGCAAAATCAGATCTACAGAGAAGGGGGAAGACAGAGGAAGATCTTCCATCCGTTGCAACAGCTGGAGCTGAGCCGTTCTGAAGCCACGAGCCCGGAGACTCTTCCAGGTCTCCCACGCAGGTGCAGGGTCCCAAGGCTTCGGGCCATTCTTGATTGCTTTCCCTGGCTGGCTGGAAGTGGACCAGCTGGGATTAGAACCTGTGCCCCTATGGGATCCCAGCCGCTGGGCGATCACGCCAGTTGCGATTATATACCATTTGTGTTTGCCAACCATTCTTTATAAAGTGAGAGGAAAGAAAGAGATTAGTCCTCTTAAGGAAAGAATACACCAAATGTTTCAGTACCTTCGGGAGAAACTAGAGATGAGAACTGAGTATCTATATGCTCACACCCCTCCCCACCCCCAGCTTTGCCACGGTAATATTCCACCCTGTTGCTCAGATCCTTTAAGGACAAGCTCATGCTCTTCCACATGATCCTACTCCCATTTCATGCTGCACTTACTGCTCACCACGCTTGTACCCCTTCCAGTTTATTATGCAGCTATCTGTGTGTGGGACATCACACAGCAGTGCATCAGCAGGGCAGTGTCTTGCTCACCCTGCCCTGCACCTCGCTTTGTCCTGTCAGTTCAGTACTGGGTCTCATGTTGAACGGACGTACCACAGGCATACCTCTTTCCCTGGTGATCTACCTGTAGGAAGTCAGTAAAATCTGCAGCTGTTCATGTGTTTATCAGCAGCCATGCCATGGGCAGCATTCTCCACATGTGGCCTTGTGCACACAGGTGAAGCTTGCCCTGTGGAAACTCCGAAAGGGAATCAGCAGGGTCAGATGCCAAGGGGGCAACCATTCTCCATGTCCTTCCCCACCCTGGTGTTAGCCAACTTTCCTCCGCTCTCTCTGGAGGGAAGTGGCGTTTTCATGGCTTACATCTGCACATCCTGGGGCCTTGGGAGGTGGATGGTTTTCCTTACACTGTGTGGTCGCTGAATTTGTGTTTCTCTCTCAGTACCTGCTTCCTTTTTCCCCCTCTTTTGTCTGTGTCTTGGTTTTTGAGGTTATTTATGATGTTTAATTGTTTTTTTCATTGTGTTAGAAATGCAGAGAAAGAGAGAGAGAGAGAAATCTAGTATCTTCTGGTTTACTCCCCAATGTCTACAAAGGCTAGAGTTGGGGGCCCGACAAGGTAGCCTAGTGGCTAAAGTTCTCACCTTGCACACACCAGGATCCCATATGGATGCTGGCTCACGTCCCAGCGGACCCACTTTCCATCCAGCTCACTGCTTGTGGTGGCCTGGGAAAGTGGTCGAGGATGGCCCAAAGCCTTGGGTCTCTGCACCTGTGTGGGAGAGCCAAAAGAAGATCCTGGCTCTGGATCAGCTCAGCTCTGGCTGTTGTGGCCATCTGGGGAGTGAATCAGAAGGAAGACCTTCCTCTCTGTCTGGAACTTCATCCCGGTCTCCTGCATGATGGCAGTACCCTACATGCTTTAGTTGTCACCTACTTCTTCCAGGATGTGCTATTTGCTGCCTCCAGAGAAGTTGAAGTTTTAGATAACTGAGTTTCTTAGTATTCCCTTTGACTGAGCTGCCTGTGACTGCTTACTCAGCTGTCCTCACCAGCAAGGTGAAACATACCAGAAAGAAACAGGAAGCATACACATCCCCTCTCCCCACTTAGATTTTTAACGGAAATTTCCACAGTTATCTCTATGGGAACCATGCCTTGGGACCCTGACTCTATAGATTTGCATTGAAGTTAGTAAATGCCTAGTATGGAGGGTGCAATTGTCACCTTTCCTGATGGCTGCAGAGCCGCCTCTAGCCCAGCTTTTTCACACGCTGGGTTCGCTGCCTGGCACATGCACCTGCAAGCTCCAAGCCTGGTGGAGGCCAGAAGCACGGTGGTTGAGGAGGCTCAGCCTGTTCACTGAGCTCCCGGGTTATCACAGCCCACGTTCTGAGGTGCCAATGCCCTCTGCTGCGGCTTCCTCTCATCTCTGTTTGTTCCTCCTCCCCGATTGCCCTCTCCATGTCTTGCCCCCTGCCCTCTTGCCTTCCCTTCTTCCTCTGGGTCAACTTCAAAGCCTGTTTTCCTGCAGGACACAGGCACCCAGTAGAGCTGTTCAAGTGTATGCGTTTGCTGGAAAATGTGGCCAGGTATATCACATTTCCTTAGATGAGCAGTGACTGGCCTGTGGCCGCAGTTTCATTTAGAAGAGACGGAACGGGGGCTGGTAAAAACCTATAACACTTCAGCTGGCTCCTGGTGATTTACGGCTTCTAATGCCCACGGATATATTTTCACTTTTCCTATTGAGTGTGCCAGCAGGGTATATTGGAAAGGCTGGCTGTTTATTGACACACATCCAGTAAAGGCTCTGATTAATCTCAAAAGCAAATAGAGAGAAGTGGAATTTCACTCTTGGATCAAAAGCTCCCATCTGACCTCCATCCCCGAGCTGTTTTATTGCCAGCAAAAAGAGATCCTTCTGTTGGGGAGGCATCCAGAGGGGGCTGACTCTAGAAGGATGCACCGTGTCCCTCTTGTTCTGTCTGCCATTCCCTGGGTCAGCTGAGCCTAGTGAGCCATGCCAGCGATGAGAGAGCCAGGATTCTCTGCTGTGGTCCATGGGGCTTGTGCACTGCTTCAGCGGCTTTGGGTTACCCTGCTCCCCTCTCTCCATCCTCCAGGAGCCTGCCCTATTTCAGGAATCTCTTTGATACCAAAGGATGCATTGCATGTGTTCATGGCTTTGTAACTGGTACCTGGCTCGGGTACAGGAGAGTGCCCCTTGGGAGCTATGGTGGAGCAAATAGGTGAGAGGCTGGGCCAGACTCCTCCCCTTCCATTCAGGCTCTGCCTCTCGTCCTCCTGCAGTGTCCTGCTTCCTTCTGCTGGGTGTCTTCCTGGACTCTCCCCTACACTGGCCACACTCTCCACACTGGCTGCCCCAGGGAGCTTTACCAGCCCCCTAGTGGATCAGAAAAGGCAGAAGTGAACACAAAGTTTAAAAAAACTATAAAACATTGATTAGAACAAGTGGTTTTGAGATTTATGTGCAGTTTTTTTTTTTATGTATGCATTTTCTTTAAAGCTTTTAAAAAATGTACCTTTTAATGAACATTTCCCTTAGGGTTTTTTTTTTTTAAGATTCATGTTTGTATTTCAAAAGTAGAAGTTTTAGAGTGAGAGACAGAAATCTTCATCTCGTGGTTCATTGCCCAGGTAGCTTCATTGGCCAGTGTCAGGCCAGGCCGAATCCAGGAGCCAGGAGCTTCCCTTGGGCCATTTTCTTGTGTTTTTCCCAGGGAGCTGGATTGCAAGCATCTGGAACTTGGACTGAGGTTTCTATGGGATGTCAGCATAACTGGCATCTTTACCTGCTATGCACCACACTGGGGTGAGAAGTCTGCAGCCTTAGTGACGGAAACCTGTGCTGATTGTTTGGAGAGACGAGACAGGACAGGAGCACAGCAGATAGGCCTCCAGGAGTAGACTCCAGCTGGCCCCTGAGTGGAAGGCAGCAGTGACCATGACCATGGTCAGCATCTTTATGCTGTGCCCATGATCTGACAGCAGCTCTTATTCTCACTTGGGGCATGTGCATCCTTCAAAGGCTGATTTGCTTACAGCAGGTCCTTGCTCGGAACCTTGGACGGCTTTCAGTATGGTGCATATTTTAGCCAACTGAACCCTACTAGATGAGTTCTTAGAATACTTTTATTTGAGAGGGAGAGAGAGGGAGGGAGGGAGGAAGGGATAGAGAGAGAGAATTACATCTGCTGTATTATTCTGTAAATGCATGCAAAGGACAGGCCTTGGTCAGGATAAAACCAGGAGGCAGTTACATAATATCAGCTCAGGTCCTTCACGTGGGCAGCCTGGACCCGACCCTAATCCATCACCTACCGCTTCTCAGATGCATGCTAGCTGGAAGCTGAAAGCGGGGCCAGAAATGGAACTGGAACCCAGGCACTCTGATTTAGTATACGGGCACTTCAAGTGGATCTTAAGTGTCGGGATGGACCCTTGCCCCTAAGCACATTTTGTCATTACCATCCCACTTCACAAGCGAGGGAGCTGAGACACAACAGGCTTAGGAAGTTTGCTAGGTGCTGCACAGTGAGCAAGGAGATCTGAGTTCAAACACAGACACCTGGGCTGCAGAGCTCTCCCTTGCTTTAACTTACCGGACTGCGTTGTGTGCCAAGCAGTGGAGCTGGGAAGAAAACCACATTGATCTCATTCCTGTCCTTGCATCAGCAGCCTGAGGCATGCTTCACCACACCTTCCCACCTTGAGAATAAGGATTCAGAGTGTAAGCAGGGTCTTTTGCCTTAAGGATTTTGCTTCAGATATTCTTGCAACACAAGCTGGGCAGAAGGTACAGACAATACCCGGACAGAGCTGTGGTCATATCACAGCCAGGCCACGGCTCAGGGAGGGGACCCATTCCTGGACATACTCTGGGGATGGTGGGTTACAGTGGGCAGGGGGCCAGGGAGCAGTGGCTGCTGGGCTTGAAGGGAGCCAGGACCAGGCTGTGTTCCAGGTTGTGTTCCACCTACGTTCCTTTTGGAAACAGGCACTTGACATGCCAAACATGGTGATGGAAAGAAATTTGGTGGTACAGAAAGCATAGCGGGTCAGGATGGTGAGCTTGCTATTCATATTTTCTGAGATGAGGGAGCATGCCAGGGAAGAGATGGGGCCTAAGGGCTCTTCACAAAGAGGAACCAGGGCAGTAGAGGCAGCAGGCATGGGGTGGGCTACTTCACCTAATACCAGGAGGCTCAGGGCAACGGGCTCTCCTAATATCTGGTGTGCAGTCCTGGAGTGCCTAGGACAGTAGAGTGACCGAATGTACACTGGTAGGGGAGGTGGCAGGTGTGTGAGAGAACATCACAGACACAGGAAAGCTGTGGACCATCTCTAGGAACTAGCTCACCGTGACAAGCTCCAGGTGCCAGAGAATCAGAATCCAGACATCAATAATGGGATTAATCTAAGACCTTCGATCTAACTTCTCTCCAGTTCCCGGTCTTACTGCCTATTCACACCTGAGCCTCTTAAAAACCTCACTTTCCTAGGAACCCTTGTTGCAAAGACTGCGTGATATCCCCCCGCCACCTCACCTGCCTGTGCAGTTAGAGTTGGATTCAGCCATACTTAGAGAGATGTGGGGCTTGCTGTGTCCATGTCCAGGCAAAGTGCTATGAGGACAAGGCTGAGTCCTGTTGGACAAGTTAGGCCCCATAACTCGATGCCTTCTCAAGGGCCTGATCCTGGGCTGGGTGTGCATGTATGACAAGAAGTTTCCAGCAAGTGGCAGCAAAGCATCTAATGCCAACCATGTTTGATTTTCCAGGAAGCAAGTGGTTTGCAGGTGCCCTGTGTTTGCATGATTTGCAGGTTCATGTGCCCGCCAGAAGGAAGCAGCTTCTCACTCAGCTCCATGCAGAAGCTCCTTGAAAAACTGGCTTTTGGTGAGTGAGCAAGCAAGCAAGAGAGAGAGGGAAGAGAGAGAGAGAAATGTGTGTGTGTGTGTGTGTGTGTGTGTGTGTGTGTGTGTGTGTGTGTGTGTGTGTATTGGGACAGGCACCATGATTCCCAAACCCTTGCACACAGCAGCCACACTCAGGATTCTGCAGGATTTGGGTGAAGGCTCCCAGCTTCGCACACCGGGTCAGGGGTTGCATTCCCTGTCACATAGCTGGAAACTGTGTGTATGCAGATGTGCAGGGACCCAGGGAATATTCCAGAGCTGTGTAATCTGCACCTGCCCTCTTCCTGATCACCAGAGCTGGGTTTTCCCATCGTGGCTGGGGAGGAGCATGCAGCAGGTACAGCTGGTCCCACCAGTCAGGTAGGGATGTGTTTCATAAAGACGGATCACAGACAGCATTGTATCTCTTCTTCCCTTCGTGATGGAGTCATCCTCTGCATGTTAGCAGCCCAAGGCATGGCTGCCAGTGTCCTAGGCTCTTGGAGCTGCCAGGAAGCAAGATTCCAGCCTAAGGTTGATGAGAACCTGGAGGTGCCAGTGATATAGTGCATTGTTAGCAGCAGCTTTTTAATTGGCTCTGACAAACAATGGTGAGATTCCCCCAGACGGTAGTTACTCCCAGAAGACACAGGCCTGCTTTCCAGAGAGGCAAAGGAGGTTTTATGGAAAGCAGGAATTGGGGAAGGGAGATATTAGGATGAAAGTGGGCATGGTCCCAAATCATCCCTGCATTAGAGACTCAGGGCCCAGCTGCTGGACCTTGCCATGATGCAATGTGACTGTATGAACTCTGAAGTTCATGCTGGCTCATGGAGGGATTGTGCTGTGTAGCTCTGATAACGTTGAAAAGTATAGTCCTGTATTGTCATCATGATACGGGACATTCATCCACGTCCTTGCTCTTGTCATACCCTGATCTATTTGATGTCCTTACAGTTCCTTGTTGGAAAGATGTCACATAGGCACATCCTGCACTCATGCAGCCTTCAGTGTCTGCCTTCATTTACTGAGTATAAAACATCTGACATTATACATGCTGGGACGTGTAGCAGTGTTTTCTACGTCATTCTGTGGTATTCCACGATGTGGTTGTGCGACACTTTGCTAATCCCTTCCTTGGTTAAAAGACTTTTGAAGTCTTTTCAGTTTTTGCTGGCCTGGAAAACTCCTGGTGTATTTCTGCATTCAGGATTCTGTGTGGGTAGAGATTTTCATTTCGCTTAGGTAAATATCCAGGAAAGGGATTTCTGGTTAGTAAGTATGTGTCCAACTTTCAGCAAGCAGTCAAGCTGAATTCCAAATTATGTCATTTGTGTTCTTATCATCTGTGTGTGAGAGTTCTAGTTCATTGGATCTTCACCAGCATTTGGCACTACTAGCTGAGCAATAACACCAAAAGTATTTGTTCTCTCAGGTGGGTGATGCGCAATTTGGATTTTTCTAGTGATAAAAGATCCTGAGTATTTTCTGTGTGCTTTCTTGCTGCTGGTACAGCTTTGGAGGAGTATCTTTTTAAAGGATGTGCCCATTTTCAGTATCTTTAAATTCAGTCTTAAGAGTTCTTTATATATTCTGAATTTCTGGGTATAAGTGTTTCATCTGGTATTTGCTTTGCTAATAATTTCTCCTCCCATTGTGGCTACGACTACTGTCATCATCATCATCATCATTGATTTCCTCAACACTGTCCTCCAAACAATACAGATTCTAAATTTTAATGAACTCTAATCGATCTTTTATGAATTATCAATTTGGTAGCATATTTCAGAGTTCTTTCTCCAATCCCAGCTAAAAAACGTCTTCCCTGCTGCCTGTTTTAAATTCAGGTTTATGCTTAATGGTCCATTTTCACTTAATTTTTGGTGTAGGATGTAGGCTTCCGGTTAAAGTCCAGTTCTTTGCAAATGAATGTCCAATTGTTCCAACATTACTTGTTGGAAAGACCTGGCCTTTCTATAATGAGTGGTCTCTTACCTTTGTCTAAAGTCAGTTTTCCATTGTCAACTATTTCCCATTCCTAACTATTTTGTTTCATCGATTGACATGGTTATTCTTCATCCACACTACTACACTGTATTACTGTAGATTTAGAAAAGGTCTTGAAGAATTTCAATCATGAAGCTTTATTTTTTTTTTCAGAATTATTCTGGTTAATTCTAATTCTTTCCCTTTCCACACACATTTTAGAATCACTATCTGTACAGAAAAAAATCTGACATACAATTTTTGAAGCAATCGCATGAAATCTAGAAATACTATGGGACGATTTGGTCCATATATTATTATGTTAAATCTTACAAAATTTGTGGACACTGTATGACTCTCCATTGACTTAGACCCTCTTCAATTCTTTCATAATTATTTAGCAGTTTTCACCAGATAAATTTTGTAAGTTATGTTTATAAAAATATATTCCTATACATTTTATTTTATTGGAATTGGTATACTTGGGATACCATGTATATTTCATGTCTTTTTTTAAAAAAAGGTTTATTTGAAAGAATTAGAGAGAGAGAGGGTTATTGAGATCTTTCATTCACTGGTTCACTCCCCAAAAGGCTACAGTGGTCTCGAAGCTGTGCTGGTCCAGAGCCAGAAGTCAGAGTCTTCCACATGGGTGCAGAGGCCCTAGGACCTAGGCCATTTTCTGGTCCAGGCAACTGGATAAAGAGTTGGAGCTTCTGGGGATCAAAATGGTACCCATTTGGGGTGGAAACTTTACTCATAGGCCACAGTATTGGACCTGGTTATTCTATTCTCCTGATGAAGACCTAGGCCCCAGGGCTACCCATTACTAAGAAAGAATTGCTGACGCCTCTGTGAAGGGCAGACTCTGTGTGGTGCCCAGACACGTTTGCCACTTGTTGCTTGTATAGCCCCTATCCCTGAATGTGAATGGGACCCAGGGTTTTACATACAACCGTGACTATGAGACATTGTACAGATTCTGTTTGGCTCACAGATGTGACCTCCAGAGGGGCTCCCTTGCTGTGCTCCAAGGAGCAGACAGCTGTGTTGGGAGCCTATGCAGCTGGCAACAGAGAGCAGGCAGGAGTTCCTGGCAGCCTGTCACAGCACAGTGCTCCAAGTCTTTCAGCTGCAAGGAAAGGAACTCTGCTAGTAGCTTTCCCAGCTGAAACGCCAGACGGGACCCCAGCTGTGGCCAACACCACGGTGACAGCTGTGAAAACCCCACTGGCAGAAACAGCTAAGCTGCATCCAGCCCAGACCCACAGAAGCTGGGAGATGATCAAAGCTCATTGTTTCAATCCCCTGAATCTATGACAGCTTGTCACAAAGCAACAGATGGTCAACAATGACCACAACTTCCTCTGTTCAAGCTTCATTAGAGAACAAGAAGGAGAGCACATTCCCATCTGTTAGTGTGTTTCTCCCATGGCTGTAATGATTGGAACAGCCAAGGCTGTGCTGGGCTGTAGCCATGAGGCAGGAACTCCACCCAGGTTCCCTACATGAGCCCTGTGGAGAGGGGTACACATGCATGAGCCATTTCATTTCATAAGCAGAGCAGCTGGGTCTGGAACCAGCACTCCATTGTGACACACCCAACTTGTAACATACAGTCAGTGGTTTATTCTGCTGTGCTGCAATGCCAGCCCACCTGTTTCCTCCCACCCCTTCTTTGTTGACTGCTCTTTTTGCCTTTAGATTCCATCTCCGGCACTCTTTATTTTAGTTATTCTAGCTTTGTGACATATAATTGCAACTTGATTCTTTATGTCCTTAACATTTTTTTTTTTAAAGATTTATTTTTATTATTTTCTCATTGGAAAGGCAGATATACAGAGAGGAGAGACAGAGAGGAAGATCTTCCATCCGATGATTCACTCCCCAAGTGAGCAAAACGGGCCGATACTATGCCGATCCGAAGCCAGGAGCCTCTTCCGGGTCTCCCACGCAGGTGCAGGGTCCCAAAGCCTTGGGCCGTCCTCAACTGCTTTCCCGGGCCACAGGCAGGGAGCTGGAAGGGAAGCGGGGCTGCCGGGATTAGAACTGGTGCCCATATGGGATCCCGGGCGTGCTAGGCGAGGACCTTAACCACTTGCCCCACTGCGCCGGGCCCAGTCCTTAACATTTTTTAAAAATTATTATTTTGGCCTTGTGATATCTAATTGCCACTTGGTTCTTAACATCTTTTTTTTTTTTTCTAATTTTGGCTTTGTGATACACAATTGCAACTTGATTTTTTGTCCTTAACATTTTTTTTGAAACATTCTACCTTTCCAAGAGTGGTAACTTCCTGTAATATTTTCCTAATGGCGGTTTTTATGTCTTATAACATAGTTAACTCTGTGTTAACTGGAGATATTGTCTTTTTCCATAAAAAAAATTAAAGTTCTCTTGGTTTCATATATGCTGAGTAAACCAGGATACCGTACTGAGAGCTTATGAATATTATTTTATGGAGCTGTGGAGCTCAGTTGTTGACACATTTGCTTTAGCAGTCTGGAGACTGACTGGGCTTATGTTGTCAATACTGGCTTCCAACAGGCCTCCGTGGCATGCGGGTTCAACTGAAGTCCCTTTACAAAGCTGGGTACTATGCAGTGGCCTGTGTGGGCCGAGTGCCTGTTCACCTCTCATTGTAGTTCCCACACCTTCGGACCACTCCTTCAGGTCAGACCCCATCACATGCAGCTCCATTGTGGTCCATAGAGAACTCTGAAGGGCTTCCTTTCTGGGGTCCCCTTGGTACATTGTGGGTCCTTTCTGGAAAGCTGTGACTCTGGTGGTCCATTGTGAGCTCTATGGGTTTCCTCTCTGTGGTCCCCTTGGTACATTGTGAGTCCCTTTCTGGAAAGCTGTGATTCTGGTTTCCTCTGCCACTGCAGTTCTCCTTGCACAGAGGGTCACACAGAGATGGAAAAAATAAGGTTTTCCACACACCCTTGGGCCCGCTGTTCCACTGATCAGAAAGGAAAGCCCCCTGGTTTGAGAGTGTGAGGTTACTGCATGACTGGCACACTCCTGTTATTGCCTCTGTCATAAGGAGATTTGACTGAACTGGGATATGGGAGCAAAGATAATGAAAACAAGGAAAAATGACAAATCAGACATTTATGCTATTCTCTGTGTGCATTCCCCCATTTGCAATCCTAGATCTTGCCTCATCATTTACCTACTATTCCCTCTGATTGTGTCCATGATTTAGGGCCATGCTGAACAAAGGCAGTATAAACTGATACGAAAATAGGAAATGCACTTTGAATTCAAATTTTCCATCATTTACTATTGAAAGGTCTCAAAAAATTGCTCCAGATATTCTGTCCAGTGGGAGGTACTCAGTATAGTGTGTCCACTACACTTTCCCCCAAGCTGAATGGAAGGCATTAGCTTTCACTGCTGTTTGTGCAACATTTCTGGTATGTATCAATAAAAAGATGGGATAGGGGTTCTTGGAGTGAAGTGGCATAATGCCCATGATCTATTGATAGGAAAAACAAAACAAGCATTGTGGCATCTTATATTGTATATTACCACTTACGTTTAATTTTATCCAAGAAAACGTGAATACTTAGCTCATGTTTACTGCTTCAAGTAATGGGATGCCTAATCAAAGTACCTTAAACTTAGGAAAACCTTATTATGTACCGTGACAGTCAGTCTGGTCTTGATTGATTCCCAGGTTGGTTAATTCACCAGCTCAAGAGTATCAGGCTGTTAGCTTACCACTCAGAGCCCTTTAAACCTCTTTAAAAGCTGTCAGATGGCTATAGCCCCTTCAACCCTGTTCTCACCACACTGTGTCAAAGTCAAGAAGAATCATTCTTTCTCATGCTTCACTGTCACTCATAAGGCCCAAGCAGACTTGAAACAAGTTGATTAGCTGAGTTTGATCCACACACACACACACACACACACACACACACACACACACACACTCCTAACCAGTTTCTGGAAACAAGGATGGAATTATTGTGCTGAATTTTACTAGCTCATATTTGTTCGCTGAGGTTGTAGGGGAAATATGAAAATCATGTATGTTCCAAATGCCCAAACATTATTGAAGAAGACATGGATAAATAGAAAGGTGGCCCTTTTCCATGATGGGAACACAATACTGTTGAGATGTTCAGACTGCCCAAAGTTGTCTAAAGATCTAATGTAATCCCTATCAATAACTCAGTGAATTTTTATGTTAAAAAAAACAAAAAAGCCATCTTAAAATTCCAATGGGACTACAACTGGCATTGAATAGCCCCAAAGAAGTCTTAAGAATGAACACAATTAGCCATTTCACACTTCCTGAAAAACATACAACATGAAGCTACAGTAATGAAAAATGCGTAGTACTGGCATTGAGATAGAGACACAAAATAATGCAGAAGAAACTACAGCCCAGAAATAAAGTCTACACACAAACAATCTTTCAGTGAAGAATACAACGTAAGAGAAGGAGGGAGTCTTTAACATTGCTGGGAAAACTGAATATCCAATTTTCAAAGGGCGAAACTGGGCCAGGGTATTCTAACCTAGACACAAAGGTCAAAGTTAATATTTACAAATGCTCATTTGATCAAAATACATTAAAAATTTAAGTTTAAAATTCAAATGTGCAAAATTCCTGGAAGAAAACATAGTGGAGAAGTTTCCTGATGTTGGTCTTGACAATATTTTAGAAGTGACAGCCAATTAAAAATGTGCAGGCATTCAAAAAAAGCAGAAATGGGCAAGTGGGATTGTATCACACTAAGAAACCTCTTCACAGAAAACATCTCCACTTCTTGCATATCTGAAAAGGGTTAATATCTGAAATACGCAAGGAATCAAACTGTTCAACAATGACAAAAAATCACTAAAAACAAGCACCCTAGTCAAAGAATTGGATAGATATCCTTCAGAAGAGATGTAGTAATATTCAACAATCATGGGAAAAGATGCTCAGTATCATTGATCATCTAGGAAGTGTAGTGAAGTATAATCTCACGTTGTGTATTATGGTCACTTAAGATCGGCAGTGAGCTCATCCATTAAGGTTCCTTTTTGTAATTATTTTTTTAATTTTATGATTTTTAATTTTTAATTTTATGATATAGTTCCATAGAGTCTAGGATTCCTGTGCCTCCAATTCTTATTCCCTACCTACTGATTTTCCCTACATTGTTCAAATGATACAGTCCTTCATAATGAACAATAATTTCATCAGTCTATTACTTAATTGTGCCCCGACGTTGTTGGTACATACAATATCAGACAGTCCATCATTGCGTTGTCTAGATATGAGCAACAATTTCATTGGGAATCCATCTTTTTTTCCTTTCTTTTCTTTTTAAAATATATTTTTATTCTGAATCTTGAATTATGTGGTACAATTTCATATAGGGTGGGATTCCTTGCCAAACTCCCACCCCTGATAGATTTCCCCTATTTTACTGCAATGGTGTAGTCCTCCCATAAGGAATCATAATTTCATCAGTCTCTTATTTAAGTTTACTCCGACATTGTTGATAGAGACAATGTCAGACAGTCCAGCATCCCATTGTCTACGCATGTCCAACAGTTTCATTGGGAGTCCATCTTTCGTCTGCAAGCAGGGCTGCATGTTCCATTATACCCCAACATCTGTATACGATGGACCCCAGTACTCCATCACTATACATTTCCATTATTGAGAAGCCATGAAACAAGGTCAACAACTGATATGAGTTAGATCAGCCACAACAACATCAACAACAAATTATAGCACCATGAAAAAAAAAAACGTGCCACTGAGTAACCAACACATGAGTGACAAAAAGGAAACAGAAAAGTTGCTTGGGAAAAATGAAGCCATTATGTAATCCATGAGCCAGTGATGAATTCAACAAGAGAAAAGCAATTATTTGGAATAGACAAAACTGAAATAAAAAAAAAAACATCAAAAACACATGGGATACAGCCAAACAAACAAAAGACATTATGGATCAGATTATTGAAGTTACACTTTTCACGCTGGTTTTCTTAATGGTCTCCAGTTGGGATCACCTAATTGTAAATGGTATCATTTCGTTCTTCTTAAAAGCTGAATATTATTCTATTGAGTAGATGTACCAGTTTCTTTAACCACTCTTCTTTGGATGCACATCTGGATTGTTCCCACGTCTTTGCTAGTGTAGATTGTGCTGCTGCAAATATAGGATTACAGATCTCCTTCTCATATTCAGTTTTCATTTGCTTTGGGTATATTCCTAACTATGGGATAGCTGGGTCATAGAACAGGCTTATTTGCAATTATCTAAGAACTCTCTATACTTATTTCCATAGTGGTTGTACTAACCTGCACTCCCACTGACAGTGAGGGAAGATACCTTTCCACCCACATCCACACAAGCAGGTGTTATTAGTAGAGTTTTAAATGTAGGCAAATCTCACTGGAGTTAGGGTGAACTGCAATGTAGTTTTTTATTTGTATCTCCCTGACAGATAGAGAGCCTGATCATCTGTTGAAGGACTTTCAGCATCTTTGCTTTTGTGGGAGACAAAGTCAGTCGAATTTCCTCTGAAAGGCCCAGGAGCAGTTAATAAGGAGATGAATGCCTAGGAAACCTCCTGCTCCACAAGTTTACATCAAGGATTTACTAGCCAACTGATTGTGTATTGGGGAGCTGTCTCTTGCTGATTAAGATGTAAATGGATCAGACACCTCTCCCCTTATACCTACACAACCCTCAGTTCTTTAAAGACTGAAGCTGTTAATAAACTTTGGCTACCTTACCATCATGGCAGTCCATGCATGTTATTATAAACTTAGTGCCCTAAGTACATTGCTGAACGATAATGAACAAAGCATCTTTTCATATGGCTGTTACCCATTTGAATCTGTCCTTTTGAAAAATGTCTGTTCATTTATTTCGCCCATTTCTTCACGCTTTTTTGTTTGTTTATTTTTCAATTTGTTCATGTGGTGTATCACATTTGTTGATTTGCAAATGTTGAACTATCCCTGCATGCCTGGGATAAATCCCACCTGGTCCAGGTGAATGATCTGCCTAATATGATGTCGGATTCTGTTGGCTAGTATTTTGTTAAGGATTTTGACATCTATGTTCATCAAGGATATCAGCCTGTAGTTCTCTTTTTCCATTGTCTCTCTATCTGGCTTTGGTATTAAGGTGATATTGCTTTCATAGAAGCAGTTTGGAAGAATTGCCTCCCTTTCAATGGTTAGGAAAAGTTTGTGGAGGATTGTGGTACGTTTCTGTTGAAACACTCAGTAGAATTCAGTGAAGCCATCTGTTCCAGAACTTTTCTTGGTTGGGAGGGTTTTAATTGTGGATTCTATCTTTGTCTATTTAGGTTCTTAATTGATTCTTGATTCAATTTTGCTGGATTTAATGTGTCTGAAAATCTATCGATCACTTCTAGGTCTTCTGATTTGTTCACAGAAAGTTCCTTGTAATAATTCCTAACAATTCTCTGAGGTATATGTCTGAGGTATCTGTTGTTATAGTTCCTTTCTTGTCTCTGATGCTATTGATGTGTGTTTTCTCCCTCTTTTTTTTAGATTAGTTGGGCTTGTGGGGGGTCTATTTTATTGATTTTCTCAAAGAACCAGCTCTTTGATTCATTTATCTTATGTACAGTTCTCTTGGTCTCTATTTGGTTTGTTTTCTCCCTTATTTTAATTTTTTCCTAGTAATCTTGTGGATGCTTTGCTGTTGTTTTTCTATCTTCTTCATCTATAAGGTTAACTGATTTACTTGATGCTTCTCTAGTTTCTTAACATAAGCATTGATTGAGATGAACTTTCCTCTTAACGCTGCCTTGATTGTGCCACATGAGTTTTGATATGTTGTGTTGATGCCTTTATTTATTTCAAGCAACTTTTTATTTTCTCCTTTGATTTCCTCTCTAACCCATTGCTCATGTAGTAACATATTATTCAGTCTCCATGTGTTTGCAAGTCTTCCTGGGTGTTTTGACTTCTTGGACTCTAGTTTCACTCCATGAGGTCTAAGAAGATGCATATAATCTTGGTTTTAGAAAAAAATTCCGAGGCTTGTTTTGTGACCTACAACATGGTCAATTCTGGTCAATGTACTGATGAAAAAAAAGAGTTTGATTCTTGGATCATTATATGGAGTCCTTCTTCATCTCTTTTAATATCATCTGAAATAAAAATGGCTACACCCACACGTTTTCCCTTGCAAGGAATATCTTTATTCCATCCTTTCACTTTCAGTTTCCTCTGGTATTTGTTGGTGAGCTGTGTTTCCTGGAAGCAGCAGAGGGATGGGTTTTGTTTTTTGATCTACTCCTCTAGGTGGTAATTTGTTCCTGTCATTTTAGCAGTGGGCTGTTCTTTGATGTGGTCTTCTGAAGTGGTTACAATGGAGTTAGTATTCAGCCTTTCAAAAAGAAACTCCTGTGACATACTATAGTGTGGATAAACTTTGAGGATATAATGCTAAGTCGAATAAACTAGACACAAAATGATGAACACTGCTTGATTCCACTCCCACTAGGTGTTCAGAGCAATCAAAATTGCAGCAGCAGAAAGCAGTATGGTAGGTTGCTAGTGGTTGCTAGGGAAGGTGAGGAGAAGTTGCTGTTCATGGGTGGTCATGCCGAGGAGTGAGCTCTGGATATCTTCCTTAGCAAGATCTGTGGTTAGATCTGGGGCTGAGTCTGTGGATGGGTCTGGTTTGATGAGATGTCTAGTTGGATGTGTAGTTGGATCAATTCCAGCGAGATCTGTAGTTGTATCTGCCTTAGTGAGATCTGTAATGGATCTAGGGTTGTATCTTTAGTGAGATTTCTAGTTGGATTTGTAGTTGGACATGCTCTAGCAAGAACTGTGGTTGGACCCATGGATGGATATATAGTTGAATCTGCTTTAGAGAGATCTGCATGTACATTTGAAAAACTTTTTTTTAAGATTTTATTTTCATTACAAAGTCAGACATACAGAGAGGAGGAGAGACAGAGAGGAAGATCTTCCATCTGATGATTCACTCCCCAAGTGAGAGCAACGGCCCATGCTGCGCCAATCTGAAACCAGGAGCCAGGAACTTCATCCAGGTCTCCCACACAGGTGCAGGGTCCCAAGGCTTTGGGCTATCCTTGACTGCCTTCAGAGGCCACAAGCAGGGAGCTGGATGGGAAGTGGAGCTGCCGAGGCCAGAACTGGTGCCCATATGGGATCATGGCTATTCAAGGTAAGGACTTTAGCCACTATGTCACGGTGCTGGGCCCTCAAAAACTTTTAAGAGGGTTCATTTCACATTATTTGACTCTTGCTCTAAGAAAAACAAAACTGGAAGAGAAAAGATTTAAAAATAATTGGGTGAACATCCAAAGTCTGCCATTAATATCCATACCAGTGCTTACCTGGCCACTGTAGGCCTAGAAGAAATGTGCCTGTTCTTGGCATTGATGTTTTCTACCTACTTTTGGATGGTTACAAGAAAATACATGCTTGCACTCGAGGACAGAGAGAAAAGGTCCACGCTTCTGTTCGGGTCTCTGTGGAGTCTGCAGGTGTGGCCAGGCTCTGTCTTCCTTCTCTGAAGAGGGGGGAGAGCGATCCAAGTGGCAGGGGCACTTCAGGATTTCAGTCCAACTTGTGTTAGTTGTTGCTCTGTCCTCATACTTGTTATCGTTTTCCCCAGCTGCATTGCATGCTCATTGGTGTTGAATCCACTTCTCCTAGATCTTCAGGAAAGCTCAAGGGCTCTGAACTTGGGCCCAGCACAATCTGTATGTGTTCAGTGACTTACAGAGTGGCCTGTTTCTGAATGAGCCAAAGGGAGTGTGGCCATTGTCATCAATCCGCTTTTGAAAAAATTCCTAACAGTGCTCTACTTGGAACCCTGATGAGGAGACACAGCTTGAAGAACCAAATTTTTACCTTGAAGACCTAAGTGATAGGAAGCAAGCAATTGCTTTCTCTTTTTTACACCCACGTTATGTATTTGTTTGTTTTATTTTTATTTTTTCATGATACAGTTCCATTGGTCCAGGGATGTCTCGTTCCACGCTCCTCATCACTCCTCCCACCACCACTGTCTTCCTCCATATTACATTAGCAGAGCCCTTCAACAACAGTCACAAGTTCATCATCCTGCTATTTAAGTGTATCATGATGTTGTGGATATAGACAATGGTAGAAAGCCCAGCATCCATCTCTTATTTCGGAGTAGAGATGCATACTGCAATGTATCTTCACTTCTTGATATAATATTCTATTATACAGTTTCTCTAGGTAAGTATATACATGCTTACTTGTTCATGTACTGATACTGTATTTTATTATTATTTCCGATGCTATAGTTTTTCAGGCATATGCATTCCTACATCTCCTTGCTGTCTCCCCACTTTCCTGCCTCACTATTCTGTCCCCCATAGTGTAGTCTTTCAGTAGCAGTTACAAGTTCAGCAATCTGTGACGTTGCAGGTATAGACACGTTTTTGCTAATGTCATCCTGTGTGCCCCTTAAGTAAGCCTCTCTCTTTAGATTCTTGCATGTTAATGAACCATAGACTTTGGTTATCGAAGAAGTCCAATTTGGAATAAAGAGGTTTTTCCTGATAGTTTACAGTGTGTATATCCAGCTGTTTACCTTCACAGTCATGTTTTCAATAATTCCTTAAAGAAAAAAAAATTAAATGGTGTTATGTGTGGTTAAATCCAAAGAGATTTTTTAAAAGATTTATTTATTTATTGGAAAGTCAGATATACAGAGAGGAGGAGAGACAGAGAGGAAGATCTTCCGTCTGATGATTCACTCCCCAAGTGAGAGCAACGGCCAATGCTATGCCGATCTGAAGCCAGGATCCAGGAACTTCTTCCGGGTATCCCACATGGATGCAGGGTCCCAAGGCCTTGGGCCGTCCTTGACTGCTTTCCCAGGCCACAAGTAGGGAGCTGGATGGGAAGTGGAGCTGCCGGGATTAGAACCGGCACCCATATGGGATCCTGGCATGTTCAATGTGAGGACCTTAGCCACCAGGCCACGTCACAGGGCCCATGCAAAGAGATTTTTTAAAAGTGTGAAAAATTTTGATTAAAGGAATTTTATTTTGCAGCAAAAATTAAAATGCAGATGCAAATATTTGTAGCCTAGTTGATAGAACTGATACTCAGTGGAAAGCATCAGCTGCCAAAAAAAAATGCTGCATGTTTTTCCTGATATGTGGGAGGTGAAGGAGAAAGACCACATCCATCTGTACACAGAACACTGATAACCAGAGGCTTGGAGGAGTGGGAGGGCTAGAGGGAGTTTGAAACTGAGTGTGATTCATCTGTTGTGACAAAGATACAACCGTGGCTAGCAATAGGGGAGGCGAGTGTGTTTTGTGGATTATGCTAACCACACCACACTAACATATAGGGAACAAGGTCAGCTATGTGTGTCATAGATGGAGCTCTTTATACTGCTCAAATTTCGCTTTGTAAATTTAAAACTATTATGAAATATCAGAAAGCTATTGAAATCCACAGATAGCTTTGATTACGCCTTTCATGAATGTTTTGCTGAGACCTCATATGCCAAGATTTCAGGTTTTTCTCAACCACAAAATACTTAACATCCTTATGTAGACTTGTGTATTTAAAATCAGAGTTACACAGGGAGGGAGAGAGACAGACATTCCTCCATCCACTGGTTCACCCCTAAACGGCTGCAAAGCCAGGGGCCTAGACAGCCACCCACATTGGTGGAAAACCGTGTTTGGATGCGTTCCCAAGCACATTATCGGGAGCTTGATCAGCAGCGGAGCGTCTAGGACTGGAGCTGGCAGGCAGAGGGGATGCCCATGTTGTGCGTAATTGGTTTAACTTGATGCCCATAATGCTGACCCTGAAAATTGTTCTTCTTTGGCATATGAGGATTGAATAAGAGAGAGAAAAAGAGAAACCCACAAAAGCTTATACATACGTACAGCTGGTTTATTCTCTAATTGTCTGAAGAAGCCAATTGGGTTGGGCCAGGGCAGACCAGGAGGCAGAAACACACAGCGGATCTTCCACTGCAGGGCAGGAATCCAATTATTTAAGCTATGACTGCTGTCTCTCTAGACGTACATTTGTGGGGCACTAAGTCCGGAGCAGCAGCCTGTAAGCAAAGCCAGGAACTCTGGTTTAGAAAATTTGGAGTTTGTTGCCAGGTTGAAAACTTGTTCCTAAACTAATCTCGTGAAGGTTTTGTAGCATCCTCCTATATTTACTTGCAGGATGCCATACACACAAAGGACCTTGGGCATTATAACTTCACTTTCTATGGTAAGACAGGAAAACAGGCCCACCCCAAGCCAGCAGCCAGGAGGAATGACTCCTTGCTTTGCCATTTTGTCAGATTGCTTTGCTAATCCAGTTTTCTTGAAGGGTTGTTGTTGTAGACAAGGGTTTTGACTGAACATTCTGAATAACATTAGGAGACCATGCATGTATTTCTTCTAGATGCTTTCCAGAGGAGACTCTGGAGTTTCAGATGATGGACGCTTGAATTGGAGCCCCAAAAAGATGAACCGAGAGGGCAGCCCAGGCACGCTGGCCAGGAGGATGGGTGGACATATTGAGAAGTGTCACCTCTGGCATAATTAGGTGTGGGAGATGGGTGCTTTCCTAATTATAAAGCCATGCGTCTTCATCAAGAGTTCTGTGAATTCCTGTGTACTTGTTTCCAGTTGCTTCTGGTTAAGTTTCTGGTTTTTTTGTTGAATTGTTTTATTATGATTCCAGTTTTTCTGTTCTGGAATTGTTCCAAAGGTGAGAAACACACCTGTTGGATGTGATCTCCTCCGTGCAAAGAAACCTTCCAGTAATGGTAATAGGGATCCTAACTGCATTGTTCCAAATACATGATTGTGTTTAAATAAGGAGCTATGATGACAATGCGAAGACGCCTCATGTGCAGCTCTTAGTTTCTAGATGATTTTGGAAGGTGGCAAGTAAAATAATTCTTTCTCCTGCCCTTTGCTATGCTAACTGCTTCTCAATCAAAGTGAAGTTTCTTCCTACCGATGCTGACAGGCACAGAAGCAACAATCAAATTAGACGACTCTAATTTGCAACCCTTACAGTAATAATGGAAGCAGAACGTGATCTTCAGTGGTGTTGATACCAGGAAATGAGAAACAGCTGGACGCTGTCTCCCGCTGAACTTTCCAGTTATGAAGTCAGTTATGAAGTCAGTTATGAAGTCATCTTGTCAACAGTATTTCCAAACATCAACAAGGTTGATTGGATTCTGGTTAAATTTCATTTGGCAAAACCCACTTCCTATGTAGGGCTGAGCTCCATCAGGAAGGATTTGTTTTAAAATTGCTTAGCGAGGAAAAGAGCAAGTGGATTAGGGACGGAACCGGATTCACTTTGAATTGGTAATTGTTGAAAGCGATGATGCCTAAATGAGGTTCAGCTATGTTGGCTCCCCTTGTGTGTATTTGGGATCTGCTGTAACTGCTGTGTTGGAAAGTTTTGTTCCGGTTGGCATTAACAACAAGAATAACCCCACAGGAGCATCTCTGAGGTGTAGATTCATGTTGAATACTCAGAGGTAGCAATGGAGGAAGCTACATAAAGCTTTATAGAATGCTGAATTCAGTCCTCACTTTTCTCATTGACAACTGATTTTTCAGTTTTGGACTAACGTGTAGCATTTTTCAGTTTGCACTGCCATGTGACACTTTTCACTTTTAGAGTAATATGCCATGTTAACACGAAACACATTTTTAAAGGGCTGCAATACAACACTTTAGTACTTTACTCAACCTGTCCTTGCATTTCCTTCTTTTCCCTTTGTGCTTAGAGCCTTACCTTCATCGATTCCATTCGATATATGGAAGTATACATCATTGTGGGCCACAGTCATCCCTAAATGTGCTGCAAAGCATCAGAACCCTCCGTTACCTCCAGCCTGTTGTGTCTTGATATCCATATGTCCCCATTTCTGCACCCCGCCCAGCCTCTAGTATTCATCATCTTAAAGTCTGATTGGTTCATTCTTGCTGGAAAGGAAAATTTACAGAGAGGAGAGACAGACACAGATATCCCATCCCGTATTGCACTCACCAATTAGCCACAGTGGTCCTAGCTGAACCAATGCTCAGCCAAGAGCTGTGTTTCTCAGGCAGGTGCAGAGTCCCAAAACTCTGGGTCATCCTCTTTCCCAGGCTATAATCAGGGAGCTGCATGAAGTGGAACAGCTAGGACATGAACTGGAGCCCATATGGGATATGAGTGGTTGTGGGCAGATGATTAGCCAATCGAGTGATTGTGCCAGCCCCTTGGTCAGCTTTGCATCACACTTGCTTCAGCTGGTGATGTCTATGTCATTTTTAACTTCCACAGATGAGCGAGAGCATGTAGTGTTTGTCATTCTGTGTCTGGCATAGTGATTGGTCTCCAGTTTCCTTAGTTTCGCTGTGTCAGGATTGCACACTTTCTTGTAGCAGAACAGTATTCCACTCTTACGTATACATGCCACACTTTATTTACTCATCTGTTCATGGACACCTAGGCCATCTCATGGTATAAATACCACGGTTGTTGTGAACATAGGTGTAGCAAACACATGACTTTCTTAGGGTGGTGATGTTAACTCTGAGTATATGGCCAGAAGTGGAATAGCTGGGTCATATGCCAATCTAGTTTTTCTGTGTGTGTGTGTGTGTGTGTGTGTATGTGTGTACTGTATTTTTCCTTACACACTGCAGAACTGTACTAACTTACAGTCTACTTTACTGTACTTATTTACAGTCCTGCAGTGTGTAAGGAGTCTCCTTTCTTCACATCCATGCCAATATTTTATGCTTACTTTGTTTGTTGTTCTGCATTATCCAATCATTCCAATAAGAGGACCTTCCCTGTGGCTTTGGTCTGCATTTCCCCAGTGGTTAGAGATGTTGCCCATTCGTGTATGTTCTCGTGAGAAATGTTTATCCTGATCATTTGCCCACTTCTAAATGGACGGATTGTCATTTTGGTTCTGGGGTTTCCTAGTGCGTTCTAAGCCTTAATCCTTTGCCAAGTGAATAACCTGAAAATATTATCTTGAGTTTGGTTGATTTTCTTTTCACTCTTGTAGATTGTAAAAAATAGAAGCACCTTTGCTTGAATACAATCCTGTGTTTGCTTTGCTGCCCATACTTTGGGAATCGCCAAAGTCATCGCTTCTGTCATTGAAGTATTTCCCCTATACTTTATTTTAATGGCTTCTCCATTCAAGTGTTGCCTTTATATTTTTGATGCATTTGGAGATGATTTTTGTAGCCGTTGAAGTACTGAAGCAGGAGGGTCCTGGCTCAGTATATACTATCCACGTCCCATCACTATTTACTCAACGGTCTGTCTCTTTCCACTTTTTTTTTTTTTTTCAGATTTGTTCCAGCTCCATTGTGAAGACAAGTTGGTTGTGATATGTGGCTTTGTTTCAGGGGTCTCAGTTACACTCCGCTGGTGGATGTGTCTGTTTCTGTGCTAATGCCATGCTGTTTTGATGATGATAGATCTAGATTATAACTTAAAATCTGGTATGGTGATGCCTTCACTCCGGTTTTGATTTGATTTCTTTAAAATTGTTTTGTTATTTGGCATTATTTTTGCGTTTTTATGGATTTTAGGATGCTTTTGTTTTAGTTCTGTGAAGAACATTATTAGAATTTTGATGGAGATTGTAACAATCTATAAAACCATCTTGGGTACTATGGACATTTGACCATGGTAATTATTTTAATCCATAAATTTTTTTTCGCGGGGGGTGGGTCTTTGTTGTTTTCCATCTTGTTCAGTTTCTTTCACAAATATTTTCCCATTTTCATTGTAAAAGTTAATTTATTCTAAAACTATTTTGTGAGAAGTTATAACTTCTTCTGTTGTCAGTTTCTTAATGTTGAATACTGAATCTTATATCTTGCAAGATGATGAAGTTTTTTTGTTCTGACGGCTCCTTGATGGAGTGTTTTAGTTCTCTGTATGGAATCATGTCATAGGCAAACAGGAATAGTTTCATTCTTTCCTTCCTATTTGTATGCCCTTCACTTTTTTCTCTTTCAGTAGTGTGTGTAACAAGAATGGTGACAATGGCTATCCTTGTTTGATGCCAGATCTTACAGCACCGCCCCCCATTTAATATGATGTTGGCTGTGGCTGTAAGCCACACCTCCCCTGCCTATATAATCCTTTCTGCCCACCTGTGAGTCAAACAATGCTTACCTGGCATCACCTGGATCTTGTCAGGGGTAGTGCATTGTAGTGTAACCACTCCCTTTCATGGTCCCATAAAAGGCCATGATGGGAGAGGCTCTCTCTATTGGTCCTGTGCCTCCTGTCCACTTGCTCTCTTGTTTTCTGCAGGTGGACGCTGAGGACAGAGGTAGCAGCCTTTCTCCTTATTCTTGCTTTTCTGCCCACTCTCCCTGAGCATGACACATGTATATCTGTATTCCTCAGCCTCTGTATAAACTTGACCACTTGCTTAAGTGGCGTCAGTACCTGTGCTTAAATGCTTTTTAAGTAAGAGGCAAGAACCTAGGAAATATATATTTGGACTAAAAAAGAGACCACAACAGTTTCATCATGAATTAGAATTAAATGTTATTGAATGCTCTGCATCTGTTTAAGTGAGCACATGATTTTGTTTGTTTGCATATGATTTTTAAAAGGATTTATAGTATTTTTATTTTAAAGACAGAGAGAGGGAGAGACAGAGACAGAGACAGAGAGAATCTTTCATCCTCTGGTTCATTCTGGAGTTGTGTTGATCTAAAACCAGAAGCCAAGAACTTCTGGGTCTTCCACATTGTTGCAGGAACCCAAATACCTGACCCGTTCTCTGATACTTTCTCAGGCCATATACAGAGAGCTGGATCAGCTGAGTGAAACAGCTAAGGCACTAATCAGCATCCATATGGCATGATGGCACTACAGCACCATGATTGCATGATGGCCTTAGCCACAACGCTGGCACTCAATCACATTTTTAATGTCCTTTTCTCAAGCACAACTTTCAAGAAGAGAATCACATAGCATTTCCTCTTATACATAGCACAAATATTGTGTTATTGTTGTTGCATTCTGAAAACATTTGAGAGCAATGTCCCCATCTCTAAATGCTCTATGTATATTTCTTAAGAAAAGGAAGTAGCAATAAGTTTACTATTTTGTTTGTTTCCATTTATTTACAACCTTTACAATTTAATTCATTTATAATTCAGGGTTTGTTAAATTTACAGGTATTTCATTCTAACCTTTGGGAAGTTGTATGTGTGTCTATACACACAACATAGATATATGTACACACATATGGCATTGCTATTAATTATGATTATGGCTTTAAAATATTTATCTATTCATTTCCCAAAGCAGATCTGCAGAGAAATGAGAGACAAAGGGAGGGATATTCCAAGCACTGATTCACTCCCCAAATGGCTTCAATGACCAAAAGTAGGGCATCCAAAGCCAGGAACCTGTTTTGTTTGTTTCTTTGTTTTTTCAGGTCTCCCATAGAGAAAGGGATCCAAGGACTTGGGCCATCTTCTACTGCTTTCTCAGGTACATTAGAAGGGAACTGGACCAGAAATGAAGCAGCCAGAACTTGGCTCCAGCAATTACTAATACATTAAATTCTCATGATATAACATATGCATGATAACACAGTTTTTGACCTTCATTTCATTGATGTTATACTTAAACACTGTCAAACTATCCTTGCATTACTGGGATAGATCCCATTGGTCATGGTGATCTTTTTCATGTGCTGTTGAGTTTGATTTGCTGGTTGAGAGAACAGTGAGACAATTTGCAGCTTTTGCATCTGTGTTAATTGGTGCAATTGGTCTGTAGCATTTTCTGCTGTTATTGTGTTTACATGATACTGGAACCAGAGCAATGTTGTGGAATGAATTTGTCAGATTTCCCATTCCATATTTTGCGATAGTTTGTTAAGAATCAGTGTTCGTCCTTTCTTAAAAGCTTTTAGAATTAAAAGTGAAGCCATTTGATTCTGGCCTTTTTTTGTAGTGTTCTATTAACAATTCAATCTCATGGCTAATAATTGGTTTATCCAAGCTTTCTGTATCTTCATGACCCAATTTTTAAATCACTTTTTTTCTTAAGATTTATTAAATTTTATTGGAAAGTCAGATGCACATAGAGGAAGGGATACAGAGAGGAAGATCTTTAATTCACTTTAATTCACTCCCCAAGAGGCCACAACAGCCAGAACTGAGCCAATCCAAAGCCAGGAGCTAGTAACTTCTTCTGGGTCTCCCACGTGGGTGCAGGGTCTCAAGACTTTGGGCCGTCCTCAACTGCCTTCCCAGGCCACAGGCAGCGAGCTGGATGGGAAGCAGGGCTGCTGGGATGAGAACCATCACCTATATGGGATCCTGATGCATGCAAGGTGAGGACTTTAACTGCTAGGCTACCTCATCGGGCCCGTCATGACTCAATTTTTAAAAGTGATATATAACCAGAAATGTCTCCCTTTCTTCTAGATTTTTCCAGGTTCTTGTCATACAATTGCTGTGTTTCTGTGATGTTAATTATATTTCTCTTTCAACCTTATTTTTTTCAGTGTGATAGGTTTTCTTATTCATATACATAAAAATCTATCATTGTCATCTTTTCATAAAGGCCTGTCTTGTCAATCTTTTGTACTGTTTGCTTGATTTCTATTTCATTGGTTTGCTCCAATTTTTAAAAATTATATCTTTCTTTCTATTGATATTTGAGTTTGGGTTGTTCTTGCTTTGCAGAGTTCCAGAGATTAAACATTAGATCTATTATTTTTTTCTTTTATGATGTTGAAGTTTTAGTGCTATAAAATTCTCTCTTTGCACTCATTTTTCTATTTCCCATAAGTTTTGGTGTATTTCTCTCCACTTTCATTTGTAAAGGAGTTTTTAAATTTCCCTTTTGGTTTCTTCAATACCACATCTTTTATTCAAGAGAATATTATTTAGTTTTCATACATTGTAAGTTTCTAAAGTTTTTTTTGTCATAATATTGATAATTTATAGATTACCTAAAGTATGTTACCACGGCTTCAAGTCCCATATGGAAGGAAAATGGAACTAAAAGGTTAGTATAATGTGTTGCAAAAAAGTTTTTGAAAGACAGGCTTACAAGGTTTCTCAGAAAAAAAAAAAAACTCATAGAAAAACCATGTCATAATGAAAGCATAGATATCAACGATTTTTGCTCCCAAATAAACATGTTTCAATTCAGTTTTTCCAAGAATCTTTGAATGTATTGCATATGTTAGTGCTTACATTTCTGATATTTACTAAAGGACTGGTGAAATTAAAATCATCTCCATATCACAAAGCAGGGTACTGAGGCATACTGTGTTATGACTAGTTAGGTATCATTCAGTGACACTGGCAGAGGTAGGACTCGAACCTGTGCAGTCCAGTAGTGGAATCCACGCTCTGATGTCAGTGAAATGATCCAGAGAGATGTCAACAGGGCTCAAGACTAATTTCAGTGTGTTTGTCCCTTTCCTTCTATTACATGCTCATTGTTTATTTCATTTTAAAATTTTGTTTTATATGATGCTTACATAGTTAATGTGGGTGGGAAGGATCGAGGGTTAGGAAATAGCAGGTGTGATCATTGTTTCCAAATTTTCTATTTCTTCTTCCTGTTTCTGGAGGGATGAGGCAGATAAAGGGAGAAGCCATACCCAGCCATACCCTCCCGAATGCCTCCCAGTACCCAGGGATGGGGCATGGACACCTGCTATCAACCCAGGGTCCCAATGTTGTGCATGCTCCGAGAGTTCTGTCCAGGCAGTATTGATAGTCCTGAAATACTGTCCAACTCACCAGTCCAAGCATGAGCAAATGCTTCCAAAGTCCATTGGCTGACATAGTTGACCTTAGAGTCTCCATTCACCCAGACACTTGTTGTCATCATTTGGCTGAGTCAGCTGTCCAATTTGTTCTGTTCTCCTTCCTCTATGATGGTGTTGGATATCCTCTGCAAATTCCAAAGGGCTGCCATACCTTCTATGTGAAGCTGAGCCAGCTCTCCACTACTCAACCTTTTCCACTAAGGATGGATAGTTCTCACAAGTGAGCCAAAGGACTCCACCCTCCCCTTGCTCCTGGGGCTCATGGATTCAGCACACAGTCTTACAGGCATCTCAAGGACCTGGGCCAAGCAACCCGGGGTCCACTGGACCTCCTGCTCTTGGGGCTAAAGGCCCTGCCCCTACCACCTCCCGCCTGGCATGGATCATCTCACCTTAGCATCCACCAGGGGTATTTAAGCCTGGCTTGGTCTAGCCTGCCCCCAGTTCAAGCTCCTCCTGCTGGCTTTTATAGCCAGCTCCCAGTCTGGGTCCCAGTGAGCTGACTGGTGTTGCAGCCCGACTTGGGCCTCCTGTATCCCATCCTGCTTTACACATCTCCCAGTGGATGTTATACACTAGCCCAGCCTGGCCCAGCCTCAGGCCTGACCCACATGTATGACACTGGTTATTGTACTCTGGCCTGGTCTGGGTTGCTCCTTGGTCTTGTTCTTGTGCTCACCTTCAGGGACTGTGCCCTGACAAAGGAGGTCCCCAAACTCCTCTATCATGCCTCCTCTAAATGGAAGAAGGGTGGGTCCTTGCCCCAGTGTGACTTAGTTCACCTGTTGTCCTGGCAGGCACAACGTCCTTGCCTAATCTGCCTACACCCACTCTGGTTCTTACTGTTAGGTGTTGCAGCCCAGCCACATCTGGTCCATGCCAAGACATAACTCTCTTGTGATTCAGTGGGTGCCAAGACCTAACCCAGCCCATTCTACAGCCATGCTGGCTCTCGCGAGTACCCATGGGTAATGGAGTCTATCCCAGTCTGGCACACCCCAGAACCAGGCAACACCCATGCCAAGGAAGATTGCCGCTATGTTCATCTCAGACTGCTGCCCTGTTCTGGCTTGCCAGTGGGAACCGCAACCTAGCCAGGGTGTCACTTTAGCTCCCAACCAGTCCTGTTCCCAGCCACAGATGGATTCTGCCCCCAGACCTGATTCACTCACATGCTGGTTAGTGTCATAAACCAATCTTACATTATCTGTTCCCTGTTCTGACTCTCACTTGGTGGGTGCCGTGACCTAACCCTGTTAGTACAGTAGCCTGTCCATGGAAGATCCTCAGAAGGCATTCCTCACCGGGATATGAGGTCCCTGCTCAAACCCACCTGTGCCATCCCCAAGATCCGTCATAAGCCAAGACTACCAAGTCCCCAGAGCACATTGTCAGGTAACCCAAGGACTTTGATTTACTCTTATGTGTGTGTGTGTGTTTTCATTAGTGAAGGTGAGATGTTTTGATGTCCTCCACTATTTTTCTAGGGGGGTTGATCTCTCTCCCTTCACATCTAAATTATGTCTGGTATCAGTAGTACTGTCCATGCTTATTTTTGTTCTCATTTGCATGGAGTCTCTTCATACGGGTTGTGATGTGTGTGGCAAGAACCCAAGCAGTCAGACAAGCCTCTCTTGCCTTCCCAGACACATTTAGTAGTTGGGAGCTGGTTGGGAAGCTGAGTTTTGAGACTTAATGCTCATTGTTGCCAGGGACATCTTATTCTGCTGCACAAAATTGCTGCCTCCCACCAAGACACATTTTAACCACTGTGTCAGTTGCCCATACCTACATTTTGTTTCTTGTATCCAATAAGCTGGACTTTTTGTTTTAAATTTGTGATTTTAGTCCCTTTATGTTCAACACTGTAAATGATAAATAATGGCTTAGTCATCATTTGAAATGCATAGTTCTTCTGTTTATATTGATTGTGCTCTGCTTTTCTCTGATGGGTTTAAATCAAAGGTACACATGATTGGTACAATAAAAATAAAAAGACAATTTGATAAAAGAAACGGAAAAAGACAAAAGGCATCAAAAGATGAAAAAGTCTTGCATGTTCATGGATTGGAAATACTCAAAATGCTCACACTACCTAAGGCAATTTACAGATTCCAATCAGAACACCAAGGATATTCTTCACAGGTCTAGGAAAAAAAAATAGTCATAAAAATTTAACTGAACAGGGCCCAGCGTGATGGCCTAGTGGTTAAAGTCCTTGCTTTACATGTGCCAGGAACCCATATGGGCACCGGTTCAAATCCTGGCAGCTCCACTTCCTATCCAGCTCCCTGCTTGTGGCCTGGGAAAGCAGTCGAGGACGGCCCAAAGCCTTGGGACCTGCACCCATGTGGGATACCCTGAAGAAGCTCTGGGATTCTGGCTCCGGATTGGCTAAGCTGCAGCCAATGGATGGAAGATCTTCCTCTCTGTCTCTCCTCCTCTCTGTATATCTGCCTTTCCAATAAAAACAAATATTTTTTAAAAATTATATGAACATACAAAAGACTCCAAATGGCCTAAGTAATCTGAAACAATAAAGAGGACAGAAATATGAAGACATCAGATTTCTAGACTTATTACAGAGCTGTTATAATAAAAAAAAAATCCTTGCATTGGCACAAAAGTAGACATGTACACCAACAGAACAGATTGGAAATCTTAGAAACTAGCTTACACATATAAAACCAACTAAGGTTTGACAAATAAAATACAACCTCTCCCCAACAAAGAGCAGACTCCTCAACAAATAGTGTTGGGAAAACTGGACTTATGATACAGAGGTTTGAAACAAGAACCCTTCCTCACACCCTATGCAAAAATCAACTCACAATGAATTAAGGTTCTAAATCTAAGATCTGCAAACATCAAATTACTCCAGGAAAAAATAGGGGAAACATTACAAGACTTCTTGCAAAAGTCCCCGTGGCACAGACAATCAAAGAATAAATAAAAGTGAAAATATTTGCAAACTATGCAATTGATAAAGGATTAATATCCAGACTATCAAAGGAACTGAAGAACCTCAATAAAACAACCAAAACAATCCAGTAAAGATATAAGTTAAAGATAGGCAGAGATTTTTCAGAGAACGAAATACAAATGGCGAAAGACACACAAGAATGCTCAGGACAACTGGCCACAAGGGAAATGCGAACAGAAACCCCACTGAGGAATCATCTCACTTGTGTTAGAATGGCTGTCATCCAAAGATCAAAACTAAAGAACAACCAAAAAATCCCAATGGCTGGGGATATTGTGGAGAAAAAGTATCCTGGTCCACAAGTCAGCACCCCCACTTGGCAGCCTTAATGACAAGGGCCTTCAATCCGTCCATCTTCCTGCACAAGAAGGTGTGAGATGGACTTGGGTCTGGAGTTGGCAAGACACAAGGTGAAGGAGCAGAGATAATTGTGTCCCATGAGGCTGAGCCAGGCTAGGGGCAGGTAGAACGTGTCACCAATGTACCACAGATGCTGTGGACAAGCTCTTCCAGTTACTCCACTGAGATGGACAAGGAAGTGGACAGAGACTTCATGGCCCCAGTCAGTCTCACCAAGGGCAGAACAGGGGCACCACTGCCCAGAAGGGCAGCAGCAAACATGAGGATCTCCTTGACCCCACACCAGCAGCCATGCACTCTATGCTCTAAGTGGGGACAGTGCGTGGAGAGGAGTGTGCCCCCCACCCCTGCCAACTATCCCTCACCATGGACAGAGAACCGCAGCTGGGCATAAGACTCCCACTCACTTTCATTCTAACAAGAGAGTTTGAGCTCTGGCCTGCCAAACTGTCCTGTTGTCACTCAGACCCATGAACACTGGAGAGCACCATTTGCAGGTAACTGCAGGCCCAGACCCACGACAGGGCAGAAAAGGATGATCCCTTGCCTTACCTTTCAGCATTGCACAGCAGGTTTTCGGTTCTAGCCGCTTCATGTTTCTACTTTACCACAACTTCATCTGGATTTTACTTTTTTTTTTTTAACCTTGGCAGTTTCACACTGTAACCATTTATAAATACAGTGTTTTCTTTCTTGAAATCAGATATTAATATCACAGGGTGATTTTCATAACACTGATAGTAACATAGGGAAAAAGGGTTACTGTCATTTACATAGCATCCTTAGGGAAACCGTGCTTTGCTATCAAATGATCTGACACCCACACATTTTCCATACCCTCTTCATATGTTAACTCCCACCAATAATAGGAAGCATGTGTCATTTGTCATTACAGTTGCATTGCACATTTCAGGATTCCGTTCATTTTATGGCTGAGTAGCATTGCATCATGCAGGTATACCATATTTTCTTTATTTAGTCATTATTTGATGGATATCTGGGTTGATTCCTTTTTTTTTTTTTTCTTTGCTATTGTGAGTTAAACTGCTTTCAACAATCCAGGAGTACAGGTAGTTCTTTCACCTGATCATTTCATTTTGTTAAATTCCCAAGAGTGGGATGGCTGGGTCATATGGTAGATCTGGCTTGAGTTTTCTGAGTAATCTTCATCGGGCTTCCTTATAATGATTGTACAAATTTCCATTCCCATCAACAGTGGAGCAGCATAATCCTGACCGAGTGCCCACCATGTGCTTCTTGCTGGTAACAGTTTGGGCAGTAGATGTGAAGATGGTCTCTGGCTAGAGAGCCTGGAAGCAAAGAAAAGAAAGCCCCACTGTTGTGCAGCCCTCAGACCAGCCTAGTGAGGCCAGGGAGAGCATCTGTGTATGTTCTGTCCTCACCGCTGGACTCCCCAGCACCGTACACATCAGGAAACATGTATCCTGCCCACCTGGCTTGTGGCAGATGAGCCTTCCCACATGGTCTCCAGAATCTCATGGATCCCTCTACCAGGCCCTGCTTGGCAGGGCTGGTTCCCCCTCCTGCCTTCTCTGGGTCTGATTCTCATCTCTTGTCACTTTGAAGGTGCCTGGACAAAGGAAACAGATGTGCATGCTTCCACACTTCCAGGCTGGCACTGAAGCTGAGACTTGTGGGGTCTACCCATCCAGGCTGATCCAGAGGCTCCACCCTACAATGAACACAGTAATCCAGCCCAGCACCACCTACAGATGGATCCTGGTCCCCCAGCCCTGAACCTTGGTGCCCCATGCACCCTATAGAGCAGCAAGCAACCTGGAAACCAGGGAGAAGTAAGTGTCTGCCAGATGGCCCATTTGTGCTAGGAGCAAACCTGAAGGCTTGATTTAGGAGGAACCTTGTGCTTTGATTTACTGTCGATCTTTGGGTCTGAGAAGCCAGGACTTAGAAAATTTCACTCAAATGTACCATCTCTGTAAATCACTGGAGTGACAGATGGTCATGGAGCCTTGGACCCTCTGCCCAAGTGGGTCTGGCTTTGTGCATGCACTGACCTATCTGGGGTTCCCACATGGGGTTGTGCCACCTTCATACTGCAGCACCAGCAGTCCCAAACTGCTCTGGAAGCAATGGGAGAAGGCAAGGCTCGAGGCCATCTAACTGAGGAGTAGACAGAGATTCAGTGCTCTGTGTGCACTGGATGTGTGCAAATGCCTGGTCCAGGTATGGGCCTGAAGGTCCCCTACACATCTGACCTCGTTCTTAAATTCCCAACTGTAGGAGGACATTGTGACCCTGGAAGGTCAGCGAGCACAGGTTTGCAGTTCATTGGACAGTATTTGCATGACAACAACCAAATGGCTACCTTTGGTATAAACAGCATGTAAATGAGAACACCTGGTGTCATATACAAAACAGAAGGAATTCCAATCAAGAGAGGGAAACAGTATGGACTCTCAGTGTATAAAGTCTGAGGCCCCTAATAAACTTCAGCTTTGACCATCAGTCAGGGTCCATGCGTGTTATTATCGGCTCTGTGCACCAAGTCCATCGCTGTGGGACAGCGACACCCAACCCCCCATAGACTATCTCAGAACAGTAACATGTTTGCAACTAGGAACACAAGTAGTCTAGATGGCTCTTTGGGCTGTACTGGCAGCCTCAGAAAGGATCTTGACCACAGCCAGGAGGTCCTAGGGGACTTAGGTGGGCAACCCCTGGCTGTGCAGGAGCAGTCCAAACCTGCACTGCAGACATGGGAGCTCTCTGGGTGCTCTGCATTCAGAGTGGCCTCCCTACTATGGCAAAGTAATGAGGGTGTCTGGAGTCCCCAACCATGCAGGGGACAGCTTGTTAATGGATGTGGTTCAGGGCGCCTGTCTGTGCCATTGGGCCTCCTGTTTCCAGCCCAAGGTGTGATGTCCTGTCAGTACACGTTGGAGATGTGGACAGATCTCAGACATCTGCAGATTCTGTAGCATCCTGTTGCTCTGAGGACCTGCACAGACCCTGGAGAGCCTCTGTCCAGCCCAGCTCCTCCAGGAACCTCAGGGCCTGAACCTCATGTGACTTCTGAGTGGGACAGATGTCTACTTGCCAAGCAGCACAGTTACTTGGGAGGACCATGGCCGTGGGCTTTCCCCCTCCATACCCTTCAGTGACTCCAAGTGATTGTTACCAGAAATGCCCGGTGGGTTCTTTCCTCAGCTTAGTATAGAAATAAAAAGCCGGGAATCTGTTGCAAACAGAAAAGTTTATTTGTGAAGGGACCAGGGAGCAGGGAAGGGAAGGAAGGGGAAGCACCTCCGGAAGAGAAGCCGGGAGGTGGGGTGCTCTCGAAACAGGAGGGAGAGAGAGACACCAAAGGTTTGAGGAAGGGTCTAGGGGTTTTAAGCCTTCCTTGACCCCTCCTTGTTGGGCGGGGAACCTACAGGTGAGATGTTCCCCATTGGTGGTCTCCTAATTAGTTAAGAAATGGGTGGGCAATGTTGGTGCCACCCACCTAAAGGTGTGGCCAAGACCTCAGAGGACCTGGATGGTCTCATGATCTTTTCTGTAGGTTTGGATTTAAAAAGGGCAGTTTAAACCTAAGCTTCTTTCAGAGCTGGCAGGATCTTCATTCTGTTTGAAGTCTAACTGGCCATTCCAAGTGAACCTGGGGTGAGGCAGGGTAGTGGGCAAGAACGCTTCTTCTGCAAGGGTAGGACACTATTTAAAACAGGAATCTCATAGGACAAAAAAATGGAAAACCCTGAGGACCAAGATTTAGACCCTAGGAAAATAAGAAGACTTAGTGAAGACTGGATGGAGAGAAGTGTGTGTACCCGCAGCGGGACCTGCCTTAGCGATTCAGTTGAGCTTGGTACTAAATTCTGAGTTTCCCAGTGTTCCAGGTGAAGAAGGAGGCAGGTTGGCTTTTTCTCTTCAGCAAGGAAAGAGTTGGCATTATGCACTGTGAATACCTGAGCTCTTCAACTTTCCTAACAGTCCAATAAAGTGGATGTCCTGACATCTGGTTTAGTCAAATAAATGGAACGTTTCCCCAACGGCTTAGTATTGATTTGAAAGGCAGCGTCATAGAGTTGCGAAGGTGGGCAGAGAGAATCTCCCATTCTCTTCAGACAGTGGATTTATGTGCTATGCCACAGCACCAGTTACAGGATTTGAGGATTACGCAACTGTGAAGTAACACAGAAAAATATTTGAACCCAGTTCTGCATTCTATATTCTTGAGCACAAGGCATCATATTGCTGACGCTAAGGAGCAAGCAACAGGACTTGGTGTTGTTTTTCATTCTTTATCTCCACAGGGTTCTAGTGAGATCAACTTCTCTTCCTTTGCATAATCCAGACTCTCCAAAGAGGATTCTGTTTTTTGGAGGGGTGGGGGAACCTTGGCCTGGACAAACAAGGTTTGCACTCAGAGTGAGGGAAAATGCAGCTGTATGGACACATGCTGATGGGTGAATGAATGAACATTATCAGGCTCATTGAGCTTGGTTCCTGCCAGCTTCCCTCTATCCTATTGGGTGAACAGAGAGAAGCTTGGTCAGGCGTGGCTGAGGTCTGGGGTATAGTGACCCAGATGGAGTGAGAGGGCTTTAGGAGAGAAAGGAGCTTGTGGAAACCCAGTCCCTTCCTTTTCCTGCTCAAGGGAAGCAGCAGCCTCTGGGTTACCTCTCCTTTGCTTACTAGCTCAGGTAGAGTGCCCTGCCTGTATCCAGGGCCTCTGCACCCTCGGGTCCTGGTTCTGTCTGTGTCCATTTGCACTGGGATCTGCAGGGAGTGTGTTCGCCTTCGCCTGCAGCAGATGCAACAATGAGAAGAAGCTGCACAGAACCTTGCTGCAGGAGTCAGCGCTCGCTGAGGGCTTTCCTCGCCACTGCCCCCTGTCCGGGACAAGCACCTGGGAAAGGGTGGAGCCAGGGGAGGTTCATGGGTGCTCTGGGGTTCCCTTTAGCTCCCTTTAGTTCCCTTTTTCAGCCCTACAGATGGGAGAGGGTCTGAGGAAACCAAAGAAACTGAAGCTCCGCTGTTGCTCATACTTAAGGCAGCATCAGGGATGGTTTTGTGATGGATGCAGTCCTGGCAACATGCCCTACGACACCGCAGAGGGTCGTTTGGTAATTTCTCTCTCCTGAATGCTGTCCCGGTACTCGCCGTGTGACCGTTACATGCAGATTTGTTTTACTTCAGGTATATATTTGTTTCCTGAGTAACTAGCTCTTGGTAGCTCAGCCTGAAAATTAATTTGAAGCACTGAGGAGAGTTATGAAGAAGCAGCAGTTCATTCAGACCCAGAATTAATGCATCAAACGGGCTGTTGGGTCAGACAGGGAGCGGGATGCAGTTGAGCGGGAGCGTTGTTCTCCAAGTTTAGTTGCAGTGCTGGCTTGATTCCACAGGGGCTTTCTGCTGTGTAGAAACTGGCCTTTCCTGAGACCCTTGGAGTGACACCTAGAATGAGCAAACCTCGCAGAGACAGTAGGGGCCACAGATGAAAACTGGGGTGCTGGAACCAGTGTCGTGCCAACATCACCCAATGCACATGTTCGTATTCATGCAATTGTTCAATTTCCAATCCATGTCCTTACTTATGCATCTGGGAAAGCAGTAGATGACAGCCTAAGTGTTTGGGCTCCTGCATCCTTGCCAGGGACCTGCATGGAGTTCCTGGTTCCTGATTTCAGCCCAGGCCAATCCTGGCCGTTGTGGCCTTTTGGGGAGCCAACCAGCAGAAGGGAGGTCTCTCTTCCTATCTCTCCTCCTCTCTCTATAATTCAACCTTTCGCAAAGATAAGTAAATCTTAAATAAAGAACTGTGTAACTCTGAGACAAATGAGGCAGGAAGATTATTGGCAACAATGGGGACCTAGGCCATTGTGCTAATGAACTCCTCAGGTTTTAGTTGCTAATATTAAACATCTGATATATATTCATGGCTACTCAAATATGCAAAAGGCTGGTCTCTGTCTCCCTGCTTGCCTGTCTCCTGGAAGTCACTGTGATAAATTGCAGGTGTTTTGTCTGTCCAGACATTTTCTATGAACTACAGGGAAAGGTAACATTTGTTCAAAAAGCTAAAAGCGAGACCGTTACCCCATGTGGGTCACTGTGCAACTTGCTTCCTCACTTCATGACCATCTTGGAGATATTCCCACATGTGCACCTGCTCTGGGAAGGATGTGTTCTATTTCATTGCACACATATTATTGCTGCTTTAGCTTGCTCTCATAAAAGATACCTGTGCTGGGTCTTGGTGTCTACTACACAATGTCAGAAGCAGCATCTCGGATCCCATTGTGCTTGGAGTGGCAAGATCGGCAGTAATTCAGAACTGTTGAGCTATCAAAACCTCATGAGCAGGAGCCTCGGAGCATGCCCCTCTTCGAGACCCCTGGGTGGTGTCAGGGGGCTTCCTCCATCCCAGGGTACAGAGGCATTTGGGAGGCTGGATGTGGCTTCTTCCCTTATCTCTCCCTCTATCCATAGATACAGGAAGTAAAACAAAAAAGAGAGAGAATGTGGAAATAATGGTCTCACCCACTTTCCTGTAGCCCTTGATGCTTGTCACCTTAATCAACCATGTAAAAATCATCGAAAGTAAAAATAATTATCAAGAAAAGAAGAGCAGCATCTCGGTTCACATCTGAGTGTCCATCTGCAGTTACGACTGATAGAAAAGGCATCCTGTTTGCACCGTTTCGATTTCCCTCCAACCATTTTCCTTGCCAGCAATGAGGAAGTCTATGCCCTCTGCCCCTTCCCCTGTACCACATGTCACACTGCAAGAGAAAATGCTTCTTTCATGTGTTCAGATCCTTAGAGATATCAGTTGCGCACTTACTGGCTGCTGAGCATCTTGTACTAGCCTGTGCGAAAGCAAACTTAAAGCATCCCATAAGTGAACGTGAATTGCAGCTGCTATTTGTGGTATAAATACGTGACAGAAGAATGTGAACGAGAGAGAGAGCTGGCCTAATTGGAAGCTCGTCTGGGGGTCAGGATGCCCTTGCCTTCAACAGGGACTGTTGAGCTGCCATCTGAAGCTCACTGGAGAAAGTAAGAGGTGAGAGGGGAGGGAGGGATGTTGCAGAAAGTGGGATCCATGTGGATAGAGATTCTTACAACTGGGACAGGAGAAGGTGAGAAGCAGAGGAAGGTAATGGCCGGACCACATGGGATCCATCAAGACAATATTCCCTTCGCAAGGAGAGTGGCTTTACACAAGAGAGAGCAAGCAAACTTGTGTTTTGGAAAGACAGCTTTTTTTTTTTTTAAGGGAGAGGAACGGAAGGCCATCCTTGCTTCTGTAATTGATACTTAATTCTGATTGACGCTGCCTTTAAAGAATGTTTCTTCATTTGAAAGGCAGAGAATTGTGGAGAAAGAAGGATATAGACAGAGAAAGAAAGGGGAGGGGAGTGGAGAGGAGGACGGAAGAGGAGAGGGGAGAGGAGGAGAAAAAAGGAGGAGGGAGGAGAGAGAAAAGGAGAGAAGGAGGAGGAGGGGAGGAATCTTGCAGCACCCATATGGAATGCTGTTGTCACAGGTGGAGGTCCCATAACGGAAACTTTATTTTTGAAAAAAAATCATTTTATTTGTTTTAACTTGAAAGGCAGATTTATGTAGAAAAGGAGAGATACCATGAGGAGGATATCTCACTTTCTTTGATTCACTCCCTTAATGGCCAAAATGGCCACAGCTGAGCTGAGTCAAAGCCAGGAGCCAAGATCTTCTTCCAGATCTCCCATGTAGGTATAAGACTCCAAGAACTTGGGCTCTGTGCCACTGCTTTCTCTGGCCATAGCAGGGAGCTGTATTAAAAGTGCAGTAGGGCCCGGTGCAAGACCTAGTGGCTAGGGTCCTCGCCTTGCATGCACTGGGATTCCACGTGGGCATCGGTTTGTATCCCGGCTATTCCACTTCCCATCCAGCTCCCTGCTTGTGGTCTAGGAAAGTGGTAGAGGATGGTCTAAGGTCTTGGGACCCTGTACGCACATGGGAGACCCAGAGGAACCTCCTGGCTTCTGGCTCCTGGTTTTGGAAAGCTCAACTCCAGCCATTGTGGCCACTTGCTGAGTTAATCAGTGAGTGGAAGGTCCTTCTCTATTTCTCTCGTTCTCTCTGTAAATCTGACTTTCCAATAAAAATAAAGTTTAAGAAAACAAAAGTGTAGTAGCAGGACACAAATTTGCACCATATGGGAGGCTAGTGCTGCAGGCAGAGGATTACCTTGCTATGCCACCATGTTGGCTGCCCGTTAATGAATCTTAGAAAAATAAGAGCCCACTGCAACAAGGTCAATTTGTGAATTAGGGGGATATTACTGATGTGGTATGACTAGGCAGGCAGCTTGTCAGGTCTTGGTGTGTTCCATAGCATAGTATCTCTTAACCTGCAGGCTAAACCAGCTGCCTTCTCAACGTGCAGCTGTCTCATCCAGGACCAGGCAGGAGAAGTCATCCTAGGAGAACTCGTGGGCGGTGAGCCCCCTATGAAGGTGCCCTAAAAACACCAGATGGCATCATAACACTAAGGCCCTACCTACCCTCTTCATTTGTTCAATGAAGGCACCGCCCTGTGCCTCTCAGGAGAAGCTGCACATGGGTGAAAGGCTACAGATGAGGGTACTAGTCAGGCTTCCCCTTGCTTGTCTGGGGGGCAGGCCTCTCTGACCCATGCATGAATGTTCTCTCACTTCTAAATGAACCCCGCTATCACATGGGTACCTTACCTAGGCCTCTGTGTGGACTGCTTATCTGTGGGCATCATGACTCTGGACTGAAAAGGAAGGTCTGCAGGCCATGCCCTGACCACGTGCTGCAAGGGAGCAGTGGGTGGCACACCTGAAGCTGTCTGATCGGATGTGGCACCGATCAAGAAACACACATGGGACGGCAGTCTTTGTTGCAGTAGGATGAGCTTCCTGTGGTCCAGCAGATTCGCCCCCAAGTTGTCCCAAGTTGGTGATTGGCATCTCTGGCTGGAGCTGTGGAGTTGACATTCTCATTTTCCTTTAGAGATCTCTTTGTTTACTTGAAAGTCAGAGTAATAGAGAGAGAGATACAGAGAGAGAAAGAGAGAATCATCCATCTGCTAGTTTATTCCCCACATGGCTACAACAGCCAGGCCAAAGCCGGGAGCAAAGAGCTTCTTCCAGGTCTCCCAAGTTCTGGATCCATTGTCCCAAACACTTGGGGCATCCTCTCTTGCTTTTCCCAGGCACATTAGCAGAGAGCTGGATTGCAGATAAAGCAACTGGGACTTGAGCTGGTGCCTGTATGGGATGCCAACATCTCAGGAGATTGCATTACTCACTATGCCACGGTGCTGGTCCCCTACCCTCTGCCTTTTAGTCTGAAGGGCTCCACCAAATGTCCTAGGGCCACCCTCCACTGACAAGATCGCTGTATCGTGACCTTGGGCTTCTCAGCTTTTCAGTACAGGCTTCCTTTCCCAGGCATTGCAGGCGCACTTGGATGAGGGGCGAGTGTTTCTGCGGAGCCCCAGGCACCCCATGCTTGGCATTCCACAGACTTTGTTCTTGGCTGTCACACACTTGTCCCCTTAATGTGCAGTCCTTTCCATGACTCCTGAGCACCAACCTGAAGACACACACCAGAGGAGTCGGATGTGGAGCTAAAACAAAAGCAGGAGTGGGGCCCGGCGCGGTGGCGCAGTGGTTAAGGTCCTCGCCTTGCATGCCTGGGATCCCATATGGGGTGCTGCATGAACTCAGGCAAGGCCAAGGGTTTCCCGTAGAAACATTTTCTTGTGCAGCTGGCACCAGAACTAGATGAGCTGCTATTTCAAAGCACTTGCTAACATTGCTGGGAAGGGAGTGCAGGAAGCTTGGCTGCTGCCATTTAGAATTCACCAATATCATAATTATAGGCTCTGAAAGTGTCTTTGGTACCTCTGGCATGGCAGTGACCTGTGCGGGTCTTCACATGAGGACAAGGTGGGCCAGCTGTGTTAACAGTGAGGAACTGCTGCAGCTCTGGGAACAACTCAGGGATAGAGACAGATGCAAATTTTGACAGTGGCAGGGGCAGGCATCATACGTTCAGAAAGAGGGCCACTCTTCCTTCATCCATGAATTTTGTTGTTGTTGTTTTTGTTACAGCAACAAGACACGGGGAGAGCTGGTGCTGTGCTGTTTTTCCTGCTCAGCCAGCTGCTAGGTATGCCATGTGCTGCCTCCCAGATCTTAGAGGCTGAACCTGGGCTTGGTCCACCTTGTTCAGTTCTCTGGATCTCAATGCCATTCAGTCTGTGCACCCGGGAGATATTACTCACAGAGCAACTGGTGAGGAAGAAGAGAGCTCACTTCATCATCCGTCAGTGAAGAGGGACTGAAGATTGCTCAGATGCCCAGAGAGCTGTGTTGGCAATGAGGTTCCTGCCCACGTGACTGCTTGCAGTGTCTGCCACACCGAGCAGCATGGGAAGCTTCTTACAGGAGTGGTCCTGGATTCCCACCTGAATCAGCAAGGTTGGTGTTGCACTTGAGGAGTCTGAGGCTGAGTGAGGGGCAGGTACCTCAACGGGACCTCAGAGGGATGAGCTGGAGGGTGAGATGTGTCCATCAAAGCCCACGTTTACTGGAGCCAGGAGATGGGAAATCAACTTCTGTCTCCCATGTGAGTGAAAGGGCCCTGTGTGTGAGACACCACCTGCTGCCTGCCTTATGTTGTATCAGCAAGAAGCTGGAGTATGACGTGGGCCTTGGGCATCTCCCTGCCAGGCCAAGGCCCTCCTTCCACCTTTCTGATTTCACTCAAACTCTGTCCAAGGTGGATATCAAGGTATCCTGACCCAAATTTTTGAGCCTGTTATGAGTACAGATTGGTCCTTCTGGGAGAAACGGTACATGTGTAAGGTATGAAATTGACATCCCTGAGCCCTACACCCTGCTGAATGAAGCCCTCCATCTGAGGTGATTCATATGACCTCACCAGCCTCCCACCTTCTCCAGCTCTGGCCCAGTCTGCATCCCAGCTCAGTCCATCCCACACTTGCTCTGCACTGACCTGCACCATGGAATTCCGTGACATCTTCCTAATCTTAAGCATTGTGCCCAATTCACCTCCATTCTGCCATGGGAATCCAGGCCCGCTCCATTGGCCTGTCTGCTGTGCTAGGACTGCCAGATCACATACAGAATGCCAAGACAGGCTTCAAATTCAGATAAATAACACACACACACACACACACCACATGCATACATTGCTGTGTCTCAGCCATCACAGCATGGCCAAGCAGTATCTGGGACACACACTAAGAAAATATATCCTACTGTAGCTTTAATCCTCTGTAATAACTTTCTAACTTGCTATACAGGGAACATAGTCATTTTGCTACTCAATTATTGTTTGTGGACATTGTTGGTGTTTTCCACTAGACTTCCCATCTTCGCTTTTCACTTGTTCCATTTCTCATTCAGTGAAGTAGTAAGCCTTTTATCATAGTGTAAGTCTAGAGTCTGTTGCCTCCAAAGTTAATAAAACAAGCAAAGATGTAAAGAAGAATGGGAGGATGGGTAGAAGGGCGGGGGGGAAATGTCAGTGTGTTCTTAAAACTGTATCTAATCTGTTCAACATAAATTAAAACATACAAAGTAAAAACGCATCATCAGAAAAATTGTTCTGACATTCTTATCTGACATTCACATTAAATCAGGACCTCATATGTATATCTTCATATCTATATCTATATGCATGTGTATCTATCTACACCTACATCTATATATTGATATCTGTTCTGTCTCTACCTGTCTACATGGGTTCGATCCGCACTTCCACAGTGGTTCTTGTCCCCTGAGCCCTGACTACATTGAATCATCTGACACTATTGTGAGCTGAGTGATTTCTGTAGTACTTTCTGTTGCTTGCTAGACTGTCTGCACTCAGAGACTGGGGACCCCCTCTGCATGGCACACAAGGGCTTAGTGCACTGTGCATGCTTGAAAATATTCCTGAGGATTAATCTGGTCTCCTCACTATGCCAGAGGCTTAAGGAGTGTCACAGAGCAGCATCTGAATACACTTCTGTACCCAGCAATCTTAAGGCATGGAGCTGGGCACAGTGGAACTCAGAACGTGCCCTGGTTACCCATGTTTTCCAGAACATTCTGCACATCTCCTGCACATCCCTAACATACTGACTCCTCTGAATATTTTTTAGAATACTCACTTCATCTCCACAGACTAAAAAAAATAAAGTGAAATGGAGCAAAAATGAAGCATACTTGTGCCATAATGAACAAATGCAGAGTATCCTGGAAGGCACCCAGCATGTGTTGTGGGAAGCTGGCCCAGAGAGCTTGGGCTTGCGTTGTGTTGTGTCTGTGAGCGATTCATCGTGTCCAACAGAACAAGGAAACGACACTGTGGTTTTGCTCTGAGTTAGAGGAATGCCATTTACTCACAAATGCTTCAGTGCAGAGCTGATCATGATCCCTCAGAAGAGGCCAGGACAGGGCTCATCTTTGTATTCTTATGGATGGAACATTTCCTGAACAAAGAGAGGATCCGCAATATTGTAGAAGTAAGCTTGCCTTATGTATTTCCATCGCTTTAAAATCACCGTTATTGAATTTGTTTGGAAGAGAGAGAGAGAGATACAGAGAATATTCCATTCCATATACTGCTTCATTTCACAAATGACTTGCAGCAGCTGAGGCTGGCCTAAGCCAGGAGCCTGGAACCTAGAGCAGGGAAACTAAAACAGCTACTCCAAATGAATGGTAAGAATGTGACTACTTCAGCAATGACTTATTCTCACCCTCCACTTTGGTAGGAAGATGGAATGGGAAGTAGCTCCATGAATCAAATCCAGGTAAAGATATGAAATGAGGAAGCCACAAATGGAGACTTCATGGAAAGGAGGATACATGCCTGCGTCATATATGTGAAAGAATAATCCCATTTGCAGGCAGTCACACCAGTGCAGCTAAGGCAAGACAGGCTTTCACTGATCATAGGAGGATTAGCAGGTAACCCTAGCACTAAACACAGCGCTAATGTTTACCCTAACCTTAGCACTAACTCTAACCCTAACCCTGAAACTAGCCCTAACCCTAACCCTGAAACTAACCCTAACCCTAACCCTGAAACTAACCCTAACCCTAACCCTGAAACTAGCCCTAACCCTAACCCTGAACCTAGCCCTAACCCTAACCCTGAACCTAGCCCTAAACCTAACCCTAAACCTAGCCCTAATCCTAAATGTAACTCTACTGCTAACCTTAACCCTAGCCCTCTTAACTCATTTGAAAGAACAAAGCTATACCTACAGTGTCAGGATACACTTTAATAGCAAAAGAATGGACTTATGACTGTTGCTGGAGAACTACACTTATGTAATAATACATGGGAAATCAGTGTGGAGGCATGGAGTATGAAAGGTGGAAGAGGAAACCGCTGAGCCCATGGAACTGTATCATAACAATCAAATAAAAGAATATATATTATATAACACAAATTTAATATATACATATAAACAGATATATTTTATGGCACATACAGAACAAATCAATAGTCAAAATAGTGCTACTGATGCAAAAAAATACGCTTCCTGTCAAAACAAGATTGGAAGTGTCCCTAACCCTAACCATCAGCACAACACTCATGTTAGCTATAACCCTCACACTAATTCTAAAGAGCAGGTGTTCCCAACCTTAACCATAATCCCAACTCTAACCCTAACTTTTAGCAGATGTTAGGTAAAAGTTACCTAAATCTAACCTCTACCCTAAAATTTAAGGTTACTTAGCCCTAATCCTAACCCTAGCCCTAACCCTAACAAGCCAGAGTGAGCACATGGGGCAATTCAACACATATTTTTTTTTTTAATTGTTGCTTACATTGTATAAATGTAGTACAGTTTTAAGGCCTGGGATTCCCCCTCCTCTCCCATAACCCCTCCCCCCATGGTTATTCCCTCCACCTTGTTGCCAAAACCATAGTTCAAGTTTCTAGTGAATTCATTGCTTGCAAACAAATGCCATCATAAAGTTCAGCGTCTTATTGCCAGATAAGTTTCAGGCCTCTTGGGGAGACTTCTATGGTCTGAAGATAGGTCTAACAGAGTAAAGATCCGGACAGTTAAACGCCCAACAAGGCTCGTATCCAATATACATCAATTATGGAATTTAATTGACATAGTATTGGTAAACAATATGTTTAAAAATAATGCAAGTTCCATCTCGAACATCTGGTTGAAGACAGTATCAAAGACAGGGTTCAAAACATAACAAACTACCAACAAAAAATACAGGGTTAAATCAAGGCAAACATACCTACTCCACTGCTGGTGGAGCTGCAAATTGGTACAGCCTTTATGGAAATCAGTCTGGAGAACACACAAACAACTCAAAATCTTCATACCATATGACCCAGCAATAGCACTCCTAGGAATAATAATCCAAAACACCTGTTTTACGACAAACAACATGCACCCCTATTTCATTGGCAGCACAATCATTAATTGCAAAAACATGGAAGCAACCCGAATGCCCACCAGCGAAGATTGGATAAGAAGCTTTTGTTCAACTACTCCATGGAATACTACTCAGCTATTAAAAAAAACAAAATGCAGTTCTTTGTGGCAAAATGGGCACAACTGGAAACTATAATGCTAAGGGAAATGAGCGAATCCCAAAAGATTAGATACCACATGTTTGCCTTGATTCAACACATATTTTCATTATCACACTTGGGTGATCTCTCCCTGCTGAAGACCGAGCCATGACAATGAAGACTCTTAGCCCTTGTGTGGTCAAAGCTGGGAGTCCTGCCATCCACCTGTTCCCCCTGCAAGCCACAGCATGTGCTCTGCTCCTCCTGTCCTCACCTCTTGCTGCAGCATAGTGCAGCCCACGCTGCTTGTGCCTGGTCCTGGGTGGCACATCTCCAGTGACCAGGAGGCCATGCCAGTCCACATAGCTCATCAGTGGCTAGGGGCCATCTGAACCTTCTAGCAGTAACTGAGCTGGGTCTCCAGAGAGAGGACTAAAGGGAAATGAAGCAAGATGGACATGGAAGCTTTCACTTGGATCCCTTGCTGGCAGGCCAACATACATGGTAGAATCAAGAATCCTGGGGGGCTGACCTCATGGAGAAGCCAGTTAAGTCACCGACTTATGCCACCATCAGAGGCCTGGTTTGAGTCCCAGCCATTAGAGGAATGAGCCGCTGGAAGGGAGATTCTTAAAACAAAAATCTTAAGAGATGCCTTGATGGCTAGTTTGGGGGTAGGACTGGCAGGTGATGACAGGTGATCTGCAGCTCATCTGATTGGCATACTCTTCTATTGGGTGAGTCCTGTATGGGTTAGCAAAGTCCAGAATTGCTCTGAACAGCAGGAGGAGAAAGCTTGAAGTCAAGGCTGGGGCTGGGGACAGAGAGATGCAAGCAGGAGGAATCAGGGCCACCGGGGTTGATGGGAACAGACAAGTCCCCCTGGGGAAGGGGTGGCTCAAGGGGACTCCATGAATAGAGAGCAGGGGCAAGTTGGTCCCCAGAGAGTCAGAAATGGCATTCTCTCCAGTTCACTTCTTCCCTGACTCAGGCAGGCAGGATCAGGATCCACTGTGCAGTGGGAAACGCTGCGCCTGCAGGCTCACAAGGCTGTGTGCTGCACCCCTCCCTCCATGGGGACAAGCTCCATCCTGCAAAGGACCTGCTCACAGCCCCCTCCTCCCTCACCTTCCTGCAGGCAGAAGCAGCTCTTGTGGACAGCTCTGCGGCCTCGCTCAACCTTCACTGTCCCCTGGGCTATTTTCAAGCCGAGCCAGCTTTCACCTGTGAGCACCGGTGCTGCTCACTCCAAACCGAAGCCTGCCAAGTGCTTTATATTCTAAGACCGTGGAGCAAGTGCCATCAAATGAAGCCATCCTGGAGTACTTTGCATTTTAATTAATGCCACACATGAACTGCCTTTAAAGACTCTTAAAGATTCCTATTTTTGACTGCTGGAATGTTTACAAGCTAAGAGCAGGAGGAGATGGTCCAAGTGCTTGGGTCCCTGCCACCCATGTGCGAGACACAGATGCAGTAACTGGCCCCTGGCTTTCGCCTGGCTCAGCTCAGGGCATTGTGGCCATTTGGGATGTGAACCAGCAGATGGAAGATCTCCTTCTCTCTGTTTCTACCCCCTTCTCTCTGTAACTTTGCTTTCCAAACAAACAAAACAAACCTTGAAAAACACTTTCGTGTTTTAATGCACTATTCCATAAGCACTTTGAAATACCCTCAGGCACGAATCAATACTGTTTTGATTACATGTGAAGTGGTAGTTTTGTTCCTCAACTTGTCCATCCTGTAGTTCTCCTTTTTCCTTTTAGATTCACTTACTGGCAAGTTATTTAATGTGGACAAAATCTAGCCACAAATCACATACACATTTTAAAAAACCTGCAGTTTTTATATATAGTTTAAATAAATAAATAAATAAATAAATAAATAAATAAATAAATATATTTATATATATATTTAATTTAAAAAGAGTTACAGAGAAGAGGAAAGACAGAGAGGGGGAGAGAGAGCATGTAAGCAAGACAGACAGCAGAAGAGAGAGTGTGTGTGAGAGAGAGAGGGGAGAGAGAGGAAGGGGGAGAGAAAGAGAGAAGAAGAAGAAGAGAGAGAGATTGAGACTCGCAGATGCTGATTCACTCTCTAAATGGCCACAATGGCCAGGAGTGGATCTGGGTGAAGCCAGGAGTCCCATGTGTGTTCAGAGGGCCGAAGGCCTGGCCTATCTCTGTTGCTTTTCTAGGCATATCAACATGGATCTGAACCAGAAGTGAAGCAGCTGGGCATGGGCATGCCCGTAATGGATGCTGGTGTTTTCAGTGGAGGCTAATCCTACTATAGCAGAGCGTTGTTCACCTCTGCCCTCAAACAACGCTTGATAAAGTGGATCTTGCCACAATCTCAACCCCACCGTGTTTGCAAGGGGGTGGGGGGGTGGAACAACTACCCCCAGAAACTGTGTGACCTTCAGCTACTAGAATATTAACTGTGTTGCTCTTGATTCTCATTTTACTTGATTTGCTTCAAAATCTTTCTTGTAGTGCATCCAGACCAATATAATATAGCTTCAGTTCAGCAGAGCATGACCTGGTTCTCTAATCATTTTTGCCACGGGTGGGTTTCAGGTGACTTCCGACTTTTTGCTTTCATAAATAATGCTTCAAAGAAGGGTTCTACTCATAACTTTGTGTGTGCGTATACTAGGATTCCCTGAGACAGGCACATGGAAACAGAGCTGCCGGAGAACAATGTGTCCACTTTAGATCTAGAAGTGATAAATTGCCCTCCAAGGCTGCACCTGTTTATAGGTTTGCCAGCTGTGGATGAAAGGGCCAATTAGTCTGAGTTTATAAAGATTACCTTCAGTGTCTTGGATTTTAATCATCATTTCCAACCACATCTGATCCAATCCCCCACCCCTTCTGTGAATGTCACCCTCAACCGCCAATGCTAAGAGAAGGGAAGACAAACAGTGGCTAGAAAGTTCGTGTAGGGGCTGGTGTTGTTGCTTCGTAGGTTAAACTACCACCTGGGGTTCAAATCCCATAGCAGAGCTCCAGTTCAATTCACTGTTCTCGGCTTGCAATCCAGCTCTCTGCTAATGTGCCTGGGAAAGCAGCGAAAGGTGGCTCAGGTACTGGGGTCCTGCCACTCACTTGGGAGACCCATGTGGAGTTTCAGGCTATCCTCAGCCTTGGCTGTAATGGACATTTGGGGAGTGAAAAAAAAATGGACAGAAAATCTCTCTGTGCCACCTTTCAAGTTAAAACATAAATCTTCAAAAATAATTTAGAAGTCCCTCATATTCATCTGCATCCCACGTTCATGGGATGAGCATTTGAGTTCCAGCCCTGACTCTGGCTCCTGACCCCAGTTTCTCACTCATGCATGAATCTGGGAGGTAGCAAAGATGGATCAAGTGTTTGGATCTGCCACCCTATGGGAACCCTGAACAGAACCCCTGGCTCCCAGCTTCTACCGCAGCCCAGCCCTGGCTGCTGTGGGCATGGGGAAGAAGAAAAATCAAGAGAAGAAAGTTATTTGTGCCTGTCTCTGAGAGTCTACACAAACTTTCTGAAACCCTGTTGAAGCACTGGATGACACAGCCTGGGGGGTCCCAGGTTCTGAAGACCCAGGAAGGCTGATGTGTGGCTCAGACTGAAGCTCAAGGCCTGGGAACCAGGAGCTCCTATCTTCTTAGGGGAACCGGGGAAGGAGAAGGTGATGGTTCAGATCAAGTTGGGGGCTGTGTGAGGGAAGGGAGAGAGACACGTTTCCCAAAATCTGCCCTTCTGTTGGAGCCCTTGGAGGATTGGGTGGTGCCCACACACATAGGTAGTATAATCTTAGCTTAGCCAAATGCTGATGCTGTGGCTTTGAGGGTAAAGGGCTTGCCTGCAGCGCTGTCTCGGCTACTTCACCAGTCTGAATCACAGCTGAGGCACTTCTGGTTGAGCTCTCTGCTCATGTAACTGGGAAAGCAGGGGAGACGGTCCAGGTATTTGGGCCTCTGCACCCATGGGAGACTCAGATAAGCTCCTGGCTGCTGGCTTCAGCCATGGTCATCAGCAGCAGACAGAAGATCTTGATCCAACACTCTTTTTTTCTTTGCAATTTTGCCTTCAAATAAAGAAATCTTTAAAAAGGCACTGCTGTCTTCTATTCACACAGACACACTGGGCATGACACTTGACCAGCCAGCCACGCATGCCGCAGCCTAGAACATGTGTTTATGCAATCAAGTCTCATATTTGTGATTCAGTGTAGCACAAGCATGTTGAATGATTCATGAGAACATGTGGGTATTTGAAGCTTTGAGTGTTGGAAACCAAGGCAGGATAACAACTTTTGAGAATTACCTGTGTCTCCTCCTGCCCAGCTGTCCTCCACCCTCCACCAGCTGTGAAGCATTGAGAAAATGGTAACTGGACAGGGTTATAAACAGTCATGAGTTTTCGTTGTTTAAGATGCAGGTGAAACCCAAGTTTCTATTTTCAGAGGCAGGTTGCAGTTACACAGCAACATATGATTAATAGACCCATATGCTTTGCTCCGGTGCCAGGAACGTTTCTTTCTAGACTGGGCCAGGATCAGTGGTCAGCAGTGTGGGTGTGCACTGGGGCAGGTCGCAGACACTTCACGGATACAGGCAAGTTCACACCAGTGAGTCAGCTTCCTGCACTCTGACGTCATTGCTTTGCCCACACGTTGCTCCCTCCAACAAGCATTAAAATCCTGGGCCTGATTTTGCATTGTTAGGATACAGAGATGGGGTCACTGTTGACTTGTGGCAATTGGCGTGAATTGGACTGAATTTACTGATAATTCCAGTCTGTTATCTTTCTCTATCCTTATGGAACACGTGGAGTGGGGCAGTGTTCTGGCACTGTCTGAGATGCTGGCATGAGGGTGAGGCCTGAGAACTTGCATTTCTAACAGATTCCCAGGATCTGGGGACCACAGCCTGGGAGTTTCCAGGTGCACCTCATGTAGATTCTTTGAGGACATAAACGAAAAGGTTATTCTGCCCATCGAAATTTGCCAGTGTCACTTCAAGTCTGAGTCCTCTTCGTTAGGGAAAAGGAGAGATGAAGATATGAAGGCAGATGAGGCCAGTCCAGCTTACAGGTGGGGCCTGTGTGGCTACTCCTGGCTGCCTCATAGCTCAGGGCAAGCGGTGAGTGGCCGGGGGCGTCTCATCCACCAGGTTGTTCTGGAGAGCCGAGGCTGCAGTCCATGTGACAAAACCATCCATCCTTGTGTGTTTCTCCACTTGTCACACCAAGACACAGCACGGATACAGCACAGCACAGTGGTGATGTGGTGGCACGCACCACTGACTTGACGCCATTGCTGCTGGCCAGGGAATTTCCTGCGGAATGATGCCAACGTGTATCATTCTGGATGAGCCCACAGCAGCTCACGTGTGGGTGGGCATGGGAGAGGAGCCTGCACCTCCCACATCTGCAGAATCCACCGGCTGCATTATTGTGTCCCGAAGCATCCCATTTATTTCTGCACCTGTGTATCCTCTGTCAGGCATCCCACATCAGCAAACTCATCCGTGTTGGAGTCTGAGGGAACACAAGCTACCGCTAGGCATGTTGGACTTTGATAGAACTGACTGCCTGGCAGTCACACACCTGATCTCTGCCACCTGCTGTGGTAGGGATGGGGATGTCCCTTGTAGCATCCTTCATGCCACTGACAGCCAACCTTCACAGGCTGTGTGTATTCATTTTCAACTTGTGACTTATCACATAAGCCCACATCCAGGATATCATTTTCTATCTATTCCAAATAGCAAATTGGCAACATTTCCCATCAGAACAACAGAAGTATTCCTCTTCTTGGTGACTTACCACTTGGGTCAGGCCAGAGAGAGGCATAATCACCACAGAGAAGGAAGGGGCATTGGCGAGCCTGGCTGCCCCCACAATGGGCCATGCCTTAATCCAGAGTGGACGATGAAACAGGACTACATGCACATACCTCTTCCTTTTTTTTTTTTTTAAAGATAATTTCACCTTTTTTATTATATGTGGTAAGCAGAATTCTCAGCTGCTCTCACCAATACATGTTACATTTCAGTCTTCAAGAAGTTTTTTATTATTATTATTATTATTATTATTATTATTATTATTTTGACAATCCTTACAAATTTAATTGGGGTAAAAAAGGTTCAAGGTCTAAAGGGGGATATAGAGGAAGAAGCCCCACCCAGTCTCCCGCCCACCCCAAGTCCCGGGTGTGGGGCGCGCTCCGAGATACTCGATCAAGTGGTTCCAATAGTTCACCATTCATGGGTCATTGCCAGTCTCGCCACCCCAATCATGATGTGGTCATTGAAGAGTTCATTGAAGAGTTCATTGATTGACACAGTCCCTTCTAGCGTCTCCATTTGCCCAGTCTCTGCTGCCAACAGATGGCTGAGGTTGTTGCTTGGTTTGTCCTGTCTTTATACCTCTTCCTAATCGTCTTCATCCAGGAGGCCAACTGCAGGGTCACCCAGGGAGTCCGCAGAGGAGAGGTGGGGCTCCCCCTAGGGGAAGGAGCAAGGACTTGCACTGTGCTTCATGCCAACCCACAAGCTCCCCAACAGTCTGGTGCTCCCATACACCCTCACCCAGTGAAGGTGCATTGTCAACGGGTCCACGAAACAGAACAGCATGCACAGCCTTCATGTTGCCCAGCTCTGAACTACAGCAACAGCCACATCCCCAAGGCTTCAAGACAGGTGACTGTGAGTGGAGCAGCCCCATCTTTCTAGCTGGCAGATATCTCATGGCTTCCAATCAGTCTTACTGTAGTGCCCAGCAGGTGCTACCAATGGCTTTGACCCAGAGAAAGAGGACTGCTGGTTGGAGGGTTGGGATCTACAAAGCCAACCTTTCTGGGTATTCCTCTGTGAGCCAGCTTGGCGTGCAGGGCTGGTGGGGACAGGTGTGGTGGAGGCAGTTCGGAGGGACCCCTGCCTCAGCCACAGCTGACCTCTGCCTCATCTGCTCCGTGCCTGGGGAAGCGACAGCTTTTCCCTGTGAAACACTGGCACTTCCAACCCTAATGTTGTGGTTATGTTTAGTATGCAAGTAGGAGGCTACCCGGATGTCATTTTCATTTTCTTAAGGCTCTTGGATTTTTAAAAAACTCCTTTTAGGCTAATGGGTTTGTTCCGGTTAATCTTGGCCTGCTCTAACTTAAATTGGATCTGCTTCTAAAATGTAGGCTCTTAATTGCAATTATTCAAAGGCCGCCTCGCTCAGACAGGTTTCGCTGGAGACACAAGCACAGCCTGGAGCTGGCAGAGCAGCAACAAAACACGGGCTCCCTTGGCTTACTTATACAGCGCAGGGTCTTTCCTCCCCTCCCTTGACCGAGTGTTCATCTTCCTGGTGGTAGCTCCTGCCTCATGGGGTTGTGGCAAGACCCCAGGTGCCATCCCAGAAACACCTGGCATGGTTCCTGTGGTGTGGGTGTTTGGTGGGACAGGACCATTGAGATTGGGCTCCCAGGGGCCAGCCCTGGTGAGGGGACATGGCTCCTAGCACAAGGGCTCCAAGGAGCTGCCATGGACATGTCTGGGGCGTGTAAGGGAGCTCCCTGCTGGGAGGCCCTGCAGCTCTCTGACTCACGTCTTGGGGCATGTCAGGGAGCACACAGCACAGCCCTGTGCTGGGGCATCCTGCAGCTCTCTGAATCACGTCTTGGGGCATGTCAGGGAGCACACAGCACAGCTTTGAGCTTGCTTGTCCAAGTCTTCTGAGCAGCGCAGCACCTCAGAAGCTGGAGATGACACAGCCTGCTGCCCCATCGCCCCCCCGGCCCGAGCTTCACCGCCTTTGGGTTTTCTTTCCTGTGATGCATCCCCTACCCTTGTAGGTACAGGCACCATGGGCCCTTGGAGATCCTTCCCAGCTTAAGCCACTCCCAGAGTTTCACCGGCTCAGGATGAAGATGAGCACACTCAGCTCAGCTAGCCAGAGCATTTGTGGGTTTCTCTTGCTTGATAGGGTCACTTTAGCTCTTCCCAGTCTTCCCCTGGGACTGATGGCGCCACCAGCCTACATGCTGCTGTCTGCCTGCTGCACAGCCCAGTTCATGTTTGTTGCACTCAGCACCAAAGAACCCCCATTCCCCAGGTCCCACTGTGCGATCACTCAGGTCCAGCTATGCAGGTTCCCTGGGAGCAAATTCTCTCTCTGCAGGTGGTGACAGGTCACTTGGTTTTAGGTCCCCAGTGTTGCCTGCCATACCTGACAGAGGCATGACATCTTCTTGGCTAACAATGAATGTAACTGGGCACAGAGGAGAGGTAGGGAGAAGAAGCCATAGGAAGGTTACAAAGGCAGAGAAAGAGCTGTGGAGCAGATCAGAAGAAAAGCTGAGAGAAGTTACTTTCCCACACTTAAACAGAATGCAGTGTGTCGTGTCTGTGGTTTGAATTATTGCCAGTGGAAGAAGATGGTCGGGTCTCTCAGCACAGGCACTGGAGGAAACTGCCTGCCTGCACCTGCTCACGTCTAGCTCCGAGCATCTTTGCACATCTTAGAGCTGGCTACTGTTCTGTCCACAGCTGTAACCATTTGTGGGAGATGTACCCTTACCCTGTGGGCAAGAGGTGGTCATTTGGAATTCTCAGAGGTGGCTCCTTGGAGAGGGAGGCTGCTGTGTTTGGGGTGTTGGTTGAGGTGTCCTTCAAGTGCTCACATATGGGAGGCTTGGCCTTCAGCATCATGACGCTGGGAGGTGGTGGGTCTGTGAGAGGTGAAGCCTGGTGGGAGCTCCTCAGGCATGGGGCCTCCTTCCTGGTGAGGATTTGAGTAATTGAACTCTGGTGAGTGCTAGGAGAGCAACTGTGTCCTATTACAGCAACAGCAACGGAGCACTGCAGAGCCAGAGCTGAACGTGTAGGCACAAGCCACCTTCCAGAAGGATCCATGATTGCAGGAGAAGACAGTGGCTCCCTCTGTTGTGGGACCAGTCTGGCGTCCACTATGAAGATAACAAGAGGTCCAGGGAGAAAGAATTTTCTAGGGGAAAGGGGCCAAAAGAGAAACATGAGCTCATCGATTTGACTTCAGGGTACCCTTGGACCTTGATGTTTGAGTGTTGTCTGATTGCTATAGCTCTGCCTTGGCTGGGCAGTGGTAGGAGAAGGTGAGGCCGCACATCCCCTCTGGATCTGATCAGTGTGAACACTCCCTGCTCGCGAGTCCAAGCATTGGGTAGCCACAGCCGGGCACAGTAGGGAGAGCCCAGGGCCCCTGTCCAGGGGATGGCAGTCTTGGGGTTAGTGCCATTTCAGGAAAGGCCCAGTGTCCCTGTCCAGGGGATGGTCTTCCACACAACAGTCTCTGGGGTCAGTACCCAGTGGGCTGCTGTTGCCTTTCAGATCTTCTTGAAGTGGAGGTAGGGCTCAGTTCTTGCTGTTTTTCAGTGAAAGTTCTGCTTGGCAGAATTGCTTCGCTCCTACTTCTACCACGATCACAGACACAGGTCTGGCTCTACAGTCTCACTGTGCTGTAAAATCCTTAAGGACCAAAGCTCTTATCTTTTCATCTCGTTCAAGTCCAAAAGGTTTACTCAGGAGTGGCTGCCTGGTTTCTCCCAGAGCTCCCTGTCTCCCTTCCCCTGTAGAGCTACAAACACGCGGCTGAGTGGAGTCTTGTGTTGGCAGAGAGGAATGGCCTGCGGCAACTTCCTCTGGGCAGCATCAGGACCACTTTAACTTTTCACATTTACAAGGTCTCCCATCCTGAAATTGCTTTTTTGTGTGTGTGACTGTTGTTAATAGTTGATGCTGCAGAGAGGAGTCTAATGGATAAAAACAGAAGTGTGGTGAACTCTGAGATGGAGACTGGAGGACAGGGTGGTAGGAGTAACTGAAGTTACTGCTTGGCAAGCTTCTCCAGTTGGAAAGTATCTACTGGGTCCCTAACAAACAGGAAGTGAAATCTATTGAAGGCCCTTGGCAAGAAAGAAATTTGCAACTCAATTTGTCTATTAACTTACCCATCAAGACTAATTGTCTTTGCACCAAACAGACTTAGGGCAAGTTTGCTGTCTCATTCAGCCCACCTCCCAGGATTCCTTCTGTTTCACCGGGTAGCAGGTGTTCAATAAGTGCCATTGGGTGATGGCTCTTTTCAGCCTGGGGTTTCCTGTGTCCCATGGCACTGGGATCCCAACAACAACCACGTTTCCGTATCAACTCTTCTGGATGATGGAGAGAGCCTGCAGCATGACTGCCCACCTCCCAGATCCCTGAAGAGGGTGTGTCTGGAGCTGTGAACACAGCAGGGCACAGCAGCATGATGGAAGGCAGAAATATCAGGAAACCTTGGGTCGGTGCTCCAGGCTCAAGCAGCCCACTGCCATCACCCTTGTAATCCAGGACACTGAATATCAAGGGTTTCCCTGGTTTCTGTTTTTTATTTTATCTTATATTTTATTTTTTTTAATTTATTTTTTTATTGGGAAGCCAGATGTGCAGAGAGGAGAGACAGAGAGGAAGATCTTCTGACTGCTGTATCAGTCCCCAAGTGGCCACAATGGCGGGGGGTGAGCCTATCCGAAGCCAAGAGCCAGGAGCCTCATCTCTGTCCCCCATGTGGATGGAGGGTTACAAGGCTTTTGGGGCTTCCTCATCTGCTTTCCTAGGCCTTGGCTGCTTTCCCAGGTCACAGGCAGGGAGCTGGATAGGAAGTGGTACAACCGGGATTAGAACAGGAGCCCATATGGTATCGTGGCAGATGCAAGGCAAGGACTTTGGTCACAAGGCTACCATGCTGGCCCCTCCAACATGGCTTCTGAGGTGTTGGAAGATGTTTTCAGAGCCAGCAAACCTTCCTGTGGTCACGTGTGTGGCAACTCATAGGATCTGAACCTCGTGATCTCTGAGTCGAAGCAGGCTCCTCCATTCTCACCCCACACAATGATGGTGGCATTGGTGCTGCACCTGCAGAGCTGCCACTTCCTTTGACCCCATTTGGGTGCAGATGACTCCACAATTCTATTATTGATCCTGAAACAGAAAGTGTGATCTCCTAAGGATTGCCATCCACGGTGGTTCCTGCAGCTCATTAACCACCTGGATATGTGATGCCCTTCATGAGACTTCTGTCCTGTTGCCTGCATTTGTAAACAGGCAGAAAGGAGATCCAGATCAATTAAACAAAATGTGTCTTGCATTAATGTTTAAACAGAAACTTGATTGTTCCTCGTTAAGCTCCCATCTTGAGACAAATCCAGCACACAGGAAAGGCACACAGCAGAAAAGCTGACCCAGGGAGTTGCCTTGCTCTCTCGGGAGAGAGGTGAAATGTTCCCTGTAAAATGGACAACTTGACATGCAGCTGAGGCTGCGAGTCCCTTTGCAGCTCCATGGCCCTGCTGTGACAGCTGTGCGGCAGCAGCAGACAGCCAAGGGGCACCATTAGGCTTCCACAAAGCTTTCTCTCAGCTCCCCAATGGCGTGAAAGTCCCAGCGTTTTCAAGAGCCACAAAATGTTTCCTTCACTCCCAGGCTGTCCTCCCAGCCATGGAGAAATCCTGTTGAGCAGTGGATGTCATCTGAGTGTAGCCCATCCCTCCTTGCCTGACAGGCTTTTAGTGGTGGGCAGATCTAGGGTGCTGTTGTCACTCAGAATTTGTGACACACCAAGGAGGCGGTGTAGGGACTCCAAACCCCACAGCCTGTAGTTGTAGCAGAACTTCTCCAGAGTTCTACTTGAGCTCCTCTCACACACACACGCGGGAGTGGGCAGCAGTGCCAATAACCCTTTGATATTCAGATCCTCCAGGCAGTTAGCTTTCAACCCACACCTGTCTGTTTGTGCCAGAGACAGGGCAGTGGGGACCCTGTTAGAGTGAGTAGTCAGATGGAAGCAATTGTGGCGCTCCCCGCCCGCTGAGCCAAATATCACAGAACAGTCAGTCTTTCAAGGTCCACCTCCCAGCCCTGGCTCAGGACCCAGAACTCTGGCTTGGAGAGACAGCTAGGCTTATCTGATTAGAACTTTCTCAGCTCTCGGTGTAGTAGGTCAAGCTTCCATCTTTGTGCTGGCCTGCCAGGTGGACATCAGTTTCAATACCAGCTGCTCCATTTCCAATCCAGCTCCCTGCATGTGACCTGGGAAAGCAGCAAAGGATGGCCCAAATGCTTGGTTACAGGTACCCACATGGGCTTCCCAGAGGAGGCTCGTGGCTTTGGATCAGCCCAGCAGTGGCCATTGTAGCCATTTTAGAGTGAATCCGTGGATGGAAGAACTTTCTGACTTTTCTCTCTACAATTCGACGTTTCCAATGAAAACAACTTTTTTTTTTTTTTTTGGAAGAATTCTTCACAGCTGAGATCCTGCCTGGGACTTTCAGGAGGATGTATCCGGGCTCCCATTTAGTGCCATGATGGCTCTGGGGACCTCTGCTGTTCTTAGCACCTGCTCATGTCCCTGGGGCATCACACATCCACCAAGGGTTAGATTGGGACTCTAGGAACCAAGCAAATATGTTAATGTCCTCATCCCAGAACTGAGCTCAGGAGCTCATGGTTCCATCTGTAAAACAAACAAACAAACAAATAAACAAATAAATACGACTTTTTTTTTTTACTTGCATGAGTGAGAGAGAGGAAGAAACAAATTGGAGCTGAGCTTTCATTCCCTGGTTCACTCCCCATATGGCCAAAATGGCTGGAGTGGGGCCAATCTAAAGCCAGGTTCCAAGGGCTTCTTCCTGGTCTCCCATGTGGGTACAGGGTCCCAGGGACTTGGGCCATCCTCCACTGCTTTTCCGGGACACTATGAGGGAGCTGGACCAGAATCCGAGCACCTGGAAGTGGAAGAGGTGCTTCTGTATGGGATGCTGGTGCTGCACGTGGTGGCTTGAATGGCTGTGCTAAGGTGTCTCCTAATTAGAAAAGTGGTGAGTCAGATTGCACATCCTGCTTTATCTGAATCTCTGAGTCTCTGAGTCTTTTTTTTTTTTTTTTAAATAGGCCAGTTTAGTTTCAGAAGCAAATACTTCAAGTTTTTCAGGAACAAGTAAACGACTTGAACTAACCATCTGCCTTTTGAAGTCTCTACCTTGCCCAAGAGTGCTCCAGTGTGGGTTCCGTCAGCCACGAGAGCCACAGCCAGATGCTGCCTTCCCTTCTTGGCTGTTCGGCTTGTCAAGCTGTGTAGAGCTGCTGACAAAAGCCCATGCAATGGCTGCCATGGGAAATCACTCATGCAGACAGAAGGGTCCACGGAGGAGCTGTAATGGCACCAGAGGATCGGATGGCATTCCTTTTTGCTTCTATCTTAACCACTGCAACTGGCTTTGCATTTGTAGAGAACAAGACCAAATGCTTGCCTGAAAGGTGTTGTGCTGGAGTTCTCTGCATTTGCTACGAACACACAGGACAGGTGTGTGTCAGCACTCGGGGCCAGCAGGGGGCGGTGCAAGGAGCAGGCCAGGGTCCCTCTTGCAAACTTCCACATGAGCTTTGATGTTGACTGTGGTCATTGCCTTCCCATTCTATTCCCTTCCTGTCCCTCAGCTTCTCCACCAGTGAGAGTGGATCCATGGGCTTAGACGCACAGCTCAGGGGAGAAGGAAGGCACACCATTACTAGGAACAAAACGGCTTTTTTTAAAAAACTAAAAGTCTTACAAAAGCAAACACCGTATAAAGGAGAGACACAGGTGTCATTGCCTTTCTCCTGAACTGCACTTTTACCATTTGTCCCTGTCTAATGATTCTTCTTTTAAAGCAGAGGAACTTTTCTTGGCCAAATGGGATGAAGGTAGAAGCCGTGTGCTGGCTGCTGCTGAGAGCTTCCCAAAAAACCAGTGAGAGCGAGCCATGTGCCTGTCTTGGCAGATGAATGCCCGACCCTGGCTGGAGGACAAAGGGCCGGGGCTGAAGCAGTAGGGAGTGTTAGAGTCCGGGCCAAAGCCCCTGGATGGCAGGGTGCGAGTCAGTCAACCCCCAGAGAACGACAAAGAGTCTCACTGGTAATGCAAACAGCAAACAGTTTATTGCGCCAGCATGCTGGAGCCAGACCGCACTTGGGGCACACAGGCCAGCCAACCCAGGCGGTGGGACCCTGAACAGCCCAAGACAGAAGCTTATATAGGCCCTTTTGGGCCGGGAAACACATCAAAAGTAATAACCTTAGGCATGTTCATTTTTATGGCCTTCAGGCACAGGCAGCCTGTTCTGTTCCCATACCCATTATCTGTATGGCTCATCCCATTCTCACACCCTTATCTTCCTCCTGTTTTTGGGATCAGAGAAGAATTGTGCCCTTGCCCCCCTGCACCTGGGCTCACAAAGTTGCAGGTCAGCAAAGAACAGATTTAATACTAAAGCGGAATCCTCCCAAGCTCCAGGCGCCTCCGGGCCTGGCAAAGTAGCAGTTTTCACTATACAAAGGAACCTCACACTGCCCAACAATAGCATTTTGCCCACACTCTAACAGGAGCAGGAAGGAGGCCACGTCCCTGAGGACTTACCGAGACAGAGTTGTCCTCCCAGCATGGAAGATGAGAACCCGACAGCCCGGCCTCTGCCCCTGGTGTTGGTCCTGCCTATGTCACATCTCAGCCCACATGTAACAGGCTAGGCTTCCGTGCCAGGCGCTGTGCTGTAGGCAGGGGTTCCGCTGTCACCCAGGGATACCTGCAGGGCATTGTGATCTCAAGGAGGACACAAACACCTGGGGCAGAGGACAGTGTGGAAGGAGGCTGGATGGTGCACCTTCTGTAGCTTTCCAGCCTGCTACACTGCGCGGCAACTGTGGCAGGGCTCGCCCTGTCTGGCCCCACGGCCCTCATGCTGGCTGCAACTTTGTTCTCCCCAAATCTCTGTTTGCAGATCTCCCAGCTCCATCCTTCTCTGCTGGGCCACAAACTTCTTGGAACTCCCTGTACTAATGATTTTTTTTTTCATATGATGCATTAACACTTTGAAAGGGTTACCTAATTCAGTAAATCTGTATTTTATGAAGACAAATGAGTAAAAAAAATCACACTTGAGAATAAGATGCACTTCAAGTATGAGACAGACTGAAGGATCTTATGGTAACAGAAAATTCACTGAGAGGGTTTCAAGTTGCACAGCCATGGAAAACGCCACCTGTTTGGGTCCAGAGAGCATCCAAGAAGAGGCTCTGGGCTCATACAAAAGGAGGGCCCGGCACGGTGGCGCAAGTGGTTAAGTTGCACACCTGGGATCCCATGGGCGCCAGTTCTATCCCTGCAGCCCCTCTTCCCTTCCAGCTCCCTGCCTGTGGCCTGGGAAAGCAGTCGAGGACGGCCCAAAGCTTTGGGACCCTGCACCTGCGTGGGAGACCCGGAAGAGGCTCCTGGCTTTGGATCGGCATAGCATTGGCTGTTGCGCTCACTTGGGGAGTGAATCATCGGACGGAAGATCTTCCTCTCTGTCTCTCCTTTCTGTATATCCACCTTTCCAATAATTAAAAAAAAAAAATAATAAAAATAAATCTTTAAAAAAAAAGGGGGGGATAGGATAGTGCCCTCTCCCTGCTCCAGTAGCCCCTGTATGCGAGGCTGCCCTGCCGCACATGTGTCAGCGTGTTGCCACAGATCGGACACAGAGGGGGACAGAGGAATGCAGCCGCCCTCTGCTCAGGGTACCGCTCAGAAGCTGTGGGATGTTTTCTCCTCTCCCCAGCACTGGCTTTGTTCTGGGTTTTCACAGAGGTTTGTTACATGAACATACAGTCGGCTTTTTTATGGCTCACTTAAAAAAATATTAGAAATCATTAATGTGTTTTTCAGTTTTCACATGGGGTGGGGGATTAATTGTTTTGTGTTATTTATCAGCAAGACAGTCACAGACAGACAGGAACAGCTAAAGAGAAGGATCTTCCATCACTTATTCATTCCCCAAATGGCTGCAGTGACGGGCTGAACCAGGCCCAAAGCCAGGAGCTTCGGCCAGGTCTCCTACATGGGTACAGTGGCCCGAGCAATTGGGACACCTCCACTGCCAGGAGCTTCTGCCAGGTCTCCCATGTGGGTACAGTGGCCCGAGCACTTAGGACACCTCCAGTCCTTGGCAGGTGCATTAGCAGGAAGCAGGATGGGAAATGGAGCAGCCAGGACTTGAACTGGTGACCATAAAGGGTGCTAACACTACAGATGATGGCTTAACCCAGTGCACCAATAGCTCTGGTCCCAGTGGTGGCAAACATTGATAGACAATACATTGCTGAAAGCATTCGTTGTGACATCTTCATTTTGGATTTGCGTGCCTCACTTCCTTCTCTAGGTCAGTGGGGGAGACCCTCAGTGGCTATATGAACCCAGGCTGCTGCTCAACTGCTGGGCTCTCTTCTCCCCTCACTGGAGGCTTTGGGGCTGACCACATATGGTTGCTCTGAGGGCTCAAAGTGCCTGGCACAACTTCTGCCTCTTGGCTAAGCCCTGGAAACCCAGGCTATGTTAGTCCATTCTGGCAGTTCTGTAGACTGGGGCCTCAAACGGTACAGTTTTGTTTTCTCCTGGTTGGGGAAGCTGGCAGCACATCATCAGGTTGGGTCTTCTCTGCAGGTGTCAGGGAAGGAGCTGGTCCAACGTTGCAGGTGGCCACTTCTCACTGATTCTCAGGTTGTGGTCTCTGTACACACACACACACACACACACACACACACACACACATCTCTTCATGCATGTCCATTCTCTAGGGACATCAGCCAGATTAGAGAAGGGCAAGCCTTGTCCACCTCATCTGAAATCCAATCACAGCCTAAGTTTCAACATGTTTCTGTGGAACTCAGCCTACAAGAACAGGCCAGTGGTCTGCTAGCACATCCCTCGCAGAATACCTCAATGGCACTCAACAATGGGCAATATTCCATTCACTGGGTGGGTGGCAGTGAGTGACAGGTATACAGGAAGCCCTGACTTGGGGCTTTCGTGTTTCTTGGGGGTCCCAGCTGGTGATTGATCCGACCTGGCCTTGGCTAGAACATGGGGATGTCCAGGCTCTGCCGTCCTTCTGGAGGTGATGGCAGAAGGCACAGAGCAGAAACATTGAAAGTGGCTACGCAGATCACATTTGCTGTTGTCTATTGGCTAAAGCCAAGTCAGAGCAGCAGAGCATTCATGGAGCAGGGGCCAACAGGTGCAGGATAAATAGGTGAGGAACCAGGACCCTTAATGCTTTGCTTACCATGGCATGACCCTCAATTTCCTTTCTAGGCCCCATTGGATTTGAATTTTAACTTACTTTCATCTTACTCAAATAAGGAAAGAAGCAAGAATGGATCAAGTACCAGTTCTACACTGTTCCTTTGATGAACCTATCCCTCAAAATCTTTGGAAAATGCATTATTGTCTACCTTCAGAAAATGAACGTGCAGGAGAGTTAAATTACTCCCCAAAGTGACTCAGACAGCAAAGATTGTTTTCTTTGAAAATGGGTCTGTCTGACTGCAAAGAGCTTTTTCCTTCACCAGTGCTTTTAGATCTTTTCCACTAAAATTATTCTGTAGGTGCAGCAGAGTGAGGACGGCTGAGGGCACTGCCCAAATGGCTCAGCAGGATAAGAAGTCTCCAGGTTCAAGTTTTATCTTAACGACTAGCATCAATTTGACAGCGGGTTCCTGGTGTCAGAAGAGATGCCAGTGGAAGACACAAACACACATGGGAAGGTATGCCAGTGTCCCTGGCACTCAGCCGTGTGCCTCAGGAGCTCGCCCAGCTCATGCTGAGACAGCAGCCTTGCACCAAGCAGTCTTCCAGAACCATGAACTCGCATGGCAGGATTTACTGGGGTGTCCGATGCTCAGCTGTCCTTGAGTTATGGCAGATTTTGGCCAGCACCTGGTACTCTGTGTGCATGTGTGTGTATGTTTCAGGCATAATATGTGGTCCCATCTTTAATTTTTCAACTGGGTGTCCTCTTAAGAACTTCATGGACTCCATAACAAGAAAAGACCAGCTTTGATTATGAAATTTGAGGTCTGCTTCCAAAATGCTCCTCCCGTAGAATCGACCCATTTTCTTTCACACTTTGCTCCATGTTGACGTCGAAGGCAGCCAAGGGGTGTTTGGGATGCTACAAGTGTTTCTCCCGGAAGTTGGGACATGATCGGGTTTGCCTTCAGTTCCCTGTTATCATTCCAGATCACCTTGTGATGCAAGGGAGAGTTCCAGGTTGGCACCTTTGGCTTTCAAAGCAACAGGTGGATGGGAGTCTGGGTGGAACCTTCAACCTCTGGCTAGATGGTGACAACACGGCAGAAGAATAAGCCTGATCCAGAGCATGTCCAATGGTAACCCATTGCAGGCAGCCCTGAGGCTACCTGGCATGCTCTGATTTCACCTGTAAGTCCAGCCATGGCTGGCTGTGTGATAGCACTGTCAATATGTGAGAATGCAAGGGGACTAGAGCCTCCTGGGGCAGTCCTTACCCCATGGAAGGCATGACCCAATGAACAAGTGTTCCCTGCCTCTGGTTCCACTGGCACACACTGCTGGGGAACACTTGGTGAACTGCCCAGGGAGCGCTTGCTGGAACATGGGCTCTGTTGACTATAGCAGTAACCTTGGAAATGACCTGTCTTCCTTCCCTGCCATTTTCTTCTTCGCTGATACATCCTGGGACCAGTCCTGTGTCTGCACCCAAGTCTTGGTCTCAATCTGTTTTCTGGAGACCCTGGGCTCAGACAGCACCTTCCCTTGGATGAGATTGGGGTGGGGGGGTTCCTTCAAGCAAGCTGCTTTGTTTCCCTGCTGTCTTCTGCCTCCACTCTTGGAGGACTCCTGACCTCAGAAGCCCTTTTAGCTGGGTGTGCCTACAATTCTGGCTACGCGTTTCCTTTCTCTGCTCATTAACAAGCCTGCAATTCACCCATGCAGTTGGCTGAAAATTTATTGAGGCACTTTAGTCTCCTGGGTGTTGTGGAATGTTGAGGAGCGTTGTCTCATCTGGGCAACATTTTCTTCTCTGTGTAAGGTCCTCATGGCCTCCATTTTTTTAAACCAAAGACTTTATCACCAAGAGAGTGATGCACACAGTAGGGTGTAAACTCTGAGTAGGGCTCACAGTTATTTCCTGTAGACAGTTTTTCTCTTTCTTCTCCTCCTGTACCTCCTGCTCCTCTAAACAATCCCAACTCTTCTTGAGTTTTGATGAAATGGGGGCTGTCCTTCCAGGAAAGGACAATGAATGTGGGGCCTGGGGATTTTGGTCTAGCTGGTTTAGGAGGGAAGGTTTAGGATCACAGACAGTTCCCATGTGCTGCCTGCTGCATTCCCAGTGCTCATGAAGTGAATGAGACCACATCAGCCTCTGAAGACCCTTGCTGCACACCTGTAGGTTGTGTCAGTGATGGAGGAAAGCAGGCAGGGTGCTGTGGACACGATCCTCATTTCTGTCTTCCGTGGAACAATTTCTGAGCTGTAGATTGCATGAAAGGGCCATCAGACCCTGAAAACATTCTCCCAGGGGTGTACATGCCTGTTTCTCCGCAAGGGGTGGGTGGGGAAGGACCTACACTGGGGCAGGTCCTCTTTCATGCTCAGCCTTTACCTCTTCCCATCCTCCACCTCCTGGGCAAAAGGTCTGTCCCAGGGAGTGTCTGACATCATAGCCCTGCCATTCCCCTGCTGCAAATGTATGTTAGTGACTTTCAGAGAAGACACGCACACCTTCTCGGGTCCCCAGGTGCTTCAGCTAACAGCGTGTGGGAGTCTAGCTCCTACAAGAATGATGAAGGCATCATGTGAGCCTCATCTGATCACTCCCTTTGGGGCATGCTAATGAACAGGGCGTAGGTCTCCTGGATGCCACAGTGGTACACCACAATCACCTTTCAATTAGCTGTCATTGTCTCTTGGGTTAATGATCCTAATCTCCCTGGAGAGGAAGGAAAAGACAGCTGTTACCATCCCACAATGTTTCTGAGTTCAGTGGACCTGCTCCTTTAAATGAGCTTCCTTGCTGTGAACAGAAGTGGGGGTTTGTGGGATGAGGGCCTCTAGCTAGCTTGTCTGTGGCTTTCCTGGCGCTGTACTCACCGAGAGCCATTCAGAGTGGTGGTGCACAGGCTCATGAGCCACACTGCCTGATAACAAGCGTTCCTCTGGCCACTCGTTTGCTGTGTGATAAAAGCAAGGCAGTTAACCTCTCTGTGCCCACGTTGCTTCTCTATTTTGTTTCTTCATTTCTCCTTTCTCTATCTAAAACATTGGTAAAAATTCTGTTACTTCCAGAAAGAGTTAGGGTTCAGGTGCAAAGGCTCAATGGCTAAAACCTCATCTGTAAGTGATGGAGTCCCATATGGTTCGTGTCCTGCCTGCTCTACTTCCCATCCAGCTCATTGCTTATGGCCTGGGAAAGCAGGAGAGGATACACTAAGACCTTGAGACCCTGCACCCACACAGGGGATCCAGAAGAAGTTCCTGGCTCCTGGTTTTGGATTGGCTCAACTCCAGCCAGAGTGACCATTTGCAGAGTAAACCAGCAATTGAATTTCTTCTCCATAAATCTGATCTGACTTTCCAAAAGTAAGTAAGTAAATAAATAAATAATAAATCTTTCATCTTAAAGGGTACCTTCTTTCTTTTTAATATCTATTTATTTTTCTTGGAAACAAAAATGTACAAAGAGAAGGAGAGACAGAAAGAAAGATCTTCTACCCACTAATTCACTGCCTAAGTGGTCTTAATGGTCAGAGTTAAACCCATGTGAAGCCAGGAGCCAGGAGCCTCTTCTGGGTCTCCTAAACAGGTACAGGATCCCAAGGTTTTGGGCCATCCTTGACTGCTTTCCCAGCCCCCAAGCAGGGAGCTGGATGGGAAATAGAGCAGCTGGGACATGAACCAGTGTCCATAAGGAATTCCAGTGCATTCAAGGCAAGAATTTAGCCACTGGGCCATCATGTGGGGCCCCAAAATAAACAGGTCTTTAGAAAAAGAAAAGAAAAAAAAGAAAAAAATAGAAAAGAAAAGAAAAGGAAAGGAAAGTTGCAATTTTAAAATTTGCTAAGGCTTGCTTTATCGCTCTTAGTGTAGTTAATTAAAAAAAAATGTTAAGAAATTAGGGAAGTGGGCATTGGGGTTGTTAGGGTCTGGTTTTTTCAATTTCCCAAGAATGACAAAGAGTCTTACTGATAATGCAAAAGCAAGCAGAATTTATTGTGCCAGCATGCTAGGGTCAGATCAATCTTGGGGCACACAGGCCAGCCAAGGAGGGGTCAGACCCTGAACTAGCAAAAGGCTAGAGAATATGTAGGCTCCTTCAGTCATTACATGCATCAAATTCAAACACAGGAATCAGACACGTCATCTTTAGCGCTTCCAGGTGCAAACGGTCCACTTTGTTCCGAGACACATTACCTTTAATGCCCCTGGGTCTAGACAGCTCATTCTGTCCCCACACACATTCCTGTTCCAGGGACCGGATGATTGTGCCACTGTCCTCCTGCACCTGAGTGCATTCTATAGATAAGGCTTGTGACACTGTTCACGAGGTCACAGAGGAACGACATTTATCACTAAAGTGGAGTTTTCCCATGGTCCAGATGCATCCCAACCTAGCAAAGCAGCAGCTTCTTGGCACGAAAGGGCCTAACATTGCCTAACGCTAACATTCTAACATTCTATCACACTAACATTATACTAGCACTTTAACAGGGTCACAGAAGAAGATGCTGCTTGGGAATCCCATATGACTTGTCAGATCACGTGGGTTTGAGTCTTCTGCAATGCACATTGTGGGAAGCAGCAGGTGACAGCTGGAGTATCTGTCCCCCTCCAACCATTTTGGGGAGACCCGGAGGAAGTCTCAGCCTTCTTGGCTTTGTTTTTTCCATTCATGCCTTTGACAGGGAGGTGGAGAGTAGACCAACAGATGGAAGCTGTCTCTCATCTCTGCCTTTCAAAATAAAATAAAAATAAAGAAAACATTAAAAAAAAAGTATTTCTAAACTGTAAAGTGCTATCTTTTGTATGTTTGTTTCTGTATAGGAAACATATGCTGTTGTGGCCAGTAGCTGCGTCTGGGTCTCCCATGTAGGTACAGGCCCCACGTATAAGGACCATCTTCTGCTGTTTTCCCAGGTATGTTAGCAGGGAGCTAGATTGCAAGTGGAGCAGTTAGAAATCGAAGCAGTGCCCATATGGGATGCTGGTGTCATAGGTCACAGCTGGCCTATTCCACAAGTGTCCGTACCAGGTCTATACTTCTATAGCCTTATTAAGAATTTTGTTCACTTATTTCATCAATTACTGAGAGTATACTAAGATCTGCCATTATATTTTTAAACAGGTGTATTTCTCCTTTGAGAAATTCGTTCTTCCTATCATGAGACCAATTATTAGAACTATCCACCTATAGAACTGTTGAAATCTTTTGTAAATTGATCTTTTAAAAACAAGATATATTTCTTTTTATTAGAAAGTCAGACTTATAGAGAGAAGGAAGGACAAAGAGAGAGATTTTCCATTCACTGGTTTGCTCCCCAAGTGACCGCAAAGGCCAGAGCTGAGCAAGGAGTCAGGAACTTCTTAAGCATCTCCCATGCGGGTCCAGGGTCCCAAGGCCTTGGGCCATCTTTGGGCCATCCTCTGCTACTTTCCAAGGCCACAAGCAGGGGGCTGGGAAGAAAGTGGAGTACCCAGAATACTAACTGGTGCACATATGGGATCCCAACATATGCAAACTGCGGACTTTAGCCACCGACTACCACAAAGGGACCCACATCCTCCCACCCTTTTTTTTTTTAAACTAAATGTGAGCCTCTTTATTTCTGGTAAGGATTTTTTTTTTTTGTTTTGCCATTGGCTCCATCTTAACAATGAATAAATAATATGCACATATGAGTTACTTTTGATTAGCATTTTCCTAGATATCATTTTCTATTCTTTTATCATCAATCATTCCTTCTCCATACATTTTGTTTTTTATTACAAAGTTTGCTTCCTTGTTTACTCACCGATTTATTTCTGAGTCAGAGGAAGAGAGAGACAATGAGGTAGGAATAATTTCCCTAGCCTGGCTCCCTCATCAAATGTTTGTACCAGCTGAGTCTGGGCTGGGTTGAAGGGAGAGCCAGGAATTGAATAAATCTAGGTCTCACGTAGGTGTTCAAAACCTAATGACTTGGGCCCAGTGCTGTATCCCAGTGGTTAAATCCTCACCTTGCATGTGCCAGGATCCCATTTGGGCTCCGATTTGTGTCTTGGTTGCTCCACTTTCTTTCCAGCTCCCTATTTGTGGCCTGGGAAAGCAGCTGAGGACAACCCAAAGCTTTGGGATCCAGAAGAAGTTCCTGGCTTCAGATTGGCTCAGCTCCGGCCATTGTGGCCACTTGGGGAGTGAATCAATGGAAAGAAGATCTTCCTCTCTGTCTTGCCTTCTATCTGTATATTTGACTTTGCAACAAAAATAAATAAATCTTTAAAAATCTAGAACCCTGGCCTTGAGGATTTATCTTCTTAATTTTTCCTGGTCTATTTTTCTTTATTTCTTCTTTCTTAAAAGCTTTTGGATTAGGGCCCGGCGCGGTGGCCCAAGTGGTTAAAGGTCCTCGCCTTGCACGCCCGGGATCCCACATGGGCCCCGGTTCTAATCCCGGCAGCCCCGCTTCCCTTCCAGCTCCCTGCCTGTGGCCTGGGAAGGCAGTCGAGGACGGCCCGGGGCTTTGGGACCCTGCACCCGCGTGGGAGACCCGGAAGAGGCTCCTGGCTTCGGATCGGCATAGTATCGGCCTGTTGCGCTCACTTGGGGAGTGAATCATCGGACGGAAGATCTTCCTCTCTGTCTCTCCTCTCTGTATATCCGCCTTTCCAATAAAAATAAATAATAAAAATAAATCTTAAAAAAAATTAAAAAAAAATCTTTAAAAAAAAAAAGCTTTTGGATTAAGACATCATTTTATTTTCCCCTTGTTGCATTTTCAGTAACACTGCAATTCACCCATTTTATTTATTTATTCATTTTAAAATTTATTTATTGGACAGTCAGATATACAGAGAGGAGGAGAGACAGAGAGGAAGAGCTTCCGTCCAATGATTCACTCCCCAAGTGAGCGTAACGGCCAATGCTATGCCCATCCGAAGCCAGGATCCAGGAACTTCTTCCGGGTCTCCCACAAGGGTGCAGGGTCCCAAAGCTTTCCCAGGCCACAGGCAGGGAGTTGGATGGGAAACGGGGCCACCAGGATTAGAACCGGCGCCCATGTGGTATCCGGGCGCATTCAAGGTGAGGACTTTAGCCACTAGGACACGCCGCCGGGCCCATTTCCACTCATTTTTAAAATTGTTTCTGCCATTATATATTTTTAAAATTTTGTTTTTGATGATGTTTACATAGTTGAGAAGGATACATGCCCAGGTGGACCATTGATTAAGGGTGGGAAGGGTCAAAAAACAGGGGAAAGTGGATGTGACCATTGTTTTCAATTTTCTTTTTCTTCTTCCTGTATCTGGGGGAAAGGGGATGAGAAAGGGAGAAGCCACACCCACACTCGTAACCCCACCTACACCTGGCAATGTGGGAGGGAGACCCAGTGTTGTCCCAGGGTCCCCAGTGTGGAGCATGCTCTGAAGGTTCTGCTCAACTGGTTTTGAAAGTTCTGAGATGCTGTTGATTTCATTGCTCCAAGGAAGAGGAAATCCCTCCAATGTTCATTGGTTGACATAGTCCACCTTAGAGTCTCCATTTGCCCCATACTTGCTGTGAATGCTTTGCTGGGAGAGTTGTCCAACTTGTTCTGCCCTCCACCCTCTTCTGTGGTACTAGATGTCCTCTGCAGGCCCAGTGGACTGCCATATCCCACATGCCATCCACTGCACTGCCTTCAGCAACTGGGGAGGCCCAGTTCTCACAAATGTATTCCACAGTCAGACCATAGATCTTATGGTCTCGCTGTGGTTGGATTTCTGAGTCCAGTGATCCAGTGGGAGGGTTCCCCAAAGAAACTGCACCAGAGGTGACCCTGGATCTGATTCCTGTGTGTGTCAGCAAGTACAGGATCCAGCTCAGTTAATCACAGCATCAGCCTACACACACACACACTAATGGTTGTAGTTGCTGAGCCTGTTCTGTCACCAGCCCCATTTCTTAGGCAAACCAATGGATGCTGTGGCACAGCCCAACCATCTCCACAATACACCTTGGCTCTATGTACCAATGGAAATGACAGCCCAATCAGAGCAAGCCCCAATATTCCTGTGCACCAGGCCCACCCCCAGCTCTGGTTCCTGTACATGACGGTATGTGATGGATTGTACAGGCTGGCCTCGTCTGTCTCGCATCCCAATCCAAGAATCCAGCCCACACTTATGCTGGTGGGTGCTACTGTCTGTCCAGCCAGGTCCACCCTAGTCCTGATTCTCATGGTCACCATTGGGAGCTGCAGCCCACCAGAGGGGTAGCCACAATTTCCCTACAAGCACCTCTTTCAGCTCTGAATGTTATCCTTTCCAGGTGGTTTTGCAGTCTAACTTCACAGGACTTGCCCACATTCCTAGCACTTGCTAGCCAATGCTGTGGCTAACCCAACCGGCCTACAATGACGGTGGTTCATCAGTGGATACAGTCATTTAGCTCAGACACAGGCCAACAGGTGATGTAGCCCTGCCTAGCCTGGCTGCCCATGACTCCAGTTCTCACCCTCACGAGCTGAAGCAGTAGCCCAGCAGGGAAGTCCCTGCTTCCCCCTTACTGGCCTCTCCCTCATTCCCCAGATCTTAGATGTGGTGGTAGTTGCTACAGCCCAGTCTGGCATGGCCTGCCTCATCTTCCATTTGCTGGTGAGTGCTATAGCCTGGCCTTGTGCAGCTTGCCTACACCCACCCCCCCATTCCAGTTCATACTGATAGTTGCTACGGCTTAGTCTAGCCCAGCCAGCTCCCAGTCCCAGCCCTAATGTGAACTCGCTGGAGTTGTGGCCCGACCTAGCCTGCTTGCATCCTGTCTTGGTTCTCACATCTGCCAGTGGTGTTACGAACTGACCCAACCTGTCCTATCCCTAGGCCTGACCAACACATATGCCGGGAGGTGCTATAACCTGGCCTGGTCTGGGCTGCCCAGAGTCTCAATTTTTGTGCTCATCTACAGGGACTGATCCTGACAGAGGCGTTCCCCAAGCTCCTCTCTCAGTTCTCAGATCTCATGCACACCGGTAGATCTGTGGCCCAGCCTGACTTGGCACACTTCCTGTCCTAGCAGGTACAGTGACCTTGCCTGACTGGCCTATACCCATTCTGGTACTTGTTGTAGGGTGATACAGCCCAGCCATGTCTGAAATACCCACACACACAGCTCTTGTGTAGTTCAGCAGGTGCCGAGACCTAGCCCAGCCTGTCAAACACTCACCCTGGCTCTTTCGAATATCAGTAGCTACTGGAGTCTAGCCCAATCTGGCACATCCCAGACTCAGTCCACAGCCATGCAAGAGACACTGCATCTATGTCCAGCCCAGATTGCTGCCCCAATTTTGGCTCTTGCGCACACCAGTGGAAATCACAACCCAGCCAGGGTGTCCGGTTATCTCCCCAACCAGGCCTGCTTCCAGCCACACATCCTGTGCATGTCAGTGGTTGTTCTGACCCAGCCACACATAGCCAAGAGTCTGTTTACCTTTAAGCATTTCAACAAAATCTCTTGGGTTTCTTCTGCCAATGGAGCCCCATGTCCTGGCGCCAAATGTTGTAAATCAAGATGCAGAATCTCCAATCTCTCAAGCAGGAGGGTGGCCACTACCTTGCAGGATAGCACACTGAGGGAAATGCAAGACAGGGTTTGTGTAATTCAAGGTAAATATACAAAAATCAGGGAATGTGCAAAACAGCAGGGTGGTCGCTGGTAGCAACCTGTTAGATTTGGAAACAATAACATCTCAAGTAAGCAAAGCAAAATTCAGCATGCCCTTAAACAGATAATAACATTAAATAAGCCAGAGGTTTTCAGTGCTCCAAGAGCCTCGCTCAAACAGGCATTTTAGTGGAGTTCATGTTGGTCTTTGTTATTCTTGTCTGTACTTCCTGATCCTTGTCATTACCCCATTTTCTTTTTTAAGAGTTTGAAGTACAATATGTTGAACCACCCTATGATGGTGTGCAATTAACGCAAAGGTTGAGAAATTTCTGCAGATTACGTAAAGATAACAAAACCGTACAAGAATAAGTATCAATACTACAAGTAACCCACTTCCCCAATACTTCATCTTATTTAAGGGGTTCAGAGCTGAGACACCCCCAGCTATGCTTTTGAATAACTGATTGTCCGATATGACACTTAGTTGGGTTTGAAAAGTTGCCATAATATAGCAGTTTGAAGCTCCTCTATTTCAGATGACATATTGTCATGATCAGTCAGATTTTTTTTAACCCTTTCCTCCTAGTCAAACTGTGTACTCTTCTAAGGCACAGGGGTCATGCATGCAGTGGTATTATTTCCATCACATTTTAGAGAGTCGCCGGTTAAGGGATTGCATTTGATCTCCCAGCATTATAACAGTTGATTCTAAATTGGCTGTCTCAGCATGCAACCCATAACTGTTTTGAATCTCTTTGTCGTTTTTGCACAAAATGTACAGTCTAAACCCCCCGACGTAAGGCCACTCCAGTCTCAGCTTCGGTGACAGTGAAAGCATCGATACCAGGATCGCTGCAATTAACATTCCTACATTTAACCTGCTTTTTTTTTTTTAAGTTCTTAAGCAAGGTATGAAGAATGCGTGTAGACAGTGATTCTTCCCACTCCCGTTCCAGTTTAACAGGTAGCCACAACCCCACACAAGCCCTGAGCAAGTATACGGATTCCTGTGGGAAGTTTATAGTATTATTTGCAGATAAACATGTATACAAACAGTAATTCATGCATGATAAAGAATTCACTGATGCTTTCCAGTGTACAGGCCCCACCAGCAACACATAGCATTCTCTAAGACAAGCTTGAATGTACACAGTCAAATCTTTTGTAAATAACACCAAAAGGTTCCCGCTTTGGTTGGAGATGGTTGCTATCCAAGTCTTCATAGGTACCAGGGCATTAACTAGCTTCCAAATGTGGTCCTGATAGGAGTAGCCAGAAATATAAAGAGAAGGAACAGCCATGCCACCTCCATGCCAATCAAGAGCATCTGCAGGAATATTAAAGTCTCCGTGAGACACATTTCTTAAAATTAAGGATTAAAAATATTTAAAGACAAAGTGTCTTTTGGGGACATTCCTCCCATTTTATTTATTTACTTATTTTTAACAATTGACTCTTTGGGGTGTTATGTGTATATTTAATCATAATTTATTTTTCCAATGAGGAAAAACAGATTTATCAGTAACATCCATTTGCCATCATTAATTAGAACTTTGTCCTTGAAGATTTCCACCAGCTGTGTGAGGACGACAAAGTAAAGAGGCACAGAAGGAGTGACAGTGAAATTTTGAGGGATATTAATGCTTGATTAGCATTTTCAGTAGTAGCAGGTTTTCAGGCTGTTACTCTTTGGTGGGCACAAATTGGACAGGATATTGTTATTTTGCAAACCTCTGATTGCTTGGGGTTTGGGGCTTATATTCTTTTGTCCAATATTGGCCTCTATGGAATTGAGGCTATATTTTAGGGGAGTGATCCACAGCAGTATTCATGTTGCGTTTTTGAATTAAAAGAGGTGCTCTGCATTGTTTTTGAAGATGTCTGGGCTTGCCACAATTGAAACATTTGGCATTCATTTGTTTTCCAATAGCAAAGGTTTTAAGCACTGTGGGGGCAGGCAGGATCTTTGCAAGCCCCTATGTTAAGGCAAGCCTTTGGATAATTTATAATCTGATCATCAGATTCCTACAATTTTTGGCATATATCCCAGTTTGCTACATGATAACATTTCAGTTGATCTTGCTTTAACCCAGCGCTTGATGTAGGAGCCAGCAAATTAGCCTTGCACCCTTCAAACAAGCCTGGAGCAGAACACGTCTCTTACATACACATGGCTTTTTAAAATTCCGTAAAGACACTGATACTGACTAACCCCATTATGGTACTGTATGTCAGCTTTATTTCTCTAGCAAACTTTCATATCTCCTTCAGTAAATTTTTGTTCTGCACTTTAGCAATAACAATATCTGACCCCCTACTGCATCATTATCAGAATGCACAGTATCTGATGGCCCAGATTTGCTGGTACTTTGTCTTTTGTTTTCTTCTTATGCTAGACCATAGTCCAGCATGGACTTCTGAGCTCTGCTCTTCTCCTTTTGGCTGCTTTTTTTTTTTTTTTGGTAGGGGTAAGGGAGGCAAAGGTGAGGTCTGAATTTCATCAGTGGACTGGTCAACTCTCGAGGCATGCTCTGTTGGAGAAGCAAGCTCCAGACCAGTTACTGCCTTTCTGGATGTTTCAGAATGTGACCACAATGGCCTAAGGCTCATGCTGGTATCGTTTCTCCCTGTGGAGATCTTCTTAAAGCATGCAATACTTTCTGTCACATCTTATAGCTTGACACATATTTGTCACTTGGAAGAAACTACCGGTGCTTACCTACAAGTGAAAAGAGATCCTTGAATGCGTGGCAAGAGACCTTGACTCCTGAGCTCTTTAAAAGCTCCTGTAAGAGATCTAGATACTGTTCTCTAACTGAACGGGAATTTCCCCTGGTCTCTGCCAAGAGTCCATTTACCTTTAAGTATTCCAGTGAAATCTCTTGGGTTTCTTCTGCCAATTGAGCCCCATGTCCTGGTGCCAAATGTAAATCAGGATGCAGCCTCCAATCTCTCAAGAAAAATGAATGAAAGTTTATGATGGAGCAGGATGGCCACTACCTTAGAGGATAGCACACCAAGGGAAATGCAAGACAGGGCTTTTATAGTTCAAGGCAAATACACAAAAATCAGAGAATGGGGGAAAGAAAAAGCAGGGTGGTCACTGGTAGCAATCCGTTAGTATTGGAAACAATAACATCTCAAGTACGCAAAGCAAAAGTTCCCAAGGTCAGCATGCCCCTTAACAGACTATAGCATTAAACAAGACAGAGACTCTTCGGCCTTCCAAGAGCCTCGCCCAATCAGGATGTTTGCAGAGTTTTGGTTGGTCTTTGTCAAATTTGTTTGTTCTGTTCCTTTCCAACTGGTGCTCAACAAGCTGAAGCCAAGAGCTCAATCCAGGTCTTACACCTAGGTGGCAGTTATCCCTGCTACCTCTCAGGGTTTACGTTAGCAGGGAGCAGCGGTCAGGAGCTGCAGCTGCGTGTCTATCTTAGCCCTCAAATGTGTTATGTGGGTATCCTAATTAGTGCCTGAACGGCTACCCTTCTACAAAGTTTTTGAAGTTCCCTTGTACTTGTGCATTTCAACATTATTGTACCTAAGTAAACCTTATCTTAAAAAAAACAAACTTATTTTCTACAAAATGCAGAGTGATGGAGTTGGAGGAGTGGGAGAATGAACTTACATTCCTTGATTTACCCCTTCAAATGATGATACGGGCCTCGACACATACATGCTGTTTAATTTTACCTTCCACGCTTATTTGAAGTCCCTGGTAGCAGGTGAGCCAAGACTTTCAGAGTTTTTATGGGAACAATGGGGCACCACCATCCATGCCAGGTTCTGTGGGGCTGTGTCTTATGCGAACCCAGGGTTGGAGACAAGGGACAGGTACTCCATGGCTAAATCATCTGAAGAATTTACTAGCAATCATGATCACTCAGAGCGGGGGTTACTCATGACTCCCAATGATTGACGAGCTCTCTGTAGAACCTGTGCCTTGCTACTTGAGTGACAACTGAGCTATAGCTATCTTGAAACTCTGGGGTTTGATGGCCGAACACAAGTGTACGCACTCTTTCCTGGAAGAACTGGCCACTTCACTCCTGAATTCCGTTTTTGTGAATTTTCCAATGCCTGCCTTCTGCTTGTTCCCAGTTACCTAGTGGGGAGGTTCTGAGCACAGTACTCCCCAGGTCAGTGACAAAGCTATGTGGGTGAGCTCCAGCATCCCTCAGTGACTACTGCCAGCCTGGACAGAACCATCCTAACCCCCCTTGACCAAAGCAAGAAGCATCAGTGCAAAGAAGCAGATGGGCTAAAGGCCCCAGTCACAGAAGGTGTTGTACATGGCACTGTACATTCTAGCCTAGACACATCTGTTCCCCAAAGCCTATTCTTCCTGCCCAGCCATCAGGAGCACCTGCTTAACTGAATGCTCACTGTCTCTTCATTCAAGAAGATGGGGAGAGTCTCTAGGAAGGTATACTTGTCTTACCAGGTCTCCTTCTTCATTCACAAATGCCCCGTCTCTCCTAATAAAACATGCAAGACAGAGAACTTGCCTTGATGGAGTCAAGACAGCTGTGCACCATGCAAGAGATGGACCCCAGTGGTCCTGCTGTTACCCAACTGCTCCACTGTGGTACAGTGTGTGGCCAAGACTCCCTGGTTGATCCTGGCAGGTGCTGGGCTCTTGGCATGTGCTGGGCTCTTGGCACGGAGATGTCTCTGTGCAGGCACCCAGCAGATGGTGGCTGTGAAAATGAATCCATTTGCCACCAGGTGTGACTCCACATAGGGCATCTCAGTGTTTTCAAGAAGTATAGTAGTGGAGATCTATGAAGAGTCTGGCAGGTTTGTTGGAGGACCAAACATTCAGAACCACTTCCATCCTCCCACAGCTGCCTTTGCTTTATGGCAGGCAGGTTTGCTGGGTACCTACTGCTGATGGTGGGGATAGAGGATCACAAATCACCTGGCTCTGAGTTAGGGGTTGGAGGCACAGACACACACGATGTGGCTTCTGCCTCCCCGCCTCATCGGGGCTCATGGCATGAACAGAAGATCTGCTGCTAAACACGAAATTCACTGAACAGCCATGGCCCAGTCATGGTCAGAGACATTTCTGGGCAAATCAGGATGCTTCTGCTTGATCTTACAGACACAGTCGAAATAGGACTAAGGATTTCCAGCATCTCCACCTCTGTCTTGCCCAGATCCTGCTGCTGCTGGAGACTGCCCTGGTACTGACATGGGCGGGGTTGGGCACTGGGTGACACGCCCACCTTTGTGAGAACAGAAGTGACATGTGCAGTGTTCTGATCATCACATTGGCCCCTGCTCGGCCAAGCCCCGCCCAGCCCAGGCTTCAGTGGGAGGAGCTTGAGTGTCCTTGTTGACCAGAAAGCCTCAGTGTTCTGGAAATGACCACACTGACCAGGAGTCACTAATCAGATTTTATTTCTTACAAATATAGATTAGATTGAACAATTTTTAACATTTTGCCATATTTATTTCATATGTAAATGTGACACACATTCACACTATTTTTCTTGAAAGTAATTGATATATCAATATCAATTGAGGTAGGATCACTGACAAGGATCAGAAAGTGAGGAGACAGGGTAGATTGTTGCATAAATAGAGTGAGTTTTAAAAATACTGTCAATGCTGTAGAGGAAAGTGCCCTGGTACCATGTTGATGGGAACACAAGTTAGTATAACCACATGGGGAACAGGATAGAGGATCCTCAAAGAACTAAAAGCAGATCTCCTTGTCACCTACTTGGCAAATGAAGTCAGCACGTGGAAGTGGTACTGAAGTCCCACGGTCACTGCAGCCCAATCCACAACTGCCAAGGTGGAATCAACCAGAGGTTCATTGATGACTGGAAAACACAACAGTGTGTATATGCGAAGGGATGTTACTCAGGCATCAAGGAATGAAATCTTGACATTCCCCACATGACAGATGGAAGATCCAGTTGAGAAACAAGAAAGACAAGGACTTATTCTTTATTTTACCTGGGCCAGTCACCTTCCTGAGGGTAAGGCCACGTTCTGTCGGATAAACTGCTCCAAGGTGGACAGCAGCCATGCAGCCACATCAGTCTGTCCTATTATTAGAACACATCTGTAAAGTGGCCAGTGATCTTCTCAGCGTTCCAGGGTAGGATGGGCTGGGGCTGGCTCCCACAGCAGGTGCCTGAGTCCCAGGAACATCTGCTTGCTCTGCATGTGGATGCTAACTGACTTGCGATGCTGTTGATGTAGCTGCCCAGATCCATACATTTCTTTGGAAGAAAACACATTTTGTTAAGGAAATGTGAGTCTTTGGCGTCAGTTTCTTTGAAGCCTTTGATTTCTTTTCTTTGAAGAAACACTGGCAGTTGTTTGTAGTGTGCTTGACAGAGTCCAAGGCTGGAGGTCCAGGGGGCCTTCCAGGGACCCACAGATCTTGGGAGAGGAGGCAGGTGAGCACAGAACAACGCCATGTGTCTAACAATATCTGAGGAGCTTCAGAAACACTCCTGTTGTATACGAGGAAGCTAAAGAAAAAAAGAAACGCTTTTGGGACAAGTGTGGTGTCCCCATAAACTAGTCCTCTACCTTGCAGTGCCAGCATCCCATATGGGCCACAGTTCTTGTCCTGGCAACTCTACTTTGCAAACAGTTCTCATCTTATGTCCCAGAAAGGCAGCAGAGGACAGCCAAGTTGTTAGGCTGCTGCACTTACATGGTGGTCCTGGAGGAGGCTCTTGTCTCTTGGCTTCAGACCAGCTCAGCTTTGGGAAGGCACAATAGCATAGTGGTTAAGTTCCTCGCCTTGCACACACCGGAGTCCCATATGGGCGACGATTCTAATCCTGGCAACCCAGCTTCCCATCCAGCTCCCTGCTCGTGGCCTGGGAAAGCAGTTTAGGATGGCCCCAAAAAGCGTTGGGACCCTGCACCTGTGTGGGAGACTAGAAGAGCTCCTGATTCCTGGCTCCTGGCTTTGGGTTGGCTCAGCTCTGGCCATTGCAACTGCGTGGGTGGGGGTGAACCATCAGTTGAAGGATCTTTCTCTCTGTCTCTCCTCCTCTCTGTATATCTGCCTTTCCAATAAAAAATACATCTTAAAAAAAAAACAGCTCAACTCTGGCTGTTACAACCATTTGCGGAGTGAACAAGTGGCAAAAGATTTCTATCTCTCATTCTCTTTGTAAACTCGCCTTTCAAACTAAGTAGCTAAATAAATTAATAAATAAAGCTTTAAAAGAAAAATAGAAATTCTCATTCCTAGTAGTTTTTCTGTGAGAACAGTGCTTTGTGAAAACTTTAAGTATTTGTCAAGCAGATTAATATGAATTACACACTACATACTATATCAATTTTGCCATGTGCAATGTGAAACATAATGTGGTATAAATTATTTTGAGATAATTTTAAACACAAGTCAAAGTGAGCATATTTTTGGTTTGATTATTTCTAGTCCTTGCTGATTTTCATCCTGGACTATGGTCTTTTTAGCTTTTATTTGTTCATCTCCTGCTTTGCTATTACGCGTTTGACTGTAATGTACATTAAGTAATATGTGATCTCAGTAGCTGGTGCTATGGTTAGTAGGTTAAGTCATTGAGATGCTGACATCCCATATAAGCAACAGTTTGATCCCTGGATGCTCCATTTCCAATCTAGCTCTTTGCTAAAGTACGTGCAAAAGCAATTGAGGACTTGGGACCATGCCCAAGTGGGAGACCCTGATGGAGTTCCAGGCTCCTGGCTTCAGTCTGGCCCATCACCAGCTTTTGTGGTCATTTAGGAAGTAAACAGTGGCTGAACTCTATTTCTCTTCCTTACAAATAAAATTTGAAAAGCTTCAAGAATATGCATTATTTTAAATTTAAAACAAGTTTAAAAAATATTCATTTTCCCAGTATTTTAAAATCTTGAATTTCCACACCAGCACACCTGGCCCACAGTAATCCACTGTCAAGTGTTGGTTCCTGGGCCCCTCCCCACAGGTATCCAGATCATGTGTGTGTGATTGAAATCTTAGCTGACAGATGTGCATAACTTCCTGCTGTGATTGGGCATCATCACACAGGGGAAGGCATTAGGTTGGAGTGGGGAGCTGCTGCTCTGTTCTGCCTGGACCAGGAACAAAGTGGGATAGATGTGTACCTAGAGGAGTATTCTGATGGGAGTTTGTTGACAAGGAGGCCAGAGGGTCTCAGATAAGCAAACAGTGGCTGTGCAACCATTAGCTAAGTATACAGCATTGCTTCAGGCTTGGTCACAGATGCCAAACCATCTACTCTGCCCCAGGAACTGCCTTTCTCCTTCCCCTCCCCTGGGTTCCTCCACTCAAGGTTTTGAATACAAATATTTGAAGAAGAATTATATCTTCCTGAAGGAATATTCATTTTTTTGCAATATACACACTATTATCCAGAGGTTTTTTTTTTTTGCTCATTTTTCTGTGAAATGCTGTTGAATTGCCTTTCATTGTTTCCACATTTATTTCCTTGAAATCATTTGTTATCTAAATCAATGTTTTTCATAAAATTTCTGCTGCAGATGTTTAATTTGTACAGTAGTTTTATTATTATTTATAAGAAATGTTGCTGATTATGGCTTCTGACACTGTGGAGTTGTTTTTTTTTGTTCATTAATTTTGCAAGGTTCAGTGTTCTGGGTCATATTTTGGAGGTATCAGTTTTAGCATGTGCCATGTGAAACACTGGCAGTTGGATTCTGAGCTGATGGCTTCCACCAGTGTGACTTCCGATGGGTTGGCTCCGAGGCTGACCCTATTCCTCCACTAATCCGTGAGAGGTTGAGAGAAATTCCCTGAACACAGGTCAAGCTCCCTGCATGCTGTCTTCCTTGGCCATTGCACATCTTCCACCCACTCCTAGGTCTCCCACCCTCAGGTGCGTGTGTCTGCATCACACTGAGGTGTGAAGGTCAGCAGAGTAGGTTTCTGAGCAATGACCTGCTGCTGAGCCCGCTCCACCAGGAAGACTCCTGATGGTCCTGGGTGCAGCCTGTGCATCTGCCCCCACTTTCCACGCTCCCCTGTCCCCTGCAGTGGCTCTCCATAGAGCAGGCTCCAGGTGAGGACTTGGCGGAGAGCTCTTGGATTTTTCAGTTCATATTCTTGTCCAACAGGTTGGAAGTTACCAGGATTGATGGGAGGAGGGATTAGGCAAGTCCTGCCTACATGCAGAATAATCACTGCAGAAATTTGTCTGAAATAGTGAGAACTCATTTGGCACTGCAGAGTTGTGGCTGAACTGTGGAACCAAAGCAAGGGAGAAAGCACAGCGAAGAAATATTGTAGAAGTGGAGAAGGAGGGACACTGGAACCAGTGTTTCGGGAAAACCCAAAGCAAGCTGCTTGACTCAGCAGGCTTGGGTGGGCAGAATGCTTTGTGAAAAGTGCTGAAGGGATTCAAAGGAGGCTGTCCCAGGACTTGGTGGAAATTGTAGCAAAGGCTTTGTACTGCTCCAGGCTGCCAGTCTTAGCAAGGTTTTAGGAGGCCATGATATCTCCATCAACATTATACATTTTATGGGTTGAATCAAGTTACTGGAGAAAACATCAAGGAAGCACTGTAGGACAATGATATGGGCAAAGCTTTAAAGTCCCCACAGCACAGACGATAAAGCCAAGAATAGAAAAAGGACATTACATCAAGCCAAGGAACTTCTGCACTGCAAAGGAGACACTCAGAAAGTGAAGATAATCTGCGAGATGGAGACAACATATTCACAAGCTGTGCATCTAACAGCTATTATTATATATCCAGGACATATAAGAAAAACTCAGTCAAGTAATCCAGTGTAGAAATGGGCCAAGGATATGAACAGGTAATTTTATTTTGTCCTTCTTCTTTCTTCTTCTTTGCTTTAATTTTATGTCACCTCTAGAAAGGCTTTTCTTTTTTGCATTATTATTTTATTATTTATTATATTATTATTTTATTATTTTATGATACAATTCCATAGACTCAGGGATTTCCAAGTCCCCTGCCCCCACTGAATTCCTCCATATTATTACAATAGTATAGTCGTTCACGGATAGTCATAAGTCTATCATTCTGCAATTTAATTGTTTCCTGGCATTGTAATTATAGACAATGGCAGACAGTCCAGCATTCTATTATCAAGATATGTTGAATAGTTTCATTGGGGGTCTATCTTTAACCTGGAAGTAGAGATGTAAATTGCATTGAATCTTCATATCTTGATATGACAGTCTGCATTACACAGTTATTATATATGTCCTTAAATGAAAAACCATGAAACAAAATCAACAAAGGAACATAAATATAAAATTTACAATAACACGAAGTTGAACAGAATGCTACTAAATGACCAATGTGTTGCTGAAGAAATGAAAAATATAATCAAAATCTTCTTGAAGAAAATGATGTTATTTTATGACCTGTGTGTCATTGAAGAAATTAATAGGAAAAAGAACTTCTTTGAAGAAATGAAAGTAAAAATAAAAATATCAAATCTCGTAAAATACAGCAAAAACAGTGTTGAAATGTGCTCACCAAAAATATAAATATCTCTAATAAATGTTCTAATAATGCATCTCAAGAACTTATTAAAAGAGAAAAAACAAACAGCAAATAAAAATGATAAAATCACAGCAAAAATAAATGGAATTGAAACTAAAAAAAGAAAAACTCATAAATTGCAACAAAAAAGAGCCATTTTTAAAAAAGAAGATGAACAATGCAAACTTTTAGCTGGACTAATAAAGAAAAGCAAGAGAGAAAAACCAAGTAGAATCAGGGATGAAAAAGACAGCATACTAGAAACTACTAAGGCCTTCTCCTCTTGCTGGATGGACTCTTTGATCATTCTGTGGTGTCTTTCTTAGTTCTTAGTAGTTTTCACATCAATGTTTATATTATCTGATGTAAGAATGGCTACAGCAGCAGCTTGCTTTTCCTTTCAATTTGCTTAGAATATCTTGTTTCATCCTTTCACTTTCAATTTCCATATATCTTTGTTGGCAGGATGTGTCTCTTGTAGACACTGATGAATGGGTTTTGTTTTTTTAGACTCAGTCTTCTAATATGATGCTTGATTGATGAGTTTAAGCCCTTTACATTCAGAGTTAATACTGATAAGTACTAATTTGCTCCTCTTATTTTAGCATTGGTTTGTATATTGTTTAATTTAATCTTTCTTTGTTGTATTATTGGGATGTTTTCCATGTTTGCCTTTGGTTTTGGTAGGTGCCACATGGCAGATCTGGAAGAGGTAAAACCTTTGAGCTTTTCTAATGGAAGAATTTTATGTCAATTTATTTTTCAAAGACAAAGTAAAGCTTTGCTGGGTAAGTTATTATGGGCTAACAATTCTTTTCTGGTTTATGGAGCTTCCTCTGAGAGGTCAGCAGCGAATCTGATTAGGGTTCCTCTATATGATAATTGACTTTTCATATACTTTTGTTGCTCTTTTTTCCTATTATTATTTTATGATATAGTTCCATAGGCTCTGGAATTTCCCTTGTCCCCTATGCAAATCACCCCTCCCAACACACTGATTTCCCCTTTATTGTAAAAGTATAGTTCTTCATAACAGTCATAAATCCATCATTGTGGGCATGGGCAATTGCAGAGAGTCCAGTATCCTATTGTCAAGATATATTGAACAGTTTCACTGGGAGTCCATCTTTGATCTGGAAGGAGAGATGTATACAACATTGTATCCTCACATCTGGATATGATAGTCTCCACTGTACAGTTACTATACATCCCCTTAAATGAAAAGCCACGAACAAAAGTCATCAAGGTGACTTTTTTTTTTTTCTGGTCTTCACTTCTCACTTGTCTCTAGGTTGGAACTGTTGACATTTCCCTCCCATGACATCCTGAGCCACTTTGGTGATGGCCACCACCAGTCTTCCCTGATGGACACAGTGCTTTGCTGCATTGCCAGGGTTGTTGTGGCCTGAATCTAAATCTCTCTAAGCCGGGAGCAGAGTGCTCCCACACTAGCAGACCTGAGTATACTGACTCCTGCATAGTCCTGGCAAGGATTCCATGCTTGACCTGGCTGTGCCTGTCCTTGTCCTGGGACTCCCTGAGGGACAGCTGGAGTCCTCTTCCTGGAAGGCAGGTTGAGGACCCTGCAGGTAACAGTTGAACCGGGTGGTCCTGCCTCTCAGGAAGGAGGAACCACCCTCTCAGGGACCCAAGTCAGATGCTTTCCAGCCAAGTGCCACCTACAGTCCACTGCTTCTTCCCTCTCAGACTCTGACAGATTTGAAAGTCTCAAATGCTTCCAGTACACTAAAAAGCCACAGAATGGAATGAACTGCTGAGCAGACCCTGGTTCCGAGTGCTAACAGGTACAGTAAGCTCTGGGCAGCACAGTAGGTATTGCTAGCTTCCTGGATGAAGCTGACTGCATGAGTTTTATAGGATGGGTACTAATGGAGTAGCTGGAGAGGAGGTGGCAGCTGTTCCCCCAGGTGGAACAGCTGTGAGTGAGGCAATGGGAGAGAGGAGATGCTGAGGCCATGTACTGGAGTGACTGGTGTCGTCTTGCGGCATGCTAAGTTGCAGCTCAGCTGCTGCACTTCAGATTCAGTTCCCTGCCAATGTACTTGGGAAGCAGCAGAGAATGGCCCAAGTCCTTGGATGCCTGCCACTATGTCGGAGCCCTAGAAGAAGCTTTATACTCTTGGATTTACCATGGCCCATCCCTGACTGCTGTGACCGTTTGAGGAGTGAACCAACAGATGGAAGATCTCTCTCCTTCTCTATAACTTTATCTTTTAAGTAAATCCATCAAGGTAGACAGAAACTGAAAGTTAGCAAGCTAAGGCAGTAGCTGGGATGGAGGGAGATGGGGACATGGGATCCACCCATCAGATGTTCTGGGAAATGATGACAGTGGGATGCAGAGAAAGGCCCTGGCTGACTTTGAGGTTCTTGTCACATTTACTGGGGTTTCCTTAGCTGGCCCAATGCCTGTCCTGACGTCCCACAGCAGCTGCCTGATCTGTGGGCATGGGGAATGGAGCGGTAAGTGTGCATCCGTTTCAGAGGCAAGCCTGTAGCTGCTGGGCCTGGGTGTCCAGGGAAGAGGGGAGCTTGGGCCGCCCTCTGCTTGCTCCTGAAGATCACATCCTGCGTCTTCCCCAGGGTGAAGCTGTCACCTTTGTCAGGCAGCACCTGCACCAGGACAAGTGTGTACGGTGTCAGAGGACAATGCCCAGTGCCGGCTGCTGACCCCAGACAGACCTGCCCTCTGCTCCCCAGCTCACCAGTGCTGCCACAGGGAGCTGCTGTGTGGAATCACGCTTCCTGGTCTAAGAGCAAAACTAAGTTCAACAGCATGTCCCACAGCAGGAGAGTTGAGAGAGCGAAATCAAGGTGAGCAGAGAGGAGTGAACCAGGGCTGGGCTCTGCTGCCCTGTTTCTCATTGCTCTGCTGGCAACAAGGTTTGATGTGGCTTCACTCCTTGGTGCTTTTCTCTCTACCACTAAACACGGCTGATGCTGAAAAAATATACACACAGGTACACCTTGCCCTGGAAAATGGCATGATTTGGTGTTGTCAAAACCCATGTTTAGCTATTCAGTGGGCCACCCATGGTCTGAACCCGCAGTAATCATTATCATTTCGGTAAGGAGAAAGATGCTGGGGACCACATCTGATTGAAATTCACCTGCCTGTCTTTTCCTTGCTGTCACCGATCTTCATCACACACAGCTCCGACAGGCCGTGTGCCGTGCAATCCCATGTAATCCTGTATAATCACTGCCAAAGCCTATGAGCTGTTAGCATCCTAAGTTTTTAAAAGTGATCACTGAGGATGAGAGATGCTTTGGAATGTGGAGGGTGGCCAGGTGGCAGGGGTCAGCAGAAACTTCAGCTTGCAGGCTGTGGCAGCTTACCCTGGGTAAGCTACTCCCATGTTCCGGGGGTGGAACACACTCATGTTCCTTGCAAAGAATTACCCAGAGCTCTCTCTCAGACCTGGCAACTCCTCAGGAATGCTGTCTATACCATTAACCAATCTCATCCAGAAAATGCCCCCAGTAAGAATTATTGGCTTGTAATTGACACATTTTTATTCAATTACAAAAACTTCAGAGATAGGATTAATTCCATGCTCCTTGGCTTGCTTACCACTCTAAAGAGACTAAATGGCTGAAAGTATTTAAAAGAGACATTGCTCCAGAGGACAGAAAAACCCTTGAATGTCTGCATCTAAACAAACCGCAGGGCCATGAAAGGAAACATAAAAGGAGTAATGTTAGGCAGTCTATAATTAAAGTATCAATTCTCTCTGCATGAATAAGAAGAGAAGATGTACTAATTAGTGGCGAATATCATCAGCGATCAGGCTGGGAAGGTACTTAGGCAAAACGCTCAGGCCACCTTTGAACACTCTGTGGTTTCCAATTAGAAGGTTTACATGTGAGGACAAATAACACAAGGGCATCCCAGTGTCCTTTTAAAGTTGCAATTACTTAAAAATATTTTTACAACAATGTGTTGGAGAGGGAGAGCAAAGGGGGGGAGAGAGAGAGAGAGGCTGGTGTGCTCCCCTAATGTCCATGGCAACTGGGGCAGTGCTACAACTGAACCGAGGACCCAGGAACTTAATCTGGGTCTCCCATGGGAGTATGGGGTATTGAGTCATCTCCTGCTGCTCCCCAAGATGTGCTTTACCAGGAAGCTGATGTCAGGAGCTTTTCATTTTTCATAAAGACTTATTCAAAAGGCAGAGCTACAAAGATCATGGGCAGACCAGTGGAGAATAGAGGTCTTCATCCATTGGTGGACTCCTCAAATGGGTGCAACAGCCAGGGCTGGGCCAGGCTGAACCCAGAGAAGCCTGGAACTCCATCTAGTTTCCCTTGTGAGTGGCAGGACCCAAACACTTGAGCCATTCTCCACTGCTTTGCCAGGTACATTAACAGGGAGCTGAATTGGAAATGGAGCAGCCAGGACTCAAACCCACACACAAATGGAATGCTCATGTCACAGAAGGAATTGTAACTTTCTGTGTCAGTGTGGGCCCTGGAGCTGGATGTTGAGCTCAAAGTGAGCTAGAACTCCAGGGACCCTGGGAAGCCTCATCTGTGACCATCAGCCAAGTGTTTCCTTGAGCCAGGTGCTGCTGCTCAGGTGGGCAGCAGGGCAGCCAGAGGAGGGCAAAGGCCATGGAGAAGAGAGCCAAGAAGGAGGCAGGGGGCAGGCAGGAAGAGGAAGGACCAAGTCTAGGGTGCTGTGCTCCACAGCTGGCAGCACTGGGCACACGGCATCTGCTTAGCTCAGCTTCCTCCCTGTGACATCCTGGAGGCTCCTCCCTCCCCAGGACCTGGATGGCATGGCAGGACCAGGGCCATCGACTGTCTCCTCCTGACACCGGCAGGTGGGCCCATACATGGCTGCACCTGCTCAGCCCAGCTCAGCTTCCTCCCTGTGACATCATGGGGGCTCCTTCCTCCAAAGCACCTGGAGGACACAGCAGGACCAGGACCAGGACCACTGACTGTCAATCTCTTCCCAATACTGGCAGGTGGGGCAATGAATGACTGTACCTGTTTAGCACCCCAGGTAGTGGTGGTACAAGCTCTTGGGCCTCTGCACTCACACAGGAGACCTGAAGGAAGTACCTTATTCCTGGCTTCAGCCTGGCTCAGCTCCAGCCCTTGTAACCATTTGGGGAGAAAATCAGTCGATGGAATATCTCATTCTTCCTCTCGTTCCTTCTGCCTTCTAACTAACTAACTAACTAACTAACTAACTAACTAACTAAGCAAACAGAGAGAGAGAAAGAGAGAGGAGACAGAAGGGAGAGGAGAGAGAGAAGGGAGAGGGGAGGAAGAGAACTTCTGTGCTCTCAGTGGGTAGCTGACAGTATACAAGTTTGAGAGAATTTGATATATCACATATCATGCAATTTACAATCATTAAACTTAATCTTATAGGAAGACATTCACTCCATCATCAGCAAAAGCACTCACGCAATTTTTTTCAGCTATGATGTCCTGGCATCCAGTGAAGGTGAATCTGCCTAGAATTGTCTTGAAGGTTTCCACTCACGTAACCTCTTTCTATAGTTCCAAAGCATTGAATTGCAAGGCTGACAGGCAAAGGAAGATGAAGAAGACCTGCCTCCTTCCCAGCTCCTTTCCTCTACAGTCTTCCAGACAGCTGTGTGCCTGAGCCAAGCACACAAGCTCCATTTCAAGTTGGAAGGATGGTTTAGAGTATGACTGGGCACACCCATTACTGCCTGGGAACTCCTGGGACTCCACGTGAATTCTCAGAGTTCTGTTTATAGGGGGTTGAACTTGTGTGTTCATCACAAACTCCTTGTATCTCATCTGGCAGTCAAACTGGCTACATGCAATGGGGATGATGCCCAAGCATCTCATGCCTTCCTTTGCATTGTCCTGCTCACAGCACACCCATGAAGGAGGTGGAGCAGTCCCCTCCACACAATGTCAGCCTTTGTCTGCAAAGCCCAGGCCCCATCAAGTTTTCAATATAACTGTGACTAGCTTAGGTGCTCCTAGCCCAAAATAGAAATATACAGCACTTCAGGAAGGTTCTGGAGCCAGCATGTCCTTCTTGAATGGCTTCCTTGTTGTGGTACTGGGAGGATAGTGAGGCCTTAGGCTGCCTGCCTGCTTCTCAGCCAGGAGCCTCAGCTGGCCATCAGGCACTGGGCCAGTCCATTTGCACAACCAGGGTCACACTTTCTGTCTCGTCCTATTAGGTGCAGGTTTGATTGGCAGAGACAGGAGGATGAAGCATCTCGGCCCAGCACAAGCAGCAAGCCAGCTGAGCAGAGTATATGCCAGGGAAGCAGAGGTCTGAGGACACCTGCTGCCAGGGACCCGTGTGTCAGTGAGCCACACCCCTTGATGGTGGGGGCCCTGCATAGAAGTCCTCTGGCCAGGAGCTACCAGAGCTCCCACCACATCATCCCCCTGCACCTGCTGCCCCTAGCTCCTGGTGAGATTTTTGCTTGGATCTGCCTTTGACCTGTTGGCTCAATGAGACAAGACTGGATCTGAGCATCTCCTCCCTGGAGAGCTGTCAGGACCAAAGCCTGGCACATCACATCCTGTTCTCTTCAAGGCTGAGCCAACTGGGCTTTGGCAAGGTGCTCGGTCACAGTGCTGGGTGGGGCCGACTCAGCTGGGATGAAGCAGGTATTGTTCCCAAGGGCAGACACACCTCTCTGTTCAGCCTAGCCCCAAGGCAAATTGCCCCGGCAGGAAGGTTAATGGGCAGGCTCACAGATGGGCAGCTTCACAGTTGGAGGTGGGTAGCACCATGGGTTGGGTATGTGGTGATGGTGTTCCTGGTGACAGAGCCTTAGTCACCATGGGGCATCCCAGGTAGATAGGAGCAGGCCTTTCCACCAGCATCTGTCCTCACAAAGCCAGCATGATTAGGTCACAGGGTTGCATCGCAGCAGCATTATCCTGTCTAATCACTTCCCAGGAGTTCTACCGCTAAGCACCACAACAGTTTAAGTACCCACGTTCCTGGGACTGTTAAGACTTCAGGGACTCAGCTGTCAACACATGGTTCTCCAGGGGACATAAAAGTTAGCATTCAAAGCATGACAGCCACCTGTTGGGCTAAGCTTGGACCAACACTGGTGGTGATTTCTCCCAGCTGCAATACTGTTTAAAGTTTGCAAAGGATGAGGTGTGCCAAAATCTAAGCCATTAGCAGGGTAGGACCTTCAGGATGTGTTGAATCACAGGTTTGGAGCAGGGGATCAATGTAGCAGGGACTGAGACCTTAAGAAGGAGGCCCACAGGACCACCTGGTCTCTGTCTTCCACAGCAGGCTGTAGCAGCAGGTGGAGGTGCCTCATGAAACATGCATGGTATCCTAGTCTGGGGGCATTCCAGTATCCACAGCATAGAGAGAAGTTTACAGTTTAAAGCTGCATGATAGAGGAGGCTATCTTAGTCTTTTTGTGTTTCCATCAATGAGAGTTTGGAAGCTGGTGCTGTGGTGAGGAGAGCTCTGCCTGTAGTGCCATTATTCCATTTAGGTGCCACTTCAAGACCAAGCTGATCCGTTTCTGAACCGGCTCCCTCCTTACGGCCTAGGAAAGTGGCAGATGAGGGCTCAAGTGCTTGGGCAATTGCACCAACATGGGAGAAAGTGATCCTGTATCCGAGCTTTGTCCTGGCCCAGCTCTGGTAGCTGTGGACGTTTGGACAGCAAATCAGTACATGGAATTCTCTGTCTTTCTCTCTCTCTTTCTCTCTCTGTCTTTCTATCTCTTCCTCCCTTTCCTTATGTGTCTCTCCTGCCCTTACTGCAACTCTGCCTGTCAAATCAATATAGAAAAATCTTTACAAATGAAGATTTGCTTGGCTCACAATTCTGGCATCTGGTGAGCATGGTCCTGGGCAGCGTAACACTTCCTACCTGGCCTGAGCCCTGAGCTCCAGCAGTTCTGAGAACTGGCTGGCAGGCTTACACCCCTACACTGAGATACACCCCCACCTACACTGCCAGCCTCTCCCCTGCATGGGGCTTTTTGTAGCTAGGTCCCCAGGCTCTGTCTTCCATCATGGGCTTCTCCAGGGAGGCCTGCTTTCTTGCTCACTTCCTCCCTTTAGCAGAGATGTGACAGGTGTTCACATCTGTCTCTTAGGCTACAGAAGGTTTTAGGGAATCCATTTTTATCCCTCCCAGGGTTGTGTCCCCTTAGAAGGGGCAGGAAATGGTAACCCTGAATCCAAAGGAGAGAAGGTTTCCTAGGAGTTGGACTGGAGATCTCATGCCTGGGAACCATGTTTGGAAGGTAGGAAAGGATTCTGGGTGCTTTTCTAATCATATTCAGCTCACTGTGGTTCAGCCACTGAGGATCAAAGCTACTGGTGGGGGACCTGGGTCTCTATGAACACAGCCAGATCTTTTCCTTGTCATTATTTTCTGAACAATACAGTTTAATGCATTGCATTTGCTATGGGGAGCTATAAATATGTATGGGGGTTATACATCATCTGGAAGTAAGTTACACAGTACATGGGAGGATTGCCATGCCCACGTATATGGGTTTTGCTTGGATTTTAATGTCTGCAGGAGGAAGTTCTTGGAAGTAATCCCCATGGATGCCATGGGACAGCTGCCTGTGGCATACAGCAACAACGAGCCATCTGGAGGCCAGCATTCGGCACAATGGTTTACGTTGCCACCTGTGAGTGCTCGTTCAAGTATTAGTTGCTCCACTTCTGATCTAGTTCCCTAATAATGGCCTGAGAAAGCAGTAGAAGACACCCCAAGTATTTTGGTCCTGCGTTCTTGTGGGAGACATGGAGGAAACTCCTGGTTCCTGGCTTCACCCTGGCCTAGCTTTGGTCATTGCAGCCATTTGGGAGTGTGAACCAGAAAGATCCAAGATTCTCTCTCTCTCTTTCTCTTTCATGTCTCAGCCATCTCAAACACATAGTACTGCCTATCAAATTAGTAAATCAGTCTTTCATGATTATTCATTTTCTATTTTAAAGATACCCAAGCTTGCAATCATCTCAATGAGATTCCTTCCACACAGAAAAGCAGCTAAAGGAATTGTTTTCCCATTTTGTCACATGCTGTGGGAGGCCAGCTTGGGTGGGGACTTGCTTTCAGTAAACTGAAGGAGTAGGAGGACATTCAGCACAGGGCCAAACCTGCAACCATCATTGATCCCAGACAACACCAATGGATTGCTGGAAGGGTTGTATGATCGTGTCCCAGCTGTGTGCTGGGATACACAGATCCTCTCCTGCTGAGAAAAATGAGCTGCTTTTCTGCTTTACAAGATGTGTTTCCATTTCAGAGTTGCTGTGGACATCAGGAAAAGCAGGGTTTGGAGCTCCCTGACTGCTAGGAAACCGTCAGGATTTGCAATAGTTCGTAACTGGCATGTGACTGTGACACTTCGCCAAGAGCGTGTAACACTTCCTACCTGGCCTGAGCCCTGAGCTCCTGCAGTTCTGAGGACCAGCTAGCTGGCTCACACTCCTACACTGAGCTATACACCCACCTACACAGCCACCCTCTCCCCCTGCATGGGGCTGCTTGTAGCCAGGGTTCCAGGCTCTGTCTGCAGAGCCAGTATTGATCATGTCTGTTACAAACAACTGCAGCTGGCTTGGAATAAGCCAGTAACTCATAGAGGTGTCCATGCTGCCATTGCCTGTCTCCAACCCTCTATCCTTTCAGCTTCTGCTTGTGCCAGTACCCAAAGACATGGCAACTAGAGACTGACAAGAAGGGTCAAGGCATTCTAGACCAGTGGACTTGTCACTGCTTGGCAGGCCCAATACCCATATCAGAGTGCCATGTCCAATCCCAGTTACTCCTCTTTGCATCCACCTCCCTGCCAGAGAGCCTGAGAAGGAACTGGAGGATGATCCAAGTGTGTGGGCCCCTGCCATCCATGTAGAAGACACAGATGGGGTTCTTAGCTCCTGGCTTTGTCCTGGCTCAGCCTTGGCTGTTGATGGATGAACCGGTGGATAGAAGAGCTATGTGTCTCTTTCTGTCATTCTGTCATTCAAACAAACAAACAAACATGTGTGAGTGCCACAACAAGAGGGATGCTGGAGGGCATGCCATATATACGAGCAGCAGCTCAACACAGAACCATGGGGAAGCTTGACCTTGGGCATCAGGCAGGGCTGCGTGGACATCTTGCCCAACCTCCCTGGACAGCTGTCCTTAGAATCCTTGTGCTTCCTCAACAGTATGGAGCACAGAGACCAGGACTCTGGACTTGGGCATCACCTTGCTGCAGCCTTGCTGGTCACTGGATGTGGGAGCTACACCAGACACAACATAAGACACCAGGCTTTTCCTGGAGACCCGGTCAGAGTGGACACATCCACTGGGGAGCTTGGAGGCAGCAAGCTTCATTGAGTCTTGTGCTGTGGAAGCCTGTTGCTTCTGCAATGCAGACTGCACCTCTTTAGGCTTAATGGAACCATTAGAGGGGTCAGCTCATCCTTGTAATTGTGTGGGTAATTCTCTTACTCTGAAAGAATGATCACTTTGGGTTTATGTCCTATTTCACACTATGTACAGGGCTTATAAGTGAGAGTGTTCATTAAAATTTTACAATTTGGTGGAAGGCAAGCTTTCTAAGTGCCTTCTACTTAAAACATAAGGCAGATTTTTTTTTAAGTCTCAACACCAACCCAGGAACCACCTTACTGGCATCAGAGGCACCTGGGCTCCTGGCAGCTGCTGTCTGTAGCAGGTGGAGAGTCACATCCCCATGCGATGCTAGCCTGCAGCCACTCACCTGAGGAGAGTGATCTTTATGATGCATTGGCAGGACTGAGTTTGTGCAAACACCTTTCCCTTGTTGGAATCATATCCTCTTCCCAGGGAGAAGTGATAGGAAATGTGGCCATTGCTTGACCAGCCCCAGCCTGGCAGAGCAGTAGAAACTGGGATTAAGGGTATATTAGATGAAATAATAAATGAAAGCGTCCTTAATCTGGAGAAAGAATTGGAAAACAATATATAGGAGGGTCATAGAACTCCCAACAGAGTTGATCAAAAGCAAACTTTACCAAGACGCATTATAATCAAGCTGTCTTCAGTTGAACATAAAGAAAATACCTTTAAATGTGCATATGAAAAAAAATCAAGTGACCTATAGAGGAACCCCAATCAAACTGACAGCTGATCTCTCAAAGGAAGTGCTATAGAACAGAAGAGACTGGAGTGATGTATTCCAGATTCTAAAATGGAAGAGGTTTCAGTCCAGAATAATGTATTCATCAAAGCTCTCTTTTGTTTTTGAAAATGAAATAAAATTCTTCCACAGTAAAGAAAAATTCCAAGAATTCACCTCTTTTAAACCTGCCCTACAAATGATACTCAAAGATGTTCTCATGAAAGAAAAAAGAAATAGTAACTACCAAAGCCAAAGGCAAATGTGGAGAACATCCCACTAAAAGACTAATAGAAGACTAACTCAAAGAACAACCTACTGCTACAATGACAGGATCAAACTGCCACCTACCCATAATAATTCTGAATGTAAATAGATTAAACTAATCAAATGCCAAGTGATATTCCAAGTGAATGGTAAGGATAAATGGTGCAGGTGTAACCATTCTTATTATCAGATGATATAGATTTTGACGTGTAAAACATTAAAAGAGATGAAGAAGGACACCATATAATGATCCAAGGATCCATTCAGCAAGAAGAGATCACCATAATAAATGGGGACGCCAATATTAGAGCTAACATCCATATGGGATCTTGGCATGTTCAAGGTGAGGACTTTAGCCATTAGGCTATCGGGCTGGACCCTCTACCAAACATTTCAAGAGGAACATATCCCAGTCTTCTACAAGCATTTCCAAGCAACGATAAGAGAGGGAATACTTCCAAACTGTTTCTATAAAGCCAGTATCATCTTATTGCCAAACCCAGATACAGATACAACAGCAAAAGATAACTACAGACTGATATCCTTGAAGAACATCGATGCAAAGTTCCTCAACAAAATATTAGCCAACAGGATCCAACAGTACATCCGGAAGATCATTCACCCAATCCAGGTGGTATTCATCCTAGGCATGCAAGGATGGTTCCATATTCGCAAATCAATAAATGTGATACACCACATTAACAAACTGAAAAATAAAAATCATATGATCATCATAATAGAGGCAGGAAAGGCATTTGTTAAAATCCAACACGACTTCACACTGAAAACCCTAAGCAAGATAGAAATAGAAGGAACATTCTACAACACGATCAAAGCAATGTAAGAAAACCCAATGCTAGCAATGGACTAAATGGGGAAAGACTGGAAGCCTGCCCACTAAAATCTGGAACTAGACAGGGATGTCCACTGTCACCACTACTCTTCAATATAGTGTTGGAAGTCCTTGCTGGAGCTATTAGACAAGAAAAAGCAATCAAAGGAATTAAAATTAAAGGAACTGAAATTATCTCTGTTTGTAAATGACATGATTCTCTACACAGGAGCACCAAAGGGCTTAGGGAACAGATTATTGGAAGTTATAAGAGACTTTGTCAGGGAAGCAGGATACAAAATTAATGAGCACAAATTGATAGCTGAGAACAAATTGCAAGTAGAGTCCCCTTTAAAATAGTGGAGAGGAATCTTAGATACCTAGGAATTGAGCTAACCAAATATGTGGAAGATCTCTATGACCAAAAACTACAAAACATTTTAAAATGAAGTAGAAGAAGACCTTGAAAAATGGAGAAACTTACCATGTTCCTGGATTGCCAGGATCAACATCATCAACATGTAGATATCATCAGAAGTAATATACAGATTCAAAGCAATGCCAATCAAAATCTGAACAACTTTCTTCTCAGAAATAGAAAAGATGGTACAAAAGTTCATCTGGAATCACAAAAGACCACGAATAGCCAAAGCTATCCTAAAGAATAAAAACCAAGCTGGAGGAATTACAATTCCAGACCTCAAGACATACAACAGAGCAATGGTCATCAAAACAATCTGGTACTGGTACAGAAACAGAGAAGATCAATGGAATAGAATAGAAACACCAGAAGGAAGCTCACACATATACAACGAATCTTCGAAAAGAAAAGCAAAAATAATTTCCAGGGAAAAATCCTGGTCTCTTCAACAAATGCTGTTGGGACAACTGGATAGCAATTTGTAGACTTAAGAAGCAAGACCCGCACCTGTGACATTTTACAAAAACTGGCTCTAAATGAATCAAGGACCTAAATCTACACACATAAACAATCAAATGTTTAAGGGAAAAATTGGGAAGCACTCTCCAAGATATAGGAACAAGAAAAGGCTTCTTAGAAAAGATGCCAAAATCACAGGCACTCAAAGTCGAAATGAATGAATGAGACCAATTCAAACTAAAAAGCTTCTGTATAGCAAAGGAAACAATTAGCAAAGTGAAGAAGCAGCCAACAGAATGGGAGAAAACTTTTGCACACCACCCAAGTGATAGGGGACTAATATCCAGGATTTACAAAGGCATTCAGAACCTAGGGACAGGAAAAAACAAAACAAAACAAAGCAAAACTAAACATCTGTAAAGACATGGGTAAAGTAAATGGACAGACATTATTCAAAAGAACAGATTCAAATGGCCAACAGCCATGTGAAGAGATGCTCAGGCTGCCTAGCCGGCAGGGAGATACAAATGGAAACCCCTTTGAGGTACCACTTAAAGTGAGGTTGACCTACATTCAGAACTCTACTGACAACACCTGCTGGAATGGATGTGGGAAGAAAAATACCCTCCTTCACTGCTTGGGGGAGTACAGGTTAGTACAACCACTATGGAAATCTGTTTGGAGAATGCTTAAAGAATCAAAAACACACCTGCCATATGACCCAGCTATCCCGCTCCTAGGAATATACCCAAATGACATAAAAGCTGAATATGAGAAAGGGATCTGTAATCCTATATTTACAGCAGCACAATCTACAACAACAAATATATGGGAACAATCCCGATGCCCATCCAAAGAGGAGTGGCAAAAGAAGCTGTGGTGCATCTACTCCGTGGAATATTACTTAGCCATTAAAAAGAATGAAATTATACCATTTGCAACTAGATGGTCCCAACTAGAGACCATTATGCTCAATGAAATAAGTTAATCCCCACAAAGACAAAAGCCATATTTTCTCTCTAATATAAGGAAACCCAGTAACCCTTTCCATATTCTTTTTGCTACATCCGATGTGTTTTGATGCTTTAGATTTCATTTTCATTTATTCCAAATGGTTTCTTTTGCAAAGTCATCGCTGATTCATGAATTGCACAGTGCCATTGTTTTACCCAAGTGGCTTTTGTGTTTTCTTTTCATCACCTATGCATTGGTTATTCAGTGGAGTGTTTTTCTGATTCTGTGCTGCTGTGAATTTGTTGCTGTTGTTTTAGCTTCATACCTGTAGTTGACTTTGTTTCATGGCTTCTCTTTTAAGGGAACGTATAGTGATGGCATAGTAAAGACTGCCATATCCAGATGTGAAGACACAATGTAATATGCATCCCTACTTCCAAATCAAAGATGGACTCCCAGTGGAACTGTTGGACATATCTAGACAATGGGATGCTGGACTGTCTGACATGGTCTGTACCAGCAATGTCGGGGCACACTTAAATAACAGACTGATGGAATCATGACTCCTTATGAAGGACTATACTATTGAAACAACATGGGGAAAATCACTCTGGGGGTGGTAATTTGGTGGGGAGGGGTGCAGATTCTAGGATTCTAGACCCAATGGAATTGTACCATAAAATTAATTTTAAGAAATTAACTACAGAAGTAATTGTAAAATGTAGTTTTCAGTTGAATCTTTTTAAACAAAAGTGTTAAAAATGTTTTTTCAAAAATTTGAGCATGTAATTATGCACTGAGTTTCATGTGATGTGTATGAATTATTAATATTCTTGGGAATTAATGATATATTGTAACGGTAGCTCTTGGATCCTGGATGCAGCCATTTGTGGAAGAAACCAGCAGATGAAAGATATCTCTGACCTCTTTGTCTTTCTCTCTCCTGCCCTCTCTCTACCACTTGGCTCTTGAATAAATTAAAAATAAATTGGATGTTAAAGACAGAAACGCAGCCTTTCTCCCACATTGGTGCTTTATTTTACAAGAATTCAAGTCAACTTACACAGAAAAGACATTTCAGCTGTCAATGACTTGGGGCAACAGGGAGTTGAACAAGTCACTCAGCTATGGGTTCTGAGCCGTCAACAGAGTGGTTATTAGCACAAGAGCCTTGTTCGGTTGATTTGACCCCTGATCTTCAGCGTTTATTTTCCCTCAAGTGGTATCTTTCTGCCCAGGATTGCTTACTACAATGGAGTTCAGGCTCAGTGGCCTTTCAATTTGCCCAGAGAACCTTGATTTTAGGCAGACAGACGGGGCAGCTCCCAATTCATGATCCTGGTTTGCCAGCCTATGTGGAGGACCCTGAGAAAAGACAGTTCCCAGCTGGGAGCCCACCCTTCACTTCCATCTCTGGTAATAAGCCTTATTGATGCTAAAATGCCAAGGTCGGTGTGGGTGGAGGAAGATGTGGGCCTGTGGGGGAAGCCCAAGTCTCCCATCAAGGCTGAGCCAGAGTTGCCTGGCCTTGCCCTTTCCTGGGGGTACCAGATCTTTTCTTGTTGGAGACCTCACTAAGGCCAGGTTTATAAGGAGTAGGTATTGCATGAACACATGTGCCCAGGCCCCTCTTCACACACATCCATCTAGACAACACATCTTGATGTGGATGCTTGCAAGTAGGTGCTCCCAAACCTACAGACAATGCCAGGGCAATTCTCCAATGAGAAAACCACAGTGTATGTCAGTGAATTGTGCTAACTTGCTGGCACTCAGGCAAACGCACAGTGGCAGGAGCTTCCAAAATGCTGGTATCTAGGGAGAATGGGTTGTCTGATAGAACATTTCCCTCCACTCTATTAAACTGGATATTTTTTAATTCTATGCTGCTTTTTTTAATATATATATAAGCCATGGGGAATCTCTTCTTTCCAAAGACATTGAGAAAATGTGCACAGAATGAGCAGAAAGAGAGTCATCTAATTTGTTCTAAAACAAAGGATCACAAGGGACTGTAGGTGGCAAGGACGGCCAGCTGGTGGAGAGCACGGTGTGAAGGAGAGGATGTCTGAAGCAGGAAGGGAGAGCAGTAGTACACGTGGGGGTGGCTGGAGGAGGCGTCAGCTCAGCCCAGAGACAGCTGCATATCATGTGTGAACTGTCAGCAAGTCCAGTGGGGATGCTTGAACCACATGGACCAGTCGCCATTTCAGAGCCACAGTAAAACACCTTAGATGCTAACTTGATGAAGAGGAGGAGGTCTGCGTAGCCCCTAGCTCTGGGGTCCAGTTCAGGATCAGGCAGCCTCAATACCTTTGCTTCTGATGGTGTTGGCAGGCAACCACAGTGGAGCATATAGAGGCAGAGGCTGGGCCCAAACTCAGGGTTCTCTGACAGCCTTCTCTGTGGGAAAGGGCACAACCCCAGCCGACCAATTACCGCAGTTCCATCACCTCCCAATAAGGCTACATGTGGAGTATGACTTTAATATGGGGACCTTCAGAGGGACTTCCAGCATCCAAGATAACAGCAAAGCCAGGCAGTGGTGTCAGCAGAGCAAGGCTGTGCACCTGCTCCCAGGAGAGTTGTAGCCACTGTGGGAGTGAGCAAGGGTTGGGAGGCAGCAGGAAGAGGTGCCGCAATGCCAATGCAATGGACAGCGGGCTAGCGTAGATGCTGCACCCTGCCAGACCTCCTGACTTCCAGCTGTGGCTCGGCCACTCAGCAATGGATAAAGCCTGTTCAGGGTGAAGCTTTGTCATTGAGAAATGAGGGGCAGTGGAGAGCTGGAAGAAGTCACACACTCCCCGTGGAAGAGCTTCACATTAGAGGCTAATAGGGAAGTCTTGCATGGTAGAACAAACACATGCTCATGGGAGGACTGAATGTCAGTCTACAGAATTAGGTAGCTTACAGAAGGCATAAAGGAAAGACAAGTACAAGCCCAGAACTGGAAAACATGCACTTTCATACTGAGTGGATCCATGTAGCATCTTCACACCCCTTTTCTGATCACCCAGAGTCGCTGAGACTGTGGACCTGTTGCTTTGCTCCTTCTGTCTTGTGTGATACCCCAGGGTGTCCACCAAGCATTTACAAAAATGCACAGGAGACCAACATCTGGCCTGGTGGTTGAGATGCTGGTGGGAGCACCTGCAGCCCATATTGAAACATAACTCTGCTCCTGATCCCAGCTTCCTGCTAATGCACCTGGGAGGCAGCAGGTGCTGGCTCAAGTACTTGGATCCCTAGGCCCAGTGGAAGACCTGGATGGAGTTGCAGGCTCCTGGCTTTAGCCTGGTCCAGCTCTGTACATTATTGGCACTTGGGGAGTATCCTTCTGCCTCAAAAATAAACAGATAAATAATCAAGCAAATAAATATGAGCCTGAGCAGAATGCCTTGGACATGCATCACTTAGTCTTTTCCAGAGCTGGCCCCACCCTCTGCACCTTGCTCTTTGCTCTTGGCTTCCTTGGGGGATGGGACCAGTGACCCTCCCACTTGTCAACTTCTGGGTCCAGAATCCTCCTCTGCCCCTGTTGTTAGCTGTGCCACCTGCTTGCCAGCATGGCACCTGGGAAGCTGTGTCCTCATTAGTGACTGCTGTATGAGCTTATCTGCCCACTTCTGGGCAGCCCTGCTCTCTATCTCCTGGCCCTGAAGATGGCATACATGGGTGTCCTGGTGAGAGACTCAGGGTGTCTCCACCATCAGTGGATGAGGCAGAGAGGAGAGGGAGATATGAGGCAGTGGCTACTGCATCCTGACAGATATCTTGCATGGCCAAGCGTAATATGCACTACATAAGTGAGTGACACGAGACTGGACTCTGCATGCTCCCACCAATCCATCTATTTTTCCCTTGTAGTAAGAAATCTGGACGTAGTTGTCAGTCTTGTGTCAGTTACACAGTAAGTCATGAAACAAGTTTATGACTCAAGTACACGTCTGGTCTTTCTTTCATGGTTACAGAAATGCTGTGGCCCCAGCCCACATCCGTGAACTGTCCAGAGTGTGTATTGGAAGTGTACCTTCTCTACCTCTCTTGCAAAAGGAGCTTAATGAGGCTGAGCTACTTCCAACCCAGATAAACCCCGCTGTGGGTGCCACTCAAGGACAAAGGCAGGTGGACTGGAGGCATGCCCATGCTGAGGATGTCCTCGTGGCATCCTGCTGATGCTCTGAAGCCACCAGACTTCAGGCTGGGACAAGGCCCCTCTCCCTGGTGGGAATCAATGGGAGTAGAGCCCAGCTGTGGGGCTCAGATGCTCCTAAGCCAGGCTTTAGCCTGGGACAAGGCCCCTCTGCCTGGTGGGAGTCAACGGGAACAGAGCCCAGCTGTGGGGCTCAGATGCTCCTAAGCCAGGCTTTAGCCTGGGACAAGGCCCCTCTGCCTGGTGGGAGTCACGGGAACAGAGCCCAGCTGTGGGGCTCAGATGCTCCTAAGCCAGGCTTTAGGCTGGGACAAGGCCCCTCTGCCTGGTGGGAGTCAACGGGAACAGAGCCCAGCTGTGGGGCTCAGATGCTCCTAAGCCAGGCTTTAGGCTGGGACAAGGCCCCTCTGCCTGGTGGGAGTCAACGGGAACAGAGCCCAGCATACTGCTGTGGGGCAAAGATGCTCCATCTTCTTCCTGCCACCTTGTTTTTTTTTTTTTTCCCCCTAACAAACTGGCCTGGTGACCAGCTGCTCCTCTGATCACCTGTCTTAACTCTCTCCTCCCCCCACATCTTCTGGGCCTTCTGTATCCCTGTCAGAACCTTTTCACCAAGGCTGGACCATGACCTTCTAGGCAGCAACTGGCTCCAGGAATTGAGAAAAAATGGCTTGTTCTGTTTTTCTTCTTTCTTCCTTCCTTCTTTCCTTTCCTTTCTTTCTTTCCTTTCTTTCTTTCTTTCTTTCTTTCTTTCTTTCTTTCTTTCTTTCTTTCTTTCTTTCTTTCTTTCTTTCTTTCTTTTTCTTTCTTTCTTTCTTTCTTTCCTTTTTTACATATATTTTTATTGCATTTAATTTTATAACAACGTTTCATAGGCTCTGATGTTCCCCCTTCCCCTCCCCTTGCCCTGGAAAATGACCAAATAATTATAGTTTGGCAGAGTTTTAAGTGGAAGCAGAGGCCTTGAAACAAGCTGCAAATGACAGCTAAATGCAGAGTATGGGGACAAAAAGACAAAATTGCCACTTACTTTTTTGTCTCTGCATATAAATGGTTGAGAAGTCAGCATCAAGTCAGTAATGAGAGCCATTGCAGACCCTCACACCCTCACACCCTCCACACACAGGCTCTTGCTCTCATGAAGTTTGGTTCCAGATGTGCTGGTTGCAGGATTTTTGTGGTCATAAATAGACCACCTGGATGGTTGTACTGCATGTGGCATGGTTTGTGGGGAGTCAGTATTTATTGATCACAGAGTTTCAGCAGATGGAGGGCTCATTTCCTGGGTATGGGATGAAACCCACCTTGGCCACTGTTTGGTTTAAAGCATGCCCAGGTCCTGGCATGCCTCCAGAGTCTGGTCTGACTTTCTGATGCAATGGGACGGAATATTGCGATGGTCTGTGCACACACAGCCCCACACTGCCAAGGCTGTGTACCCGCAGCCCACCTACTGCCTGTAGCAGCTACTCTAGCCCGCACTGTGACACTGCAGAGTTAGGAACAGGAGCTGTGTGGTTTCACGTAGAGATGCAAGTGCAATTGCCTTTCAGTGCAGACCTGAGAATCACTGATGTTAAAATTTCTCCAAGACCCATTTTTATTTAAGTGTGCCTCCGTTTTTTCACCGTTGTGGCTCCTAGGTTCATCATGATGTGAAAAGGCAGTCGAATCAGCATGTGGCTTGGGGAGTCACATTCAAAAATGGCCAGATATTGCTTATCGCTTTGACATACAGTGAACTATCGGAAAGAACACTTTGTTGACTTGGAAAAGTACACTACTCATGTTGGAAGAAGTTTTCGTACATAAGATCCGATGCTCCAAGACTCCATCCACCAGGAACTCTGAATATACACTCCCTGATTTTGTTTGTTTGTTTGTTTGTTTAGATTTTCCTCCATTCCTGATTCTAGTTCCAAAATCAGCCTTCTGTGTTGCATAAGTCAGGTTATGCGTGTCATGTACCACTAAGTGATTTCATGTGTTCATTCTTTGGTTTTGAGAATCATACATTTTAATAAGTCCTTGAAAACATTGTATTAAACAACTGAGTATTTTGTTATCAAATAGATAAAGGCAGCCTCTAGAAATTTTGCAGGGTGATTCGAAGTACCCTCTTCAGTTTAAACGCAGTATTGCTCTGTAATTAATACAGTAACGAAATACATCATGTTCTATGAAGAACAGCAGTGATGCCTGGACGGGGGCAGCCAGCGTGCCCTTCTGTCTTCCTCTCTGAGGATGCTCTCATCTAATACTTGCTCCCAGGTTCACCCATTTGTTCAGCAGGACTTTAATAGTCCACTTGACATTTCTCCATTTTGGGATGGTTGTTCCCATTAGATTATTGTAATAAGCAAACAGGAATTGCTTGTGGCTCCTTTTTTTTTTTTTTCTTCAAAACCTGCTTGTAAATGGATTGTGTACTGGGCTTGCCGTAACAGTAGTAACTATTGCCCAGATGAAACAGCTGGTGTCTTGGGCAAAAAGCCATGCCAAGGTGGGCACGGAGCCCATGCCCTGCAGAGATTTGTTCCAGATGATTCCTCTGGGAGCTGAAGTCAGGTGGGAGGAGCTCTGTGTCTGTGGTTAGCAGCCGAGCTGTCAGGATAATTGAGCCCCACTGAAAACTGATTGGGTTCATTTAACAATGATCCATAACACCGTTTTTGTTCAAAAGTTCATAAAGCTAAGGAGCAACAGATCATCCTGTTACATGACAACAGTTAATACTGTATTCTATCTACACAATTCAGAAAGCCTGCAACGCAGAAACCAAGTGTAGAGAGATGATGGGCGTTCGGGGGTGTGGAGGGAAGGATTTGCTGCTTCCCTTGATTTGATCATTACAAGATATTCACCCACAACAAACCATAGCCTGTGCTCTACAAATACGAGCATGCTTTAAATACAGAGAACAGAATGCAAGGCTACATTGAATCTGGCAGAACGGATTCAGAAATCCATGCCTGAGAACAGTCTTCAAAAAGCTCATTAAAAAGCCTTATTATGAAAAAAAAAAGATTAAATAGTTTTTGCACCAAAATACAAATCATTTTAAACATTGAGAGGGAGATTCAGAAAGAGAGAGAGATCTTGCATTCACAGGCTCTCTCCTTAAATGCCTGCAACAGGTTGAACTAAGTTTAGACCAGGCTGAAGGCAAGAGATGGGAGCTTAATCTGGGTTTCCTCCTTAGAGGGCAAGGATCCAAGCACCTAATCCATCACCTGCTGAGTCACTCACATGTGTGCCAGAGTCCAAGGAACTGAGTCATCCTCCTCTGCTTTCCCAGACCGCAGGCAGGGAGCTGGATTGGAAGTGGAGTAGCTGGGATATGCTGGGACCACCGGTGGATGCTTAGCCTACTATTCCATAGTCGGACCCTTGTCCAACTGTTTTAATTACATGATTGATTTGTTTTCAGTTATTTATTCTTAGTCAATGTTTTTTCAGGAAATGTTATCTAGGGCAAAGACTTTGTATGTCTTTTGCAAATCACGGCACGTGTTGTAGTTCAGATTGAGTGCACAATCCACACCATTTGCATATTCACTTGGGAGGGGCGAAAATGTGAAAGAATGTACTGTCTGTCTTATTCATCACATATATTCATGACATAATATTTGGCCACTTCTTCAAGATTCTTGGAATCAAAACGATTTTTTTCTTCCTAACAAACTAAAGATACAATTTCTATTCTGTCTGATGGATTTTAGTCTGATTCTTGCATTTATGTTATTGCATTTTTTTACATGACATTTTTCTCCTGTGATTGAGGGTTCATTTCCATTCATTGAATACATCTTACTTCTTAGCCATAAGCTTAGTGATGTAAACACGGAAGACTATGATTTTTGCAATTGAAAGAATTTTAAAAAGTACACAGTTATTTTTCTATACAGAGTCAATGTTACAGAAATGTTCCTTCTGGCAAGGTCACTGTAGGGACATTCTGGGGTCCCACGCTGAAGGATTGAATTGTTCTATTTTTAAAAAAAGGTTTTCCCAAAGAATATCTTGACGTCATAAGCAACTTAATTATCCCCTAATTTGGGGTGCTTTCCCGCACTTTCAATAGCAAACTCAATGCTCTGGCAATTTGCATGGATGTCCTACCTTTGAGAAGTTCTTCCTGATCCTTGAACTGACAGAAGCTGAGTGTAAAAGATCAAGAATTAAGCTGAAGTGAGTAATTGCTTGCTTAATTTATTATTTTATTGTTTAAAAGACTAAGGCAAATCTAAGCCTTTTTTTTTTTTAAGTTGTAGAACTTGAAAGAAGATGATACGCCTCCCCATGGCTCATGCATTATTCAGTATATTTCATGGGTTGGAAAAGTTAAACAGGGTCGGCCTAGGAGAAAGCAGTGAGTGCAAGCTTTGTTTTCCATTTTTCTCTTCCTCCCCTGGAGCTAGCTACCTCTAAGTGTCTTTTCCCCTTTGAGAATGAATTTATGCACACTTTTCAGAAAATGTCTATTTCATTGAATGTATGCTGTGGTAGTGTCTGCTCTTTCTCGCTCCTACCTGTAAATGCCCAGGGACATTGTACTGGGCAACTGTCACCTGCCCCAAAACGAGTGGGAGGTCCAGAATTATGGCACACACACGCGCACACACACACACACACTCTCTCACACATTCACACACACTCACACACACACTCACACACACTCACACACACATACACACACACACACGCACACACACTCTCACACACATATATTTTTCAGCTAGAAATGTGATAGAGCCAAAAACATAGGGTTCACTTATAAGGGTACTTGAAGAAAATGCTGGAATTTGAATTTAAAAACTACATTGATTTTGGTGCAGAAAATCAGAAACTCATTTTTATTTCATAATGTTCATTTTCCACCATCTCTTTGAAGACTTTGCATGTTCTTCTGCACAGGGCCCTGTCATCCATGCGCTTGTGTACCCTGCAAGAAGTTCACACACTTTCTCAGATCACACACAGTGGTTGAGGAAGTCGGTGCTGGAGCAGGCAGCCCTACCGTGGTTTTCACGTTTAACCACGTGACGTCACACCTTGGGGTAGAGACAGCATCTCCGGGTGCAGAACTAGGGTTACCGCAAGAGATGCCTTTCTCTGTGCCGCCCTACGAAAGGGCAGGTGTGACGAGGTCCGGTTTCTTTAGATGTTGTGCAAATGTTTCATTGAACACGCATTTTAAATTCTGATGTTCAAGAGCTTCCAGTTGCAGACTGAGTGGAGCAACTCAGTTCAGAACTCCCAGAAGGCAGAGCGTGCATTCTGCTGCATGTTTTCCAGGCATCAGGAGCTGCCTGCCAAGATGCAGAGATTCTTGAGTTGAAGCGAGTCTTGCTTACCTCAGTGTGTCCTCCAAGCCCCAGTGCTGCAATCACTGCTGCACAGATGGGTCCTCTTAGGCAGGCTCCAGCTCAGCGGTTCCTTGGTCTAACAGCAGATCTGCCCTTTAGCTTCCGGCCATTATTGTCTCCATCTCAGTTCCACCTCAAAGGAGCCTCTGAGATGAATTGAATTTTTGACACATTTGTATTTATTCCTTTGAGAGGCAGAGAGGCCAGTGGGAGGAGAGGGAGAGGAAAGGAGTGAGAGAGACACAAAGAGAGATTACTTTTCTCACCTGCTGGTTCAGCCACCAAAGGTGTGCAGCGTCCCTTAACTGAGGCTGAAACCTGGAACCCAGTCTCCTGTGAGGGCAGGAATCCAGTTCCTGGGGCCTTGGCTGCTGCTCCCCAGGGTGTGCGCTAGCTGGGCTCAGGAGCCAGAGGCAGACAGCAAACCCAGACACTCCATGCTCACCACAGGAGCAAGCAATGCTTCCTCCTCTCCTTCCTTTTCTCTCCCCTTACCTACCCTTCCTTCCTTCCTTCCTTCCTTCCTCCCTCCCTCCCTCCCTCCCACCCCGTCTGCCTCCCTTCCTGGGTGTGGGCTGCTAGTTACAAAGGCAGGGAGAAGTCTAAAGACTTCCCAGGACCTGAGGGGAAATACTGGCAGCAGAGAGATCCTTGAGAGATAATCCAAGGTCCACTACCAGACTCTGGGTGTGGATTGGGATGGTGGAGCAGGAGACGAAGGGTGGCGCAGTCTTAAGCAAGCTGGGTTGGCGTCCATACCCAGCCAGTGCTTGAGTCCACTCTGGTGAACCGGTTTTCCTTCCTGCTTTTCCTCCAGTTGCTCTTGGCAAAGTATGAACAAGAGGCAGCATCAGTGAGGCTACTCACTGCATCCTACGCCAGGCCTAGGTTGCCTCGTGCTAAGCATAGAGGTCATGATACCCTAGACCTCTGACACTGGCTGTACCCTTCACCATTGGCTTAATAGCACATTCCATGCAGACCGACTGGACACCTTCCTGTGACTGTCACACCTTGGTCCTGTGCACACAGGACATTGCCACCCAGCCTGTGGGCCTGAACCCAGCGCAGTAGGGACAGCAGGTTCAGCGCTTTGTCTGCTGGGACCTGGAGGGGAGGGGCTATTTCTTGCTGTCCTGTTTGTCCTTCCTTCCGCAAAGAGGCTGTCAGGAGGGACCTGCTGGGGCTTGAGTGTGTAGCAGGTGATGGGAAAAACCTCATACCTTCAGGGACACTTCAGTGAAGCCGAAGCAGTGTGGCTGGGGTGGTACGACACGTACCTGAAGGAAGATGACAGTCTTCAACCGACTGTTTCCTGAAACCAAGAATTTGAAAGGAGTTGCCAGCAATTCAATTTGACAAACTCACTCAACTGACAAGTGAAAACATGTATAGTAACTTTAATCTCCACCCGCCAGCTTTACACATGTACAATTAAAAAAAATTAGAACTCTACTGTTTATAGTCAGTAAACGGATGCTTTTATTTGTATGTATACATTACAAAGTTATTTTGCAGACTTATCATGTAAAAATATTTGCTTACTTGGGCCCAGTGCAGTAGCCTAGCTGCTTAAGCCCTTACTTTCATGTGCGAGGATCCCATATGGGTGCCGGTTCTAACCCTGGCAGCCCCACTTCCCATCCGGCTTCCTGCTAGTGGCCTGGAAAATCAGTCGAGGACAGCTCAAAGCCTTGGGACCCTGTCCCCGCATGGGAAACCTGGAAGAAGTTCCTGGCTCCTTCCTTTAAATTGGCTCAGCTCGGACCATTGAGGCTGTTTGGGGAGTGAATCATTGGAGGGAACATCTTTCTCTCTGTCTCTCCTCCTCTCTGTATATCGGACTTTCCAATAAAAACATAAGTCTTAAAAAATATTTGATTACTTGAAAGACAAAGAGAGAAAGAGAGAGAGACTCCTCCATCTGCTGATTCACTCCTTTAATGTTTGTAACAGCCAGCAGCGAGCCAGGCTGAAGCCAGGAGCCAGAAACTTTACCTGGGCCTCCATGTGCATGACAGGCAGTGAAGTCTTGAACCCTCTACTTTCCCAGGTGCAGAGCAGGGAGCTGGGCAGAAGGCAGAGCAGCCAGTTCTTGAACAGCTCTCTGAAAGGAGATGCAAGCGTTGTGTGGGGCAGATTCCTGTGTTGCACCGTTAACACCAGCTTCTAACATTGATTTAAAATGTTGTGTGGAGAATATCTAAAACCTACTGTCTTTGGAATTTTCAAAGATAAGATATGTTGGCCCTAGCTATAGTTCCCCACTGTAGAACAAGTTCCATAACTTACTGCTCATTAAGCAAGACTTTGAGTCATTAATCAAACTCTCCAGGCACCCCACCCACTCTGCCCCCCAGCTCACTCCTGGTTCTCACAGCTGCATCCTGTGCTCTCCATGCACCCCACCTACTCTGTCCCCCAGCTCACTCCTGGTTCTCACAGCTGCACCCCATGCTCTCCACGCACCCCACCCACTCTGCATCCCAGCTCACTCCTGGTTCTCACAGCTGCATCCTGTGCTCTCTCCACCCTCCCCCATACGCTCTGTCACCCCCTCACTCCTGATTCCCACCGCTGCACCCCATGCTTCCAGGAGGTCCACATTCCCAGGTCTCACATGTGAGAGTGACTGAGGCACTCATATTTTGGTCCTTTAGACCCTGTGTCTTTCAGGTACATTTGTCGCATCACAGTGACACAATACCAGGATTGCCTTGCTTTCAAGGCTCATGAATGTTCCTCTGTGTTCTTGTGTTCTTCGCACCATGCTTTCTTGGCCCATTCACCTGCTGCTGGACACTTGGATGGGTTTCCAATCTGGTGCTGCTGGGAACCTGAAACGAACACATTTCTTCACCATTATTAACTTCAGTCTGTTTGGATTAATAATTAGACTACTGGGCCATGTGATAGTTCCATTTTCATTTTTCTGATGAACCTCTATACGTGTAGCTTCCATACTGCTACCTATACGGGCCAGTACTGGCTTGAACCCCCCCCGCCCCCATCTGTAGGGTACATGATTTCTCTTTACTTCATATTCTTTCCAGCAACTGCTAACTCATTGTTGAATATCTGTTGGCTGCCTATGTGCCATATTTCCATCTGAGCATGTGGATACATCAACGGATAGGACAAGTTCTTGCCTTCTCAGAGTTAACATTTTGGTTAGATAGATGACAAGTAAAGAAACATATGGAAGGGCCAGAACTGTGGTAAAGTGGATAATACCACCACTTGCAGTTCTGGTATTCCATATGGGTGCCCATTCAAGTCCTGGCTGCTCCACTTCTGATCCGTATCCCTGCTCATGCCCTGGGAAAGCAGCACAGGATGGCCCAAGGCTTTGGGTCCCTGCCACCCCATGGGAGACCTGGATGAAGTTCCTGGCTTTGACCTGGCTCTGTGCTGGCCATTAGAGCCACTCATGGAGTGAACCAGTGACTGGAGAATCTCTTGTCCCTCTCTCTGTAATGCTCACTTTCCAAACAAATAAATAAATACTCAAATAATTTTTTTAAGGAAAGCAAATACTATACCATGGTAGACTGTTGTGAATTCTGTGAAGAATCATCAAGCGGAAGGAGGGACTTGAGTGCTACAGAGGAGCAGTTTGGAGGGAATTCGTGTAGAGAGGCCTTCTGAGAAGGTGGGCTTGGTCAGGGAAGGGAATGGATTGAGTGGCATAGCCCTGCAGAGGTCTATAGCAGGGCTCAGCTGGAGCACCTGCAGTGCCAAGGCTATGAGGCAGGAGGGAGCCAACGCCAGGCAGCCATGTGGAGGAGGTCGCTGTGGCTGGAGTGGAGTGGGGACTGTGAGGTTGTGAGGCTGCAGGCCTCGGCAAGGAAATCAGATTCTACACAGTGGGAGCTGGGCAGCTGATCGGCTTTGGAGGGTTGGGATGCCACATCTTCCCACTGTGGGTAGTGGGCAGGAAGGACAAGGACAAGAGGGAGGGCACTGGTCAGGAAGCCTGAATGGCCAGAGGAGAGATGGGGCTGGTTAGAATGGGAGCAGAGAATGGGTTCCAGTGTCAGGTGTGTTCTGAGTCTGCTGAATGATCCAGCAGCTTGGATGTGAGATGAAAGAGTTGCGACAAGGGCACTGCTGGCACACTTGGCCTAAGCAGCTGCCCCAGTGGGAGCAGATGGAGTGTGGTGAGCGCTGGGGCCAGACAGTGTAGACAAAGATGCAGAGGAGTCGAGTGAGCCCATGATGGAGCAGGTGAAGGTGTGTGCAGGAGAGCATGGACATGGTTCCCTGATGTGGCTGCCTTGAATGCCCTCCTAAATGCCTGCCACATACCAGAACCTGATTCCCTTGCACAGGAGCAGAGCAGAGCATGCCTCTGTTATCTGCAGGTAGCAGACTGGGCCCTCCGAGAGCTGCATGGCTCAGGTGCGTGCAAGTTGTTTTCCTCACATAAACCCCATGGGCCCAACACTTTGTCTTCCACTAAGCCCAGCCTGATTCATGTGTGCTGATATAACATACAGCAGGGCCCAAATCAAAGGATACAGTATTTGTATTCTCTCAGCAGAAATGCTTACACTACCAGTGTAATAAAGAAAACGTTAGCCTGCTCTCTGACCTATACCAAGGGTCACAGTGGGTTTCCTCTTGGCCACAAAGGGCAGGGCTGGCACTGGAGCCCCTTAACAGGTTGTAACTGTTCTCCCAGTCTTGTGTCTGTGCAAATCGGGGAGTCTCATCCTGAAGAGCTTGCTGTGCAGACTGAATAGTATGGCAGGTTGCTTAATAGTGGGGGGAGGCTCTGGAAGATGCATTGCTAGGCGACTTCGCTGTCCTGTGAGCATCACAGTTGACAGCTGCACAGCCTGATGGCAGAACCCACTGTGCACCTGGGCCAGATGGTGCTGTGGACTGAACTTGGGCCACAGTCTGCAAAGATTCTCTCCTTACAAAAAGATTGAGTAAGGAGTTGCAATGGAGTGGCAGTTACAATGCTGAGGCAAGGGATAGTGTATCTGAACAGGCCCAAATGAAACAAGGTACCCCAATGGTACTCCAGATGAGGACCCTGCTGTTCTGGAACCAGACCCAGCACTCCCAGGATTTCCCCACAGGCAAGGCAGGTTGAGTGATGGATAACGCTCAGCACCCTCTAGGACTTCCCCAATGGCAGGGGCAGACTGTGACCTAGACTCAGCATCCTCTGGGATTTCACCTCAAGCAGGTTCAGCCTGTGACCTAGACCAGGGGCAGCCTGAGAGCTGCACCATGCTCAGCATCCTGCAGGACTCCCCCACAGGCAGGTGCAGCCCACATCCTAGACCAGGGTCAGCTTGAGTGCTGAACCATGCTCATCATCCTGCAGGACTCCCCCACAGGCAGGTGCAGCCTGTATCGTAGACCAAGGGCAGCCTGAGTGCTGGACCATGCTCATCATCCTGCAGGACTCCCCCATAGGCAGGTGCAGCCTGCGTACTAGACCAGGGTCAGCCTGAGTGCTGGACCATGCTCAGCATCCTGCAGGACTTCCCCACAGGCAGGGGCAGCCTGTATCCTTGTCCAGGGTCAGCTTGAGTGCTGGACCATGCTCATCATCCTGCAGGACTCCCCCATAGGCAGGTGCAGCCTGCGTACTAGACCAGGGTCAGCCTGAGTGCTGGACCATGCTCAGCATCCTTCAGGCAGGGGCAGACTACCCATTAGAAGTCAGTGCTCTAGACATGACCTTGGGGCTTCCTGGGGCAGGAAGACCAGCCCAACCCGGGGACTCCAGCCCCAAGGCTTCACCCTGGGAAAACCCAGCGAGCATGAAAAGGGTCAGGGATGTCTGCTGACATGAGTAGCCCAGTCCATCCATGCCTTCTTAATGCAGGTCTCAAGTGGGACAGAGCCCCAGAGAGCTCTCTAGAGACTGCTTGGCTGGGGAGTCTGGGAGGACCCACTGTGACTGAGGGCCTGGTCCCCAGGGAGCTTTCTGAGGGCTGCTGTTGTCACTGGGATGTCCAGGTATGTGAGGAGTCAGGCAGGAGAAGGATAGCAGGCAGGAAAGGTTTTTCTGGTCCCTGGTGAAGTTACCTTTAAGATGTTAATTGTGTTCCTCTGGTAAAACTGTTGAAGGGTTTTTGACCCAGAATATGGTAGCAATCTCAATTCTTTTCTCGCAGGAAATAAGAATTTTCGTACAGACACAGTTTCATTTTAAAGCAAGATTTATTAGAAAAGATGAGACAGGAGGCTCCCATCCTAGTGATGGGAGGGGGCTTGGAGATAGAAAAGATCCCGACCTCCTGCCATAGTGGCAGGAGGAGGAAAAAGAGAGATACCCCAGACCTCTGCCATAGTGGCAGGAGAAGGAAAAAGAGAGATACCCCAGACCTCTGCCATAGTGGCAGGAGGAAAAGAGGAAAAAAGACCGTATTAATGCTGGGGAAAAGCATCTTTTAAAGGTTCACCTCAAAAGTGCTTCTGCATAAACAAAGCAGAATTCCTGGTTTCCATGGTACCTGGCCTTGGGACAAAGGACCCAAAAAGATGTCACCAGCCAACTTCCTTGGTCCCTTTCTAAGGATAAGTAGACCAGTCTGAGGCCCTCCGCCTTCGCAACAGCCAGAGACAGAACTGGGCTGACACTTCAGGTGCGGAATTGGTACATTAATGTCTCCCTTGGCTCTTGGGGAAGCATGTTCTGGATTTGTTAAAATATGCACTTGTCTCGGGAGAGACACGCTCTGGTGAATCCAAGACATGTTGGGGAAAATACCCCACCCTTTTTTTAATTGGAAAGAGAGGAGAGACAGAGAGGAAGATCTTCCGTCCTCTTCTGTCCAATGATTCACTCCCCAAGTGGCTGCAATGGCTGGAGCTGAGCCAATTTGAAACCAGGAGCCTCCTCCAGTCTCCCACGCAGGAGCAGGGTCCCAAAGTCTCGGGCCGTCCTTGACTGCTTTCCCAGGCTACAGGCAGGGAGCTGGATGGGAAACGGCCACCGGGAATAGAATCGGCTCCCATATGGGATCCCAGTGTGTTCAAAGAGAGCACTTTAACCACTATGGTATCACGCTGGGCCCGAAAATACCCTTTTATATTTGAGAAAAAAAAATGATGACTCAGGGACCCAGAACACCCTAACTGCCTACTATCCAGTCTAACTCCTCTCTCAATGTCAAATGTACTGCAATCAGAGATCCAGCCTACCATACCACAGCTCCCGTCCCTTTTGATTTCTTGTATTTGACAGGGAGACCTCACCCCTCACTCCCCATCAAAGACTGAAGGAAAATCTGAGTTTGACAGACAGAGCTCTCCTGTGTCCTGGCTTACTCCCCGAGATGCCCACAACCAAGTCAGGTGATGGAACTCAGTCTAGGACTCCGCGTGGGTGACAGGGTCTGAGCTCCTTGGACCATCACCTGTTGCCCCCCAGATGTGCAAGCGTGGGAAGCTGCAGGCAGCCATGGAGTCAGGACCACCCCTGAACCAGCAATGAAGTGTTCTGAGTGGACCAGGCGGTGGAACTCAGGAGGCTCAGCTGCACCTTCAGTCTAGGAACTAGACTGCCCGGGGAGTGGAAGGAGCTCCAAGGTTCCTGGGACCAGAGGAGAGAGCAGAGGGACACCTTGAGCAGTGAGCATGGAGCCTGGGCGTGCTTGATCCCATGCTTTCTATTCTTGTGCTGTGGGTTAACAAAATTTGTATCAGTCCTCCATCAGTAGGAGTGGGGATGAATGCATTTAATTTGCATTTCTCATGCTGGCCTACTTTTGCAGATGTTTCATTTGAGTCCTCTGCTCATGGAGGATGCGCTGGTGAAGTTACCTTTCAGAACAGGGTGAAGGTCATACAGGTCACTTAGGGACAATAGGATCACGGGGTGGTGCTGCACACTTGCCTGACATTACTCTCTCCGTGTAATTTGCACACAGCTCCCAGCCTGGGTTTCTGCTGCAGCTGCTGACAGGGAGGAGTAAGCGACATGACTGACGCTGTGGCCAAGACAGCACAGTCGTGGTAAAAGGGCTAACTTTTGCTGTGCCAGGAAGAGAATGAAAGAAAGAACAGGTTGAAATGTCTTCACGGAGCCATTTGGCTTTTTGCAACAGGATTATCTATCTTGCCTGTGTCTTGTTTGGCTAGTTAAAAATCGGTGCAGCTCAGTCCAGGTGATGCTGTGTTAGGGTCATTTATTTCTGAATTCAAGTCTTTCCTCTTCAGGGTGTTTCTTGTGATGAATACACTGGCATAGTATCAGAGAGTAAATAAAAGGGACGCATCAGAGCAAACAAATTCACCAGTGGGGCTCAGCTGGAGAAGCCATTTTTACTTGCTTCCTGTCTTGTCACACCCAGGGTCCACAGACCTGTTGAAGGCTTCAGCTGCCAGAAATAAAAGCAGCTGATGGAAAGCAGCTGACTCGTTAGCAGCAGCAGCAGCAGTAGCATGTTGAGTGTTCCGGACAGGGCCCTGGACAAATGGACACTTATGACTGAGGGTGCCACTGCTGGCTGCAGTACCTACACCCACCAGGCAGGGGCAGGGGTGAGGAAGCCCTACAAGCTCACCTTTTCCTTTGTTTTGTAAAGAAACTTATTGATCTGAAAGGTACACACACACACACACACAGGATGGAGAGAACTGAGGTCTTCCACCTGCTGCTTCATTTGCCATGTGCTCACAACACTGAGGGCTGAGTCAGGCTCAAGCCAGAATCCTGGAACTCCAGAATCTCCCATGCAGGGAGAAGAGACGCAAACACTGGAGCCATCACCTGCCCCATCCTAGGACACACTAGACAGACGTTGCCTTGGAGCTGTGCAAGAGGAGCTTGAAGCAGCACTCCTGCAGGTTGGTGTCTCAGGCAGAAGCTTAACCCACTGCACCACAGTGCCCGACCCTCCCCATCTCTGGGAAGACTCAGCTGGGATAAACAGCAGAGTCTTTTCTTCCGAGTCATGGCTAATGTCATTTTTGTCCCTTGTGTGACTGACCAGTAGCCCTGTTGGTGCTGTCTCCGTAACAACGGATCTCCCAGGAAGGACTTCTTCCTTCTCCCCCACTTGTGAGATTCTGCTCATGGGCAGCTGCTTTGCAGCCAGACCGGCTACAGTGGGGCTCTGTGTAGAGCTGCAGGTGCCCACGTCTCTGTGGGGCAATGCTTGATGCTGTTTCTGGCACCCTTCACAGAGGCACTCCCTGCCCTCATTCCCCTGGCTTTACCGCGTGAACTCTGTGCTATTAATATGACTACCATGGTGTTGCTTATTCTTTGTTGAGAATCTGTGCTGTTCTTCTGCTTTCTGGACATTCCCCCCAAACACTTTTCTCTTGTTGATGAGACGATGGTAATTTCTTAACGTTTTCCCTTGTTCTTTCCTTTTAGATTCACAGAAACTTTGAGAGCAAGGCATAAAGAACTCCCATATACACAAACAGCATTGCTTCTCCCATTGTCAGCATCCCTAACCACGATGTTGCATTTGAAAGCTTGATGAATCTCCACAGACACGTGGTACTTGGCTGAAGTTAATAGCTTACCTGAAGGTCTCTCTTGCTCTTACGTATTGTATGGATTTGTGCAAATACCATGACGCGTCCACATTACTAGGTTTCTCCTGGAATGCTTAGCTACTGATTAGAAGGCAATGGTAATTATTCACTCAAAATGATATTTAAAATTCTTTATTGGAAAGATTTACAGAGAAAAGGAGAAAAAGGAAGAAAGATGTTCTACCCACTCGTTCACTCCCCAAGTGGCCGCAATGACCAAAGCTGAGTGATGCGAAGCCAAGAGCTAGGAGCTTCTTCCAGGTCTTCCATGCGGGTACAGGTTCCCAAAGCTTTGGGCCATCCTTGACTGCTTCCCCAGGGCACAAGCAAGGAGCTGGAAGGAAGGTGGAGTAGCTGGGATACATACTGGTGCATGCAAGGTGAGGACTTACGCCACTGGCTACTGCACCAGGTCGGCAAAATATTTTTGAGCTCTTTCTGCATGCAAGTCACCATGACAGATATTGATGATTTTTTTTTAAAGGTGAAATGTATCCACAAACAGCTTACACTTATAAAACAAATGTGTAAGTCGATATTTATACAAATTGGTTTTTGGTGGGGACAGAGGGATGTCCTGAAGTTAAAACAGGAGCTAAGCCTGACAGAAAAAAATCAGGGCGGACTCCTTGGAGGAAGGCATGCCTGAATCTGAGGATTGGGCAGGACTAGTCCATGAAGAGTGAAGGCAGAGGTGTTAACATGGTGTTATTTGGGAAATTGCAATGTGGTATTGAGAGACAAGGAGTGTCAGGATGTAAGACCAGTGGATGAAGCAATCCATTAAGAATAAGGGAACCGGGCCCTGTGATAGTCTAGCAGTTGAAGTTCTTGCCTTGAATGTGCCGGGATCCCATATGGGCACGGTTCTAATCCTGGCAACCCTGCTTCCCATCCATCTCCCTGCTTGTGGCCTGGGAAAGTAGTCCAGAACAGCCCAAAGGATTGGCACCCTGCTCCTGTGTGAGAGATCCAGAAGAAGCTCCTGGCTCCTGGCTCCTGGCTTTGGATTGGCTCGACTCCATCCATTGCGATCACTTGAGGAGTGAATCAATGGACAGAAGATCTTCCTGTCTGTCTCCTCCTCTCTATATCTGACTTTCCAATAAAATAAATAAATCTTGAAAAAAATAATAATAAGGGAACTGGAGTTCAGGGATGATTGGAAAGTGTTTGGGGGTTTCCATGTTCACAGGTGCTTTTACATAAAAATAGTGCATGAAAGAGACAGTCAGTCCTTACCTTCTTCTATGCACTGTCCACAACCATCCAGGGGAGTGTGAGAGCGATGTGGGGTTTGGGCATATGGCTACGCCCCTTGCCTTATTGGAAGGCTCAGGCACCTGTAAACAAGGGGTTGAGTGACTGCTAGCTGCTGCACCTGTTCCCTTTCTCCAAGACAGCCATGGTGCATGCTGCCTGCCTCCCTCTGGATCATGATTCTTTCTGAGTTCTAAGAGTAAGAACCAGCCTTCTAGAGTCTCAGAGATTACGAACTGAATTCCAGAATTGACACATAAGACCTGATGGGTCTCAGGGGAGCTATACAACCTCTTTGAGCCTCAATCCACACATCTGGAATACGGGATAATAAAGATATACACAGAGCTGTGGGAGCAACACTCTTGTCAAAATGCCTAGGCCATTGATAGTTCCTCCTATCAATCTTCCTTCCCCATAAAAATCAAATTTCTCATTGATCTCTGGATTAATCAGGCTCATTTTGTTACCAACATTTCATGTACAGTAGATGAATGGTGTTGATGAATTAATACTAGCCTTGTGGATTACTGGGATATTCTTGCATTCAACTACTTGAAACATTTGCTCTTTCCCTTGCAGGTGTACATGCCAACAAATGAAGCAGAGTCTACCCAAGTCAAATGCCTTGCCTATGATCATGAGGATGGAAAAGTTCAAGTCCAGGATATCTTCACAGCTGGTATTTTCAGTTACCCGAAATCACCTGTAAGTATCAGGTATTTTGATAGACACCAGGTAGAGTTGAGTAGTGGAGGAAGGAGAACAGACATTTATTATATAGGGCTGTCAGCACACAGTGTGGAATCTCCCAGAAAAGTGTGCTCAGGATGCAGGGATGCAGGGATGCAGGTGAGTAGGTGCCACTAGGGGGCGAGGAGTTTGCCATCTGTGGTCCAGAGCTAGATGCTGATCATTCCACAGCAAACTCCAAGGCAGCTCCATGGACAAGTTTTGTGCTAGAAGGTTGGTCACGTCTACAAAGACTTCCTCTATTCATCCTCCGGGTCTGTGGATAAAATCATTGAAATCACTGGCAGATTTGCACTACCTGGAAAAAGACAATGTCTTTGCATGGGTTCCACCTGTCTGCTCCATAGGCAACATAAGTGTTCTTTTTAATTGGGAAAGTAGCCATTTACCTAACACCTGTGTGTGTTTAGGTCACCAATGTGCCTTAATATACTGCCATCTGCTGCCAAGGAAAAGGTTGTGTGCTACAGGTAGGGGCTCATAAAAGCCATTAGCAGAAAGGAGGCTGAGCTGAGAATCAGGTGGAAACCCTCGCTTCCAGCACAGTAAGATCTCTTGTTCTCCTACCTCCTTCCCTGAGGTCCAGGAGGGTCATCCCACCTCCAGTCACCAGCAGCCACCACCAGCCATTCCATTCCATTCCTCTTGCTGCCCCACTTGGGATGGATTCTGCCCTATTTCATCACTCACATTTATGGCAGAGCAGATGCAGCCACTCTTTCAGGAACTGTTGAGGAGCTTGCCAGCACGTCCAGCTTGGATCTCACATACTAACAAGAGGGGGAAAATGTGAACTTTAAGCAGGCATAGGAGCTTCTGATTTTCAACTATGAAAAATGAATGTCTTTAATTTAATTCAGCTGAGTTCATTTTTTCCCCATGAGTTTCTCATGAGCACCCAAAAGGACTTTATAAATGTATTAAGATGTGACTCATGTCTCAACGAGCTCTCAAGGGCTGTGTTGCACGTGTTTTGATGCAAGAAAAATTAGAAGGGAGACTGTGCATCCTGCTGTGGTCACAGAAGCAGCACACGTATCTCTAAATTGAGGCCAAGGCAAGGAGTAGGGTTAGCGGGGCATGTGAATAGAGTTACATTCGAGGGGTGTGTGTGGATATATCAGGCTCAGTGTGGTAACCTAGTTGCTAAATCCACACCTTGCAAGCCTAGGACCCCGCATGCATGTTGTTCAAGTCCTAGCTGCTGCACTTCTCATCCAGCTCCCTGCTTCTGGTCTGGGAAAGCAGTAGAGATTGGCACAAAACTTTGGGGCCCTGCATCGATATGGGAGACCTGGAAGAAGCTCCTGGCTACTGGCTTCAGATTGGCTCAGCTCCTGCCTTTGTAGCCACTTGGGGAGTGAACCAGCAGATGAAGATCTTTCTCTCTGTCTCTTCTTTTCTCTGTAGTTCTGACTCATTTTCCAATTATATATATAATTTATCACATATATTTATATTTCATGCATATATATATGCACACATACATATATAATCACTCTGGCTGCAGAGTGAAGGACTCCTTATGGGGTGCTGTGTGGACGGTTTTAGTAGTAGCCCTCCGAGGCAGGAAGATGCCTGTCTTCTGGATTGACTGAGAGGCGTTTGGTACTGCTGCTGACTGAGGTCCTTGGGGATGATCAGAATGAGGAGATTGCAGAGAGATGCACAGTTTGATCTTGGAGCTTCGAGAGTGAGATGATTGGGAACATCCTAAAGCAGGTCCCAACAGCTAATTTTGCTAGAAACCTAAACTCAACAGACAGACTGGGCTGGTCCCAGCAACGTGCCAGTCATCTTTGTAAAGGTGGTAACTGATATGAGAGCGTGAAAGACTGGGTAACATATAAAGGAAGGAATGCTGGGGGAAGGTTCTGAGAGCTTCCCCTAGTTAAGGGCTGAAGGAAGAGATACATCTGCTGAGGAGGTGACGATGGGATAGCTAGAGAGGGAGCAGCAGAATCATCAGGATGTTGGTGCCTGCGTGCTCTGGAAGTGTTTTGGTAAAGAGGAAAGATCAATAGTGGTGACTGCTATTGAAAGGAAAGTCAAGATGAGGCCTGGAGAATGTCCATGAGACCACACGGACTTCACTGGAGATGTTAGGGAGGGCTTGTTAGGTGGGATGATGGGGCATGGGTTCTGAGCAGAGTGACTGCCGGGTGCATGGGGATGATGAGTGGGCAACAGTGACTGCTGACAGCTCCTGCTCGAGGTTGACTGTAAAGGGACGTGGGAGATGGGACAGTTCCTGTAATGGGAACTCAATGCTGATGGTGGCCAACACTCCCAGCTGTAAGCAGCTATGTCCTCCTCTGGGTCTGTACAAATCCAATTCCTTTTTAATTTTCTTTACATGCCACATGCACACACACACACACACACACACACACACACACACACACACACACGCGCGCACACACACACACACGAAAGATCGGAGAGTCCAAGGTTGTGAATAGCATCAGGAAATTATTGATGGTGTTGAGAATTTCCCCAATGCAGTGGAAAGTGTAGGAATCCTAAGATGAGAGGGGGTGATCAATGAGTCAGTCAGAGTGAGGGTGACTGGACAAGAGGGTGAAAAGAGAGATTGTGGTCCAAAGTGCTTGCATCAGTGACCAGAAGTGCGAGGTTTACATTTGTATTGAAGTTTTGTCACATGAGGTGGTGGGAGGAGAAGACCCCTGGGCACAAGGAGGCTACCCCAGTGAGCCAGAGGCCCTCTGAGGGGTCATTGATGTGAATGCAAACATGGCCTAGGATTACAGCAAAGTCTGGGCATGCAAACTGCGCATAGCAGCTTCCAGTGAGTAAAGGGATGGCAGAGTGAGTGGGGATTGGCAGAGAGGAGCAATGACAGAGGAAGGTATATGCTGTGAGCTTCACACAGAGAAACCAATGAACAGCTCTCAACCTTTCAGAAGGCATTGGTAAGCCCTTCAGGCTCTTCTTACAGCACTTGTTCACATGCTTATTCAACATCATCACACATTCTGTACAATGACCTTTATCGACAAGACAGAGCCCACCCCACACCATCTGTGTCCACTGTGCTGCCTGTGCCCCCTCCTGGCCCACCTGCCTCACGTGGTAAATACTTTTGGATTACGTCACAGGAGAAGAGGCACCGCCCACATGTCTCTTTTTGAAGCTCCAGTGAGGCTATTCTCTTGTCTCTGGAGAGTGTTAAGGAATGGGCTGCCACATGCATCATGTATGGATTTTAACAGCTTCACTGCTGCTTGCTGGATTGTGGCCTTGAGAAAGGTAACTGGCTTCTCAGTGCCTCAACTTCCTCAGCTGTATAAAGGGAAGCCCAACTTAGTACCTTTGTGTGGTTCTGTTGGTTTGAAGCTTGCTATGCAGCCCTCTTCTCTCACTGAAGGTCACTAGATGAGGGGGACTGTAGGGATGGTTAGGATGCATGCTTGCTCAAGCTTGCCCATTCAGATCAGACCTTCTCTCAGCATGGACCAAGTAGAAATCCCTCCTGATCGCAACACTGGGCAAAGCTAGGAAATGCATGTGGAAGTGGGTGGCTAGTCTCATCAGCATCCATGTCCCATCCCTGGTGTTTAGCTGGCCTTTGGTCACTAGAATGCCACAAGCCTAGTTTGGGGTCCTTCTCTAGAAGAGGGTGCTCTGTGTCATCTACTTTCATGTGCCGTCCACTTGAGCTGTGCAGTGGGGACACTCAGAACTGCAGCCTAGCTTGTGCGAGATGCTCTTCCTCATCCACCGTGGTGGTGAGTCTCAAACTGCTCTTCTGAATATCTACTGTCTTCAGTCAAACTATGTTTTCTCAAAGTTAAAATGCTGGAATTCTGACTTCCAGTGTGACAATATGAGGAGACAGAGCCTTCAGGAGGTAATTAGGTGCAGATGGGTCATGGGGGTTATGGTCCTTATGATGGGATTGTAGGAAGAGTCATCAGACATACTGCATCCTTTCTTCTCATCCATGCGCCCAAGAAAAGCCACAAGCACACACAGGGAGGAGGCGGCCACCAGCAGCTCAAGAGGGCAGTAATCCTGCCGCTGATCTCATCTGTTTCTAGTTTTGAGAGCTCTGATAAAGGCAAATGCTTGACCCTTCTGATCAAGACACATGTTGAGTGACCTGTCCCATATTGGAAAGCCTGGGTTTGAGAGGCGGCTCCATTCTGACTATTGGCTTCCTGCTGATGCCCATCCTGGGAGGAAGCGGGTCATGACTCCCAACCACTCACATGGGGTTCCCAGGTTGAGTTCCTAGCTCCAACGTCTGCTTGTCACAGCGTTGGTTACTGTGGGCCTTTGCAGACTGAATCCATGAATTGGAGCTCTATTTGTCTTTCTCTTCCTCTTGTCCTCTCTTTCTTCCCAGGTAAGCAACTTAAAAAAACAAACAAAAAATCCTTTTAAAATTTTTTAATATTGTTTACATAGTTGGGAGGAATATATTGATCTCTGATTAAGCTGGGATGGGTTGATGTATGGAGGGAGGAATGGGGACAGGACAAATATTTCAGGTTTTTTGCAGCTTTTCTTCTGTGTAAATGCTGAAAGTGAATGGGGCTTATCCTTGCTATCAAACTACTCAGTGATGGGGCATGGCCACTAAATGATGGCTTCAGTGACCCTGATGTGGTGAAATTTTTTTCTGAGGATGTTATCTGAGTGATTTTCATAGTTCTGACACCTGTTCCACTTTGTGGAACCAGGGCTGAGAAAATATTGCCAAGGTCTATTGGCTGACTGATCCACCTTAGCACATCCAGAGAAAGACACTTGCCACAAAGCTCAGCCAGGAGGGTTGTCTACCCTGTTCTTCCTTCCATCTTCTGATGAGGATTTGATGTCCCCTGCTGGCCTAGATAAGCTGGCTGTCATGTCCCCCCATATATACCTGAGCAGGCTGTCCATTGCATGGACATCAGCATTTGACGATGCCCAGTTCCAGGACAAGGCGAGATTGCATATATTGTGACTTTCCAAGCAGTTAGGGTTTGAGTCCAGCCATCTAGATAACATGCCCCTAGGAAACCTCACTGGGTTTACCTCAGACTTGACTCTTGTCAACTAGTGCAGGGTCAGGTTCAGTCTGTCACCTGCACCAACCAACACACAACACACAAACTGGTGAATGCTGCTTGGTCAATTTCACCTCAGTCCCATCACGAGTATGAACTTGCAGGTGCTGTGGACTAGCACAGCTCAAGTTGACAGAGTTCCAGTTCTCACACATACCAGCAGGTACTGCAGCACAGTGGAGGTGAGCGACAGTAACTCCCACTAGACCAGACCCAGCCCTGGTTTTAGCACAAGCCAGCATGTACTGCAACCTAGTGCAGACCATCCTGCATCCCATCGGGCTCTCGTGCACACCCATGGATGCTGTGTCTTAGCTCAGCCTGACCTGTCAGCAGACCTGTCCCACAACTTCTTCTGACAGGTCGGCCACCATGTCCAGCCTGGCCCACCCCAGCCCTGGCTCTAGCACTCACCAGCAGGGTCTGCAGCCTGGTTGTGGAGTGCCCACTGTTCCTCTATGAGACCCACACGCAGCCCTGGTTCTTGCACTTGCCAGGGGGTTCTTCAGGATATCCTAACACGACTCCAACCTAATCCCAGCACTTGCCAGCAGGTGCTTTGGCCTAACCTGACTGACCTTCACCTGTTTTGGCTCTCACATGCCCCAGCAGGAGTTGTAGCCCAGGCCTGCTTGACCCAACCCCAGTCTCACATCTAAGCTCACCAGTGGAAGCAAAGGCCTAGCAGAGGAGTTCTCAGAGTTCCCCTACCAGGCCCACTCACAGACCTGGGTTTGCTTCTGCCATTGGGTGCTGTATCCCAATCTGGTATAACCAGCCTTGGCATTCACAAGCAAGTGCTGCAGTCTGGATCAATCCAGTCTACCCCCAGTCCCAGCTCTTGATGGTAGGCCCTGCAGCCTGGCCTGCCCAAAACTCCAGTCCTCTTGTGAACTGGCATATGTTGCAACCCAATATGGGCTGGCCTGCACCCTGAATGGCTCTCATGCATTCCACTGGGTGCTGTGTACCAGCTAGAAGGTACATTTAGCAAAAGTGAAGCATCAGTGTGAAGAGCCACAATGGGTACAGGATCAGCTGGGTTAGCTCAAATTACAGAGGAGATAAAGAAGAGGTCGACTAACATGGAGCTTCACGGAGGACTTGCATCTAGTGGCTTCCCTGATGCATTCACTGAATCCCCTGTTCTTTTACAGAACAGGCCAGTGTCTCACACACAGTGGGCTCTGAATGCAAATTCTGTGGGTAGACTGATGACCTGCCGGGGAAGGAGGGAAATGTGCTATTACCAGCTGGAGAGATTCCTAAGCAGGTAGCCATAGCCAGTAAGGAGATGAAATGCATTTGTTTGAATGTGGTTCACACACAGCTTTTAAGAAGCTGTTTGTGTCAGCCAAGATACACATGAATTTTTCCTAGCCATGTCTCCAAAGGCTGAAAATACCCCTGCCCTGGGTCCGAGAACTCGGCTGTGGGAGGAGAGGGGCACCCTGTGCTTCCAGGTGGGGGCCCAGCCGTTCTGCAGGCAGGAGCTACCTGTCATCTCCTCAGGCTGAGGTCTCCCTGGGGAAGGATGACATTTGGCAAACCCAAGGCCACCAGGAGCTGAGGCGCAGCATTTGCCGGGAGCCACCTTCCTACCGGCTGCCTGTGTTTGTCAGGATTCGTGGTTGCAAAGAACAGGTGTCCACTGCGACTGGCGGGAAGAACAATTTAAATTTAGCTACTTCTTGCATCCAATGCAGGACTTAAGCTGGGCCCCGTACATGCTTGAGACAGAAGATACATTCAGGATGTGACAGCTCCTGTTTGTACACTTGTTCTTGCCTTTTCCCTCCAGGTCAGGCATGTACCTTGGGATACACTATGGAACAAGGCTGGGACATCCTGGGGACACCTCGGATACCTGGGGACACTCTGTGGAGAAAGCCGCGATTAGCACAGACACGTGAGGCAGAGAGTACTCCAGCCTTCATGGGAAGTGTGCGAGGATGCGTTCCATAGTGCTTCACCAGCTCTGAACAGATGCGCTGGAATCAAGGGCTTCCCACAGGCCGGATTCGCTGTGGTGTTATTAGGCTCCCTGTACCGATTAGTGTTCTCTGGAGAAACAACCAAGAAGACACATGGAAAGGCTTATGGAAATGTGCTTAACAGTGGATGTGGCTCATACGACTGTGGCAGCTAGAGAGTCTGCAGACTGGACATTCTGAGACACGAAGCAAGTCCAAACACCTCTGAACCAGAGAAGCCCAGAGCTTGAGCACCTGCAAGGGGGCTGCTCTCCCTTTCTCTGTGACTCTTCCTTTCAAATAAATAAGCATATATTTTTAAAAGAGGTATACAGAGAGTGGGAACTGGCAGTGTGGAGACAACACAAATAGCTGTGTGGAGCATTCATTTAGTCAACAGACACTGGCGGAGGCTTCTGTAGCTAAGGCTGTACCAGGTCCTGGGAGAGCAGCGGCTGAACTGACAGGCAGACAACTGAGGTGTGGACAAACACACAAACAAGACCCGTGTGGAGGGTGATGGAGGACATGCCAGATGCAAACAGCTCTCAGAATGAGCAGGATCCAAATGACATCCAAGGTCACTGGCGTGGATACCTTCATCACCCAGGGTAACACGAAACTCCGGGAGGAAAATAACAGGTGCCAGCCTTCAGCGAGTGACGCAATAGGAAAACTGACCAATGTTGAGAATATAAATAAACAGGACGATTTCAGAGATTGACAAGTGTTGAGAGCCACAGCCTCCAGCAGAGCCTCCAGAGGTGTCCTGCCGGTCAGAGGAGATGGGAGCAGCACACGGGGGCGCGGGTGTGTCAGTAGGTTTTCACTATGACAAGACACTCGAGACAGCTGACTCAACATGGAGAAAAGGGTTACTCAGCTCTCAGTTTTGGAGGCTCACGTCCAAGGTCAAATGGTGCCATGGCGTGGTGTCTGGTGATGGCAGTGCAGGGCGATGTGTGAGGAAGAGGTGCAGGATGAGCCAGGAAGCAAGGAGGGAGTGAAGGAGGCTGGGCAGACCCAAGCTATTAAAACACAGCTCTGTGAACACTGCTTCTCAGAGGGCACTCAGGCAGCAGTCCAATGCATACACAGACACACACACACACACACACACACACACACACACACACACACACACACGTTATTTATGTCACTGTTTGCCTTGATACAAGCTTGCATGCATATCATCTCCCCCTCCCTTCCTATGCCCCCCTCTTACTCTTCGTCCTCAAGTTATGATAATGGCATGGTAATGCACTTCACTATTACAGGATTAGCTTTCAGATACGTAAATGTGTCATGACATGTCAAATGTAGGAAAAGGAGAAAATAATGTCATAAAATATGTTTACCAATAACAGAAATTCTACTATTATTCAGAAGAAGATTAAAGCTGTATGTATCTGTTATTTCTCAATATTTTAATCGTTCTAATAGAGTTTATAGCGTTTTTGAGGGCATGTGTGTCTGTGTGTTCTGTGCACTAGTTGTTGTGTATCAGAGAGAACATATAATATTCATGTTTTGCAGATTGGCTTATTTGAGCTTGATTTCTAGCTGAGTCCATCTTGTTGCAAAATGGTACAATTTTTTTCGTCCTTTTATGGCTGAGTCGTAGTTCATGGAGTAAATGCACATTTTAATCCATTTATCTGCTGTCTATCCTTTTCCTACCATTGAGTACAACGTGAGGGGCTTACAGTCCTTGTTTGTTTCAGGAGCTGAGAAGCATTGAAATCGCAGAACAGAGAGAATGATGGCAGATGGTGCGCTGGAAATACTGGGTGTGGGCAGAGGACAGGGAAGAGGAGGGCTTGAAGGTCAAAGGCGAACAGGAGAGAGGCTGAAAGGACCTTTCTCTTAGGGCCTTGCCAGACATGAAGATAATGGGATACTTTGAAGAGTAGAGTGGAATTAAAGGAGAAGTGAATTTCCATGAAAACAAACTGTTAAATGTACGTGTCGCTTTTTACCTATTTTTTTCACAAATTGTAATGATTCTTTTTCAGATTTGTAATATCTATAATTTCCTTCCTTCAGAAAAAAGAAAAGGTTTTAGTATATTTATGTGAAATGCAGTAAGAGAGAGAGAGAGAGAGAGATCTTTTGACCACCGGTTCACTTCCCACGTGCCCACAATGACCAGGACTGGGCCAGGCTAAAGTCGGGAGGCAGGAATTCAGTCTAGGTCTCTCACATGGGTTGAACAGGCCTCAGTACCTGGGCTTTCATGCTGCCTTCCCAGGGAAGACATTAGTCATGAACTGGAACAGAAGCCAGGCAGACCAGACTCCAACTGGTGATCCAATATAGCATTACAGGCGAGCGTCTAGCATGCTACTTCACAACACAGGCCCCCAGGTGCAATTCCTGCCCAAAATACATTTTCCATGAGCTTTCTGAGAGCTCCCAGACAAGGCTTCTGTCAACATTCACCTTACTTGCACTAGGAAAAGGCAATTGCACGCGCTGATGGGTGAGTCAAGAGAGGAAGTGAGAGATCTGGGTGGAGGCCGCTTCTGTGTCCTGCAGTGGAGTGGTGATACCAGGGTTAGTGTGGCAGGGAACATTCCACATAGGTCACTGGGAACAGCACGAAGTGAAACCAAGAGAGGATTCCAGAATTCAAATCCAGGGGCTTCTCATTAAGTCACAAGATAAATTGCACTGTCACTGTGGAGGTGTAATGAGGGAGAAGTTCAGAGTTCTGTCTTAAAAATGGGTTGTCTCTTAGACGTGTGCGTGGACACCTTGGGGAGATGAGGGTGTGCAGCTCTGGCCCACTGCTCACCATCAGGATGTGAGCCTTGAGGGTTAGCCCCATGCGAGCTGTGAGTTCACTGGATCTGGCAGGTGAAGCCTCTGCCTGCAAGACGTGCACTTTCAGCAGCTCATGTGAGTACCACTTTGATTCCCAGCTGCTCACTTCTGATCCAGTTCCCTGCAAATGCACCTGCGAAAACAGCAGATGGTGATAACCTGAACCCCTGCTACCCGCATTGGACACCTGGATGCATCTCTGACTCTCGGCTTTGGCCTGGTCCAGCCCAGGGTTTTGTGAACCAACAGACAGACGACAATCTCTCTATGTCTCTCTACTTCTCTGTCACACTCTCAGATAAATAAATATATCTTTAAAAAAATTTTGGACCCACTATTAGAAAAGGACATATGAAATTAATTTCACATATGAAGGATTTTAAATGTTCCTGGGAATGGAATTACAAGGTAAATTTATTCGGGTGTAAAAAATTGAAATTCACGTAGGATTCTTCATGAACCGTATGAGACTCCTCATATATAAGGATTTCACAAAAAATGCACTAAAGTAAATGTGTGTCTTAATTTAACTTTCCATGAACTTTTTGAAATGTCCTTCATATTTTTTATCCAATCACATATGTGTCAAGTATTCAACGTCCAACTAATAAGGTTTGAGATAGTTTGTGTCTTTTGTGTGTTACTTCTGTTGGTATGCGATTTCTACTTGACTTCTCCTGGTACGATACATCTCATTTCAAGCTAGCTACACTCTGAGTTCTTGATAGCCACATGTCACTGGGGGCTGCTGAATTGATAAGTGGGACTCTGGAGCAAGTTGAGGCTTAGGGATCAACAGGGAGAGGTCATTACAAAATAGGGGTCAGTGAAGGGGAGGGATGCCCTCGGAATATCTCATGAGTGTGGCTGGGGAAGGAGCTCGGGACACTCCAATTTGTAGGTTTGATGGAGAAAATAGAGCCAGCAGAGGAAATTGGGATGCAGTGTGCAAATCTTGGAGGGTGAGGAATTCAAGAAGCTTACAAGCAACGTGGTCACAGGTCTCTGAAAGGTCCCATGCCTGAGTCTCTTCTTAAAAAAAATTATTTTTTTCATTGTTTGAGTTAACATAGTTGTGGTTTATGCTCTAACCAAAACCCTCTAGCCTCCAATAAATAAAGAATACAACAGAATAGGAAGCAAAAAGACTGTATTCCAGTGGGAAAGCAGGAATGGGTTTTACCAATAACCAAATAATTGAAGAAAGATGTGCTGTGGCTTGAGTATGAGCAGGTGAAGAAGTGGGAGGGCTTTCTGAATGCTAGGGACAGTGAATGCGAGCCGTGCTCAGGTGCACCATGGTCCCTGCGGCCACACCAGACGGGATGTGGCACCCTGCCCAATATGGCTTTTTTTCCCCACTGCTCTCTCCTCCTCAAGAAGGCAGAGTGCAAGACATTCATGACCTACCTTACAAGCCCAAATCCCATTTGTAAAGTCACATTTCCGTTGATGGTGGCTTCTTTGCAGCCAGGGTGATAGCAATGGTTCCATAGGCTGATCTGTAGGCTGTGAAAGCACCTGTGGGACTAGAAGCAAGCAATAGCATCCCATTTAAGAGAGATGGCAGCAACAGTGGGGCATGGTGAGGTGGCCCTTGCTGCTGGCCACCCCTGGCCCTGGCCATGTCCTCTATCTTTGAGATTGTTCTGCATTCTTTCATCTTTTAGTTTCACCTCCTGTAATGTGCTGGTCAAACGTTCTGCCCTGTTTGATGTTTCTGGGCTCCCAGTCCAGCCTTCTTTTGGAGGAAGGGAGATTATTAGACAACACTTGCGTGTGTTAAACGCACACTTTGAAGGTGACACAGTGAGCCAGAGTGCATTTGGCTGCTTGAAGCTCCACACATTCATCCCATTCTAACCAGGCCTAAAGAAGGGGCACAGTGCAGGCGGCCATGGGCACTGCCATCCTGGAGAGTTTTGGACACGTTGGTGTTACATGTAGCACCAGGAGGAAGGAGCTGGGAAAGGAGGTACCTGGATGAAGTCAAGCATGGTGTGGTGCTCAGATGAAGTTTCCCCTGCATAGCCTTCTCCAGCCTGCATAGCCACCATATCCTCAGGGTTACACTATGCCAAGCCCTGTGTAGGTAGGGCTTCACCAAAGATGTAGTTCTTTGAAAATGCACGTAGTCTGATGATGTAGATAGCATTAAATAAAAAACACCCACGAGCAGAATAGCTGAAACTGTAGGAGTAACTATAGGGGTATCTGCCATTTATAGGAAGTGACATGTTGTCTGCTGGAGGCCACTTTCTATTCTGTGGCTCCAGAGGCTTCCCCTTGGCCCTGCTTCATTAGGTGAATGGCCATAGGTGGACAAGACAGGGGAAACCAGCAAGAGTGGCTGCAATGGGACTCAGCAGTACTTGGGGTGGGGCATTTAAACTGGGAGTTTAAGTCTGGGAACCTTCCTTTTCCAGAAAGAGAAAAGATCCCTGGTGGATTTGCCTCCTGCAGATGAGACCTCTCTTGTTAACAGGCTCCAAAGATCACAGAACACTTTACAAAAGTAAGGTATCTTGGCTCCAACAAACGATGTAGCTGCATCAAATGCAGGCCAGTCCCTGGGGTAACCTAGTGGTTTCCAGGACATTGCCATGGCTCTCAAGACCTCCCCCAGCTAAAAGGGGAATAAAGGCTTGCAGGTGATGGACCCAGGCTGGCACCTGCAGCCTGACCCCCCCTGGCCTGGCAGGGGTTTCATGCTCCCTGACTTTACCCTGGCCTGCCTTGGCTCCTGACATATCAGCAGCCCCTCAAAACTTGTTCTTCGTGCAGCTGGGCTTACCCCATCACTTCTCTTCTCTGTGCCCCTTGTGTGTACTTAGCAGTCACATTGCTCAATGATAGTGATGTGTTCTGGTAAAGATATCCTTAGGCAATCTCATTGGGCAAGCATCGCAGGGTGAACTTGCACAAGCTAAGATGGACTTCTATGAGTCCTTTGTCATATTGGCAAGGGTCAGTGTTTAGTGGTACATTGCTATGCAATGTGTGACTATCTTGAGAAGTAAAAATGTTCCAAGCAGCTGAAATCTACTACAGCAGCTTCCATGAAAAATTCTTCCAGGGTCACCCTGGGCTAAAAAAACAAGGAGCTCCAAAGAGCGATTCGGGTCAGGTGCAACAGGCTCAGAGAGGGTGCTGTGGCTGGCAAGCTTTCCCCTTTCCTGTGAGTTCCATTTGTTCCACAAGTCTTCCCTGATGGCCGACTTTCTGGGGCCGACATCACCAGATTCTAGGGAGTTAAGAGACAGAAGGAGGGAGGACAGAGAACAGTGCTTCCGGCGAGTCTGGAATCTGCAAACTGCTGCTGAAGTCGCATGAACAGGGATCCAATGGAGGGCCAATCAGTGGTCACATTGTGTCCTTTATTACTAGGACTCAGGGACAAGGCGTGGCCTTGGGGGAGTGGGAAATGGCCGGGAGACATCAGATCCCCTCACCCCATTAGTTGTGAGGGAGCCTATATGCCAAAGGAGAAGGGGTGGGATCTTGGTTGTGCCAAGGTCTCCAGACACAGGCCAGACAAAATGACCAACCGGGATGGCCTTGATCACCCTACATGATTTAGGATGACTGCAGGGTTGCTGAGACGTCAAGGTGATGATGGCAGCCAAGATGGCTATGGTTACGTAAAGGCAGATATCTGCGAGCAACCACAGACCGTATGGAACACAAATGGCAAGAGTGACTTCAGTAACACAGGGTGAACGCAGGTCATGGCCCTAAGCACAGGGGGATCATGAACCAAGGTGTGGGCCCCAAGCACTGCTGGCCCCCAAAGGGGGTGTCCCATCCTAGAGGGGCTAGGTCACCTCCCCTCCGGCATCTGAGCAGAAGCACCAGCTTGTGCTGAACTGAGCTTTTTAAGGAGCTTTGGACTCAGAGCCAAGGGGGAAGAAATACACACATATATTCATCTCATTGTGAAGATAATTGGTGAGGATGGAAATTCACATTGGAAATCAATATCCGGAATACCTAATGGCAGCATGACAATTGCACATTTGTGGCTCTCTAAAGGGCAGCTCTGTGTAAATCAAGGAAGTTGGAGCAAGCATCGCTAACTTCATGTCTTCCTGAAGAAGGAGCTTTCCAAGGGAATTTAAACAAGGGCTGGGGCTCCCACACAGCCTCCAATCCATGTAAGCTGTTCTCCTAAGACCCTGACCGTGGACTCGGGGCATTGCTGCTGAAAGGAAGCCTCATTAATTAAAGAGCTGCCAGGATTTCCCTTTGTCTAAAGAGAAAAACCCGTATTTCCAGCAAGATAAACAAAGCCCTTTGCAATTCAGGCCACTTTGCATTGCCCACTGGACACTGTTCCAGCATTCATTCATTGTACTGAAGTCTTGGGTGAGTGCTATGCCCAGGCTCTCACTAAGAAGAAAGGGTGGGTAGAGCCTCACCCCTCCTCTGTCTGTTATGATGGAGGAGCCAGACACAGCCTCAAGACAGTAGTCCTAGTATGTGGCAGCTGGGGAAGCTCTAATAAAAACAAACAAAAGACCCTTCCTGCCCAGAACATTCCTGGTTACAGAGCCCTACCACACACACAGAGCACTGTCCCTGTGACAAGTTGTCCTTGGGCTGCCTTGTGTGACAGCTGGGGAACTCTGGTGGGTTAGGCAGCGGTGCCAGGTTGTGGAGAGGGTGAGAGGGGTGGTGTGATTGGACCTGGGGTCTGACTTGGAAGCCATTGCAGTAATCAGAGGAGAAGGGGTGAAGGGGGTGAGTGTCATGTGGCGGGGAGAAGAGCTTTGGGATGTGAGAGTGCTGGTGCCATGGTTGGAAATGTGGACAAAAGGGCAGCTGGTTCCAGGGGGAGGTGTACAGCTGCATTGTGCCCAGGGGTTCTGGAGAGGTTCGCTGATGGAGCACCAAGGGATAGGTGGCAGCTCAGGTTATCTCCAGGGCCAGCATGGTGTTACAGCAGGTTAAACAACCGTCTGTGATGCTGTGATCCCACATGAGTGCCAGTTCACTTTTTGGCTGTTCTTCCAATTCTTCTCCCAGTGCAGTTCCTTGTTAATGTACCTGGGAAGGAAGCAGTGATAAGCCCAGTACCTGGACCCCTGCCATCCAAGTGGGAGACCCAAATAAAGTTCCTGACTGCTGGCTTTGACTTGGCCCATCTCTGCTTGGTATGGCTACCTGGAAATCAATCAGCAGATAGAGGATCTTTCTCTCTCCCCACATCTGCAACTCTTAGTTTCAAATAATTAAGTGCACTTTTATAAAAAAATATTTATTTATTTAAAAGACAGTCTCTCTCTCTCTCTCTCACACACACACACAGAGATTCTGTTTGCCAAATAACTCAGAATACCCACAACAAGCAGGACTGGTTCAGGCTGGAGCCAGAAGCCTGAAACTCAATTCAGTTCCTCCCCCAGGTATTTGAGCCTTCATGTACTGGGCATGCAAAGCCCACTGTGATAAACACTTATTGCCTGCAACAGTGCCTGATGTCATGTATGTTGAATGGCATTGCTGTGATGAGGTGATCCTAACAATTGTATCAGTAATGAGTAATGGAGTGGGTCAGATAAGTCAGCAAGGGCGTACCTCTGGGCATGTCTCTCAAGTCACAAGGCCTTGTAAGGGGCTGAGGCTCTGAAGACTGAGAGCCTGGCACAGCTGATTCCCAGACCCTCAGCTGCAAGTGTCACCCGGCATCCCTGCAGCTCGCTTGCCGACATCCAACAAGGGCTCCTCATCAGAGTTGAAAATGACTGGTGGCTTTTTCTCAGCTACATGTTTTTATTTGGACAATGGAACTACAAGAAGCCAGTTGTTACATGAATGGACATACTGCCATACAGTTCTGCACCAACTCAGAAATCACTTGCAATCCGTGTCAGTGAGTGTAAGCGTTCTGGTAGTCACATCAAACACAAGAAAAGACACCCAAGGCAGTGCTTAGGCTGCTGTCTGGAACTCTTCCATCTCCTAGCAGAGTCTTGGTTACAAGTTCCAACTCCACTCCTCACTGTTGGTTCCTGCTAATGCACACGCTGGGAGCAGTGGGTGACAGCTCCAGTGCCTCTGCCCCTGACACCCACATGGGAGGGAGACCTAAGCTGTGCCCTTTGCTCGCAGATCCCAGGAGATCTCCCAGAAACCGTGAGAGCTACTTCAAAGGTCTGGCTTGGTGCAGTCTGAGCTTAAGCATGATCACTTCCAATTATTTCTTCTTCCTGCAGTGGCTGAAACATGGTACTTTAGCAATTGAGAAAGAATTTTCCCAATAATTGAAATAATAATTCATAATTAAAAGAGCTAATAGGGATTGCATTAAGCCAGATGCAAATAATTTACCCCCCTACTCTTGTCCCTTTTTATATTTCCATGGGCTCATTTGAAACACTTCTCATTGTCTTTAATTTTCCTGCATAAGAATGAAAAGAACTATTTTGGCCTTAAGTATAAATAAGCATAATTTTCTTTCTTCCAGGGACTTGCATCAGTTCACTCTTGACTCACCACAAAGGAGAATTAACAGACATGCACCAACAATTTCTACTCCACAGGGCCCTTGGGAGCAGAAATGGAATTGACGGGGTCCAGGCTGGTTTGGGCCCAGCTGCCCTGCTTCACAGAAGGTACAGAATGGCCCCCTGGGGGAAGCAGGTGGCAGCTCCTCATTAGCCTACACTGCCTGCTGTGTCCTCATTGTTTTGTTGCAGGCCTGAGGGCTGTGTGACTGCAGGCTTGCAAGGGGCTTGCAATTAACTCCTGTCCCTGGTGACCTGAGCTTCCTGGAGGAGCCCTGTGGGATGGATGGTGGGACTCCTGCTGCTGGCTGTCCCTGGAGTGGCCAGAGGACCCTCAGCAGCAGTTACCATGGTCTCCAGATGCCCACAGGCTGGTGTCCTGGGAATGCGTTCTCAGCATTATCAGAGTAATCTGAGAGAGTCATTTTCATCTGTGTGTGCACACCAGGGCGCCTCTGCTTTGCCCTGCCTGCACCCAATCAATGGATTATCTTTACCATAAGAGCAGCTTCACCTTCAAAGATAACAAGCCATGTGCTGCAGTGGAGGGTGAAGCAGGTGCTCTGGGCCCACTGCAAGCCTCCCGGGAGGAACCCACCTGATAGGTCCTGATACTACAGAGCAGCATCCTTCATGGGGTGGGGGTGTCTGAGGGGAGGGTTCAGGCCTAACTCTCAGGGACAGAAATATGAAGGCTGGAGCCTCCAGATGGGGAAAGGAGAGGAAGGGACAGTGTGCCCTGACCTGGTGTTCATTGAGTTCATTCAGTGGCCCATCCACGGCAAGGGTGTAAAAGGAGAATGATCCCTCCTGATGTCCCATGATGTCATGCTCCCTGGGGATTGGCAGCAAAGCTATGAGCTCCCACACCTAGGACTTGGTGCAAACTCCGTAAGTCCCTGATTTTGTTCCCAAAGTGCAATTCCAGCAGAATGTCCTGATGCAGTAGTTGTGGCTGCAGCAGGTACAGCCCTGGGCAAAGTGCAACCCTGCTAGGAGAGGCAGGGCCTGAGATTGTGACCCCAGGGAACCCAGCCAGCTCTGCTCATGGGGTCTCAGTACACGGCTGTACTGCAGCAGGTGCAGCCCTGGGCAAAATGCAGCTCTGCTAGGAGAAGCAGGGCCTGAGACAGTGAATCTGGGGAACCCAGCCAGCTCTGCTCATGAGACATAGGAGGGAGAGACAAGAAATACTGAGATCTTGAGATGGGTGTGGCGGGGAAGGAGAGAGCACAGCACAGGGAAGGCAGGGCTGAAGGGTGACCAGCAATCACAGTCAGGGGCAGCTCTTCGGGACAGGTGACAGTTAAGGAAATGCAGCAAGGGAGAGGCTAAGCTATGTCTGGGAGGAGCCAATGAGGCCAGAATGCACTTGGTCTGTTTGCAGGAGAAAGAAGAGGTGAATGTGTTTGAAGACAAGCCTGTGAGGGAATCACGTGGCCGTGGAGCACTTATTCTGGGGGACAGGTGGACACGGTCCCTCTGGAGCAGCTCAGAGAAAAGGGTGAGAAGCTCCGCTGTGGGAGGGAGGTTGTGGTGAGAACTAGGGCTCAGAGGGCTCAGCTAGGAGCACATGTAGGCCCTTTAGCCAGGGAGTCTATGGAGAGGACGGATATATCCCGTATGCCTCTTGGCGATCCGTTCTCATGCATTAATCAAAGGTCAGGTCTCTCCTATAACACTGGGCATTTATTTTGGGACAATCCATTAATCTTCAGTTCAGGGTTATGAGCATGAATATATCATGCATCCCCCATAATCTCTCCTATTGTGTTTCTCAGGTAAACCGTCCTCTGTGGCCCAGTAGGAACTGTACATTTCTTACCTGCTCTCCTTCCACATTTCACATTCAGTGGCCCATCCATGCCTCCTGCTGATGCTCACGGCTGAGTTCCTGACACACACATTGCTCCATCCTGTGTCTCCCCTGTCTCAGTCGTGGACGCCTGCAGTAGCTGCCCCAGCTGCTCCCTCCACTCTTGCTCTTTCATGAACTGCGCCTTCAGCCAGTTGCCATTACCATCTTCACGGCCCAGACTTAGTCTGGCCTAGTGCCACAGTTCAAAACAGAACTCAAATGACTTTGTGAAATGGACAGGCCTTTCAGGAGTGTCACAGCCTGGGGGAGAGTTGAGTGTGCCTCCCAGAGAGCTGCCAAGGTGCTGGAGGATTAGGGTTGAGGTTGCATCATTTGTAAGAAGGGTTCATGGAGGGTGGTTAGATCACTGGGACCACTGCTCTCTGTAGTCCACGAGGGAGCCAGGTGGTTGGTCCCCAGAGCGTGGGTTGTATAACAAAGATCAAGAGCAAGACTGGTTATGAATCCTGCTGGCTTCTCAGCTCATCACGTGCACTCCCTCTCAGTCTCTCTTAGGCTGTCATGGCGATGCACCTGCCATCTGGATGTATGTTGAGCCATACCCTTTCTACCTGTTGAACTTGAACTTTTCAGTCCTCAGAACAAGTAGTGAAATAAACCTCCTTTCTCTATCAGGCCTCAGATTCAGGTACTCAGTTATAGTAGCATCAACATCACCGTGCTGCTGTCCTGTTTTGTTTTTCCTCTGGAATCCCACCGGCTTGGCCTTCTATCCATCTGTGGTGCTGAGGAAGGGATGACTTCGGTTTTGTTTTTCCCCATGGGCACTGGGTACCATAGCGTGTCCATCTCTATCCATCTTTGCATGTGAGGACATAGCTGATTAGAGCCCACCTCTCTGGTCTGCTTTCCCAGAACACAGACCAGGGTATGCCAGTGGGATGGACTCAGCAGACAGGTGGAGCTGGTCTCCAGCTATACTTCCTTCACTAGATGGGACAAACCTGCTCCTCACAGTTGAACCAATCAGACAGTTTCTTGGCTCCTATAGAAACAAGTCTAAACTAGACTCCAAGATTCTTCTTGAATTCTTCTTGGAGGTGAGCCGCATGGCTTCTGATAAGCTCACGTGTTCCAGCAGAGAGCTCTGGGGGTGAGGGAGGTTCTCGTAGCCAGACCTACCCATCTCTGGGAGGTTAGGGGTGGTCAGTGTCGGGGCACCTGGCGAGTTGTGCCCCTGCCCTCCTCTGTGTTGGTGCTGGCACAGACACCAGGAAGGGCAGTCTGCAAAAGGGCACTAGGACACAGAGCAGGGGACATGTGCTGACCCAGTTTCCTGTGGGCTGCTGGGTCCATGAAGAGAGGGAAGAGGTGACAGGTCATTTGGCAGAGTGTTTGGCAAATGTAAAAAGACAGGTGCAGGAAGTTGTGGGGTGTTGATGGATGGCAGCATATTTCCATTCATGTCAGAGTGCCATGAGAAATTGTTTCTTGGTCTTTTGGTTCAGATCAAGTACAGAATGCCTAAGGGTACGATCAATAAGCCTGACGGTGAAAGCTTCAGGATGCCCGTATCCTTCACAGAGCACCTGCTTTTGACTCTTGGCTGTGGCTCCACATCCCATCCTTCAGCTACCTCTGACCCTGGAAGGGAGCTGTGAACCCAGCTGACTGAGTTGAATTCCTGGCCCCCAACTTTGGTTTTGTCCTAGCCGGGTTCTTGCCAGCATTTGAAGCGACCTGGTGGATGGATTCTCTTTCTTTCTGTTTCTCAGATAAATAAGTCAACCCATTTTTTTTTTAAATAACAAGATCAGAAGACACAAAACACCAGCATCTTTTAGCCGTGGAAATGCATGAATTTCAATCAAGAGAGGATGCTGTTGTTTTTCCAATGTAAGGCTGCATTACCTAAAACAGAGGTTCTTACAGGCTTCAGAATACAAACAAATAAACAAGCAAAACAAACACACAAACAAACAAAACAGAGCAAGGGATCCGTTAGGGAAACAATTGCACAACATACATTAATCCAAAAGAGTCCCCAGGAGTCTCTTTTTGGGCTTCTAATGGACCATGAAACTGGAATTCAATAAAATATGTTCTGTCATGTGGGCAAACCGGGTAGATATCTGCTGATTTACTCTCATTACAGGATGTGTTTTTGGAGACTGTTCATGTAAATACTATTTGTTCTACTGAAGTTCTAGTTTGCTGGAGCTGCTTTGCGTCAAAACAGTGTTAAAGTCTACCTTAAAGGAACTGGTTGGGTTGACCAGCAGTTTCAGTTCTCCACTGGCCCTTCTGGAGTCCTCGTCATTTGCACATGCCTGGTGCTGTGACTTACTGGATATGCACCAGATTCCGCTACCCTGGGGAGTTCTGAGGACACATGCATTAGATTTGTGCTTTCCAATCCATTAGTTTTGTTGTGCTAGGCCTGCCAGGAGCTCTATGGGTGATAATGGGAGTAACAGATTGCAGCTGCTGCCTGGGCGTCTGTCCCCCAGAGCAGTTGTTCTGCAGACTCCCTGGCTTTGCATCCATGCTAGCCTCTTGTGCGCTGGTTCTGGCTGGTTACCAATTTGTAACCAGCCCAGTAGGCATGGGTGGGCATCGTCCCTAGGCATAGGGCATGTCCCCCTACCCTCACAGAGTTGGAGGACTTGCAGCAGCCACTGCACTCCACCCAGCTCCTGCAAAGGATTGGAAGAACCCAAGCAGGACCCAGAAACTAGGAATTTTCTCCTGCTTGTGTATGGGTCAGGGTTCTCCAGAGAGCAGTAACAAGCTGTGGATATGAATCTGTGGGTTGATGAGTTTTACCAGGGAGATGGTGGTGGCTGGGATGTTCCACAGCTCCCAACCTCCTCCAATAGCCCAGAGATGCTAGGGGCATGGCTCTGGAGCTTGGCATGAAAGCCCCAAAGCTGGGGAAATGGACCAACAGTGGAGGACTGGACTCCTGGACAGGGACCACTGATGCAGGTCCTGGAGGCCAAAGATGGATGAACCTGGGGCTCTGGGGTGTCTGGCGTGCCCCAGACCTGAGGGCTGGCATGCAGCCCAGTTCGCCTCTATGCTTATTCTCTGCGGAGTCCTGGCTGATGGTCAGTGCTGCCCGTGTGGAGGTCAGACCTGCTCACTCAGTCCCCCCGACTCTGTCCCAGACTAACCTCCCTGCTATTCTTCCATACAGTGAAAGCACACCTCAAATTAGCCATTGGAGTCTGCATCTCCCGCTGTCACCAAGGGATGCGTGATGAGCAGGGACTTGGGATTCTTGGTGCTAGATTTGGCAGAGCAGCCATGACTGCCTAGAACTGGTCAGGAGCAAGCAGCTCAGGGATGGACACACAGGGCTTGTAGATCTCACGTGCCTCCCTGTGGCCCTGCAGGATCCACTGTTGTTCTAGCACTTGGACCCAGCAACCATTGGATACAGTTAGGGGGTGCTTCTCTCTTTCCCACTCTGATGTCCTCTGGCAAACATTTCCCCATAACATCTACCAACACAGTCAGAACTGGGCGTCTAGCATAGAGAGGAGGTGTGATGGATATCTGATCTTGCCCTCTGTCAGTTGGGTGACATTTGGAAACTTCTGGAACCCCTCCGAGTCTCCTGGCTTGCTTTTGGAAATTCATCCACTCATACCTGCCTCATTGTTTGGCTGTAAACATTCTGCCAACAGAGAACAAGTATGGAAGCGCCAGGTACACCACCTGGCAGACACCAAGCAGGCCGTTTACTAAGCAGGTGCCTCTGGCTTTGTGTTCCCCTAGCTGGATCTCTGCATCACAAATCATTCCTTGCTGAATTTGACTAATGAGGCAGGCCTGGAATGATGGAGGAGGGTGGGCCTTACTCCCTTTTGTTTGCTTCCTGCCACTGAGCATCCCCCGGCCCCAGTAACATCCTGTACCTGGATGTTTGGGTACCAGGGTGTTTGGCCTCTCCCAGAGCTCTGTAGGTTCCCCCATGGGTGTTGGCAGCCACTGGGCAGGTCCCTTTCTTCAGCTTGGCTGGGGTCAAACTTTCTCTCTGCATGTCTAGGTTATGGTAATATCCTACCGATGCCTTTGTTTCTGCTGCTGGAGGAATGCCAGCTCTCTGCTGCTGCCCTGCGCCATGCCAGGAGTCCCTTTGGGCAAAAGCAAGGCCACAGAGTGACTGTGGCTGCTGTTCTCAGATGGGTCTGCATGCGGAAGTGGCCCTGGCTGTATCCTAGGAACTTAGCTTTGAAGAGCACACAGTCGGAGCCAAGGCAGAGCGGCTCATTGTGCCTCAACTGTTTACACCAACACTGACGTTGGCATTGAGCACTTGGATGCTCATTGACCCTGGGTCTCTATCAAGCTTCCCTGGGTGGATAACAGTACACTCGTGCTGCCACGCCTGATGCTGGGGTAAGTAAGTGAATCCTATGGGATTCCACGGTGGAGAACCTAGAAGCTCCTACATGACTGCCCCTGGCTTTGGCCCCAGCCACCATTGCCTTAGCTACTTGTGCTCTGCGCATGTACCAAGTCACAACCATGAGGGTGACCAGGCTGAGTCCTTTGAGTCTGCCCAGTGAGCCATCAAAACCACCTTCAGCCCTAGGGATGCCACCATCCCTTCCTATACTTCTGGTTTGGTAACACCATCACAAACAATAGCCTACAGTGTGTCACGTTCTCTTCTGGTTTTGGTCTTTCTGACTCAGCCCTGAGCAGCACAGGACAGGTGCTAAAAGTTACAAGCTGATTGAGCCACGAACAGGAGTCTGCCTTCGCCTTGGAGGCAGGGCTGAGCTCTCCTCTTGCAGCTGCAGAGCCATACCCTGCATTGGTAGCTCCTGCCCCACGTCTTACCCGGTACTGATGCTGATCAAGTGCCCCAGGGATGCAGTGAGTGATCATTTGGATAGTGATGATGGCTGCAGGATGGTGAGGGAGATGCTTGCCTCTGAGCACACTGAGGCAGACAGAGAAGACACAGCAGCAAGGTGAAGACTCCCCACCACTCACATGAGGGTGACGAAATGAGAGCAGGAAGGACAGCCTGGAGCTTGATTGTCACGTCTTGTACTTGCAGAGTCAGTGTTGGAGGACTCAGAGCTGAGGGTCTTGGACCTCCTTCTCCCAGTGCCCAAGCCTCCCTTGATGGCTGGGGGAGAGAGACTTCTTACAGTCTTCTCTCTGTGCTGGCGTTACGGTTATCTTTTCAACCTAACAGCAAGGCTGCCACTACAAAGGCAGGAGCTCCTGAGGTCTGGTGACTGGGCACTGAAACAGAATTCCACACTTTCAGCCTGGAGGGCAAGTTCTCTATCATGCTATATGGTTGGCCCCTGCACAGAACCATCCAAGATCTCCTCTGCTTCTATTTGGTCCTGACATGCTTCATAGAGAACTGCCAGGAGCTTGCTGAATTCCTACATGGTGTACACTATGGTAGCCCAATGCTAGTGCAAAAACAAAACAAAACAAAACACTGCTCCAGAAACATGTCACTGGGGAGTGGGTATCACTTGGATTCCCAGTATGTGAGTAAGGGAGGAGTAAGGGACAAGCAGGTGCACCTGCTGGGGTTTATGAGGCCTGGTCCAGGTGGGAAGAAGCTAGCCAAAGAGAACCAAGGACGGACGTGAAGTGATGTGTGCTTTGCGGGTATGGATAGCTGACTGGAAGGAGTTTGTAGAGGGTAGGGCTGGGGGGCTGGGGTGGAGGGAAGAAAAACAGGTAGTTTCAGAGAGGTGGTGATGGTTGGGCTGGGACAGATGAGGCTGGGGAACAATGTGAAGAAATACCAGGTGAGTGAATAGACCACCTACACCCAGCACCTGATCACCATGTCACACCAACACTTTGTGAGCCAGCAGAACTTGGAAAGAAGATTTCATTATAAGTCACAGAAAGAGAAGTTTCCCTAGAAATAGTAAACATCTCCTTATTAGGAAATTTACTACTTTGCAATTACACAGGGCACAGAACTATGGGTTACCATGACTCTTTTTTTTTTTTCAAGAATTTAAGGGTAAACATTTCAGGCGTTGTGGGCCACATAGCCCCTGATCAACCTTTCCATTGCTATACCAGGGCATCCCCAGGCAGTAGGTCCTTGCACAGGCATGGATAGAGAGAACCAACCATGGGCTTCAGTCTGCTGATCCCTCTGTTAAGCGAGCAGATAAAACCGAGACAAGAATTGAAAAACTCTTGGCAGTGGTGCTGGAGTATGGCCAGTGTTCTTAAAAATGCACGTGGCATGTATGCTGAGCTGGTGAAGCTTTCAGTGAGTGACTGTTAGTCACTGAAGAAGACTTCAACAAGAAGGAATTGGGTGTGAAGGGAAGAGGCCTACTCCTAGCACACCTGTTCACTGCTTGGTTGTGCTGTGAGCAAATCTTCTTGGCTTCCCACAGAGCTCGTACTACAGGCTGAGCACTGCAATAGGGATTCTGATAAATGACGTGGGCATCACCCTCTCATGCTCTTGGGGCCGTTGTCTTCCCACAGTGAGCTAGAAGGAGCGGCAGGGGCCAGGACACCTGTGTCCAAGGGCCTGTGGAGCCTTCAGCTGTTCACTTCTGTTGACTTCATCTAACGAGATTGGCACTGGGATACTGAGTTCCACCTTGCCTCTTGTGTTGGATGGCTGTGGTTGCCAGTTGATACTAGACACAAAACCCTGATGGGCTGTTCTCATTTTTCTCTAGGAGAAGAAGATCATCATGGTGCCAGAGCTTCAGGCACAGATATTCTTGTGTACCAACATCCTACATGGCAGCAGGTCTCAGCTAATGGTCAGTTGTCCACTCTGCTCAGGGATGGGCTCCCAGTTTGCCTGGTTGCTTGGAGTGAGCAGTCCATGGGGCAATATGATGCTAGCCTGCATTGGACATTCCGCATGTCTGTCTCACTCTGGGAGCTTCTTGGGCTGCTTGCGGTCTGATTTATCCAGGTCAGCTCCAGTAAGGAACACATAATTGGCAGTTAGGTGACTTTATCTTTAAGGTTTATTATTATTTTTAAAATTTTGCTTGAAAGCCAAAGTTGAAGAGAGAGAGAGAGAGAAACAGAAATCTCCCTTTCTCTGGTTCACTCCCCCACATGGATGTAAGATCCAGATCCAGGGGCTCCATCCAGGTACACCATGTGGGTGCTTGGAATTGAGTACTTGGGTCATCCTCCAAGCTTTCCTAGGCCACAGCAGGGAGTTAGCTGGAAAGTAGAGCAGCCAGGACATGAACCTGCATATGCAAGGGATCATAGCACTACAGGTAGAGCCTTAGCCTTATATGCCACAGCAACAGCCTTTAAGATGGTATATTTTTATGATTCTTTCTTTCTTTTCTTTTTTTTTTTTTTGTTGGCTTATGAGAGAGAGTATGTATCTTCCATCCCATGGTTCACTCCCCAAATGGCCACAAAAGCCAGACCGGGGCTGGTCCAAAGCCAGGAACTCCATCCAGGCCTCCCAGGCAGGTGAAGGGCATCAAGCACTTGAATCATCTTCTACTGCTTGCCCAGATCCACTAGCAGGGAGCTGGATTAGAACTGGAGCAACTGGGACTAGAACTGGTATTCTTATGGGATATCCATATGATATTCTAGGTCATGGCTTTACCTACCTGGTATTCTTATGGGATATCCATATGATATTCTAGGTCATGGCTTTACCTACTAAGTCACAACATTGGGACTGGTAAATGTATTTTTAAAAAGGATTTATTTATCTATTTGAAAGGGAGAGCTACACAGAGTGTGAGAGAGACAGAGATCGTGTTCTGTCAGTTCACTCTCTGGTACAAAACCCTGGACTTGGTCAGGTGTAACTAGGAGACTAGAACTCCATTGCGATATCCTATATGGTACAGAATCCCAAGGATTTGTGTCATCTCCTGCTACTTTCCCTGTACATTAGCAAGGAACTGGATCAAAATTGGAATTTCTCTGACTTGGTTGGGTGCTCATATAAAATGCGGGTGTTACATGCAACGACGTAACTCATGTGCCACAATACTGGCTCTAGTGAGGAGTTTTTGAATTGAAATTTTTATGCTACATTCTGTATTTTATGCTACATTCTGTATTCTGTATTTTCAATTGCTTAAGAGCAATTGAAAAGAGAACCTACTTCTGATGGGGAAATTAACTATCGGACAGCAATATATACATACAAGCACTTGTTTAGGGTTGGGGTTTGGTACTCATTCATTTGTTAGAAAAATACATAAAGTTTCTTTTTCACAAATGGGTAACTGCATTAAACCAGTAGATCAGGCTAATTACCTTTCATTGATAAAATGTTGTATATTGATCGTATTGCCACTATAGATAAGTGTGTGTGTGTATATTAGTATATATAGATGACATGCAGTGTATATCTACAGAATACATGCTATTCTGTATATTTATGTTTGTGTGTAACTCTGTTTATAAAACAGTGGGAAGCTAATAATGTTACCTCCATTTCATGAATGGGTAAACTGAGCTTTAAGGAGGCCTGAACTTTCATGAGGTTAAATTTGATGTAGAGTTGCTTGAAAATTGGGGGAAAAGATCAGACAGATGAGTTTCTAGTCTGACAAGTTATACTGTAACAATCTGCCTTCAGGCTAAAACACTGTGGATAGGCAGATGTAGTTAATGTCCATCTAATACATCTCAAGCAAATTGATTTAGAAATGCTAATTTACATCAAGATTCTTGATAATGGTTCCTAACTTTTGTTATTTTTTACATATTTGAATGGCAGAGAGAGTGAAGAGACAGAGGGAGAGGAAACAAAGAGAGAGGAAGAGGGAAGGGTGAAGAGGGAGAGGAAGAAAGAAGGAAAGAGAGAGAGAGAAGCCATCTGTTGGTTCGCTCTCTAAATGCACGCAGCAGCTGGGACTGGGGTGGGCTGAATCTGGGAGCTGGGAACTCAGTCTAGATCTCCCCATGTGTGGCAGGAACCCAGGTAGTTGTCAGTGATGCCTCCCACGGCACAGGCAGCTAGGGTCAGGAACCAGAATTGGGTGTGAGTCCCAGACACTGTGACATGGAATGCAGACACATTCCACGGTGTCTTGCTTTGTATTTGAGCTTCAAGAGAGAGGTTTACTCATTTTCCAGCTGTGAAGTCTTGAGGAAACTCTAAACCTATCTAAACCTAGGCCTATTTGCATCCCATTATAAATATACCAACAGTATCTATTTCATCAGGTTAGAATGAAAAACCAGCCACGCTGAGAGTTAGCCCCTGTTGAACACCAGCAATATCAGAAAACATCTGTATCTGACAAGGTCACGCTGTGACCATCATTGACCATGGCCCAATACAAAGAATAAAGTCTTAAAGACAGGAATGACAGAATGTCCCCATGCTGGCCTAAGAATGTGACTCATGCTTGATGCAGAGAGAGAACGGTGATGCACTAATTTACTTCCCAAATTACTGTACCAGCTAGGCTTGGACAGGCCCAAGGTGACAGCCAGGACCTCCATCTTGGTCTCTCATGGATGTCGGTGGCCCACGCAGTGGAGCTGTTCAGTCCAGGTCTGACAGCCTGAGAACCAGGGAGCTAGTGGTGCAGCTCCCAATATGAGATGAAAGCCTAAAGCCTTGGAGTGGAACGCAAGTGTGTTCATCCTGGAGTTCAAGGCCTGGGACCCAGGAGCTCTTTGGACAGGAGACGGTGGCTGGACAAGCGCAAGGGGACAGATGATTCCCCTTCCTCCTCTTTTTGCTCTGCCAGGCCCTCAGTGGCTTGCACTACCCACCCCCACCAGTGAGGGCAAACCTTCGCTCAGTCCACTGGGTCACTCACTGATGATTTGCAGAGACACCCCCACAGACACACTGGAATGATGTCTGACCAGCTCCGTGGGCATTCCTGAGCTGAGTCCAGCAGGTGCACACAGTTGGCCATCACACCTGGACTGTCATCTCCACTGCTGGAACTTGCCGTAGGTGATCTGGGTGGGTGGGGAGCATGGCCTGGCAACAGTGTGGTCCACTGAGAGCCTCTGCAGCCACAGCCACCCACACATGTCCACAGTCAAGGACTCAGAACAAGGTCCAGGACTGGAGCTGCACGCAGGCTGGCAGCCTGTGGGAAGAATGGACCAGCTGATCACTGCTCCCTGCAGGAGTGGCCACTAGTGGCCATCAGGTCAGAATCACCTCAGTGCCCATGTGGCCTTTGCCAGGAAGCCCTGCTTGAAGGCAGAGGAGGGGGTATGTCGCAGAGAACTCTCTTCTACATTAAGTTGGCCAGGGAGCAAAGCAGTTTTAGCATCTCAGGACTCACATTCTCACACTTTCTCACATTCATACTGAGCTTCGAAATGAGGCAGCAATAACAGTTTATGTTCAGGAATAATTAGGGCTGTTTATCACGTATGAATGCTAATGTTCTAAAGTGGCATGAGTGGGCGGATGTAGAATGCCCATGCCTCATGACTGACTGGCTGAAGCTAACTAAAATTCCTCTGGAGGCAAAAGAAATTGGAAGGAGTGTTCCAGGATGTTAATGCTGGGTGCTCCTGGATGGTGCAATGCTGGGCGATCGTTCTGTGATATGTTTGGTTTACAAATTTCCTAAGATGTGCAGGTATCGCTTTGATGAAACGGACAGATGACATTGCACATGTTGGGCTGTGCACTGACAAGGTAAATCTAAGGGCTGGATGACTCATGCGGCTGACTGAGGGGATGGCAGCCCAGATCAGCATCCAGCACTGCTGGCAAAGTCATGACTTTGTGGACTGGACTACGCTAGCTCTCAGGAAAGGCACACATCTGTAGGTGTTGGGTATTAGTGTATGGACAGCATACCACACACCACAGTGGCTCCATTCAGATGGGAAGTGGCTGCAGCCAAGGTGAATTGCAAACACACAGTGACTCAGACCCACGACACCCAGAAGAGCTCCCGTGTCCCATAGAAGTACATCAGAGTCCACTCCCTAAAGGTGTGTATGTTCAGGGGAATTCGAAAAGCTTGGTTTAGCTGGGGTGTGGGAAGCTGTGGGGATGAGTGCTGGGGCTGGCTGGGAGGTTCAGAGAGGGCAGGACACCGGGGCAGTACAGGAGGTCCGCATGACTTGCTCTATGCCGCTTCAACATGGCTGCCACCAACATCCATGTGTCTAAGATACAGCACGAGCACCACGCAACTCCTTACAAACTACATCAGCTTGGTTTTTGTTGCTGGGAGGAGGAGGAGAGAAGAAACTCCATTTAATCACTAAGCATTTTATGCCATTATTTTTACATTAAACAAACACAGACACATTAGGCACTGAAATGAGAGATCTGCATGAATTATTAAAAGATGAAACACCAGAGGACAAAGACTATTTATGCCTGCTGCAGGCAGCTTCACACTGTCTTCCGACTTGTAGGAATTCTCTCTTCTTGGCCAATTCAATCTATTTTTCACCAGAAACTGAATTTATGGAGCAGAAGGTGAGGCGCTGTCTGGGACCATGAATTAATTGGAGGCTGATCTCCCAGTGTGGTTTTCCTGCAGGGGCTGAGAAAGTCAAGGGTGATGCATTTTTAAAGAAATTCTTCATGTGAATATAAAAGCCTGAAAGAATCATGTTAGAACAAAAGAATAGTAGATATATTTTAAATCACCTTAAGGACCAGTGTTGTGGCACAGCTGATAAGCTACTGTTTGTGTTGTCTGCATCCTATTTCTAAGCACTGATCTGAGTCCTGGCTATTCCAGATCCAGCTTGCTCATAATGCACCTGAAAAAGCAGAGGAACATGGCCCATGCACTCAGAACCCTGGTGCCCATGTGGGAGACCAGGATGGTGTTTCTGGCTCCTGGCTTTGGTATGGTTCAGCCATGGCTCTTGTAGCCATCTGGTGAGTGGAAGAGGAGAAGGTGGCCAGGCCTGCCCCAGGAACAATGCACTGAGGTTGTGCCCTTTGCCCGGTGGGTCTTCGTTCCTCCTGCTCATCTGGGTCCACCTGCAGGTATGGAGGGCTCCTTGCATGCCAGCCCCTGTTCCATGGCTTGCCCCTGTGTGGACTCACTGAGCCTTCAGAAAACCCCAGGAGGCAGGGACCAAGTCTATCACCATCTGACAGCTAAAGAGGCAAAAGTGACTCTCCCAAAGTCACACAGGTCATGAGAGGGAAGAAATGAAAAAATGTGAAATTTAACTGCAGAGACCGCTCGCAAGGCCAAGGCATTGTGCCTTCTCTCCTGCTTTCACTTTAGCTTCCTGTGTTTCAAAGAATGTGTCATTTTCCTGCACATTGACCAGAAGGCTTTGTGTGTAACTTGCTGTATCTTATACCCTCTCTTGCAGGGAACACTGCTTCCAATGGATGAGACCATGAAGAGTCAAATATTCTGTCATGTATTTACCAACAGCATCACCCCTCTATTGTCTGTCTACCAGCCGTCTACCACTCACCTGTCTGTCATCTATAGGTTGATCGCTTATCTACAAGCAATCTGTCATTTTGTTTTTATACTTCCTTGATCATGTATTTTCTTACCTATCACATATCTACCTATCTGCATCAAATAGCAACCATCCATCTGTTCTATTACCTATCAACTTAATGGTATAAACCCTATTATGTATTAATCTTACATATTCTTTATCTTCTACCTATCGTCATCAAAAGCTGGCCTACTTATCATTTGTCTCTGTATTCATCATCTGCTTATATACCATTCAACCCATCACCTACTTATCTATTTTTTATCTCTAAAATGTCAATCACATATTATCTTATTTATCATCCCTTCATCATTTGTCAGTTACCAACGGCTCAGTCAGCCAATCATCTCTCAATTGCATCATTTCTTCCGCATGACAGGCTTATGTCACGGAGTAGAAGGTCTCAGGCTCTTGGCCACAATTTCCAGATGTGACCCTAAACCCTCAATGTCGGTGAACTGCAGTTTCCTGATGTGCAAAATGAGGACTATGAGACTATTCTTGATGATTTAAATGAATTATTTTAATACCGAGTACCAAGGGCTCTCCATGGCAGTCTGTCCTGAGGGAAGTGATGAGCGTATCCATTCCTCCCTGCCCATCCCACATTCCAACCTGGGACAGGAGAAGGGGCAAGACTTCTGGAAGCAATAATAGTAATCTCTATGCTTTCTGTGCTAAACGTCAGACAGGCCACACTACACCTCCACTGGGTTATTTCCACACACCATCTACACTCCCAGACACAAACCTTCACAGTTGGTGGGTGGTTACGGCCATCATCTCTGCTGTTTAACAAAAAGACCTCCAGGAAACATGGTGTTTTTCTCAAAATGCCAGTATAAAGGCTAAAGATTTGTGATGTGCAAGCATTTAAATTATATATATAGATAGGCATTGCAAAACTTAACAGCTGCTTTATTTGTAATTATATTGCAATTGTCCTTTTTATATCCACAGGGTCACCAATACCCTTCACTTTGGTTTAGACTTCTTTTATGTCTCCATTTCCTGACCATCAGGACACATGTTGGCTTTTCTCTGTGTGTAATCAACTTTTATACATTTGATCTGAGTTAGTCTTTGCATAACCTCTGCAAAATCTCACTCACAGAGACCTCTCCTTCCTCTTGGGTCTTAGGATTTGTGACTGGTCCCTGGTCCCTGGAAGAAAGTGAGAATGCTATGGTGTGTTTACACTTTGGCCCTGAGGGTCCCTGGCTCAGGAGCTGCCCCAGCAGGGGGCAGATACTCCCCAGCCCCAGTGGGCATGACTGAGCTGAGGCGAAGTTCAAAATGCAGAACTCAAAGCTGCAAAGCTCTGTTCCAGTCCTCAGCATCTCCTCATTTCTTTACAGTGTATGAGTTCATCTTCATCTTTAGAGGCAATTTAATAAGGACTGGACTCTGGGGAGATGGTTGCCTATGGAGTCAGGTGTGAGACTGCAACAGATAAAATCAGATCTCAGGCAGTCTACTGCTTTATTAGCTAATCTGCTTTATTTCACATGCTGTTCTTACTCCCTCTTGCATAAGTAAAGTAGGCAGTTGCTTAGAGTTGCAAATCATGGAGTAAAATGGGCTCTCTTGTCTAAAATAGCTCTTCCATCAGCTACCTTACACCTGCAGCCTGTCTGCAGGTGAGTCCCCATGTCTGGCTCTGTGGGATAGAGAGCAAGCCTGGAGACTGCCCTTGCAAAGATCTCAGCACTCCTCTTGCTCAAGTTCTCAGCTGATCCTTGGAGCTTCCTGGCCTTCTCCAGATCCTGCTGATGTGGGCCAAGAGTCACCCCCTGTGGTACAGGCTCTGGCCTCCCACAGAGACACACACTGGAAGTAGGGACACCCTGGTGCACACAGACAGCGAGCAACGGAAGATAAAACACAACACACACACCTGTGATTGTGGGCCATCCCCGCACAGAGACATGCATCACGAGTGGGCTGGCCCGTTGCTAAAGTGCATCTCCAATCATGGTCTTGGGCAAATAGAGAACTCTGCCCCACCCTCAGCCTCATTTCTGGGGTAGGGGCGGTGCCTTAGCATGTGTGAAGCTATCTGGGAATTTTATAACTCCTTCATGTGGAATTTTTTTTTCATTTCACTTCTTCTTATTATTATTCTTATTATAATTTTATAATATTGATCCATTGGCCCTGGGATGTCCCTCATCCCCTCTCCAAGCCCCTTCCCATTTACCGAGTTCTCCTATATTATTAAGATAGTGCAATTCTTCATAAACAGCCATATGTCCATCATTGAGGGCATGGATGATGGCAGAGTTCCGCATCCTATTGCCAAGATATAGTAAACAGTTTCATTGGAAGTCCATTTTTGTCTGGAAGTAGAGATGCATCGTATCCTCACAGGTGGATATGACGGTCTCCATGGCACAGTTGCTATACATCCCCTTAAATGAAAAGCCACAGTGTAAAATCAACAACAGGAAGAAAAATAGTTTTACAACGGCAAGAAGTTAAATAACATGCTAGTAGATATGATAGTCTTCATTACATGGTTACTATACATCCCTTTAAGTGAAAAGCCATTTGGAATTTAACATCATATGACTATGGCCTCTCCCCCTTCTTGGCCCTGGATGAAGCATGGCTGCAATTTGAGAAGGCAGGTGTTTTTGATCGACAATTAAGAATATAACACTTTGCAAGGCTGCAAGGATTCCAGCCGGCCTAGACCTAACTAAGCTGCCTACCTATTGGCATCCCATCAAGGCTCTCTGGTGGCCACATGAACGCTTCTGGGGAACAGAGGCCACCTGACCAGAAGTGTCTTCTGCAGAGGCCCAACATGCTTCTCCAGGGTTTGATGTAGACCCAAGTGCCTCAATCTGTACTCCGGGTTCTTGCCCTAGTAGAGATGAGCATTCAAAGTAGAGGCAGGGTACAGAGCACAAGTAGAAATGGGTTCTCTTTAAAAGTGAGAGTGCATATGTCATCATACATGAAAGTGGGCCCCACCACCTGGAGAAATATCCAATGGGATGGAGAGAGACTGAAAAAAGCCAGTGTAGCATCTTCAAGTGTGGTCACAGCAAAAACAAACAAAAGGCCACCATGCCCTTTCTCAGTCTCTTTTACAAGCTGGAGGGTTTTGCCCTACTTGGATAAACAAAAGGGAAGCTGCCGGATCTTCAGGTGAAATGGAGCTTTGCGTCATCATTAGGGCATCTTGGCCTTCCAGGTCCTGGATGAGACCCAGTGCATCATGGGAATGTTGAGGGAACTATGCCAGGAAGTGAAAGGTTAAAGTTGCTTACAGGGCTAGCAAGGATTCGAACCCACCTTGTCCTAGCTGATAATATCGCATTAGACTTGCAACGATATCTAAACCAATGATGGTGGGTATATGTCAGTGGCAGACTGTGCCCAATCCCATTCTTGGCCGTGGTCCTTGGAGCAGGGCTCAGGGTTCTGCTTTCGGAAGATGCTTTAGTCTGTGGAGCTCTCACTTCCTCCCTCAACCAGCCGGCAATTGACATTCATAGGATCACTACCTTCTCCAGGGCCTTTGAATCTTTCCTCTCTGGAATCTCTCCTTCAACTTTAAATGTTCTTTTAACGTTTGATCCTCTCTGCTTTACCTTAAAAGCACAGCTCAAAGCCAGCACTTGATCTTTCCACATTTCATTTAATTCAAATTTTCCTTTGGATATCAACTTTTTATTTAAAATATGATTTACATTCTGGGTCTTAGCCTCCTTTCACCCAACCATGCAAATATCCTTCTATATTATCTGTCTGCCAGTCTGTCTACTACCCACCTGTCATGCATCATCTCTGCCATCTCTCATTTATCTGTCTGTGCATTATCTAAATTTATGTTCATCTCTTAGCTGTCATCTTTATTCAGATGCCAGCATCTTATCAAAATTTACATCTGTCATCTACCCTCTCCTATCTAAGACTATATCATTTGTCAGCTTTCATCTTACACGTTATATAAACCTACTGGCCATGCCTATCTGTATGCCTATCCCTCCAGCTAATGCAAAGCACATTCTCCATGCTTTTGCTCAATGCCAGAGTCTGGGCAGGCCTTCTATGTGCTTAGGTCTCTTGGAAGCTGATGACCAAATTAGCGTTTGCAACCATTCAACTCACTTGCCTGCTGTCCAGTTCTACTTGTGGTCTCAATCTCATGAGAGGTCTCTTCTGGAGGAGTCTTCATGGGAACCACATTGGCAGTGACTTTGGAGAGGTGGTTCTCCAACATGCAGCCCTGGCACTGGAGGGTGGACCCCCGAGGGGAGAGGCAGCACCCCAGCACAAACCACCACTTTGCCTCTCAACATGGAAAAAGGCACCTCTACTCCCATTTAAACCTGAAAGTAAATCATAACACAAAAGTGAGTTTTCTACTGGCAATGTGATGACAGATCTGTCCCTGTTATCTTATGTGTTGTCACTTGAAGATACATTGATAAGGTTAAATGACAGCAACTTATAATGCACGGCTTATTGGAGGGATTGAGGCTAATATATGCAGACATTTGCATAATCATCACAGGATCTACATGGCTGTTAATGCAGTTGCCTACAAGGCACTGCTTGTTACTTGTGGTGTATGTTTTTCACACTAAGCGTTTCAAAATCTTTGTGCTCAAAGAATGCGTGTAATACAAAAACAACAACACATTATTCTCAATGTTATTTGAAAGAGAGAGGGATGATAAAATGGGAAGAAGAAAGAAGAGAGAATCCTCCATCTGCAATTTCACTATCCAAATGTTTACAGTCGTCAGCACATGGCTGGGCTGAAGACAAGAGCCAGGAACTGAATCTGGATCCGTGGCAGAGCCATCATCTGCTGCTGTCCCAATTGCACATTAGTGGGAAGCTTGAGCAGAAGCAAAACCAGGACATAAACCAGGCACTCCTGGAGGGGGTATAGGCAGCCCAAGGAATGACTTCTGAATCAGTAGACCCTGGAGTTAGGGAGAAGAAAGAAAAACCTTGCAAGTTGATTCTAGGGATTAAAATGAGAGTGGCCACTCTTGCTTTCATTGCTTAACTCTTTCATCTTTACACTGTCACATTAGAAAAGCAGTGTCGTTTCTTGCTGCTGCTGTTTCTAGGCCTGCCTCAAATGGACAAATGCGTAGCTTCAGTGTGTGCCCTGACCACAGTGCTGTGGGATCCATGAGCAGGCAATGCAGCAGGTGGAGAAAGAGAGCCTCATCTCTGCCAAGAGCTGTGTGGCATACGGCCACATCCACACCCTGTGCACCCCCTGCCTGTCTGTCACAGAACCCTGGGCTACCAGTGCACCAACAGAACCCCTTCTGTACAAGTGTTCACCACTATGTCCCGGCTGTTGCCTTGGGCATCAGAGAGAATCTGTACCTCTGACCACTCCTTCCCCTGGCAAAAGTCAGATCCTTTAGGCTTTAATTGTTGAAGTGAAGCTGACCTCATTGCTTAGCCCCATTTCTTTTTTTTTTTCTTTCTTTTTTTAAAGATTTATTTTATTTTCATTACAAAGTCAAATATACAGAAAGGAGGAGAGACAGAGAGGAAGATCTTCCATTTGATGATTCACCCACAAGTGAGCAGAACGACCAGTGCTGTGCCAATCCAAAGCCAGGATCCCGGAGCTCTTCCAGGTCTCCCACAAGGGTGCAGGGTCCCAAGGCTTTGGGTCATCCTTGACTGCTTTCCCAGGCCACAAACAGGGAGCAGGATAGGAAGTAGAGCTGCTGGGATTAGAACTGGTGCCCATATGAGATCCCGGAGCATTCAAGGTGAGGACTTTAGCCACTAGACCATAGCACTGGGCCCACTTAACCCCATTTCTAATGTAAATCTTAGAGCACGGATGCAGAAGGAGTCAGCTCGAGGACACAGTGCTGACTCCCAGTGAAGCTCACACTGTAGACCTGCACTGTGTGTGGACCGTTCTTTGTCAGCAGTGGGAGAAGTCTGTCCTCCCATCTGAGCAAAGGTCAGCCCGCTGACATGGAGACAAGATGTCCTCACCCAGGCCGTGGGCTCATCAGGAGATGCAGGGGTCCTCAACCTCATCCCCTCACCTTACATCGCCTGTGCACTGTGTCAGCAGACAGAACCAGGCAGACTCTAGGGAGACAGATATCCATTACGGCAGCTGTCCGCCGGTCACAGGAGGCACTTCAGAAGCGAACAGCTCGAACAGCACTGTGTCTGCCTCTCTCCTCCTCCCGTGTCTTCCACAGGAGCTTCTCATTGGAAGATTCCATGCAGAAGCCATGCCTACAAAGGCATCTGGGAAACGTGGGTTTAGGCTTTCTGCCCATTTGTATGACATGGCTTCTGGCAGAAATCAGAAGAGTGGTGGAGTCTAGGAGGGCCAGGACAGCCACATTTGTTGAGACATTTTGACAAAGCTGGGAAGCAGCAGTGAGTAGACTATTGCACTAGACTGCAAAGCAAATTAGAAAGTTGTAGACTTCTGTCAAGAGTTTTTCTGAGAAACTAGAATAAATCAGCGAGAACTTTTCTCCCAAGAAGGGGATCCCATGGCCAGGCAGAACAGGCAGCAGCAGAACTGGAGAGGAGTCTCATTGTGGGTGCTCAGGTCACCTTGGTGGGCAAGAAGATGACATGGAAACTAAAGCAGGGAGGAAGTGAAAGGCGCAAGAAAGGGCTCAGCCAGGAACCATGGGAGGAGGGTGCAGTACAGTTGAAGCAGTAGGGCGGGTGCTAGACAGGAGCAGGTCCAGGCTGGCTTTTCCACGTGGTGTCTGTGCAGATGCCAAGGTGCATACTTGGAAGCCCGTATCCCAAGCTCTAGTGATAATACTTAGGAGCCAATAGTTATAGAGTCCTCTTTGCTGTCACAGCTTTCTTGTGTCTATTTCTTTTTACAGCACTGTGTGTGTAGGCCGGGCACCAACTTCCTATGGGTGGGCTCATGCTCTGGGGCTGGGACTCTACTCAACGTGCCTAAACTCATCTTGCAGGAGGGTGGGTGGGGTTTGGTGCAGTCTTCCCACTATTGAAGTCCATTGCCAGCAAAGGCAATCACTGTTGAACTGTGATGGTAGCCACTAAGTCTATTTGTGTTCCACGTGACAAATGCTTAGTGCCAGTGAGCTGACGTTGTTTTTCGCTCTGGATCTCATTGCCTCAAGCAACTGAAAAGCTACAAAGGTAGATCTGACTTCAGGAACACGGGAAGCAGAGGCTTGAGTGCGTCATGCCCGCGGGCAGCCCTCCGCCCTCCCTGACCCATCTCAGGCCTTCCCTGACCTGGTATTTCTTCCAGGAATATCCTCTCCCTTTGGGTCCGGGCTTACCATTTTACAAGTCCAGGTCCAAGGCAAAGTAAGTTCCTTTTTCCTGGCCATGGCAGTTTATTTCCTGAGGACCCAGTTGGGATTCCTGAGCATCTCCAGATTTAGTTTCTCTGGCCAAAGGGGACTCAAGATTCTGACTGGCTTCGTCCAGTTCACATGGCTACTCCCACAGATGGGCTGGAATTATAGCATCTGTACTTCCTGTAGGGTAGTATCAAGGGCTTAAGCCAGGAAGTCCAGTTCACGAGGCATCCAACATAAGAGTCACATCCTATGGCACAGTGCTGGAAAAGATTCCGAGGTTGAATTGCTGCATCTAGGATACGGTGACAGGTAAGCAGTGTCTATCACGGATGCAAACAGGAGGGCTGCTGCTGTAGGTACCATGCACCTGCCAACCCTCATGTAGAAGGTCTTTTCTTTGCCCAGATTACATCATGCATGACTTTAAAACAATGAGAAAAGATTTTTTTTTCTTGCTCTGAGACAGATGACATGAACCTGCAAACACCTGAGGACAAGCCAGGGCTTGAAGTATCTCTTGCTGTGATGAACGTTCCCTGGTGTCCTGCCATGCCTTCCTCCTGCGGAAGTCTGCTCACCAGGAGATTGGCAAGCATTACTAAGGTCTGGGCACACAAACTGCATGCAGCAGCCTCTGGGGAGTATTTGAGTACCTCTGCTTCTGCAATGGCTTTGTGCTGAAGGAGCTAGTTATGTAGAAGATTTCAGATGTGTCCTAGCAGATTTCTCATCTGGACAAACTCATCCACCAACCACCAGGGAGGTCAGCGCGCTTTAGCAGCTGATGGCCCAGCACTCCTTGCCCCTGCTCAGCACAGGAAGTCGAATCCATTGAAATACATGGGCCTGGTGATTCCATGTTCTTGCTAATGGTCCCTATGGGAGTTAGCAGGTGAAGACTCAAGTGTGTGGGCACCTGACCCGTGTGGGAAGCCCAGATGGGTTTCCTAACTTCTGGCTTTGTCTTCACCTGGCTCTGGCTGTTGTGGGCATTGGAGTAGAGAAGAAGAAGACACAAGCTTTGCTTGTCCACCTCCTCTCTCTTGCTGCTCTCTGCCTCTATTTTACTGTGTCTCTGCTTTGCCAAAAAATAAATTAGAATCTTCAAAAGACAACCTTTATGGATATAAAAATGTGCAAATTCCTGCGTTGTTTTTTCACAGTATGTATTTTCCCATTAACATTTCAAGGGGCTTACGTATACATTTCAAAATTTCAAAACTAAACTTTAATAGAAACTTTAATCCAAATTTCCCTTGAATTTTAAGAAGTACCCTAGAACACA